>NC_138373.1:60320743-60393771 GCF_054177405.1 Leptonychotes weddellii | reverse complement strand
CTTTCAAATGGCTAAATTTTGAAATGTGACTAACTGAATTATACTTCCTACATAAAGATGATGCTAATAGGAAGAAAAGGGTTTTCAGTAGGAATAGCTCACAAAATCTAGCCAGAAAACATTTACACAACTTCAATAAGAGTAAAAACTAAAAAAGACCATGGCTTGATTTTTTAAATTGAGTTATCAGGTGCCACCCTCCCCTCCATGGGCAACAGAGCGTGTGCCCCCCCGCCCCCCCGCATGCACACCTGTTCCCACGAGCCCATGCATGCACACACACACATTCTGACCTTTCTTCACCATTCTGCCAGCCACTGTAAACTGGGTGGAGTCGTTGGCCGCTCCTTTGCCTTTTGTCTTCCAGGCTTCTTCTCTTACAGTGATGAGGTGCTTCCTCTCTTCAATAGTCATCTGGCTCTCTCGACTTTCTGTGACCCGCTGTTTACGAAGTGTGCCAAGGAGAAAACGGGACAGGGAAAGGACAGAGCTGTGAATTTCAGCATGCAGCATTCTGTGAGCCAAAGAGCAGGCAAACAAACAGGAGCGCTACACTGTCCAAAAATGTCCGTAACCGTTCTAGCTGAGATAGGTTTGGCATCCTAACTTCCAGCTTGGGTGAGAGAGCACCATCAACAACACTGAAACTTTAGGTTAAAACTTTGATTTTTTTTTTTCACTCATTCGTTTGGAATACTGGAACACCAAAATGATACCTTGTACAAATAAACAAAAATAGAGACTCTCTTCATGCCATCAATTTAAAAGTTGCTCAGTTTTACTGAGCTAGCTAAACTCAGCTGATTAGGAAATTTTATCCATCTATTCTCACAAAAGACATGGTCAATCCAGAAAATCTTACCCACGTCCGTTCACGAGGACCACGGTCAAGTATAAAAGAGAGAAAGCTGAGTATAGGAATAAAGTGTGCTACAAGAAGGTTTTCTGGAAATCAGCATGCTTTCTCCCAGACAACTCTGTTACGTGGGCAGTTAGGGAAGCAGGTCAGCCCCCGAAAGGGGTGTCTGGGTCACAGTGTGTCTGACACTGAGGATGAATCGTGCTATGGACGTAACCTACATACAGACTAACATCTCTACCTAAAAACTGCTTTCAGAAGCTTCTAAAGGGGTTCTGGAGATACCTGCCTCTTCAGTTTCCAAGGCCTTGGTGAACTCATTTGGCCTGGGAGGAAGAGGCTTTGGGGACTGAGTGAGGGGAGGAGAGGGGAGGAGCGAGGACGGGACTGGGCTGAGGTGAGAGGAGGAGGTGCAGGAAGAGGTGGAGGATGGAGTGCAGTGGAGGGGAAGGGGCGTGCCAGGGACAGAGTGTGGATGATGTGGCGGGCGACACCAGGGCGGGAGGCCCTCAACGCTGGTAGGACAGAGTTTGCTTTCCCTCCTCCTCCATGCTGTCCCTCCTCTCATTACCAACCCCTCTCAGAGTTCCTTGGAATTAGGGTCAAATTAGGCACAAATCATGAGGGGGAAATGAAAGAAAGGGGCTTTTTAATTTTTTGATAATTTTTTATTTTGATAAAATTTAAAATTTATCAAGTGGCAGGGAGCATGGGACAGGAAGAGAGGCAGGGCCAGGTGCTATGGGAGTGAGCGCTGAAGAAGGAAGAGAGGAAAAGCCTCCTCCCCAGAGCAGAAGGAACTTCCCTCGCTCGCTCCACTGCCCACCGCAAGGTTGCTTCTATGACAGGGGCCCTAAAGCTGGTGTGGCCTCCTGGCTCTGTGCTTTGGCTTTAACCTCGGCCCCTTCTCAGACCTGAGGTGGGCCGTTCCTGCTGGGGCTTGCCTTAACCTCTTCTGGCGGGTTCCCCAGCTCTTCTTCCCTTGTTAGGAGTTTTTCCTTGGATAAGAAGCAACAAAGGTCCACGTAATCATAGACCTTCCACTGACCAAAGTCAGAAAACCAGGAGAGCCCTGAGGGGAAGTCCATCCAACTGACTTCCCTTAACTGACCAACAGAAGAAAACTCTTCTAGATTCATTCAGCAAGAAAGTAGAGATTGGCAAAGTTCATCTTCCTAAAGCACTGGAATGATGGAAGGTGATACAGGAGAGGGTTCTTTCTTTCCTTTCCCGGAGAGATGGGCATAAAACATATCTGCATGGGCCACATTTGGGTTAAGCCATGAACATGGACTTCTCCATCATCTAGTGCATGAATCCTTTGAGATGTTTGGTAATTTAAATTAGGTTAAAAACTCTTTTCCTGAAGGGACAGTGGGGGCTAGAAGGGACTGGAGGGGAACAGACACAGCTGGAAATGGGCTATGGATTAAACACTGCATCAGTGTTACATTGCCTCATCTTCATCACTGTATCGTGGTTACGGAAGTGAGCTTGACCAAATGTTTGTGTGCCCCAAATTACGTATGTTGAAACTTCATCCCCAGTGTGATGTCTTAGGAGGTGAGGCCTTTTTTTTTTTTTTAAAGATTTTATTTATTTATTTGAGAGAAAGAGAGAGTGAGAGAGAGAGCGCAAGAGGGAGGAGGGTCAGAGGGAGAAGCAGACTCCCCGCCGAGCAGGGAGCCCGATGCGGGACTCGATCCCGGGACTCCAGGATCATGACCTGAGCCGAAGGCAGTCGCTTAACCAACTGAGCCACCCAGGCACCCGAGGTGAGGCCTTTGGGAGGTGTTAGGTCAGGAAGGTGGAGCCCTCCTGAAGAGGAGTAACACCCTTATAAAGGACACCCCAGAAGGCTCCCCTGCTCGTCCCACCATGTGAGGACAGTCACCATGTGAGGATGCAGGGAGCATCAACAAAGAGCAAGCAGGCTCTCACCAGACACAGAATATACTGGCACCCTGATCTTGAACTTTCAGCCTCCGGAACTGTGAGAAATCAATTTCTGCTGTTTATAAGCCACTCAGTCTATGGCGTTCTGTTAGGGTAGCCCCAACCATGTATATCATGTATGTGTATACAAGACAGAAGGGGAAGGGGGAAGTCAGCAGCAGTGGCAGGGGACGCGGTGGAGGGAAGAGAGGAGACGGGGTGGGGGCGGCGAGCAAATGCTAACAGTTGGTGGCTTTGGTAAAGGGTATATGAGAGAGCCCTATCATTGGCCCTTTTTTGGTAAGTTTTAAATTTTATCAAAATAAAATATTATCCCAAAGTTAAAAACCCTTTTCCTTCACTTTTCCACTTACGACTGGTGAGATGACCCTAATTCCAAGTAATTCTCTGAATCAAATACTCTTATTAAATAAACTCTGAGGTTGACTTGCCAGGAAGACCTCATCAAAATTCAAAAAAAGATAATACATTTTCTTTGAAAATGAAGTTTCAGGAGTGAATTTTAATCAAATCAGTGTAGCACTTGGCTTAAAACATTTTGAAAAAATATCTGAAGTGCCAAGAAAGTTTTCTTCTCCAAAGATCCAGACATCATTAGTTCTGCCGAACTTGGTAACACATCTCCAAAGTCCCGGGTGTGGTGGCGGGGTGTGGTTCATGACTCAAAAAAATGGCATCCCCGAATCCACAACTCCATTTCCCAAAGCACTCAGATTCCCCGGGAGCTCCTGCAGGAACATGGAAGCTACGAGCCCAGGAATGATACAGCTATTAGAAGCTTCCAGTAGTTTGCCCAATCTTTGTCATCTGACTTCAGATGGCTCTCTAGTGGGGTAAGAAATATACAGCTTATTTATCCCCTGAGAAGATTAATACAATTTCTCACAAGCTGCTATTAAACTTTTGAACTCAAAATGTGAGAACAAGACACACATCTTTGTCCATTGACTTTTTTTTTAGCTTTCCATTTCATTATTGTCTTGTCTTGTTTTTCCCTTCTAAGTTTTTCTTTCCTTGTTTAGAGAAGGACGTGGTATATATTATAATAAGTATTGTGCCATTTTCCAGGCTTGTCTAGGTTTAGCTGATGATATTTAGGATTGACTGGAATGGTAAAAGAGTTGGGACAGAATATGAATAGAGGCCCTGCTCCATCTGTCCTCCATTCTTTCAAATGCAGATCCCATGAATGTGGTACAGAGAGATGGAAACAGTGAGGGGAAGGAATAAACATCTGCGTGTACCTGTGTGCGTGGGTGTGCATGTGCGTGTGTGTGTGTGTAGAAGGCAGTGAGGCAGTGAAACAAGTGAAAACAGCTGGACAGCTGGGAAGGAAGGCAGGTCTTAGGGATGGCAGGGACTTGGTAGGACACAGTTTGAAGTTAGGCAAAGGATCAATCTGCAAGAATGTTTTCATGTCACTGCATCATTACTGATGGGTTTGCTTCTGTATACCTACTGAGAATGCATACTGCAACTCTTCCCACATGTTGCTGACACAGAGAGGTGATACAAGAAGAGTGAGCAAATCTAACATGTTTTCCTAGGATCAGTACAGATTTAAGGGTAAAATTCTTCCACAACTGGAGAGCTTCATGGATAGAAAATACTGTGATCAGGTTTTTAAATTTTTATCTTATTCACATCTAGTTAAACTAAAGAAATTATAAGAGCACAGATTAAGTAGTAGAAATAAAGTGACAAATCAGTACTACTTACTTTTTTTTTTTTTTTTTAGAATTCTGTGTACCGTTAAAGAATTGTGGCTTCGCCCCCTCCTTCAGTGATTTCAGTCCCTTGTCAGCGCACACAGCCTTCAATGGCTTGAACAAAACATGGAGAAAGATCCCAACTAGGCTTAGACCTCCAACTAACCATGGTCTTGCCACCATCTACCAGCAACTCAGATGAAGGGAGAGGGATACAGGGAAATCTTCTTCTGGTACAGTTGTGAGGCATGTGAGGAAGAAGGAAATGCACGTGAAAGCCCAACAAAGGGACAAATGGTCCATTTAGACAGAACATGTATGCTGTTGTAACACTCTATTTTCTTTTCTGAGCCTCTGCATTAGTGAACACAGATACCAGGTCTGTGGGAGGTAAGAAGTCTCCAAGAACACTGATGAGGTAGTGCTACAAAGTCTGGTATATAAAATGTTTATCTGAGAAAGTTGTCAAGATATAAAAATACAGAATTTTAAGGCTATTTTAATTCTGAAGTGATGAAACATAAACTACCTCTTACTGTACGTGGTATTTTTCTTTAAACTTAAAAATGCATGGAGAGATATTCCATGTTCATGGATTGGAAGCTACAGTATTGTCAAGATGCCAGTTCTTTCCAACTTGATCTACAGATCTGGTGCAATTTCAGTCAAAATCTCAGCAAATTACTTTGTGGATACTGATGAACTAATTCTAAAGTTTATATGGAGAGGGGGAAAGACTCAGAACAGCCAACACAATAACAAAGGAGAAGAACGAAATTGGAGGACTGACACTACCCGACTTTAAGACTTACTATAAAGCTATAATAATCAAGACAGTGTGGTATTACTGAGGAAAAAAAAAAAAACAAAAACAGATCAGTAGATCAATAGAACAGAATAGAGACCCTAGAAACACACTCATACAAATATACTCAACTAGCTTTGAAAGGTCCAAGGCAATACAGTGAACTTAAAACGTCTTTTCAAGAAATGGTGCTGGAACAACTAGATATCCACTTCCTGACGGAAAAAGAAAATCTAGATACAGAATTTACACCCTCCACAAAAATTAACTCAAGATGGATCATAAGTCTAAATGTAAAATGTCAAACTATAAAATTTATAGAAGATAGCATGGAAGAAAAATCTAGATTACTGTGAATTCAATGATGACTTTTTAGGTACAACACTAATGAAAGAAAGAACTGGTAAACTGAAATTCATTGAAATAAAAAAGCCTTTGCTCTGTGAAAGCACTGTCAAGAGAATGAGAAGACAAGACACAGACTGAGAAAATATTTGCAAAGGACACACCTGATAGAGAAATGTTATCCAAAATATACAAAGAACTCTTAAAACTCATCAATAAGAAAACAACCAACCAACTGAAAAATGGGCAAAGATCTGAACAGACATCTCAACAAAGAAGATATATGTGTGGCAAACAAGCATATGAACAGGTGCTCCACCTCAAAAGTCATTAGAGAACTGCAAATTCAGACAACAATGAGATACCACTATACACCCATTAGAACAGCCAAAGTCCAGAACACTGACAACACCAAATGTTGGTGAGGATATGCAGCAACAGGCACTCTTATTTTTTGCTGGTGGGAATGCAAACTTTGGTACAGCCACTTTGCAAGACAGTTTGGCAGTTTCTTACAAAACTAAGAGGAGTCTTAACATATGATCCAGCAACGGTGCTGCTTGATACCCAAATGAGTCGAAAATGTCTACACAAAAACCTGCAGATGGATATTTATAGCAACTTTATTTGTAATTGCCAAAAATTGGAAGCAACCAAGTTGCCCTTCGGTAAGCAAATGGATAAATCAACTGTGGTACGTGCTTCCTTTGGCAGCACGTATACTAAAACTGGAATGATACGGAGAAGATCAGCATGGCCCCTTGCACAAGAATGACATGCAGATTCATGAAGTGTTCCATATTTTTAAAACAAACAAACAAACAAACTGTGGTATAACCAGAGAGAGAATATTATTCAGCACTAAAAAGAAAGAAGCTATCGGGTGCCTGGGTGGCTCAGTTGGTTAGGCGACTGCCTTCGGCTCAGGTCGTGATCCTGGAGTTCCGGGATCGAGTCCCACATCGGGCTCCCTGCTCAGCAGGGAGTCTGCTTCTCCCTCTGACCCTCCCCCCTCTCGTGCTCTCTCTCAAATGAATAAATAAAATTAAAAAAAAAAAAAAAAAAGAAGCTATCGAGCCATGAAAAGACAGGGAGGCATCTTAAATGCATATGACACAGTGAAAGAAGCTCATCTGAAAAGGCTACATGCTACATGATCCCAACTATATGACCTTCTGGAAGAGACAAAACCATGGAGACAATAAAGAAACTGCCAAGAATTCGAGGGAGGGAGGTATAAATAGATGGAGTGCAGGGGGTTTTTAGGGCAGTGAAACTAGTCTATATGATACTATAATGATGGATACATGTCATTATACATTTGTCAAAATCCAGAGACTATGCACCAAGAGTGAATCCAAATGTAAACTATGGACATTGGGCACTAATGATGTGTCAATGCAGGTTCAACACGTTTAACAAATGTACCACTCTGGTGTGGGATGTTGATAGTGGGGAAGACTATGTGTGTGTGTATGTGGGGGTGGGGTGGGCGGGAGGGCAGAAGATATATGGGAAATCTCTATACTTTTGGCTCAATTTTGCTGTGAACCTAAAACTCCTTTAAAAAAATAAAGTTTATTAAAAAATGTATGTATGTGCATATATATATAATAAATATAATTTATATTTAAACAGTTCAGTAATATATCTTTTCTTTTCAAGTTTAATATGACTTATTTAGAAGAAACAACCTATCCCCACCCCCTCGGTGATAGAACAGCAGGTTTGCTCCAGATTTCAGCCTGTTTTTGGGGGCTGACCCTGATGTCTGTGTGGGGCTGGGCTCTCACAGACCAGCATTCCTAACTTCAGAGGAATGCAGGAGAGTGAGGAAGAGGGGGGTTTCCACTGTGAAGATATAAGGTGAGGTAGGAGGGCCCAGCAGACACCTTGCTCTGATAGGACTCTGTCAGTTTCATATTTGAAATAAGGTCTCAGTGTCTTCCTCAAAGACCTGTTTTGTCACCACTCATCCTAAAGGAACAGTATAGTCATGAAATTTTTAGTTAGAGGACATCTTAGAGGTAAGAAAGTCCCAGTTCTGATGAGGAGACAAACGCCCTCAGAGGGAAATGACTAGGTTAAGTTCCCTCAGAAGGAAAGAGGCTAGCATCTGGGATTCATGACAAAGTGGATGCAGGCACTTCTCATAGCTATTTTGACCCCAGGGACATTCCAAGGGGAATAAAAAACAATCACTGGTACTTTGAGTTTTAACAAGGATCATGTGTTATGCACCAACGGAATGATTCTGCCCAAGCCAGATCTCCTTTCTGGAGTGGGGTTCAGATAAGGTACAGTGAAGACAGAGCGTAAAGGGCAGGAGGTCTGTGGTTTCTCATCTCAGTAAATCACTGCAAGCAGTTCCTGTCTGAATAGCCTCTTCTTTTCTGTATCTTCCTCTCCGGCCCGTCCACACCCAACTGCCTCCACCACATCTCCACATCTTCCTTTATCAAGCTTAGAAAGATAGCACTGTTCCCAAGCGGGAGCAGGAACACTCTGGCGTATTCCTTGGGCTCCTGACTTACCTTAGGATATGAAGATTGGACATTAAAAGGGGGAAATTTTCCTCTTAAACCCATTTCACGATTCATTCAGTGAATGAATGCCATCAAGTCTACCTAAAAGTCTGACCCATGGATGTGATGTGTGTGACTAGCTCTAAATTTATGAGAACGGATTACACACACACACACACACACACAAACACAACACACACTGAAATGCAGCAAAAGAGTTACTTCCCCAAATGAAACAAGTTCTTCCCTACTGCTCAGAAATTGCAATGAGGCTTAAAATGTGTAGGCTTTTCCTCACCTGATTAATAGATACAAAAGACAGGTGTTTATGGGCAGCAGGTATAGCAGGAGAATAAGTAGAAGCATATACAGGTTCCTATAGAGCAAAGCAAGAGGATTAGAGATGAAAAGAGAAGGTGTATCAGAGCTGGGAGGGGAGGAGTAGAGATAAAAACAAGATTTCTCTACCAGGATGTTAATTTACTCATTGCAATTTCAGTTCTCTTTTCAAGAGAGTCCTTCCTATTTGTTTGTTTTCTTAGAGTGCTAACAGAAATCCACACAAGCACAGTAAATATACCCAAGTCAGTTCTGTGCAGTAATTACATGAGGTAATGACAAGATTACTGCAATCTCTATGATATGCAGTTACTGAGAGGGAACCGTGACTTTCATTGACAGTTTCATCATTTAACGTAAAATCTCTTACTTAAAGTCTTTAAAGTTTGTCATTATATGATTAAAAAAAATTAAGGAAACAGGATAGCTCCCTTCTCTGGATAGAGGTGGCATCTTGTCTGGGGGTAAGGAACCAAACAGTGAGGGCTTAAAAGGGAAACACCAGTGATGAAGATTACACATGGCGAGGTCGAACTGTGGCTATAATCTAGAGGACATCTATGTTAGAGTCAGGCTTACCCAAAGCAGATTAGAAATGGCACTATCATCTGCAAATCCTCCTTCTTCCTACAGGTTAAAACAAATAGGAAACATTGCAGAGTGCTGGAGAATACGGTTGGGTTAGGGTGTCACAATCATTTTCAAGGATTTAGTGCCTGGGCTCAATCAGACGCATGCACATGCTCGAGCACACAGTCAGGTGGTACAAACACCAGGTAAACTCATATCCCATCAGTGGGATAATAATCTTTCATTTGGAGGTCATACCATCAGCCTTTCTCCCCCTCCTCCCCTAGCTCTTTGAGTGGACTTCTTTCTCCTGAATTGTAATTTGGAATTTCAATGTCAGCAGATGATTAGAACGTGAATGTGGCAGATTTACCTTCATCGAATTTTCAAGAACATGCTCTGCGGACATCATAGATCTTAGCTTGATTCACTGACCTGATACTACTGAGCACAGCTGGATAGTAAATCCACATCTGTGACTCAGACATAGAGCTGGATTGTAATGGCAAAAACTCTATAAAGGGATTTTATTTCCTGGAAAAAAAGTCTGATATATTGGATGATTATCTTAAAATTGTCATGAGTCACGACATGCCTTGATGTCAAACATGCCAAAATGAGGTTGAAATTTAAAATAATTACTTGGTAAAAATAAATAAATGCAATTGAGTTGTAACAGAGAGACTCCCGCTTTGAAAACTTTGCTTCATTTTTTTCGCTCTTTGGACGTAATGAGTTAGCCTGGAGGGAACGGTCTACAGATCATGCTCAAGTGCACACATTCCAGACAGTGTGGACCTGGCCAAATCTACAAACCACATGGCTTTCCCATCTTCAGAACTAATTATATATGCTACAAAAGCAAAAATGCTGAAGTCAGGTTAGCCCTTCCCTGGACTAAACCAAGAACAGGAGAAAGAAGAGAGAAGAGAAGAAGAGTGGCAAGGGGAGAGAAGGGAGAGAAAGAGGAGAGAGGAAGAACCCAGACCGGTTGTTAAGAGAAATGGGAGAGTCAGCTACGTAAATGATTTGCGCTCGGAATCTCCAAATCATTCATCCCAATTCGGGGGGGAATACATTTGGAAAACAGGGAACTGCTGCTTAAGTGAGGTATTCTCTGAGACATGGCTAGTCTTTTTGTAGGGAATGAGAAGCTCTAACTTAGTTCCCCAAATCTATTCATGGGCCAAGAGGTATTTTCTTCCCAGGGAGGATCCAGAATGACGTGCTGGTTAGAGCACCACAAATTTGTTTTGTTTGGGGGCAAACTGACAGAAGCAAGACCCTTACAGGTTTTTCGAGGCAACCTTTGACATTTGTTTTTAATGTGGCTACTAGACAATCTAAAATTACTTATGCTGCTCACATTCTATTTTTACTGGACAGCGAGGATTTTCATAGGGGCCATGGACGTGATTTATATAGAGTCCTGTCTCTATTTCCTGCCTCCTCTGCATTTCCCCAGGTTGCAACTCATGGGGCTGCGCTTACAACACACAAAAGCCGGAGGAGGGCAAACTGGAAAATGTTTGGCCACCAGTTACGTGCCTTTGATGAATTCACAAACTGCCGGAAGTGATGCCCTGACTGCATAACCAGCTCTCTTCTTCTCTTGGTGGAAAAGATGGAAGGTTCTAGAGCTTGCTCCCCTTAGCAGAGCTCTCCATCAGCAAGTCTGGATCCAGCCCATGTGGCAAGATCCCATCTGCATGCACCATATGGCATGAATGTCTTTCTCTGGGGCAGCATTCAGACGCCCAGCAAGCAGTGGCGTCTCTCGAGCCCTCCCTGGCTGTCGGGGGACCCTCTGAAGACAGATTAGGTTTAAGGCACCTCACATCTGAGCCCAGCGAAGGTGTGACTGAACTATACTGCCAGCCCTCGGGAAGAAAAGAAGCCAAGGGCTTATCAGGGGCCATGTGAAAACCACTTGACCTCAACAGAACTTGAGATTTCCCAATGTCTGTTACAAAAGCCTAGAATAGATCGGCTTATTTTAACTTCAAAGAGCTTACTGTCTCAGGCCGTGGTGAACTAGGTCACTGAGGAGGAGGAGGAGGAGGAGGAGGAGGAGGAAAAGTGAGTTCACGAAGGCTGCGTCATCTGCAGCGTCCAGGAGCCCAGAGACACGTCTGCACACTCGGGCCCTGGGCACGCTTTGAGCCCTGGCGCTTCTGTGGGCTGTGCTCCCCGCCCCCACGGGCAACTACAGTCCCCACCTCATCCCTCCTGCCTTCTGAAAACCTTCGTCAAGTGGGAGGCAGTCAGATCTGATCCTCTACCACAGCTCAAATGATCCCCCCCCCCCCGTCTTCTCAGGGGTAGGGCGCCTATGTCATTCACTGTTCCCGAGGAACCTAGCCGGCTTTATGCATGACAGCTGTATCTTTCCTTTCACCTGGCCACGTGGGGCTGTCAGCTCCCATAGCTTCTCTGCATCTTCCAAAACGACCAACAAGAGGTGAGTGTTAAAGTTATTGTCGAACCGATGATTTCAAGACCCTTTTAAATAAAGTGTGTGGGCAACAGGGATACATTGAGGGACCCAGGGTTGGTTGTTTTTTCACTTCAAGATCTCGTTCTTGAAATCCAGACTTCACCCACATGCTTTTAAATATCCAGCTCTATTGGAGAACCTTACAAATGGCTGCAATTAAATGTCCTCGGTCATTATCTTTAATATCCTATATGTCTCAAAAGAGAAAATTCAAATTGTTGTCCCAGTTTAACCTAAGAGGACACACAAGTACCATATCAAATAGCATCGGAGTTCCCGCCTTAGCATCCTACATGGGCACCTCCCTTTCGTGGAAGTTCCTGAATGCATCAAAAGGCCACATTCACAATTCCTCTCTTCCACAGATGCTAAGCTGCTTTAGAACTAAAAGGGGTACAGGTGATCACCCTGATGGAATTGTTGGGTTTTTTTTCTTCATTTCTATTTAAAGACTTATGACCCTAGAAGTTGGCCAGTGGACGTGTGACCTTGTCCCCAGCCAGCACATGCATTTGCAAGCCTAGGGCCAAGCAACAGGAAATTCACCATCAGCTTTGAGAGTGTGCACTGACTGGTTGAAAGCTGGTCATCATTACACTAGTAATTTAACAATTCGTCAGGACTTTTGCAGATGAAATGCTTGCCAGTATCGATAACAATGCATTACTTGATTTTATTTCAATTTGTAACATATTTTGCTGTACATTCTCAACAAAAGGCACACCTCCTCATTGTAAAACACGCTCACAATCACGAAAATAAGTACTCACTGACCACACGCACGTCCTTGTTTTGTATGTTTCAGTTTTAAATCTCAGCATAAGACATTCAAGTCCACATTTTATATGCATCTTATAAACTGCTTGTGGTCAGTTGAAGATTTTCACTATAAGGGTTTTAATAACACTAATGTCAGACTTCATTTTGGAAGGTTTAAAACCAAAGCACACACTTCAAAATGTAGGAACTTGCTTGCGTGACGCATTATGTAAGCAGTGCTGCTAACACTTTGATAGCATCTCAAGACTCTACCTTTTGATTGGTTTCGGCCACTGTGAGACCGATGTGCAGTGTGTACCCACGGCAGGACAGTGCTTCACAGGGTGGGCATTAGTTAGGGCATGCTTGCCTACCTGATGCACTTCCAAGCGTGATGTTAGTGGAATGCTTTTTCCTAACACGGAAAACATTACCTTCTTCTTGAGGGACTGTTCTGCTTCTTGTATGTGCAGGCTGCCGGTGACAGACGCCTTGCCATACTCCTGCTTTCTGGTAAGTCTGTTCTTCCAATCTTCTTCACCACTCTTCTTCAATAGCGCTAACCTGGGGGGGAAAACAGGCCAAGCAAAAGGGGTTCAGCACCAAACCCTTCCTTGTAACAGAAGTATAGTTTGGGTAAATTAGTCTTTGGCCAAAACGTGACCACAGCTACCTAATTTTAATCTTTTTGAGTTTCATTTTCATTTATTCTGAAGAATGCCATGTCTGGAAAATTAATATAAGCATCCCCTTTTCTAAGATGCCGCCTCCCCCAAATCTTAAAGCTGATTGCAATGCAAAGCTGAAATCGGACTTGCCAGATAAAGATGCATCATCATTCCACCAGAGGAATAGCTCTGTTTTTTCCCTTGCCCTTGAGCTGAGAACAAGGAGGTAAAGGTAAACCATCCCCAGAGAAAAACGTCTTCTAATGACCCCTTCTGGTCACTTCCTGAAATAACGTTTAATGACTACAGCTGGACGGACAGTACTCCTTTGCAGAAAATTTAGGAGAAATGGGTTTAAAACCTTAAAGCTATAAAAAAACCTGACAATCGCTTAGTATCAGACCTTTCAAGAAAAGGCAAAAGATGTTTAAGATTTTCATCTCTTTGTACCCTCAGCCCTGTTCTTTTCCTCCGAAGGCACTTGGTCTCTCCAATCTATCTTTTTTTTTTTTTTTTAAACTTTTTTTTTTTTTAAAGATTTTATTTATTTATTTGACAGAGAGAGACATAGTGAGAGCAGGAACACAAGCAGGGGGAGTGGGAGAGGGAGAGGGAGAAGCAGGCTTCCCGCCGAGCATGGAGCCCGATGCGGGGCTCGATCCCAGGACCCTGGGATCATGACCTGAGCCGAAGGCAGACGCTTAACGACTGAGCCACCCAGGCGCCCCTCTCCAATCTATCTTAATACAGAAACTGTTCTCTACAAACCCGTTTTTAAAATGGTTACTCCAACTTTCCTCCTGGGGAAAGCCACATACAAAAAAAGAATCTAATTAATTGAGATTTTTACCTAAGCTACTCTAGCTCAACTCTGGTGTGACCGGATGCCAAGCTGCCTGGATGCTACAGCCAGTATGACCAGTGAAAGGCTGTTTCTGTGAGCGTGAGGCTGCTCCGGCTTGCTCTCCTATGATGAATGGGGCAGTCGCGGGCACTGAAGTCGGACAAACGTAGGAAAGATAAAAGGAAAAAGAGTGACCACTGCAGTCATTTGAGCTGCTGTTCAAACGATGTAAAGATTGGGCAAAGAGGGATTAGACCCCCTTTCCTCCCTGCCGAGCCTGCCAGGCCAGGTCTTTTGAACATCCTAGCGCATGTCCGTAAACAGCATACTGCATCAGTTCTAGCTTGGCCCTGAACTCCGGTCCGGTAGCCTGGCATCCTTTCCTTGCTGGTCATACTGGGAACTGGACTCAATGGTCTCTTAGGTCCCTTCTACTAATTTTCCTGACTCCGCTAATGAAAGCTTTTCTAAGCAAATAAAAAACCAAACCTTGCAGTACTTAAGTAAGTATCTACTTCCATCTACAAATTTAGACATAATCATACCCTCACTCGTTTATTCATTCAGTCAAATAACGGAAAATAAGCAACGAAGAAAAGAACTCCCCCCAAAGGGGCAGGAGCTTCACACCCTGGATCTATCCCCTTCTCTTCTCTTCCCTTCCCTTTCCTTCCTTTCTACTATGTGACAGCAGATAAGACCTCGCATGACCATTCTATACAATGCCACCTCATCGATCTGTGATATTGTGATTTATAATAAGAAATATATACTTGGTTTTCATCACCTTTCCTGGCCTACACCCTTGGAATTTCCTAAGTGATAAGAATAACAGAGGTGTCTTTATATTAATCGGGTGACTTTGGGGAAGCACTTAAGGATGGGGAGTGGTTGCCAGGAGAACCAAGCCCACGGTGTGTGATTAGGGGGGCGGGACTTTCAGTCCTATCCCCTGACTTCTTGAGAGGGAAGAATGGCTGGCAGTTGAATCAATCACCAATGGCCAGGGATCCAATCAACCTTGCCTATGTAATGAGGTCTCCATAAATACCAAAAGGATGGGGCTCAGAGAGCAGGAAGCTCCACACCCTTTCCCCATACCTTACCCTATGCATCTCTTCCATAACACAGCTGTTCCTGTGTTATATCCTTCTATAATAAGCTTGAGATCTAGGAAGCAAAACATTTGAGTTCTGGAGGATGCTCTAGTAAATCAAACCCAAGGAGGGGGTCATTGGAATCTCCAATCTATAGCCTATAGGGTCAAAAGTCCAGGAGACAACCTGGACCCGCTTCTGGCATCTACTGTGTGTGTGTGTGTGTGCACGTGTGTGTGTGTATGTGTATGTGTGTTAGGGGGCATTCTTAGGAGATGGAGCCTTTAACCTGTGGGATCTGATGCCATCTCCAAGTTGACAGTGTCAAAACTGGGTTGAATTGCAGGACTCCCAGCTGGTGTCAGAGACATGTTTGGTGGTGGAGGGAAAAAACCCACGTTGGCAGTTAGAGTCAGAATCCTAAGACAGGCCCCATTTGGCTAAAGGTTCCATTTAGCCCTACATTCTATGGTCTGTGATGTTTGCCAGTACTCTACATGCTACCAGGGCTAGTTCACGTACTTGAAAACAAATTCTCAGTGCCTGCAGGTGTTTTCATCAGACTATATAATGATTTCTCTTTTCTCTAATAATTCTGAGTCAGTTTTATTCTAATAAGAAAAAATAACCAGATAAAATCAAATCGTGAAAAAATAATTAGTATTTGCATAGAGCTTTCAAAGGTTTCAAAGTATCTATAAGTGAGATTTTTAAAAAGTGAGCATGCCAGTATTTTTACACCCAAATGAAGAAGTATTTCCAATGCACCATCTTGTGAGGAGAGACGTTCATCTCCGTGATATTCTCCTTGCAAACTGGTCTCAGAGCCAGCTTCTGTCTCCTACTTCACCTTTGACACAGACCAGTAGCTCTTCATCTTGGCCGGCCATCTACCTTTTTAATCAGATTTGATCCCAAGTGAGCTGAGAGAATCTAAAAAGTCAAATTCATCCTCATGAGTTGGGCTTATGGAAAATCCTGTGCTACAGTCTTTGAGGGTGTTCTCAAAATAAAGCTCCTGGGTGTCTGGAGCAATGAAAACATAACCCAAATAACCATCTGGTTTCCTTGGTGGCTGCTCTGAGGAATGCCAACCTGACTTAGAAAAAAACAAATTGTGGAATCTACAATTACTTTATGGTCCACCTCATGCTCTACTGGTCTCAAAGAAACTGGAGATTATTCCCAACGTGACAGACGAGGCACGAGTGCACACACAGGCCAAGGATTTCACTGACCGAGGTCACACTGCGTGTCAGGGGGACAGGGAGTTGCGGTCCCCGGGCAGGGGTGCCCTGCCTCCCAGAGCGTGGCTTGTCTCCCTACATTAGTGTGTTAGCTGACCAGACACATTTGTGTCCAAATGTTTTAGAAACTGCATAGTGTTCTGGCTTTCTTATAATGTTGTATTTTCCCCCTGGGATGGCCTTCAAAGAATTCCTCCATTCCAAAAACCTGAAATCTTGCTTCTGGATGTGTTGGCAGGGTCATCATCAGGCACTTCCAAAGACTACAGAGCAAGCAGAATAACATGGAAGAACCGGTGTTTCAACTTAGCCCACACGGTGCTTGGACCCTGCCCTAGCTTACCGAGTGCAAATGACGGCTAACTTAAAAATAACATGTGCTGAAACCTAAATGCATTATTCCTGTCCTTCAGATTTCCTACTTGGTGTTCAACAAGCCGGGGAGGGCAGGAAACCTTTCCTAACATGTTCTCTCCTCCTGCGATTCCAGGACCCTCCTGAGTCAAGGAGACCACTGTGCGCCGGTGGGGGCCGAGGAGCAAACGTCTGCTCCTACACACGACATAAATTACTGCCGATGCAATTCAAACAACTGTCAACGCTTTTAACATCCACCAAGTCCAAGTGCTATGTGCAGGGCTGTGATGTTGAGAGCCTGGGCATCTGCTTAGTCTGAGGCGGGGAACCCCGTCAGCGGCACTGGGTTAGCCTATTAACCCCAAGGCCTGGCCCGGGGCCACAGCGCTGTGTGCTTCCAAGGCCACCAGGGGAAGTGTCCGCCTCTCCCCTCCACGGCCCACACTTTCTCAGCGGGGAACGCAGGCCTGACACGGCTGTGTTCAGCCTGGTCTAAGAGGCCGGCCTGATCAGAACGGGTTCTGCAGGCTCACGGCAGTCAGGGCCCGGTCAAATGTGGAACAGGCAAACCGCGTGCCCCTTAATCTTAAGTATGGTGGTTTTTTTTTTTCCTTCCCCCTTTAAAAATGCCCCTGCGTTTCAGAGAATCACTGGCACCACACAGATTTCAGACAGGATGGATCAGCACTGATCAGTACTCATATCAGATCTTGGTCTTGGCTAGTTTGCAGGCCACAGGAGTGAGCTCATGTGTCTTTTAAATGAGGACGCACCAAAGATCAGAGAAGGAGGCTGCAAAGGGGAAAGACTCCTCTATCCCTAATTCTTATGACAATCTGGGGGCCATCTGGTGGCTGAAATCTTGAGCAAGAGCCTCCAGTCCCTGTGGGAGAAGCATGGACACAGCCTCTGGCTGGTGGAGAGCAAGGGAGGGTGGGAGGAGGGGGGTGCCAGGGACACAGGGGCCAGAGCGGGCCTCTGCGGGGCAGACCGCTACAGGCTGGTGAGGGCCAAGGGGCGCATTCTTTGCCGTTCTGGGAGTTCAATTTCCCAGTGAGAGATTGGCTTTGTTGCCTTTTTTTTAGGGATCTTCTCCTGAATACGAAAGCACAGATACAGTTGCTTCGGTCACTGTGGATAAGATTTCTGATAGCCTAGTATACTTTAAAAGAGGTTTCAAAGGTCTTACCCCTAAAGAACACACAATTCATTTGACTTATAATATTTTTCAAAGAAGTACCCAAACAGGGGCAATTTAAACCCAAATCCTTTAGGCAGTTATGAAACAGTTGATTTTACTAATCCAGTGGAAAAAGCCAACGGAAGCCTATGTGTTGTGCTAGTTATGGTTCAAACTTGACATTCTGGATGTCAGAAAAGAGGAAGAAAGAAAAGGAGCCTTTAGGGATGTTTCCTTGAACCTCCGGCCTACCCTAAAAGAGAAGCATACTGAGGATTTCCTGTAATTTCTTAGGTGTTACACACTTCTAAGTCCCAGTTATCAAGTACAAAACGGGGATAGCATTGCCTCCCTGTAAGGGCTGCCTTCAGCACTAAGTCCGTGAGAAATTCCAAGGGCAGGAGATGACCCCTGGTGCCCCTCAGGATGGAGGACTCAGCACGCCCACCTCCAGAGCAGAAAAGAGATGTGGATACACGAGGCTGAGGAAGCGAGAGCTGCAGCTTTCTAAAAATGATGAAGGAAATCTGCAAAGTCCAGGCTCTACATCTTACTAAGAGTCTGATGTGAACATGGAATTGGAAATAAGCCATGCAAAGAACATGTGAATCGAGAAAATTCACGCAGGACAAGGGCGAATCTTTCTACCACTGCTGCCTCGTTGACATTTCTGTCCTCCGCTCAGTGTCCTAGTTGGGACACAGGTGAGCTGCTAACACACCGGCCGTGAGCATGTGGCAAGCTCACCCCAGCTACCAAGGGGAAGCTGGAGACCAGCACCTGGGGTTGGTCCCATTGCCCCCTGTGGGCCTTAGTGGCCCTTGGAACCAAACCCCTCCTTTGGTAGAACGGGGCAGTCAGAAGAAGTTAAAATAAGGTTTGAAAGTTCTATGTTATATGTCACCTCACGAAAGAAATAGGAAAGCCCAGATACTATATGAAGAGCATTCTTATTTGAAATAGGTCAAGCTTCATTCTTTCTTTCTGACCAAAAGGGAGGGATCAGAGCCCCACTTCTGGAAAAAGGATCACAGATGGGCTGTAAAGATACGCAGTTTTGTTTTTTCAGCAAAGTACAAATAAAAACACTATCAAGATAAGGGGGGAAAGATCACTGGCGATATATTTTCTAAGAGAAGTGTCTCTCGTCCTTTATTAGCGGCTATGCTCCTTATAAATTATGCTAATAGATGTCTCTTCCTTCTCATGCAACCGATTATCAGGAGTAGGATCTCTGGGATCAAACCCTCTGGGCCAGGTTTTGGTGGAAAAGGAATTCAAGCCAGCACAGGCCAGACAGCTTCTCTGACTCAAGACCTCACTCTCATTTAGCTGATGGGGTAACATCAGCCCCTTCATCTAAGCCCCGGTCCAGCAGTCTCATCTACTGTGAATTTTAAATAGGCAAAAGTAAGTAAGATTCAACAATCTTACTAATTTGTCAGTTGAGAAAGGCTCCATCTATCTAACCTTCTATGCATCATGCTTAAAAAAACTTGGCTTGAAAAACAGAATGAAGAATTTTGATCGTGGTTTGATACATAGTCTTAGGTAATGCAAAATGTATCTGGAGAAATCAGAGTGACCACTGCCTGGCAGAGCAAGAAAGCTTCCGAATGATGGGAGGTGCTAAGGAAGGGTCCAGGTGGGCAGAGCGGATGGTGGGTGTAGCTGAGCTGGTCACACTGGAAAAGTACAGAGATCTTTCTGCATCTAGTATTTTTATCGCTATGACATCTTTTGCTGCTTAATTCCATGGTGGCTAAAGGTTAACAAGGAAAATACAACCTGAAATATTTAGCGCCGGCTCCTTGTACCTGTCGCATTTAAACATACCCTTTCAATCCTCCATTAGTTTTTTGGTTGGGTTTTTTTTTTTTTTTGAATGAAATGAGGTTACAGTGTTACTCGATACTCCAGTGTAATCTCTCATAGCTATTATCTGATATAAAATGTTCAGAAGAGTTCTCCCTTTCACTTTCTGTAGGATAAACTAAACTTAGATTCGAATCCCAAAGATGTCTGTCCCAAATATGGGTTTATCTTCATTCCGTCTACATACACTTTACATAGTCAAACAGTTTGTCACAAAGCTGTGCGTGCATTCAGTCTGAAGCCACGTGTCTGATGGGGAAAGAGCCAAGATCTCTGCTCCCATCACGGGACAGTCCAAGAATTTCATAAGTAAAAAAGAAAACGGAACCCCAAACAAATGAAGCAAGCACAAGTCTGCGTCTGCTCACACCCGCGTCTGAGGCTGAAACTGGCACTCCTCCAGTGGTCACCACCCCGTGTGCTCACGACATCATCTCTGCCCATTACTCACAGCTTTCTCTACGAGCAACTTGCAAGCTCCATCCCCAACAGAATTACTTTGCAATCATTCGATCGTGTTACCTTTCTTTAATGGACATGGTTTTGCTAGCTGAATCAAGGATGCCCTCCACCGCGGGCACTTTGATGTCTCCGGCAGCGAACATCGCACATGGATTCCTGCAGTACTTCTCCTGCCCCGGTTCTGCAGGATCGTGCTGCCTCCAGGACACGGGGGCTGCGGTCGGGGCCACAGTCTTCCCGGCAGCTGTGCCCGTCTGCTCAGAAGCGGGCTCCCCGAACTCTGCCGCTGGGAAGGAGAAGAGCCACGTCAGCATTCCCTCCTCCAGGCAGACATTCCTCCAGCTATTCACCCCCAGCGGTCCCGCACACGGAGTGCAATCTGGGGGTGCGGGGGGGTGTCACCCAATCTACATGGATTCATGCCAATCTGTAGCATGTTATACTCTGCGAGGAAACCAATCTGCCCAGGAGGTTACTGCACACAGCAGATGGTTTTGTGACAACTGGTCTTTTCCTGCGTGCAAGGCACAGGAAGAGAGCTTTCACTACACACTACAGAACATTTCTCCTCCTCCCAAACAATCCTTTTTACATTTCAAATGGCCGGAATCACACGCTAAAACCACCATGGTAAGTTACACGCGATCATTTTCTGTAAATGCAGAAAGAGAATGAAAGCCCCAAGCAGTATAGCTTACTAGTCTGCATACCAGGACCATGGAAGGAGTCTGGAACTCTGCAGTCCTGGGTTCAAGCCCTCATTCCCTGTGCTTACTCAGCCCTTTGGGGTCACCAACTCATAAGAGGGGCCGACAGGGCTAGCAGCTCACAAGACCCTTATGTGAGTTAATGTGCCCAAAGTCATCAAGAATCCTTGTCAGGATGTGTGAGAGAGCTCCAGTTATTTTTATTATCAAAAAACTGATTAATCCACTGAACAGTTCAGGTCAGATTCAAGGGGAAGAGTAGGATTCACCTGTGATTTGTAATCGATACGAGTTATAAACTGTCTTCCTACTTTAATTAAAAATAATCACAGACACACACAACCAATCAAGCAGACACCAAAAACCCAGGTGGTTTCTAAAACTTTCGGAGCAGTAACCTACCTCTTAGCGAAAACTTCCTTCTTGGGACATTCTCCATGTCGACCTTCTCTTCAAAGGGCTGCCTGTCCTTCAAGTCCGGGCTCCCCTGTGCGATGCTTTTACCCATGGAGAATTCCTTCAGTTCATCACCAAGGTGGGCGATGGGAGGATGGGCTAGTTCCAGGCTGCCCTTTCTTGGAACAGCGTATTTGGGTTCCTTAAGGCTGTCTCCTTCCCGGACTCTGTTAAAGGTAGGGCAGGATGGCTCTGCTTCCTCAAAGGACCCGTACTTTTTACCACCATCTCCACCTGTCAGGACTCTCTTGCTTTCTGTCTCTGCAAACTCTCTCAACATTCCTCTGCTCCCACTACTCTCTGCTGAAGGCTGCCAGGCTTGGGACTTCAGGATGCTTCTAACCGGAGAATCTGAATTTTCGATCGAAGAAGGAAACTTATAGTCAGTGGCACTCATGTTGTCGTCCACAGACCGCTTTGTCCGGAGATCCCCTGCATACATTGGCATGACTGTAGGTGTCATGGTGGACACAGATGTGTTAACAGTAGGTGAAAAAGGTATGAGCTTTCCACTTTGCACCTGGGAGGACATAGTTAAAGTACAAAAAGCTGACTCAAAAATACTATCTACATGAATCTCAGTTTAGGGAATGACATAGAATGAACTATTACATTTGATGCGGTTTCACTGCTTATCTTAGAGGGAAGACGTATTTTATATAATGCATCTCACTAATCAAAATCATCTGGGTGAAAGGCAGATTGTGCAGCCTATTTTTCTCTCCATAAAGGACCCATTCCAGATGATTTCAGCAAGCAAATTATGAAAACAAGAAAAGAAAAAGGTACTTGGTATGGCTATATTTCTTAGGAAAGAAGTTATTACCAAATTCCCAACAGGTAACACAGTTTATCACCTTAATTCTATCTAGGCGCCAACACTGTGGTCCTGTATTTTAAGCACATACCCGCAACCTGGATTAGATCACAGCCTACCCACCTGTTCCACCTCTCCAAGCGTGACCGGCTGAGTTTGATAGCGAGCATTCATTCTCCTCTGTCTCATGTCTATTCTGTTTCGGGTAGAAATAGCTTTTGAGACTGGCTGGGACAATTTGTTAAACAAGGCCAACTTCTCTGCTAAGCTCAGAGTGGAGGAGTCAGGTTCACCTTGTTCAGCAGAATCTTTACCCTCATTTGCCTGGTCTCTGGCTAAAGCTTTGTGGTGAGCAGATGCCTGTAATCTGAAAGGGATAAAAAAAAAAAAAATCAGTGACACAGATAAACACAAACAAAAGCCCGCTGCTAAATTTTGAATATTAACTCTCTTCCAAGCATCACTTAATTCTGAAAAGGACTGGTTTCTCCCTACAGAAATTTAAGACAGGTGTAGGCACTGTTTAGCTATTAACAAGCCTGTGAGTAGCAGGGGAGGGTGGGGACACAGGCATTACCAATTTCACGAAGAGCAGAACTTTATCTCTGAATTATTTCCAAAAAGTGAATTTCTTCTTGAAGGAACTGAAGTCAGCTTGGATATACTTTATCTTAGAGGGACAGTGTATCAGTGGTATCAACCACAAATCAGGCCTAGGGAATCCCAAGACATTATCTATGGCATGTCTAGATATTATCTAAATATGTGGTTCAGGGGCGCCTAGGTGGCTCAGTCGGTGGAGCATCCGACTCTTGGTTTCGGCTCAGGTCATGATCTCAGGGTCATGAGATCGACTCCCCTCCCCCCCGCCCCCCCGTCAGGATCTGCACTCAGCACAGGGTCTGCTTGAGATTCTCTTTCTCCCTCTCCCTCTGCCTCCATCACCCACTCCCGCTCTTTCTCCCTTGCAAATAAATCAATCTTTAAAAAAAATAAACATGTAGTTCAGAGGTATTCTTTTCATTTTATAGAACTAGGAAATAATATAGTCATTCTGTCAACAACATATCTGTAATAAGGAGTTTGGATTTTCACTTGCTAAACACAAATGGATCGATTTTAAAGATTCCTTCCCTCCTTCAGTGCAGCATTTTCTCTCATAGCTTTCTACCAGTTTTCTAAAAGGTACTTAGACCTGTAACTCCCAGCACCTTGAAAAGTGAAGGACATTTCGGGTGCTGTTAAATCCCTCCAGATTCCGGGTGGAGGAGAAGGCCTCCTGTTACCTGGTCACGGTTGATCTTGGAAGATTTATGACAACGTGGATTGAGGCCACTGGCAAATCCAGTTCTCAAACCCAGCGGACAGTACATTCTGTCTTAACTCCAAGTAATCACCAATTCACAAGTTGCCCCAGACTAAAGAGCAGTGTCAGCGTTCCAGGACATCATGAAGATAGTAACAAAGGGAACCTGAGTCTCACATGTTTCCGAGGTGTAGTGTGGAGAGAGGAGAGTAACGGCCACCTACTTTCCTGGACAGAACCCTGCTTCTGGGTGGGGCCAGATCTATTTCTGCACTGCCGTTTGACTTCTTTTAATCTTATTTTTGGCCTTTGTGTTTTGGCCCCTCGCGGTGAAACAGGGGATACCTACATGCCGTAAGGCCATACTTTCAAAACACCGCAATTCAGAGCTTAGTAGTAAAACATCTAAGTTCAGACACCATAAACGATTATTGTCTCAATCCCAAAAAGTCATGGCCTCGTCTCTCTATATGTTAGAAACAGATAAGGTTGTTTCTAGCGTGTATTTATGACTACAAGTGCTTACAAAAACCGGGGTATTACTGGAATTCCAACATTCATGTCGAATCCTCATTTTCCTATTAACCTTTATTAAGTACTAGTAGTTTAGATGGAGGATGAAATTTCTTAGAGATGACCGTGATTATGAAAAACAGAAACAAAACAAATGGACGAGTGAGTTAGTGCGATCCTAGTTCCAGTACATGATGTGAGCAGGGAGATGAAAGGTTTCCTCATGCAGGCCTACATGAAGTTAGCAGTGTCTCTCTCTCTCACTACGACAAAGCAAAATGGCACCCATCCCCACGGCAACTCGTTGCACTGACTCGTTTCTCAAACACACGAAAGGCATTCAGGATTATGAGATGCATCTGCTATCTCGGACCTTTGCCCTGAGGGCCACATGCAGCTACTTCTGTCCGGTACCTGGCAGGCTGTACAGTGCTCTTAGCTACACTGGGACTAGGAAGTCTTGCCATTACAGGCTGGGAGGCCACAGAGCGCGAAGCAGGGATAGGTTCACTTTAAAGACAATTGCCAAAGAAGGAACATTCATGAGGAGAGAGAAGAAAAGAAGCGTTAAAGGAAAACATAGTTTTAATTCAGAAACAGTAAATAAATATTTTAACAAAATTATTTACTAAGTATTCTGGGGGAAATTACAAAAGAACCTGAAAAGCAATTACAAACTTAGGAAATAAGAGACACAGGCGACGCAAAGTGAATGGAGTAAGATTAGGTTTTTAAAGCTTGGAAAGGATTTACCCTGACTTCAGAATAAATGTCCTGATTTTGAAAAATAACTTAAGAAAAAGCTAATATCAACCACCAGAAAATCAGTAGATTACGCTCATGTTTTAGAATGTTGTTCTCAATCTGTTTTGTAAAAAAATCAGTATCCTTGGGGCGCCTGCGTGGCTCAGTCGGTTAAGCGACTGCCTTCGGCTCAGGTCATGATCCTGGAGTCTCAGGATCGAGTCCCGCATCGGGCTCCCTGCTCGACAGGGAGTCTGCTTCTCCCTCTCCCACTCCCCCTGCTTGTGTTCCCTCTCTCGCTGTGTCTTTCTCTGTCAAATAAAATCTTTAAAAAAAAAAAAAATCAGTATCCTCATATAACCTACATGCACATCAAAGTAGCTTCAGGGAGCCTTACAAAGGTGATAATTTTTGTTTATATTTACTGTTTTGCTCCCACGAGTAGTTGCTTCTTGGTATACAACAGCCCCTCAAACATTAAAAAACCAAAAGAGCCGACCTGCTCAGAGTTCCTAATGAGCATAAGAAGTGCTACTCCACAAATACACCACGAAGCTCGGAGCGCCTGGGTGGCTCAGTCGTTAAGCGTCTGCCTTGGGCTCAGGTCATGATCCCAGGGTCCTGGGATCGAGCCCCGCATCGGGCTCCCTGCTCGGTGGGAAGCCTGCTTCTCCCTCTCCCACTCCCCCTGCTTGTGTTCCCTCTCTCGCTGTGTCTTTGTCAAATAAATAAATAAAATCTTTAAAAAACAAAAATACACCACGAAGCTGACGAGCAGCTGGGTAAGGACGTGAGGGAGTTGCTCGGACAGCAGGGCCACAGGTGTGGGCTGCGGCACAGACACCTCTTGGGGTGTCCATGCCCTGAATGAGACGAACGTGCTTTCTCTGGGAAGACCGGGGGTGTGTCCAGCGGAGGCATGGAAACAACAGTTAAAAAAAGTCTTCACTTGATTGAAGCAATTATCTCTGAATGAATTACTTAGGGAAATTCATTCTGAACATACTGGAACAGACTGCTCAAGTATGGAATGTCATCAAACTTCCAAGGAAATTTTTAAGTTTTTTGGTGATTATTTAAAAACAAATAAAAAAAAAACAAAAAACCTCAAACCCCTTATCTTTTTTGAGGTATCTGCTGAAATATTTATGGATGAAATGCTATCTGGGGTTCACCTGAAAACAAAGCAAGAGGACAGGGAAAGTGGATGGGGTGTGGGAAGAGCAAGACTGGCCAGGCTGCTGACCGTTGAAACTGGGTGGTCAGTACACGGGGGCTCATTATATTAATCTCATGGTTTACATTTTCCATTGTAAAAAAGATTAAGAAAGGCACAGACCAAAAAAATTAAAATTCCTCTTGAGGTTTTTCTAGGAGATACAATAGGCAAAACACCCCATTACAAAGTTCAGAGAGACCACAGTAAGGAAAATCCCAAAGAACCAAGGTCTCTGTGGTGTCTAACCAAACCATCTCCTGATCGCTTCATTGTTACTTAAAAGGCTTTAAATCTTTTTTTTTTTTTTTCCAAGAAGACATTTCAGCCGAGGCCACGAGGTCACGAGGGGTGACTTACGTGGCTGCAATGGCCACTTCCTCGGTGGTAACGGGCTGGGTGTGGGATCTGTCCTGTAGCCGCCGTAGTCTTTGTTCCACGGCTGCATTTCTGGAGCGTCGCTTTGGAGCGTTTTTCTCATCAAATGATTTTTCCATTTCCTAGGATCAGAAACAATGCGGAATCCTTATACGTATGAGGAAAGGACACTGGGGCCGCAGTGTCTCTGCTCTGTTCCCCTAACAGGGCCCCCGGGAGGGACCCCCCCCGTGAGGCTCACATCATTCTCAGAAGTGTGCACCTGTGTGGTGTCAGCAGGGGTCACACCAGCCAGGGGCTCAGAGAGAAGCACGTGGGCTGGGGCAAGGGGGGCCGGAGGGGCCCCGTGCAGGGAACAGGGGGACGGTTTCGCTTCAAGCACTTCGGCACACCTTACCCTGAAAAGCAGCCTCTTGGCAGCGACACTCAGCTTGGCTCGTTCGTCTACCTTTTCTTCATCTGTAAAAGGCCACAAAATAAAAACTGAACATCATTAGAAAAATGTAGGTGAAGTCTCTGAAAAGTTTCCCAAGGCTGCCCTGGAAATCCTTTGAATATAAGAACGGATGTACCAAAAATTACAATTGGCAATATTTTCCCCTTGGAGAGATCCCATTCTTCTGCTCAGTGAAAAGGTGCTAATTTCCATTGCAATTAACCAGACAAAACTCTGCCTGGACAGGAATTTTCTATGACGATATTTGAACAATTGAAGTTTAAGAATAGATTTTATGCAAGGAATTTCTCTTCTTTATTGTTACACAGTAACAAGAAATTAACAAAGAGCTGCTGCTTTAGCCAATCAGTTGTTTTAATATTATTCATTCCACAGTTCTAAGTCTCTCAAAAATAGGGAAAAGCTCACCTGAGAATCTCAACTAGGTTTTATTAGACTCACAGAAAAAAAAACCTGTGGAAAAGAAATCGGTATGCTCCATAATCTCATCCTCTCAAAGAGCAAAACCTTACGGAAACCTAATCTGGGTGAGATGATAGAGAAGCGGCAAAAGGAAAACAGATACTTGCCCTCAGCAGTTGGCATTTCTGAATGCGAAGCAGACCTAGGAAAGACATTAGGCAAATAATAATAACAAAAAATTAGCCGGTGGGAATAGAAGATCTAAACAAAACATCAGATTAAAAGTTAAAGTAAAAACAAAAGTAAAAATTCAATTGAAATCTTTTAAAGAATATCATCCTGCTAGCAATTCTCGTTACAGGTGTTAATGGACACGGTGGAGTGTGTGGGCACACAACCCAGCCAGGTGCACATCTCGTGGAGACAAATCAGAACCCAGTGTGACTTATTAAACAGGACTGGTCACTTTGTAGACAAACCTCATCATCTCTATGCATAAGCACAGGATCGTATAAAACTCAGATATGACAAATACACAGACATTTATAAAACGAATATAAAATCCCTAGTTCTTTGCACTGGAAAATCTGGTGAATACTCACTGTGGATTCTAATTTAACGAGGGCATAAGAAATGAAAAGGGGTAAATGAAGAAAAATAATGTGTCTCACTTCTTACCATCTGAATGCAATGTAAAACTGTATTGGGATACTGTTGTCACGGGCCATGTTCTTTAAAAATACATGTATACAAGCCACATAAGTATCTCTTATAGATTAGATGGAAGAATGATGAAATCGCCACATCCCATTTAAACAGCGCCAGGACCATCACTGTGGGAAAATCCCGTACGACTGCTTTTAAGTTCCTAGGCTACAGAACTACACATCACGCATGCCTACCTATCCGATTCCTTTCGTTCTGCTGAGGTTATAGGTTGAGTTCTAAATCTCTCGGAAGTTTTCCTACTTTCACCAGGAGAAAAATAGCGTCTTGGTTTCCGGGACCCTCTTTCCCGTTCCACACCGGTAGGCAAGCCAACGCCTTCGGTTGACCTCTCCACCCGGGATTGGCTTTTAGAGTCATCGGGAGGGAGTGTACAGAAGGGAAAGGAGAGACAGAGAGAGAGAATAAAGCAAAGGTTTATGCATCTCAGTGAGGCAAGGCCCAGACACCGCCAAGTCCCGCTGCATGCCCCGACCATGCACTTAAAGGAGGCGGAGATTCCAGCGACCCAGTACTGTAGCTCCCCATTAGTAGGCAGAAGCAGAATGGTAGTTTTTGAGCCATTTCCTGTACGGTCTGCCCTGCACACTGGTGAGCTAAGCTAACATGACTCAATGCAGGACACACCACAAGTTGAGAAGTGAATAATTCTGCCAAGGACGTGCAAGTGACACATCAGGAGGATGTTTGAAACATCACCTACAGTTCGGGTTTCTTGTTGGCATTGACAGACTCCAGAAATGCATTTCGGAGCTGGGCGACAGAGACCTTCGTGTCTAGCATGCCGACGTCCGGGGGGGGCCCTTCAGCTTTGGAACTCTGCAGCTCTGGTTCTTGCCTGGACGTGGGGTCCTTACACTTCAGGGCCTGCAGCTGAGGGGGGCCCGTGTAGTCAGACAGGGAGCGGGTGAGGACCTTGCGTTTCTTCGTCAGGCCTTCCTTTCTGTGGCCTGTCGCCCTGGCATCTTGGGACACGGGCTGGCTCTGAACATATAAAACCACTTCTTGTCTGCTGATCCTTTCCGTGGGTTGTTGCTGAGCTGCAGGCGGGGGCGACAGACTCTCTGGTTCCTTCTGATGTTCTGAGGTGACTGTGCTCACAGCAGCCTTGCCGAAGTCTTCGTTTCCAGAGGGATCTTCGTGGCTTCTCGTAGGCCCATGATCCTCCAAAGCCAAAAGTGATTTCCTGCTTTTCTCGAGAGCTTCAGTGAAGAGCGTATCTTCCTCTGCTTTCGATTCACAAATATGGAGAACTGGGGTATCCCTTCTCTCACTCTCTAGAACCTTCGAGGTGGGAGGCTTTCTGACATGTTGGGTGGCTGACCCCCCCCAGCTGCATTCAGATAAATTTTCTGGGATCTCTGAGGTCACCAGCGTGGCCGTGTGAATGGGGTCTGCCGGTTGGACATAGCCTCGGATTGGCTGTCCCGTGGAGCTGGCTGCCTTGCTCGAGACCCTATCGAAGGCCGAATTTTCTGACTGAAAGGATGAGCAATGGACAGGCACTGGCTGATGTCTCCTCTGAGTGAAGGGCTCGGAGGCCACCTCAGGGCTGCTTCGAGCACTCTCCTCTTTCACCATTTTTTCTCTAACCTTAACTCTTTAAGAAAGAAAAAGGATTTAAGTTGCAAAGTGCAGTAACTGCTTCAGGGGGAGAAAGCATGCGTGGACCATAGATTACCCGTGAATGGAAATCCACCCAAAGGCAGAACCACTGGTGACAGTGCATTTCTGGTGGTTAATGTCAGAAACCCACTGCCTGCCGGATGAACGATTTCGAGTTTCCAAATGTGCGTACAGACGTCAGTGTGGCTCCAAACTCACTCCGCCCTCCATAAAGCTGAGATGGCTCGGATGCCATCCTGGGTGAGAATGGATGCCTTCTGACTGAATGACCAGAAGCCACGGAAAAATCCATTAATATACAACAACAGCATGCATGAGGGCACACCAAGGCTGTTGGTGGGAATCCGTAAACCCTCCACCCATACAGGCCTTGCGTGTGGACTCTGGGGGGAGTTTCCAGGTACACACACACCTATTGACCAAATGTGATTTCACTGTCCCCTGGAAATGTAAGAACATTTGTGATTTTTTAATTTTTTTAATTGAGCTCAAAATACAGCAAACAATCACCCCTTTCAAGCACTCAACTAAACATTCCCAAGCTTTTTCATGCAACGCAGACTGTATTCATTCATTCCTAAGACATGTGACCAGTTTGGACATCATTACTACTAACCATTGTCGCACCAAGAAGACTGTTAGAGAAAAGATATTTGTTGAAAAAACTAACAGACTAAACGTTTTCTCCCCTTTGGAATCGCTATTGGACCCTTAGTTAAAAACTCATGTGAAGAGAGATTGCTCTCGTTTCTAGGGCTATTTAAATATCTGAGAGCAAAACTGAAATCCAGTTTAAAAGCTACAGCCCTTTTTCTATCACTGCAGAAGCAAAGTAGCCAAGAGCTCTGGCCAGGGGCACCTCAGAGACCTGGATTCAAAACTGGATCACTCAGTTCTAGCTGTGTGGTCTCAGGCAACTTACCTGGCTCAGTTGCCTTGTTTTTAAATGGAAATCGTAGTGACAAAATGTAATGTGATGTTGGCAAAGCACTTGGATGGCTTAGTACTAAGTACTCTTAGCAAAGAGTAACCATTTGATAGTGTTAGCTGGTACTTATCTTTGCTTCCTGAAATGCCACATAGTGAGAAAGGAGAAACCATTGAAGCTGTTCAAGAATGGATTACTAATTGGCAATAATCCTTAAAAAGTAAAACACATTTTTGGAGTGGGAAAAGTGATTTCTTGGGGGAATATAAACCTTCATGTACTGAAGATTAGTCAGCAAAAATAATTATTTATGACAGTTTTGGAAGAGAATAATTCCTGCTTTTTTTTTTTCTCCTGAATTGTTCATGGTAACTGCCTTTTATGTGTGTCTTTGATTTTTTGTTAACGAAATATACATAGATATCCTGTATCTGATGTGGAAAAACACGTAGGAGTTTATATCAAATTTAGCAGGGTGCATTTGTCATGATGTTCTGAGGTGTACCAAAATAATACCCCAGTTCTCCATATTTGTGAATCGAAAGCAGAGGAAGATACGCTCTTCACTGAAGCTCTCGAGAAAAGCAGGAAATCACTTTTGGCTTTGGAGGATCATGGGCCTACGAGAAGCCACGAAGATCCCTCTGGAAACGAAGACTTCGGCAAGGCTGCTGTGAGCACAGTCACCTCAGAACATCATGACAAATGCACCCTGCTAAATTTGATATAAACTCCTACGTGTTTTTCCACATCAGATACAGGATATCTATGTATATTTCGTTAACAAAAAATCAAAGACACACATAAAAGGCAGTTACCATGAACAATTCAGGAGAAAAAAAAAAAGCATTCTGAGTTGTTATTTTTCCCAGAGACTAGCCAGTGTTGGAGGTTTTCATATTTATAAGCTTTGTTAATCAAAAGAAGACTGAAATGTGGTTCAAGTTCTCCTGTGGAATGTGTCCTTCTAATCAGAGACAATCTGAATGTTGTCCTCAGCTGAGAACAAAGTGACTATTAGAAACTCAGTATATGGGTGCTTTGTCCTGCCAGAGACTTAGTCATTCTCACTCCTTCCGCCTCTCCCTGCCCCCAACCTTAAAAATGAAATGATAGGTTTTTTTTTTTTTTTTTTTGTCTGCCTTTAAAACCACATGCCCTAAGTGCAACTGGTGAAAATTAACTACTGGTTTAGGGACAAGGAGACATGACAAGAAGGAGGTGGAAGCGCTGGGCGGAGGGGGTGTAGACCAGATGGGACACTAGCTGGTTAGTTAGTGTGACTCAAGAGGAGAGCAACCAAGAGGCTCCTCACGACTGCCCCCACTTGACGGTATGCAGGTTGGTTTGAAAGGAGAGAAGCAAGAAGCGTCATCAAAAAGATTTCCAAAAAGAGGAAAAAAGAAGAGGGGGGAATACTATTAGCAGGGATTAGGGCGATCGGAGGCGAAAAGCAAACGTTCAAAAAGTAACTTCCAGCAGCCCCTTGTGAACACATCATTTTCAAATGCACTGCCATTAACAGAGGGCAAGAAGAGAGTTAGCATTTGGTAACGTGTGGGACAGCAAGGCAAGTCAGCAGGGAAGAAGCACTCACTACACATAAGCCAAGAGGTTCAGCTCGGGATATACCTGGAAGGCCAGTTGATAAGAGAAGGTGTGTCCCCTTCGGAATCTTTCTGGAGAAACCACTCATGTTTGGGTTTCCCGGTACTATTATGTACAAAAGACAAAACTTCAGATGATTTCTATTCGAATGTCAACACATGTACAGACAATTATAATTTAAAAACCGAAGGCTGGTTTCTGTTAAGTCAAGACTAATCCTGGCTTTTGAAAATGTATAAGCACATTTTGTCATGGGGTTTACACATTTACTTCATGAAACTCCCAAGGACATGTGGCTCCTTACTAAACTCAAGAGATAGAAATAAATCTATCCAAAGCCACCACATAAAGTGTTTTCCGAGTAATCTGAAAGTATTAGGAGTCTGTTATAGTCACACTTGCCCCACATACACCAGACAATTTTCTTGTAAGAAGTTGGATTAAATGTCAACTCATCATCTATAAGTTTTGTCAAGGGACATGGGTAAATAGCCAAATACAAAGATAGTGTCCGTGCAAAACAATACATATTAAATAAAGGAAATCAATAAAAAGAAATTCAATGAGATCATATCTTTAATTGCTCTTATACATTTTCCTTTTACATTTGTCACTGAATAATGCAACCAACGTAACAATGACATAACCAATACTAATTCAGGTCAATTCGATAAATGTTGAGTTCCTACTATGTATGAAACACTGAACTAGGCTCTGAGAAGTAACAAAGGTGACTCAGGCATCAACCCAGCCATTAAAAAACTTACACTATGGCAGGCAAGATAACATAAGATTTACACATTCATTCCTCGACACATGATCAGATATAACACAAAGCTGAATGTGATGAAGGAAATTTATGCCAGGCTGAAGATATTTTAGAACAGGCCAGAAAAATCCTGTGATAACCACATAAAGCAGGACACAGGAGGAACAAACTACTGATGTGCATCATCTTACGATGTAGACAGAATGTTTACCAGCTCAAGACCATACCAACTTATTTGTTAAGAGTTTTTCAAATACTATGCTAGAAACACATTTTAGCTCAAAGCAATTTCCAAAAATAAGATTAATAATTATAATAAAATAATCTTCATTTTCTAAAAATCATTTTAGTTCAAGTTTTAGTTTAAGCTGACAGGCAAGAATCAGTCTATAACCACTACTGTATCGTTTGCTGTGACCACTGAAATCTGTCATATTCTAGGCTTGGATATCCCCCTGTCTTTCTACACCCGAACCTGTCGGCCCACCTCCCTATCCCCAGCATTACAGCAATTCAGTCTGTAGTGAGCAAAAAATTCAGATGTATGGAAAGCTGTTTTATTTCCAACTATAAAAGGTCTAATTTCTCAACATTCATTTAAACATAGGAATAGTTAGCCTACCACTTGCAGCTAAGAAAGGAGGCGATTACTCTAGCACAGGATATAGTGGGAGAAGAGGGAGCAGCAGATATATTTGCTATTGAAAACCACCAAGTTAATATAACTAATATGCCTACCTCACAAAATTATTTTAAGACTCAAATGCGTCTTGTATAATAGGATGCTTTATAAACTGTGAAGTGCTACACAACTTCCCGAACATGACTTTCATTGATAAGACTAGAACTTGGTCAGCACCGCAAAATAAATAGATAGATAGATAAAAAAATACATACATACATACAATAAAAATTATCAGGGGCTTGTTTAAGAATATGTTGGGTCAGCATCTGAAAAGTGACACTCATACACAGACATGGGAGGTTTGCTGGGCTCCATTTATTCATTACACCACCGGTGCGAAACTAGCCAAAAAACCAAGTAACTACGTGCATGGTAGCAAATACTGAATTTTTGACATTTCATGTATAGTACGTATGAATGTAATGAAAAAGAACTGCAAGTAGTGAAGGCATCATGCCAAGAATGTGGCAAGCCCTTTCAAATGTTCCTCCTCTCCTTCCTTTTTCATAGACAATATCCTACTGTATGTCTCTGAGTTACTACTTTTATATTGTAAAGTGATGAGTCATACAGAGTCTTAATTCAGAAATCATGTGATTTTAAGGAACGTGGGTCCAGCCTCAACCAGAAGGACGAGTTTGTCTTGAGTATATTTACATCAGGAGTGATACAGAACAGTATTTCGCAAAGTAAGGCACTAGGTTCCTTGATGTTGGCTGAGGCACTTACTTGGGTGATATTTTCTGCCATCAGAACCAGAAAAGGAGAAGGGATGGGGAGACACCTAATCTGAACTGGACACTTTCTGCCCGCAGGCTGTTCTGGGCACGCCTCACCCACTGACTTGCAGCATGTGCTCACTCCTCGGTCCTTCTTCGTCACCCACGAGCAGCATCTGCTACAGGCGATCCCTCCCTTCACCTGGTTCAGCAGCCTTCTTGGTCTCCTCCTCCCCCCACCATCTGTACCTCTAGAGCTCAGGGTGCCCAAGATGGGCTCCTCTCCTCCTCCACTGACATTCAATGCCTTGATGTTCCCATCTGGCTTTCACTTCCACGCTGACCTTCACTTCAATTCCGACTCTTGGACTCCACTGGCCACTTGACGCTTCCATTTGGATATCCAGTAGACATCTTAAGTACAATATGTCCAAAAACTGAACTCTTGATTTCCCTCCAAAGTCAACTTGCACGGGAGCTTTCTCTAGTTCAGCAAATGGCAACTCCTGCTTCAAGTTGCCCCAGCCAAAAAAATCGAGATTCCCCTTTGATTCCTTGGTTTCTTTTACACCCCACATCTAAGTTATTGGCAATTCCACTAGGGACTTTCAAAACCTAACTTCTTTCCTCCCCTCTGCTGCTGTCATTCTAGTTCAAGCCACCACCATCTCTCACCCAGATTACTAAGATGACCCCCTAATTATTCTACTTGTTTTCATCCTTGCCCACCAACACTCTATTTTTAGCTTAGCAGCCAGATTGGTTATTCCTCTTTTCCATCCCTTCTATGGCTCTATACATCATTTAGAGCAAAACCCAAAGCCCTGGTGATGGATCCTCCCTGATCTGCCCACCCCTCCTCCCCACAGCTCTCACACCTCCTCTTCCCCTCCCCCCATGCTCCTGCCTCACCAGTGACTGGGGCCTCCTCAAAAGCCCATGCATGGAGTCCACTCAGGCCTCTGCAGATGCTACTTCTGCCTGGGCCCTCCACCCCAACGGCTGCATGGCTGCCTCACTTTATGTAGGTCTCTGCTCAACTATGATCCTATCAGAGAGCCCTCCCTAACCACTCTATATCAAAATAGCAACTGCCAATCGTTTTTCTCTCTCCCTTCAGTGAATTGCTTGAATTTTCTTCATAGCACTTACTACATCTGTCATGATGCATGTTTATTTGTTTGCTGTCTTTCTCACTAGGGGAGATGAGCTTCTTGAGAAAAGACTGTTGCATCATCAGCACCAAGAACAGTGTGTGGGAAAGAGCAGGTCTCGATAAGTATTTGTGGGACGGATGAACTGTTGAATGATTATCTCCACAACAACCCTCAGAGATATTCTTATACTCATTTTATAGATAAAGAAAGGAAGGTACAAAAAAATGCACATTAACTGGCCCAGATCACAAGCTGGTAAAGAAAGGCTGGGGCCTGAACCCAAGTGTTGTAAGACCCCTGAGTCTCTATCTTCTCCTCCAGCGCTACTGGATTCCAATTCTGGAAAATGAACGGATAATGAATGAGCAACCCCTCCCTGGCTTGAGTGAGAAATGATGTAGTTGGGGTGCCAGTGTTCACGTGTTCTGGGGCTAAGCAAGGGAGGCACCAAGGGCGTCCTGGCCACAACCACAACCCTGACTGGATGGTGGTCTCTCAGCTCTGCCTGTTCCACCTTCAGCAGAGAGCCTAGAAATTTCCTGTAAATCCTACAAAACCCAATTATCTTCTTCCTGTTTTTTTTCTACAAATGCACAATGTGAAATCAAAGGAGTCTGGCAGTGAAGAGCAATTTGGCTCAGAGGGCACTCACTGCTGAGGAGGGGGTGGGAGGGGGGTGCAGGGGCCCAGACTTGGCAAGGTGCGTGAGACCTTGTCTCCTTCCCCCACCAAAACAATCTGTAGCAGAAGATAAGTGTAAGAACCAACCATCTGGAAACGAGAAAATTCATGGGAGGGAGAAACTGGGAGCAGGTGATACTGGGTGTTAAGTGGGAGGAATCAGAAATACTCTGAGGCCCAAGGGACTATTGTAGCTTGACTGGGTCTCTTGGCTGTCCCTCATCCTCTGGCACACATAGAAAATGATAACGTGACATGACACCTACTTCACAAAACCTAATTCCCACTTTCACAGGCACTTTTCAGGCTCAACATCACAATAGCTAAATATCCACTAAACATTCATTGATAAATATTCATGTATCCGCTATGCCACAGGGGCAATGCCCACATCAGGGAAAATAATTTTAGCATGCACACCTGACTTCCTTGCACGCTGAGTATTCACTAGGAAATCTGAAATTTAAAATCAGCTCTGTATGAACTATCTTGTAAGTTTAAATCTCAACCGCTTAAGAGGGATCTCTTCTCTGACAATATTATAAACGGTTGACATTAACATTTCTCCAATGATTAAAAAAAAATAATTTCGGGGCGCCTGGGTGGCTCAGTTGGCTAAGCGACTGCCTTCGGCTCAGGTCATGATCCTGGAGTCCCGGGATCGAGTCCCGCATCGGGCTCCCTGCTCGGCGGGGGGTCTGCTTCTCCCTCTGACCCTCCTCCCTCTCATGCTCTCTGTCTCTCATTGTCTCTCTCGCAAATAAAATCTTAAAAAAAAATAAAAAATAAAAAAAATAATAATTTCATCAAATTCTTATAGGACTTCTTTGGAATTGACAAGAACAAAATACCCAAGGACTTTGATTTTATATATTCAAAAATCTAAAACTGTAGTACAGAAGACAGGTTATTGGTTTGCAGGACCTGGTGGTGGTGGCGAGGGTTGACCACAAAGGCACACAAAGGAATCTTTGGGCTGATGGAACAGTTCTGTACCTTGACTGTAGTGATAGTTACACAACCTTATATATTTGTCAAAATTTACAGAATTTCATTAACAAGGGTGAATTGTACTGTATAAAATTATACTTTAATAAAAATATCTTAAAAACGTTAAGACTTGTAAAAATTGTAATTCAGTGTCCCTTCATAATTTATTTAGACAACAGTTACAGTTAAGGGATTTACTTTGACATAGATGTTTAGCGCAGTTAATGGAATTTTTAAATTCAAATATCTCTTTTCATCTGTTAAAAGCAAAAACTATATATAAATAAATAACAAATGAAAATGTGGGCCAAACACAGTTCCACAAAATCTATTTTGGATCTTCTTCTTTCTCTCCTTCAAATTTTCTCCCCAAAGCCCAAAGAGGCTGAGAAACCTGAGAGGAGAGCAGAAAACAGCCCAGAGTGGTCACTCTGAAGTGTTGACATTGGTGGAGAATCCAAATTCTTCCTTTGAATTAAATGCATGGCTCCCAAAATGGTGAATCAAGGTCTAAAACTGAGCTGGCCAATTCACAGGCACTCCAAAACTATGGAATATAATGGAACGTTGTAGACCAAGTTTTCCATACACTCTGACTCTCAGACTGACAGGTGGCTAAGGGATGTCCAAACTCAGATTGAAAAGTCTATCATTTCGTAAGAGTACAAAATTTATTTCTGGGGCTCAGGGGCCATTGTTTTTGGAGAAATAGTAGAATATCAGGTGTGCTTTAAAAAATAATAACAAAAAAGAGATCATATCTGAATAATGGCACATAAGGCCTTAGGTTCATTTTCTTTCTTTAAATATTAAATCGAAGCTGTTATTTAATGCAGTGTGCCTTAATGTTATGCTCAGCTACTTTTAATAATTAAAACTTATTTTAAAAAAATGAACCAAGTGGGAAGGGTTGGCTTGGTACAACAGAACGAGTGGCATGTGCGATACCATTAGGCTATGGCCGCTAACTTAGGTCCTTGCAAAGAGAGTCAACAATCAATGGTGGACAGAGGCACAGTGGCGATGTAAACCTTTTCTATCTCAACCAGAGTAATGGTTACATGTTTCCCAAAACTCACCAACCTGCATCCTTAAAATATGTGCATTTTGATATGAATTATATCTCAATTAACAAATATGCCACTGGTGGATTATAAAGTAAGGATTTCTTGGGGTGCCTGGGTGGCTCAGTTGGTTAAGCATTTGACTTTTGATTTCAGCTCAGGTCATGATCTCAGGGTTGTGAGATCAAGCCCTATGTTGGGCTCACATGCTGGATGTGGAGCCTGCTTAGATTCTCTCTCCTTCTCCCTGTGCCCCTCCCCAGAAAGAAAGAAAGAAAAGAAAAGAAAGAAAGAAACACATAAATAGTGAGGACTTCTTGAGTAATGAAAATCTAGAAATACAGAGTCTTCTTGGAGCAGAAGCATGATAAACATGTGAAATAACCAATTTCTTCCAGGTTCCCTCTGAACCAATCTCAGTACCGAATGCCTAAATGCTACAGCCTCTGATGAGAAAGCACAATGACAGAAGGTATGTGCACGCAGGTAGAACTATCTAGAAAAGCACTGGAGTTTGAGGAAGGTGCCATAGGGGGCCTCCCAAAGTGGCTCAAGCTTCTAGTTTCCAGCTGGATTTGGATTTTCACATCTCCCCCCTTGGATTCTAACTACCCCTGCTAGAATGAAGTGATCCAGGGACTTGGCTCCCTTAGTCGTGAGACTAACCTAGAATCAGCCATTCAGAACTGGAGACTGAGTTCACAAGGCCCCAAAAGCAGCCTTTTTTTTTTTTTTCCCACATCATGATGCCCACTCATAGTTTAACAATATTTATGAGCACACTGACTCAAGATCATATCCAAGAACTCTAACCTCAGACAAAGCGGAAAGAGCCTTGTCATATGTAAGTGCTACTCAGAGTGTGTTCTGCTGATTGGTGTCCCTGGCCCACGATTGTATCAAAGACCTGGAACAGAGTGGAGATGAACAACGTCACTAAGCTTACTGTTGAGTTCAGCTGACATTTTGCTCATAGCATGATGTTCTTGATGAAGGAAAGGACCCATGATTTACATTCGGCTGCAACCCTCACAGGTTATGGGCTGATAAACCATTTGCAGATTGACTCTTTCAAGTAGCACTGTTACAGTTTGGTGACATTTCCAAGAAAATACAGAAAACAACAGAACATTCATTCAAAAATGATTGACTGAGCCACTCGGTATGTGCTAGATGCTGGCAGTAGCAGGGAAGGAAACACGAAAATGACTAAGACAGGCAAGTACCCTTCGTGTAAGGCCTGTACTAAAGTAACGCTATCATTGAGATCATCCTTCCCAATCTTACGGATTGGCGTAACACCAAATTCATGTTGCCATGTTTGGGCCATCCTGACCAGAACTGCTAAATCTGGGTAGGTCAGCCTTGTGTGCAGGCAGTAAGGCAATTGAATGTCCCTCCAAGAGGTACAGGTAAGCTGCATTTGTGAGACACCTCAGAAATTCAAGATCCCTTTCTCCTCTTCCCTTTAAGCAGAATCATCATCAACGAGAAGCCAGGATGGTAACCTTAGGGCTCCCTATGCCAAGCCAAACTTCAGCCTTCTAACTGTGCTGGGAAAATGACCATGTGATAATGAGAAGAACAGAAAGAACAGACTGGTTTGAGAGTCTAAGCGCCAGAGAATGTGTAAGAGATTCCAAAAATGATTCTAGTTTCTCTTAAGACAGGGAGAAGTTTATAAAAACTTGGAAAGGTCAAGAAAGCAGGGCAGACAGGAAAGCAGACTCTCTGGATATGTTCTCATTTGTCAACAGCTCAATTAGAAGGAGATACCCAGATGTAATCTGAGCACTGCAGAACATGGGTGGACGAAATACTATTTGTGCTATTAACAGTTCCCTTTCAGTACTATACCCCAAGATTGGACCAGCCATTTTGGCAGCCACATAAAGAATTTGCTGTCAACTGAAACTCTTAGGTCTCTTTCTCATGAACTGCTATTAAATCAGGTTTCCCCAATCCTGAACTTGTACACTGATTCTCCCCCCCTCTAAGTACAAGACTTTATTAAATTTCATCTTGTTAGTTTCCAACCCAAGCACAGGTAACGTGCTCTCTTCCCTCTCCTCTCCCTTCCTGCTCCATCCCTCCTTCCACTCTCTTCCTCACCATCACCAAACTTGTTTACAATCCCTCCTCCAGAAATCCGATCAGCCTATCATATCCAGATTATCTGATGAAATGCCAAACAGGACCAAGTTAATGACGAAGGCCAACCTGGAGGCACAGACTTCCTTATCTCATGCCTGGGTAGCTGCAACCAACACGTCAGTGGCCTTCCTGACTGGAAGCAACTCTCCTTCAGATCAACGGTCCATACTCCTCCAAAGCCATCTTTCTAAAACGCAGAATCAATCATCCTTGCTTTAAAATGCTTCAGAAGCTTCCCATTATCCACAAGGCAAAGGCTAAATGCCTTTGTTATGTCATCTGAGGCACTCTATGACTGCTCCCCACCTGCCCCTCAGCCTCATCCCACCCCCGCCTCCTAGGTCTTCACTGGGCATTGGGTGCCTTTGTGCTGGGAGCAGCCTCCCTTCCATGGCTAGCAAACTCACCAACCACATCCTTAAGGACTTGGTTCAACTGTGACCATTTCTCCACGGAGGAAAAGTTAATACTCTATCTTCGCATTCTCCTGGCATCCAACCTTGATCTCTAGAACCTTATTTATCCTATCATGTTATAGTTATTTCCTACACTTTTTTTTTTTTTTTAAATATAGCCAGCTACGAGCACAGTGCCTCACACACAGGAGACCCAATATAATTTTCTTCAATGATTAGCTAAACTATCTCAGAGCTAAAATTAATCCATAAATCAATACCTATGAGGTATGCAGAGATACATGGATGCCCACTGTGTTTGACCTCTCCTAAATTACAAGTTTTCATTTTGCTTATAAGGGCCAAGTTTTCAAGGACCTTATATAAATCCACATAAACTGTTTCTCTAATACCTCTGGTCTTTCCTAAAAATCTCTGAGCCTCAAAGGGCAAAACCAGTGTGTTGGATAATAGAATGGACATAAATAAGGGGGGAGCAGAGAACAATGGGAAGAATAGGCAGATGCAGGGAACTTGACTGAATGAATGAATGGGTGATGGACGATGGTCTCAACGTTGTCAAAGTAGCCATATGGTCTTAATTCAATTCTTTACTCTTTAGTTTTTTCACATATAAAATCGATTTTTAAATAATCTCCAGGATTACTTTTGTTTCTAAGAATTCAAAATTCTTTAACATTGAGTATCTATTCTTGTGAGGGCTTGGGGTGAGCCAGCTCCCCATAGGGCAGAGGCCACTCCCCTGGGAGAGGGCTACAGGGTCACTGGGGACAAGAGAACAGTGAGAGGTTGACCTTCGGTATAACAGAACTTTCTTATGATGTGGCAACTGGCTAGCAGAGAATTATATTACCAGGAAACAAGAACTCAACCCTAAGTTGTCACAGAGGTCGGGAGTTGCTCTTGGTTTGTATCCCTAAGTCTGTAATGACAGGCTTTAACTCCCTATAACTCCTAAGAGTCAACATACTAAAAAGTACTTCCTGCTGCTACAGTGAAGTCTAATCCAGCCCAGCAGAATTAGCTTCCCCCTGTGGGGGTCCAGCTCGAATTATAAAACAGTATTCAGCCGAAGACGAACGGTTATTAACTTAGGCGTCTCATTAAAATGAACAGTTTATATGCTCCAAGTTGCTTGTTTGGAAGAAGAGCTAATGACTGCTTTGTGGGTCCACGCAGGCGTGTGAATGTGCAAGGGCACACACACACGGCACAGCTCTGCACTTACAACCTGGCAGACGTCTGAATTTTAGGACATGCTAGCTAGGGTTCTGGGTGATCTATTCATATTTAATTCAATGAACAGAAATTGATACTTGCCAGTGAGAACAGAAGAAAAAGAAAACAACATGGGAATGAGTTAACCATATTTTAACAGTCAAAAGCTAGTAGAGCAGGGTGAACAGATGTTTGGGGCTAAAAGGTGAAAAGAGTTCCATCCCATTTCGAGATGTGCGAGAGTACCCGGAGGTCTCTTCTTTGGAGACCTAGGTCTTAGAGACCTAGGTTTTCCAGGACACCTGCCCTGACCTGGATCCTGTGTTAGGAACACTCCTGCCCTGGGGGTGGGGGCGGGACGGGGGGGGGGGTGGGCGGGAGACAGGGGCTGAGACAGGAATGCCTATAGCCAGAGGCCGCTTTCTCCCTCCCTATCACTCCCTTGTGGACATTTCTATCAGAAAGGTTAAAAGACGTTTGACAAGGAAAACAATGAGCTTGAGGCTCTGAAGACAGTTTTTAGGCTGAACCTCTCCCTGGGAGCTGAGCAAATACAATCAGTGACAAACTACAAGGGCATAGCCTAAGCCCCTTTGCTTCTCAGTTGGCTGACTCTGCTTGTCAGCAGGTCTCGGAAAATGGCACTGTGGAGGCTGCCCCGGGCTATCTTCCTGAGCCAATCCACAGGTCTCATGTCACTAGAGCCCGGTCCAAAGCACCACTGACCAATGGCGGCTCTCCAGGGGTCAAATTTCAGGGACGGCTCTACATACCATATTCATTTTCTAATGATACAGTTTGCTAAGTGGGAGAAGGAGGGGCAGGGACAGAAGTGGAGTCATGAAACAAACGGGGGTTTTCTAGAATGGATCACCACTGGGAAACAAGGTATATTTTCTTCTTTGCCCAATACACAGGTCACTGAGAACAGAGAGTCACAGGAAAACAGCAGGTGTGGGGCTCAGGTAGTGAGTTTCTGTTACTCACAGAAGTAACAAATATGGTGCATTTCTTTTATTTTTATTAACTAAGAAATACAAATTCAGCATTCAGGATTTCTATTAGTAACAGGAGCTCAGATTTTTAAAAATTTGAGTAATCCGGGCACCTGGGTGGCTCAGTCCTTAAACATCTGCCTTCGGCTCAGGTCATGATCCCAGGGTTCTGGGATCGAGCCCCACATCGGGCTCCCTGCTTCGAGGGGAGCCTGCTTCTCCCTCTCCCACTCCCCCTGCTTGTGTTCCTTCTCTCGCTGTGTCGCTGTCAAATAAATAAATAAATAAATAAATAAATAAATAAATAAATAAATAAATAAATAAAGACTTTAAACAAATTTTTGAATAATCCACAGGCCCCAGATCCCTTTGAATTTTATTCTAAAATTCACAATGGCTGAATTAACAAAGAATGGTTCCTATCAGCAAAACTCCCTCTCTAGAAAACACAATTCTGAAATTCAAAATTGAAGGGGCTTGGCAGGATTGGGGAATGGGGATTAGGAGGTGTCTTAGGCTCTATTCTGTGAATATACATATTCTCCATTTGTTTCAGAATGACGTGTTTACCTGAACTCCCTGGCAGCTATAGGATTTCTGAGCTAAAGACCCTGTGACATATGTATTTCCTTAATCATATAAATGTTCAAATGAACATTAAATAATTCTAATAAATTTAAACTTACTGCTCAGCCTTCAAGACTGTTATGAGCTTAGAATGCTCTTAACTGTATAATGACTATTCCGTTTGTACATGTGTTAGTGTATATGAATACATACAAAAACCGTGCATTTGATGTCTGGTTCATAGTTGAATTTTTAGGATACCATAGGAAGTCTTTTTTTTTTTTAAGATTTTATTTATTTATTTGACAGAGAGTAGAGCCAGAGAGCACAAGTGGAGAGAATGGCAGAGGGAGAGGGAGAAGGAGGCTCTGCACTGAGCAGGGAGCCTGATGTGGGGCTCGATCCCAGGCCCCTGGGATCATGACCTGAGCTGAAGGCAGATGCTTAACCATCTGAGCCACCCAGGCGCCCCAAGGAAGTCTTTGATGGTGTATTCGTGAGTGACACATTCATATATAATTAATGAAAAAAAAAAAACAGCCTCTTGCTAGTGAGCACAAAATAAAATGATGAAATGGGAATGAGTTAATTCAGAGATTAATAGTCCCAATACTTGGCAGAGCTAGGTGATGAGAGAGTATAGTACAGCAGTGAGAAAAATATTCCATCTCAATGCTAGGATACATCCACAAATACATGTAGTATAAAATAATTTCATTATCTGTAGACAGTTTTTTTGGTTACTCCTTAATCTCCCTAAACTTTTCTGTTACTTATTTCCATATTGGATGACATTGCATTTTCATTTATGGTTATTCAGACATTGAGATTTCTTTGGTTATTGTTATAATTCACAAAGTATGTTTTGTCTTTCTTCCTCCCAAATGGAAATCAGACAACAATGGCTTTCTGACACCCAAATTTCCTGGCTCTAGAGAAAGGATATCTATGCAGAATATTAATTCATTTAAATCCATCTTTGCAAGATGAATTGCTGTAGTCATTACAAAATAAATCCTTTTTTTTTTTTTTTTACAATACAGTGCTATATTAGTTTCAGGTATACAATATAGTGATTCAACAATTCCATACATTACTCAGTGCTCATCATGATGAGTGTACTCTTAATCCCCATCACCGGTTTCACCCATTCCCCCACGCATCCCCCCACCCAAACATCAGTTTGTTCTCTATAGTTTCTATAGTTAAGAGTCTGTTTCTTGGTTTGCCCCTCCCCTCTTTTTTCTTTGTTCTTTTGTTTTGTTTCTTAAGTTCCACATATGTGTGAGATCATATGGTATTTGTCTTTCTCTGAGTTATTTCACTTAGCATTATACTCTCTAGCTCCATCCATGTTGTTACAAATGGTAAGATTTCATTTTTTTTTTATGGATGAATAGCATTCCATTATACACACACACACACACACACACACACACACACACACACACACCACATTTTCTTTATCCATTCTTCTATTAGTGGACACTTCGGCTGTTTCCATAATCTGGCTATTGTAAATAATGCTGCTCTAAATGTAGGGGTGTATGAATCCCTTTGAGTTAATGTTTTTGTATTTTGGGGGTAAATACCTAGTGCAATTATTGGACTGTAGGGTATTTTTAACTTTTTGAAGAACCTCTATGCTGTTTCTTCTATCTTTATTTATCTCATAATGTCATACTTGTTACACATTATGTTCCATCCTTTTTAATGTAAATATATCTCAGTATTTTCTGAATATATATATGAAATGATTTGTGTTTCTCTGCCTCTAAATCATAGAATTGCATGCCTTGAATGGCTTTAAAAAAAAGCACGTGCCTTTTTTAAATTAAAAAAATACATAAATAAAGCATGTGCCTCCTCATGAATTCCTTTACAATTTCTTAGTTCTTTTAATCCTCTCTTTGTGAAAGTCAAGTGCTAATTACTTGGAAACTTCCAAGTAATATTAAATTAAGAAATTTAAAATTTTATTTTAAATTTAGAAATTTAAATTTAACTTAAATTTAGAAATTTAAATTTAGAAATTTAAGTTTAGGAACAAATATTCTCTTCTGGCATTTGAGTTTCTGATTTTATACCTTTTCTGATTTTCCCAAATGAGAGCTGTTGTCTTTGTGTATGACAATTCTTTTTAATGAGGTGCTCTTCTACACAGCTGTTTTCTCAGCATGTTGATATACTTGCATAGCTATATGTTAAGGTTATATTCAGGGTATATTGCAGTCATACTTCATATCCTAAACTGAGATCCTTCCACTGTGTTAGTGGTGGTCCTTCTGCTTTGTGATTTTAAATGACAGCAACAAAACCAATCACTAAGAAGTCGGGTATAATTATAGAGAAACACATAAAGAGAAAGACAATTATTAAAGGCATATAAGAAACATGTAAAAAGAAGGGTCCTGAAGTGAGGCTCCCATGGAAGTGTCCCCATGACACCTGTTCAGCTTATCATTTTTTAAAAAGAAGAAGCTGAAGCTTCCTGCTTAGGCAGAACCTGTTTTGATATTGCAGAAATTTTAAAAACCCTATCTCACCTCTTTCTGCCACCTGCGGAACCCTCCACAGAATGCCAAGGATACCCAGACCCTGACCAGGGGAGGCAAAGCAAAGATGGTAACGCAGCCCAGCATGGGCTGAACGCTTACCTGGCTCGGGCCTCAGAAGGAAGCGGCAGGTCGCCAGCTGAGTGGCTCGGGGAGGCGGGTGGCCGAGGCGAAGAGAGGGACATGCTGTGCATTTGCTTTGGGGACCTTGGCACTTCACTGAAGGTGCAGTCTCGCCCAGGGAACGGAAAGGATGAGGAACTCTCCACCGTGGGGGCCAGGTCACGGGCCTGCCCGGTGGCACTGGGCTCCTGACCCCGTCTTTGGTTTTCCACGTTGAGCAGCACCTCGGTGTCGGAAAGACCGTCGCCCCCGGGGAGGGCATAGTCCTTGGCTTCGACCACGCAGGGCCTGGAGTACAGAGAGCTCGAATCTTTGCCTGGCTCGGCCTGTCGGTCACCCTTCCCTCCACTCTTGTCAGCAGCATCAGCATCCTTCCTGGACTTGGTGTATCGGGAGGGCGATTCCGAGTCCGCTTCGGAATCCAGCGCTATCCCGTATTTCTCGGCCAGCTGCCGTCTCCTTTCTGCTTTGTACCGTGCGATTCTCTCAGCTTTGGACTCCAGAGCCTGGGTGTCCATGAGACCTGAACCGCAGGAGGAGTCAGCATGGACGCCCGAGGTTTCGGTGCAGAGTTTGGAGCGGGTCTGCTTTTCCACCGAGGAATCCGAAGTGTCTTCCTCTTCATTGGACCGGCCTGCAAGGGGACCACACAACAGAGTTCAAGGACAGATGCACATTTACCGCGCTCTGTTCTGTGCACAGCACGCACCTGAGCGCCTGTGCTGCGGAGGACCCCTTCTCACACAGCTGTACCTAGCCACAGCAACCACCTGGGCTGCAAGAAGTGCGAGACCCGCAGTGAAATCCGCTAGCCCTCGAGGCTCCGCAAGCCACCTACCGCACCGCCCCCACGGAAGCTCCGCTCCTCACTCCCAGCTGGCCGCCTCTTATTTATTTACCTTTCTGTTTTTGAGCTTAATATTTCATGTGCGAGGCCAGAGAATGAGTTCAGAGTCCTCTAGAAAAGATAACAGATATCTAAGCCACTGTAACTTGACAAGTGACAGACTGTGGTTTCACAGGATCTGATAATAACCAGAACAGCAATGGGCCATATCTGTAAGTACCAGGTTCTTCATGTGTGTTGTTTTTTTTCTTCTTTTTTTTTTATAGAAGTGGATTTTTCCAATTGTAGCACACATGCTTGATACAGAAAATGTCTAACATGAAAACATAGGAAGGTAAAACTCTACCAGTAATCACTAATATATAATAATAATAAATTGATAATTTGCCAAACGTAATAGGTCTTCCATAACTAATTTAACCATTCTCATATTCCTGGGCATTTACATTGTTTCTAACACTTTTTTTCATTATTTCTAACTTTTAATCAGTCTGATTTTCTGACTACTATCACAACAGGTAAAGGTATAATCGCTTTAACAAAAAGTAACAGAAAGACTTGCTAGACTGTCAAGTTGATTTCTATAAAGTTTACATCAATTTACACTTGAATCTGCAATATATGTTCACTTGCAAACATTAAGTGTTCATTTTAAAAATTTCCTTTGATTACTAGAAAAAGAGAATATGTGCATTTTTCACTTATTTATTAGCCATTTGTATTACTTTTTTCTTCTCTGGAATATCTGATAAAGCTTATTTAAGCTCTATATCCTATTGATTCATAGTGTCATTTTTATTGGTTTGCATGCATTTTTATGAGACCATGAACCTTAATCTTATTCATGAATATTTCAAACTTGTATAATATTCTGTGACGTCTATGTGTAAGATTTTCTTTGGAGTACAGATGTGAATTGTTATGTAGTCAAGTCAATTGACCTGGTCATTTGTGATTTCTCCAGCTGTTTCTGCATCTTGAAAGTCCTTTTTCATTCAATTTGAATGAAATAGTCACCTATGTTTTCATGTTTTTATTTTCTTAAAATTAATCATGTGATTAATTGGGACTTATTTTTGTGTTTCGTAGATGTCCCCTCTCCCACTGCACAATAACCTGTTTTCCCAGTACCATTTTATTAAATAAGTCTTCCCTTTCTCACGAATACGTGATGCTTAAATTATCATATAATATATAGATACACATTTTACATAATGAGGGTTCATTTCTGGCTATAAATTTTGGTACTCTATTCTTGATTCTTCATGTAATTTTAAAAACTCTTAATTCTCTAGTTTTCTGGCCATAGAAGATCAGGAACTCTAGATAAGTGACATGATCACATCACAAAGTGAGATTGACAGCCAATCCCTGAGGAAGAAACTAGAAAACACTGGCCATAAAAAGCAGCAGCACAGAGCTGCAGAGCCAGGGACGGGGTAGGAAGAACATCCCCATATGGGTCATCCTCTTCCAAGGTCAAGTTGAATATTTGATATTCCTAACGTTGACAGTTATCAAAAACAAAAAAAGTTATGTTTGAAATACGGTTTAATACGAAATAAATATGCAATACATTTTAAATGACATGTAAATAATTTACATTCAAATAATTTAAATAGAATGTTTGTTGCATTAACACATAGACTGAACCCTAACCACTCAAGGTCCAGGTTCACTTTTAATGCTCCCTGCTGCGAGCAGCCCGGCCCTGTGCCGGGCACCTGGTTATTCTGTTTAAGGGAGTCTCGTTCAGTCCTCTAGTGAACTCTTACTGAGGATCTCAGACAGCAGGTCCTGTGCCAGTGCCCAGAAGGTGCCAAGAGGAAGACACAGTTCCTGCCCTTTAGGGGTCCCAGGCTGGGGAGTGGGGGAATGAAATGACGTCATCAGTTTCCCATCAGTGGGCCAAGAGGAATTATTTCTTACTGCTCTGATACCAGAGGACCACACCTAGGAGGCGGGGCATCCGCATCATCGCAGCTTTTCACAAATAACGTGTATTCAATAAGTACATCTACACAGTTCCCGTTTGTGGAATATCTCATTTCCCAATGCCACTGGATAAAAAAGGCTGCGTGGACCATGTCGGGCAGCCTGCGTGATGGCAGCGACCAGGCGAGCATGCTCACCGGTGTGGGGGCTGGCCGGGTCTGTGGCTCGCATGTATCTGGGCGTGTCTTCCTCCAGCAAGCGATGCGTCACTAACCCCGTGCAGCTTGGCAAGAGGATAGGCTGCGTGTCCGTTTCGATTCCTTCGAGGCGCCTGGCAATTCTTTCTTTTCTGTGCAGGACACCAAAAACTATCAATTCTCAGGAAAAAGTGAATACTGCTTCACCAAGCGCTTCTACTTTCTAATTAGGTATAATCCATTTCTTACCTTTTCATTTCTAAAAATTCTTTCCTCTTTGGTTCAAAGACTTTTCTTAATTCTGCAACTAAAATAAAACAGAGAAGAATAAAAAGATACTCCAGATTTCAGTAGTCATGCATTCATTCTACTCATTCATGAAACGTGTATTTATTGAACTTATGTTTCTGTTCTTGGCTCCCATGCAGCAGAGATACACAAAACTGGCGCAGTTCCTGTTTTCCTGGAGACTGTCTTCTAGTGTGAGAGGGCAGATGCCACATGGGAAGCATGTACACACACACACGTCACAGGCTGCACTAAGAAGTAAGGGATGGATTAACAGGAATGAGTTCTGTTTCATCCAAGGGAGTCAGAGGAGGCCTGAACATTAAGATCTCTCCAGCTAGCAGATATCTCACTAGCTGTTTTTGATTGTTACTAGGTTCAATAAAGTATTCCAAGCTTTTCATTATGGAAAACTTCTAACGTCTGCAAAAGTAGAGATCAGCACTAGAACCTCCACACACTCATCAGCAAGCTACAACCACCATGTCTCCCCACACTCCTATTTCACACTATCATTGAGCCTGTAAAAATCTGTAACCAGCTGATTGTTTCCAGCATTGTTTCCATCCCTAACAGAGCATAGAGCCATTTACTGCAGTTTAGGTTAACACAGTTCCTAAGCCTCCCCTTACTGGCTTTCACTGGAAGGAAATGTTAACATTTGTTTCCTTGCTATAATTTGGGTGGATGATGGATAAAGTAACAACCCGAATTCTCCTGGCAACACTGGATGAGCAGACAAATGTTCTGCTGAGGTTGGGAGGGTCTCATGAGATACTGTCTATAAGGATATCACTGAGGGGCCAAATAATTGTTTCTTTGGAGAAATGGCCAAATTTGGTGGAAAATAAAGGTCTCTCTTCTCACCTCTTGCTCAGTCACATGAATTTATAAAGGCTCATCTGAGTGGCTCCTGTTGAGGACCCAGGAATACCAGGGAGAGGTGTTGCCGACAGCCCTGGGGGCCCATGGAACTTTGAAAGGCTGAGTCAAAGAAGAAACTCAACGGAGGCATACTAGAATGCTGGAATATTTTTAATTTTCTTTTTTTTCCCCTTAAGATTCATTCATTTATTTATTTGACAGAGAGAGAGAGAGAAAGAGGGCCCAAGCAGGGGGAGCGGCAGGCAGAGGGAGAAGGAGAAGCTCAGATTTTTTTTTTTATTTGTTTTTTTAAGATTTTATTTATTCATTTGAGAGAGAGACAGCAGAGGGTGAGGGAGAAGCACCCCCCCACCGAGCAGGGAGCCCGATGCAGAACTCGATCCCAGGACTCTGGGAACATGACCTGAGCTGAAGGCAGACACTTAACGACTGAGCCACCCAGGTGCCCCTTTTTTAATTTTCCTTTTGTTTTAAAGTAACCTCTACATCTTGGGGCGCCTGGGTGGCTCAGTCGGTTAAGGGTCCAGCTCTTGATTTTGGCTTAGGTCATGATCTCAGGGTTGTGAGATTCAGCCCTACATCGGGCTCCACACTGAGCATGGAGCCTGCTTAAAATTTTCTCTCTCCTTCTCCCTCTGCTTCTGCCCCTTCTCTCCCCCACTCTCTAAAATAATAATAACAATAAAACAAAGTAAACTCTGTGTCCAACGTGGGGCTCAAACTCATGACCTTGAGGTTGAGAGTCACATGCTCTACGGACTGAGCCAGCCAGGCGCCCCTGAATTCTGGAATTTAACTTTCAATTGCTTTCATTTCTATTTTTTACTTTTTTTAAGTTGTCAATTTTGTAATGATTCAGGGCTACACACACACACACACACACACACACACACACACACACACACACACACACCCCTTTTTTATATTGCCCTTTGTCTTCGGAGATACAAGCCTTGTTTTTATTTATTTTTAAATGATAGCTGCCTTACAATTTCAGTTAGATTGACTTCTGTTAAGATGGTTATACGCAACTAATGAAGCACTGAACACCACACCGAAAACTAATGATGTACTATAGGTTGGCTAATTGAATTAAAGAAAAAAAAATAGTTGGCTTCAAAAAAAGCCTCTCCCTCAACTGGCTTTGCCAGGAACCAGAGCAGCTGCAGGCAGAGGTGCACTTGCTCTGCACTGTCAAGTATGTTCCTATTCGGAAGACAAGGGTATAGGGGTAATGGTGCGTCCTGCCATGATGCCTTTTGAGGAAGCTTGACTAATAATAGCTTCCCAGTTAACCAATTAGCTCCAGCAAGATTAGGGTGATAAAACTTCCATGACTGGTAGTGCATATTTTGAAAATATTTTCAAGGATGATATAAACCAAAGAGTATCAATTAATTATTTAACCCCCAAAAGAGCAAGGGGCCATATTTTTCATAAGATCGCTCCAGAAGCTACTGAAACCAAATTCCAAGTGCTCTGAAAGGTAGGTTTCGGACTCAACGTGTCAAACTCGTAACTGAGAAACACTATATTACTAGGGTCTTACAGAGCAGAACACCACTGACATTTCCTCCACCCAAATTATTTCAACTAGGTATGCTACGGTCTAAATGTTCATGTCCCACCCAAATGCATCCCCATCACCCAAAGTGATGATATTAGGAGGTAGGACCTTTGGGAGATGATTGGCTCTACCCTCAGGAGTAGGATTAGTGTCGTTATAGAAGAGGGCCCCAGAGCGCTCCCTCCCCCCTTGTACGTGAGGCACAGTGAGAACATGGCAGTCTGCAAGCCAGAAGAGGGTTCTCACCAGAACCCAACCATGCTGGATCCCTGATCTAGCCTCCAGAACTAGGAGCAATAAATTTTTGCTCTTTAAAAGCCACCCAGTCTTGGGTGCCTGGGTGGCTCAGTTGGTTAAGCGACTGCCTTCGGCTCAGGTCATGATCCTGGAGTCCCTGGATCGAGTCCCGCATCAGGCTCCCTGCTCGGCAGGGAGTCTGCTTCTCCCTCTGGCCCTCCCCCCTCTCATGTGCTCTCTCTCATTCTCTCTCTCTCAAATAAATAAATAAAATCTTTAAAAAAAAAAAAAGCCACCCAGTCTATAGTATTTTGGTGTAGAAGCCCAAATGGACTAAGACAAGGATAAAAATATTAATTTAATGCACAGAGTGTCCTATAACTTCTATTGGACAAGTTAAGATACACTTTTTCACCCTAATTTAAGACTGAAAATCACTTCTATTTTGTTAAATTTTTAATTTTTAAATTTTTCTATAGAAATTATGTAACTAAAGACATTTAAAAAAAAAGATTCCAGCAGTATAAAAGCTAAGTGACAAATTTTCCTGGCATTCTTTATTTCCCATATTCTAGAAGCAATGATCAACTAGCTGGTAGACTATGCAAATGCCCACAACAAAACTATACTTCTCCTTCTGCCATTACCTACCTGTTTCAATATTCTGTAAATACTAAGATAATATAAGAAGGGAATAGGCTAATGGTCAGAATAATCACTCATCCCAGGAACTGAACCCCAAGAAGCCTAGGGCAGTGGGAAAAAGATGGGCAGGGGGTTTAGCCAAGTTATCCTACTGTCCATGGTGATCTCTGTTCTTTTCTGCACAGAACAGGCTGGGCAGCCCACTAGTGAATGCTGTAAGTCTCACTGCTATAAGTCTGAGGATAGCATTTAGCAGATGTTCAGGTACACCTCCTCAGGGTCACACACTCATCAGTTGGCTCTGGAACAGATCACAGATCGCCATAGGGTGCTAATGGCCTTTAGAGTGAAAAATTTCTTCGTGAGTCCTGCACCTCAGGATGTTAAGTATCCTTCACTCCCCTACCAAATGCCTAATCATTACCAGTTGCCATGACGCAAAAATGCTCCCACTTGTTTCCAAAGCCCCCTGCGGACGTTACTGTCTGGGATTGAGAAGCACCAATCCCAGAACAAAGATTCAAATAAGCAGCCAGGCCCCTGGATGCCTGTGCTCTAGGTTATCCCAATGACAGACACCACTAGCCAGGACTGCATTCTTTTCAACCACACCTAGATTCAAACTCAAAACCGTTTCAAGCCTATAAGCTATAGTCCTGTCCAATTATTTACTGAGGAGTGAAATGAAGTCATAAATCAAACCATAAACTTTAAACGTATCAGCAAGCTAGGGGCACTTTGGCTCAGTCGGTCGAGCACCCGACTCTTGATCTTGGGATGGTGAGTTCGAGCCCCATGCTGGGTGTAGAGATTACTTTAAAATTAAATAAATAAATGTATCAGCAAGCTTATTCATTCTTAGTGGAAATCCATAGTGAATCTTATAAAAAAAAAAAATCCCTTAAGCAAACAAATTACCTCTCAGTCTATTCTTTGTAACAAATCTATTTTTCAGTTACCCAGATTTGCTTCAATCCTATAGACATGAGATTACAGGGGAAAGAAATGATGTGGAAGACAAAAGAAGTAATAGAGAAGCTTCCTTTCCCAAGACTATAATTTAAAAGTAAAATTAGTAAAGCAAACATGCAATATAATTACTCTAGTATATCTATTCCATGGGAAAATACTTCAGTTGTAGGAAAGAGAGTAGGTTTTATTTGAATTGCTGATGTGTGCATACTTTTTCTGACCCTCTCCAGGAAAAAAACCAAAAACCAAAAAACCAAAAAACAACAACCTCTTTTGGGCTCTTGCAGTCCTCATTAGGCCCTCCGGTTGGAATTTTTGGTCAGGTTTATTATAAAGCATTAAAAAAGAGCTAACACTAAGAAATCACAGAAGTCACCCCAGCTGTGGAAATCTATGTTGCCCTCCATTGTTTCATTCATAAAGCACTACCACAGGTATCATCTGGATGATAGTCTTGAATACAGTTTACAGAATACAGGTATACAGAATACAGAATACAGGTACAGAATACAGAATACAGGTACTGTTTATGATCTACCAAAAGCTGTCTTTTCTTTACAACTGTTATATAATTTCAGACTTACAGAAAAATCAAGACATGTTTCATAACATGTTTATACTTTACTTACTACATTTGGTTTATTTTTATCCTTTTCCATATACATATTTACATGTGTTATATATGTATACACATGCATGCATGTACACATATTTACATATTATTTTTTAAAAGATTTATTTATTTATTTTAGAGAGAGAGAGAGACAGAGAGCAAGAGCATGAGTGTGGGATGGGGCAGAGGGAGAGGGAGAGAGAGAATTCCAAGCAGGCTCCACACCCTGTAAGGAGCTGGCCGTGGGGCTCCATCCCATGACCCTGAGATCATGACCCAAGCCAAAACCAAGAGTCAGACGCTCAACCGACTGAGCCACCCAGGCACCCCTACGTATTAATTTTTCTGAACCATTCAAGAGTAAGTTGCAGCATGATATTCCTTTATCTCTAAATTCATCAGTGTATATTTCCTTAAAACAGGAAATAAGAATTTTTTTTAATTGGATTAAGCTGGGGCACCTGGGTGACTCAGTTGGTTAAGCATCTGCCTTTAACTCAGGTCATGATCTCAGGGTCCTGGGATCGAACCCCACATTGGGCTCCCTGATCTGTGGGAGTCTGCTTCTCCCTCTCCCTGTGCCACTCCCCCTGCCTGTACACACTCTCTCTCTCTCAAATAAACAAAATCTTTGAAAAAATAAAATAAAATTGGATTAAGCAGTCATAATTCAATTGATTGTATGCTGTGGCGTAATGTGTACAATTCATAAATGGTTCCAGTATTAGTAATACTAGTCATCATATAATACAGATCTAAACAGGCACTGTTGATCTAACCTCTGTTTTAATGAATTTTCTACTTTGCCTTCAAGTACATTAAAACTGTGACATATACTAAATTATTCCTCATTGCACCTGCTATCTTAGCCTGTTGCCCTTGTCTGAGTAATTCCGAATGGTGTTTCTGTGGCAATACAGATTCTATGAGTCTATTTCTTTAGTTAGTTTTGATGGGAATCGGATGGTCATTTTCCGAGTCAGGTAATTTAAGGGTAATTGACATCAGGGCTATCATACTTTATAAAGTTATTTCACTGCCTAACATGCTTTATCATAATATATAATGCCAATACCCGGCATAATGAGGTCTGCTGGGCAGTTTTCTTGGGGGACACCGCTTCTTTAATAAGTCCAGAAAAACAGGCTTTCTGGTAAAGTTATTGTTGAGTTCAGGCATCCAAACCCAAGTACAGTAGAATCTTCCAAAGAAACAGAAGTGGCAGGGGACTGCCAAGAACACCTCTCTCCCACCCTGCATTTGACAGGCTAAGAGCACAGGCCAGACCCAGGATGTCCTGAAAACAGATCTGACTTCCCAGAGCAGTAACACACTTTAACTTTTACACTTGGATGGCAGCCACTGATACAAAGACAAGCAGCTTATAAAATCAGTGATTACAAAACTAGAGCAATAAGGGTTGGGGGGGGTGGTGATAGCTGAGAGGTGTGGGATTTCTTTTTGGGATAATGACAGTGTTCCAGAACTGACTGTGGTGATGGATGCACAGCTCTGTGGATATGCTAAAAGCTGCTGACCTGTATACTTTAGATGGATGAATTGTATACTGTTTGAATTATATCTCAAGAAAGCTATCAAGAAAGTAGAGTAATATATTTGGTTCATTTCATAATTCTTAAGTGGAAAATATATTTTAATAGCATCATCTTTACATAAGTAAAGGTTTTTAACCCTTGGAGAACTTGTTTGTGATAAACAGTTAAAGGAAGCCCCTTTACAGAAAAAGCCAATGATCATTTCAATGCTCAATTTCACAAAAGCAAAAATTCCTCACTAAATGAACAGAAACTTCTGTAAACGTATAAACAGACATAAAACTCTATGCCATGAAAAGTTGTAATCAATTCCTACTTTCACCATTATATTGCCAAGAGCTGACAGAATCATTAAAATATTCGTTAAGATGGAGAACTGAGATTATCGGTAATACATGGGTCTTTCCAAACATGCCTGCCTGAATTCGTAAAGTGCAGAGTGTAAAATAAGACTATGGGGAATTTACACGAAATTCGGGGGAGGAGAGGCTCTGATACTTTTTAAGCATGTTTTGAAGATCTTGTGAATTTGGAAACATAAATCTGATAAATACATGGTGTTATCTTTGATTTGTGAAAAAGTTTTTTATAACCAATTATGATACATTTTCTAATGAAACTGGTTAATCAACTTCCGTGTTCTTAAATTTTGGCATATGTGGAGTTACAAGCTGTTGAACCTGAAAAGAACCTCACATCTCATATATTGTTTCTAATTTTTCTGACTCTAATATTGCGAGTACTATTGCTCACCAAGAAAAGGACCAGGGTAGATGAAGAGGATGAGTGAAGCAGCTTTTGCTATAGAACTTTGCCTATCATTCCAATCTTCCAAGATCCTGCTAAAGTCAATCTGTTCACTCTTGTACTTTGTTTGAATCATCTTCATCGATTGTTAAGTTTGACCCAGATTAACCAGAGTTTCTTTGTCTTTCACAAAGAGTCTAAAAAATCAGAAGGGCCCTTCCATGTCACGCCATCCAGGCGGGAACCCACAGCATGTGCCCTTCCCATGGAAGTCTATGACCTTCCTTGAACAGCCAACAGGAGCGAATGAGATCGTAATGCAGCCCATTTCATTCGCAGGTCCCACGAACTATCAGAACTGTCTCTCTCCTTTGAAATCTCACCTACTTCCCTGTAATTCAACACAGTATTCTTGTTCTAGGGCCTCTGGGGCAACATGGAATAAGTCTGTATTCCAGTTGACAGTTTTCTAAATACTTGAAAATTGCAAAATGTCCCTGTTTAAATTTTCTCCACAAGGCCAAATCCCTGGGGTCCTTCAAATATCCATCCTCATTAGACTATGTCTAAGCATATCACCTATTCAGTTCCTCAGGATGTACGCCCATTTATCAGTGGGCCTTTTAAACTAGATTTAGTTTCTATTAAAAGAATATTTTTTTTCTGGTCTAATTTCTTTTGGGTTTGATCTCATGTTTGTTTTTTTCTTTCAGAGGACAAAAAAGAAAAAAAAAATCTGACCTCTCATCAAACCTGTTTTTTCTGAAGTAAGGGCTACACAGCTGATCTGGGATGAAGGCAGTTTGTGAGCTGGTACTCCCCTCTGCCAGTGTTAGAGTCGGGGGACACAAAGATCTGGTTAATGTTTACATCATTTCTCAGGCAAAACACAGGGGTAGTTTGCTGATGGCAGGTGCAGATGTTTTATTGCACTTCCATCTTTCCCAATGAAAATACTAATTCACCGAACATCTGAGTGCCTACCTGGGGAAGGAGATGTGTAAGGTACAGTGTGCACTGGAAGCCCAGCGTGCTGCTTGGCAGGGAGCTCTAAGATACTCAATGTAATTGCAACAACCCTGGCAAGCACCAAGAGGCGGAGGGAGTGGGCAGAGTGGACGGAGTAGATACGGGCTTATGAGCAAAACTCACTGCCCCTGGAGAAAATGAAAGGTAGGAGAGATAATGAAGGTTGATTCTATGCTGGCTCCCTCTGTCACCCTCCCCACCCGGTGCCCAGGGAATACCCAAGGATGCCTAAAATGAACAAGAAAGGACACAGAGAAAGGTGTAGATGAAACACGCAAGAGGGGAGGTATACCTTCATTGAGGTTAATTCTTGGAAGAGGCAGAAAGGAACACAATGGAGGGTATACGCTGGAGATTAGGGAATGACTTCCCCTCAATGAAAATCAGGTGACACAATACTTATGTGCCCAGGACACTGGTCAGCCATTTAGAGAAAGTCTCACCTTTCGGAAGTGCAGTTAAAATCTTAGCATCGATTCTTCTTCTGTGGTTAGCAAGCTGTTCTTTATCTTCAAGCCAGAACTCTTTCTGAAAGCTAAAAATTAAATTATTCCATTACTAATGTTTAAAGTCAATGTGAATCAAGATATATGATGTTAAGTGCAAAAAATGCAAAACAAAAGTTACATGACTGTTATACATAGTGAAATACATGTGTGTGGATTACAAGTAAAAATTTTATTTCAGGGAGTTAAATGGTAGCTTTTTTCGTTTATTTATAGTTATATTACTATGACCTTTTTGTGCAAGGGAAGAATTACAACAGCACAGGCAGGGGGCGTGGCGTCAGCGGGTAACACATGGCTGAGCTGAGAGTTGGACGCCTCGGTTGGGATGGACACCCTCTTCTGGAGCTACTCGCCCATAGCTGTGGAAGCTTGGATTAATCACGCAACCTCTCTGTGTTCTTCTCTTCCTCAGAAAATCAGCAACTTGTCTAGGTTATGAACATGCTTTCCTCCAGGGTTGAAATTATGGTAAAGTAACACATGCCTTCAAACAACCAAGAAATCAAAGCATGGTGAATAGGTCTGAAAGGCTCATGAAAACTTGGCTTAGAATGGAGGAGGAAATGAAGGGGGGAAGAATAAGGAACTAAGCACTATGTACTTTTCTTCTCTAAGTAGGCATATTCCAGGTATAATCTTAATTATCTTCGTAAGACCCCATGAGGCCTGAACCACTCAGTGCTGTGCTGAGAAACGTTTAATAACGGGCTCCTTCCTCTTGCTCTCCTGCCCCCTTCCGCTAAGCACATGCTTTGCAGTCTTTGCTGATGGTGTCAATACTCCCACTATGGCCGATTTTCAAGCTTCCCACAGGACTCTCTGGACTCCAAGCTGAAAGAGAGGCACGTGCTCACTCTCGCGAGGAGGTGCGAGAGGGCCCCAGCACACCACGGGCACTATCATCATCCTTGGTTTGCAGATTAGGAAGCTGTTACATGGTTTGCCCAAGGATGAGATACAAATCTAGCTCCTCTCACACTGTGTGCAGGGGCCCCCAGGCTGCGGGGCACCAACCCCATAGGCCTCCGCGGGAGCGTGCCTGGGGTTGGGCAAGACGACAGAGCTGTCGCCACACAGGAAGAAAACCTAGCATGAAAACAGAAAAACTAATATTCCCCAGTGATATGATCACCTCCGGAGAGGTGAACGACAGGCTTGCAAAGGCTGAAGATCAGTGCAAAGTTGACCTTCACCATGGGCTCGTCCTCCATTTGCATTTCCGCTCTGCAGGGGTGCATGCCCATAGAAGTGTGAGGGGGGACTGGACTGAGGAAGGTGCTGTGCGTACTAGGTAAGTGGGACACACGAATCATCTATACCCCATACATAAATTCAATTTCAAGGAGCTGCCGCACATTCCAAAATAGGGGACGCGTCCATCTTCCAGAACCAAGTTCATCTGAAATCTTACTTGTTGCTTCTAAATGTGGTAGGGTTTATATTCTATAAATATGACTGCCATGTATTCATATTATTTAATAAAAAGTCTTGAGATTAAGTAGTCTTTATAAACCACACTCCAGATGGCTTGAAGACACCTGCTTAGGTCAGAAATGTGGAATTAGCACTGACTTCTAAACAGTGAATCATGATGCACTGACAATTCTTTTTCAGTGTTTTATTCAGATGTAGGACTTAGTATAAACCTACAGAATTAGATAACTGTAGAAATGAAGCCTACTTAAAGAATGGCATGCTATTGTAACTGGTTATTTAGCTACTTGTGTAAACATCTTGATAAAGTTCGGTACTTTCTTTGGGAAACTCAAATCTCAGGAAAAGAACTCTATATTGAAACAAAATGGTCCAATCCCTGAAATATTCAGTTTCTCAGGCCATTGACCTTGGGGTACAAATATTATCTCGTATTTTCAAACATAAATATCTGCTGGCTTCTATTTCCCCCCTTTTTTGTGCTTATCAAAAAGCTGCTAATAAAGACTAAGAAACTGCTCCCCAGTTAAACATTTTTCTGAACTTCTATAGTGGGGTTTCCGAGTCATCCCCTGACAGCCCCTAAACTTACTTTCTTCAAACAAGCTACAAGAGTGTCAGCACCAATGAAAAGGACAGCCTTTTCACAGTTGGTCAGGAACCAATGGAAAACCCAAATGCTGTCAGGAAACGCGCTCATGGCTCCTAACATGGTTCACTGTAAATGCCGTTTACTCTGAGTTCCCTCCTCCCCATCCTGACTGAGTCTGGCTCCTATTCTGGGTCTCAGATTAAGGTCAGTTCCTCAAGGAAGAAACCCCCTGACCCAGTGCCTGCCTCACTGCAGACCGAATCTATATCATGCACCTCTGTTGTTTTCTCTCATGGTATCCTGGTTTCTTAACTGTAGAACATATTGCAAGTGTCTCATTTCAAATTATTGATTCATAGGGGCTCCTGAGTGGCTCAGTCGGTTAGGCCTCCGACTCTTGGTTTTGGCTCAGGTCACGATCTCAGGGGTCGTGAGACTGAGTCCCCCATCGGGCTCTGCGCTGAGTGTGGAGCCCGCTTAAGAGTCTCTCTCTCCTTCTCCCTCTACCCCTCCCTGCCATATGCTAGCACACACTCTCTCAAAAAAAAAAAAAAAAAGGATTCTGGAACATTTGTGAAAGAGTAACTCCTTCTGATCATCTAATGGCTGGTAAAACACAAATACCCCAAAGGGCCCTAACATCACCCTCCTCTCACTTTTTTGAGTCAGGGGTACCAAGCAGTGTGACTGGTGGAGCCCAAGCCTAACTCACACAATAGATGACTCCAAAGCACTGAGCTCCGCATGCTGGATGGTGCTCCCCTCTTCACGGACCATCACCCCTGGCACAAGGAGCCTCTGCCCGACAACCTCCATAGGCATGGATGGGTTGCCACAGCTAAACTGAAAGCATGAGTCTGTAATTCAATATGAAATATATAACTCCATATATAACTAAAGTAAATGCTACAGTCTTGATTTTTGAATTATATTTTAAAAGTTTCTACTATTAAGAAGCACCTTTTGTATTTTTTATATATTTTCCATCTCCTCTGAAATAGTGCTCTCTTCAGGACTAAATTTTACATACTCTACCTCCTTCCCTCTGCTTCAATAATCTAAGAAGAGATTGCTCCCTGCCTCCATAATTTTTTTTTTAATGTGTCCCATTAACCTACTTAAATACCAGCAGTAGAGGGGTGCCTGGGTGGCTCAGTCATTAAGTGTCTGTCTCCGGCTCAGGTCATGATCCTGGGGTCCTGGGATCGAGCCCCGCATCCGGCTCCCTGCTCAGCGAGAAGCCTGCTTCTCCCTCTCCCACTCCCCCTGCTTGTGTTCCTGCTCTTGCTGTCTCTCTCTCTGTCAGATAAATAAATAAAATCTTTAAAAAATAAATAAATAAATAAATACCAGCAGTAGAAACAAGGGGAAATTTTAGGGAAGTGAGGACAGGATGTTCTGCAGTTACTAGCGCCTATCTTTGACAAAATGGGGCTATACCATGACAGTGATTAGTCAGCACCCACGCTGGGAAAGGCTCCCTCCAATCTGTTCACTCTTCTACTGGAGTTCACATTACAGGATAGGAGAGATCAAAGTCCACTACCTCCTATTTGCACCTCTGGCATCTGGTTGACTAGACTGCTTTGAAGGAGGCAAGTGCTTGCATCTCCAGCCTATTTTACTCTAGCTCATGGCAAGGAGACTGTGATTTGCATGGGTCCGGAGGAGATACTGTTCACCATTTCAGAGCAGTTGTGTCCCTCTGAATCTGTCTCTACTGCAACGTCTGACCTCCTAGTTCACGCTTCTGCTATCCTTAAGTAAGCAATGCTTTCCTCTTCTTCCTTTTTCATAGTCACTTACTAGCTCTGTTACAGCTACACCAACCTGCTAGGGACGAACTGGGAACTAAGCTACTCTGGTCTGAACATCTGTATTCCCCCAGATTCAGATGTTGACATCCTAACCCCCAAACGTGATGATACTAGGAGGTGGGGACTTTGGAAGGTGATAGGTCACGGGGTAAAGACGTCATGAATGAGAATACTGTCCTTGTAAAAAGAGACCCAGAGATTGACTATACTTCAATTAAAATAAAACAACCCCTCTGAGAGACCCAGTGATCTCTCCAGCTCATTCCACCAAATGAGGATACAAGAAGTTGGCAGTCTGAAACCTGAGAGAGGGCCCTCACCCCAATATGCTGGCACCCTGACCTCAGACTTCCAGCCTCCAGAATTGTGAGAAATAAATTTCTGCTGTTTATAAGCCATCCAGTCTATAGTATTTTGTTATAGTAGCTGGAACTAACTAATCTAAGGCTGTAAGCCTTAGATTCTATCAAAAATATGGCAAAGATGAGAAATATGGGAGACTGTGCCAAGCACCAGAAAAGTTAAGATTTCCTGAGTTAAATAAGACAGACAGCCTTACTGCTGACCCTGGCTCATTACGGCTCTAGGTGGCCTGATACTAAGACATGGATCCAATCCATCAAGGCTTTATCTCACTAATGTGCTCACAAGATCAATTGTGCCATTTTCAATGCAGGACAAGGCTCAGTCTGATGAGGACATCTGTTTATTCAATGCCATTGAAATGCAAACCCTTTATAGTAAAGAAACAATGTCATACACGATACATTAGGAACAAAAGCATCTGAGTGGAATGAGGGGTTAGATCAGGGTTGGGTCCTTCTACCATCATGAAATGTACATTGGGATTGATGCCTGCATATCTTACGGATAATAACTTTGTGTATTCACTTGAAAATCTCAAAATCTATTAGGGACGGTGATCTACTAAGAAGCATCTGAGATACAGCTATCTTGTTTGGCACAAACTTTAATTTTTACAAGAGCTTATATGAATGATTATGTACCAGAGAGTCTTAACACATTAGGTAAATCAAATTAGTACCCATAACATCTTGCAGTCAAGGGAACTGAAGTGCAGAACGGTTAAAAGACCTCACTGGGGGATGCCTGGGTCAGTTAAGCATCTGCCTTCGGCTCGGGTCATGATCCCAGTGTCCTGGGATCGAGTCCTGCATTGGGCTCCCCCTGCTCTGCAGGAAGCCTGCTTCTCCCTCTCCCTCCGCCTGCCGCTCCCCCTGTTTGTGCTCTCTCTCTCTCTGTCAAGAAAAAAAAAAAAAAAAAGACCTCACTGGACAGATGGATTGGATGGGGGCAGGGAGGGAAGGAGGGAAGAAGGAAGGATGGAAGGAAAGAACAAGGCTAAAGTTTTTCTTGAAAAATCAAAAGCTCTCTTACTTGATGGACAGACTGCAAAAGAACATCCCACACTTGGAGGCTGGTACAAGAAAGAAAAGATAATAGCCCTTTACAGGTTCAAACTTATATCCGATCTGTAAATAGTTCCCATAAAAGCATTAATGAATACAAAAATAATCTTTTTTAGCTGAACATACTATTAGGTCAGCTTGCTTTATATATTTTAATAAATCAAACTCTGGGGAGAAAACATATTGCCAAACATTCAAACTCATGAATTAGGAATTTAGGAGAATAATTCTAAAAGCTACCACAAATCTTCAAAACTTATGATTCCTTGCGCAAAGACCACTTTACCTTGAAACTTTTCTTTGACTTGGTAATCCAACGCAGTTTAAGTTTTTCTGGTTGAAATCTAAGGGGAAAGAAAAAATGTAACATTGAAATAACTACACAATAAGTTTTGTTTTTTTAAAAATAAACTCCAATGAAAAAAAAATTCTTCAAAGTACCTTTGAGCATATAACTTAAGAAAAAGGAAACCATTAACCAGACAAGAAATATGAATACAAAAATGACACCTTTTAAGAATCAAATTCCACAACATACATTTTACATATGCAAAGTTTCTTCCTCTCCTGAAATTTAGCCAACATAACTCTGCAGGTGGTCGGGGGGGGGGGTGGGAATCTGACATAGTTCAATACTATCATTTAAATTTGTTATAGCTACAAGAATAACTCAAAGCAATTAAATACTGAACGGCACAGTTACGTACTCAGGGGAAAAAAAGGAGAAAAAACATTTAACAATTTCGGTCCAGGTAACCAGAAACGGTGAAACTCATCACCGCCTGATATGTTTGAGATGCCTTTAAAGAATGTGTGCGTGGAGGGGTTAATGAGGAGCAGGGGAACAAGCCCGCTGTCTTTATTGTCTTCATTAAAATCTAGACAACAACACATCAAATTAACAATTTCTTTCTTTCTTTTTGAAGATAAGATATGTATTATGTAAAGACAGGTGGTAACAATCCCATGCAGCAAAAACACACATCCGGGTGGACCAGTTAATCAAAACCAGGCAGAGACAAATTTATACCAGTCTAATGGCAAGTAATCTGTTTTACAGCTTTTGGTATAGTAACCATTTGTCCACCAAGAAAACCACAAGCAGACCACTTACACAGAGTTCTAAGCAAGTGCCTTTTACTGTTTAATATTTGGGGGCAGAAGCCTGAGGAAAAGGAGGTACAAAATAGACCAGATGCTGACATGTCATTATCCAGCAAAACACATACAGAATCCCGGAATTTGGAAATTCTTACCAATTAGAGAGATATAATAAAATGAAAGGTATCATGCCAACTAAACACCTAAGCTTTTTTCCTACTTATACAAATATCTTGTTACGTATTTTAAAAAAGAGAACTCAGTTCAAAAAGCTACCAAATGTTGTAGAAGAAAATTCCTGAAGCTGAGGCCTGTTCAAATCACCTCCTAAAAGTGCATTTGTGCTGTAAAAGACTTGGACACAGACTGCCTGAATTTCACATGTGACGGTCAAAATAACTTCAGCATTTCAGTTTTGTTCAATCAGTGAACAGAATCCGCGGTGCCACTCCAGTAGTTAAATGGAAAGCATGCATTTTCCTCTGTACTCAAAAGGAAGCCACTACAAAAACAACATTTTGTTCCAAAGAGTATCACATGAAGATTTAATAAAAAGACAAACACCACTGTCTACTGGAAATAATTTAGTATATATAGCATTCGGTTTAGAAAACTATTTTAGCTAAAGCACAGCATATCCAGAACTGGGACCCAAAGTTTGGGCATTGTGACTGAGTTTGCAATTTTTCCTGCATAAAGGCTTTCGTGGTTCAGCAGTATCTCTAACCTACAATAGGAAAAAAATAAAACAAAAAAAACCTCACGTTTTTCAGCCACAAAATAAGCTAATTTATAAACTCACTAGGATCTTTCAAGTGTCCTTTGAGGAAACTATAACTAACCGGACACAGGAGAATACAAGGTAAAATGGAGGATGCAAGGCATTCATCCCGTTATAAAATAAACCCGCAAATGCAGTTCCTCTTTCTCTCACCTTACCTTGTTTCTCAGGGAACTTGAAAGCTCCCAGACAGCCAGCAATCTCTGGGCTTCTGAACATGGTTGCACCTAGAAAGTTTACTCACTTTCTAGAGCTCTAGAGCTTGGTCCTCTCCACCAGCCGTGGCCTTCAGCCCGTCTAAGCAAAACTGGGTTGAGATTTTTCACAGCCCAGGGCTAGAGCAATCAGGCACTTGTGTCCTTGAAAGTATAGTAGACGCAGAGCAGGAGGCTGCAGGCTGGAACAGCTCAAACCCCGTAATCAGATTACAAGCAGAAATCAGGCCTGTGGATGCTGAACCAGGCCGCACTCCGCTGATGGGCCATTCATGATGTTACCACTTCAAAGCAGGGGCCGAATCCCAGCTTATGTTCCAGCTACATAGACAATACTGCAACCTAACCACCACCACAGGGGAGTCCAAAACAACTCCTCCTCGCCCTAAAAATAAACAAGAAGGAATCATACAGAGACTCTTGATGTATTGGGAAGAAGGGAAGCTGCCTAACGATTCCCAGGCTGCTCTGAGTCTGGCTTTGGCTAAGTTAAATGAAATATTTCACCTAACAGGGAAGCCAAAACCCCATCGTTAAGAGTTAAGATTTATGAACAACATATGAGCGAAATTGTGGGAAAAGAAAAGGCAGATATTACTGGAGGTTCAAAAATTTTAATTTGAGACAGAAGCTCTTAAGTTAGGCCTTAACGTCTCGGGCTGCCCCCTTTTTATTTTGTTGTTATTTTTTAAAGGGACTTAATTTTTGGGCGCCTGGGTGGCTCAGTCGGTTAAGCGACTGCCTTCGGCTCAGGTCATGATCCCAGGGTCCTGGGATCGAGTCCCGCATCGGGCTCCCTGCTCTGCGGGGAGCCTGCTTCTCCCTCTCCCACTCCCCCTGCTTGTCTTCCCTCTCTTGCTGTCTCTCTCTGTCAAATAAATAAATAAAATCTTTAAAAAAAAAAAAAAAGGGACTTAATTTTTTTTTTTTTAAAGATTTTATTTATTTATTTGAGAGAGAGAATGAGAGAGAGCACATGAGAGGGGGGAGGGGCAGAGGGAGAAGCAGACTCCCTGCCCAGCAGGGAGCCTGATGTGGGACTCGATCCCGGGACGCCAGGATCATGACCTGAGCCAAAGGCAGTTGCTTAACCAACTGCGCCACCCAGGCGCCCAAAGGGACTTAATTTTTATAAAGCAGGTCCAGGTTTACTTCAGAATCGAGGGGAAGGCTCCAGAGATTTCCCACGTGCCCCCTCCCCTACAACATGCACAGCCTCCGCCATGAGCTACGTTTTTACCAAGGATGACCCTGCCTTGACTCATCATAATCACCCACAGTCCATGGTTTACCTGAGGATTCACAGCATTCCATGGGTTTGGACAAACGTGCAAGGACACATCTCTCACTGTAATATCACACAGAGTATTTTCAGCACCCTAAAAATCCCTGGTGCTCTGCCTGTTCACCTTCTCCCTCCTCCCCCAGCAACTACTGCTCTTTTTCTATCTCCCTCGTTTCACCTTTCCTAGAATGTCACCGAGCTGGAGTTACATAGTGTGCAGCCTTTCCAGATTGACTTCTTTCACTTGGTAATATGCATTTAAGGATCCTTCATGTCTTTTCCTGGCTTGACAGCTCATGCCTTCTCAGTGCTGAATACTATTCCACTGTCTGGATGGACCACGGTTTGTTTATCCGTTCACCTACTGAATGCTTGCTTCCTTGTTTGGGCACCGATGAAGAAAGCTGCTACAAACATCCATGTGCGGGTTTTTGGGTGGACTTAAGTTTTCAGCTCCTTTGGGTAAAGACCAAGGAGTGCGACTGCTGCTTCATATGGCAGGAATAGGTTTAGGTTTGTAAGGAAGTGCCAATCTGTCTTGTAAAGCAGCTGTACCATTTTGCATTCTCACCAGCAATGTACGAAAGTTCATGTCTCTCCACATCCTTGCTGGCATTTGGTGGTGCCCGTGTTTGGGATTTTTGCCATTCTGATAGGTGCACAGTGGTATTTTACTGTTTTGAGTTTCCCTGATGACGTATGATGTGGAACAGCTTTTCATATACTTATTTGCCATCTGTGTATCTTCTTTGGTGAGGTGTCTGCTAAACGCTTTGGCCCATTTTTTAGGCCATTGTTTGTTTCCTTATTGTTGAGTTTTAAGAATTCCTTGTATATTTTGGATAATAACCCTTTTTCAGATGTGTCTTCTGCAAATATTTGTTTCCCAGCCTGTGGCTTTTCTAATTCTCTTGAAATTGTCTTTTGCAGGAGTTTTATAATTTTAATAAGGTCCAGCTTGTCAATTCTTTCATTCACGGATCGTGCCTTTGGTGTTGCATCTAAAAAGGCATCACCAGGGGCGTCTGGGTGGCTCAGTCTGTTAAGAGTCTTGACTCTTGATTTTGGCTCAGGTCATGATCTCAGGGTCGTGAGATCAAGCCCCACGTCGGGCTCCACGCTGAGTGTAGAGCTTGCTTGAGATTCTCTCTCTCCTTCTCCCTCTGCCCCTTCACCCCCTCTCCCCGCTCACGCTCTCTCTCTCTAAAAAATAAATAAATAAATAAAAATAAAAAGGCATCACCATTCCCAAGGTCATCTGGGCTTTCTCCTATGCTCTCATCTAGACGTTTTATAGTTTTGTGTTTTACATTTAGGTTTATAATCCATTTTGAACTAAGTTTTGTGAAGGGTGTAAGGTCTGGGTCTAGATTCATTTTTTTTCATGTGGCCATCCAGTTGTTCCAGCAGCATTTGTGGAAAAGACTACCTTTGCTCCCTTGCATTGACTGAGGGTCTCTACTCCCGGGATCCCTGACTCCCCGTACTGGCCTGTCTATGTCTCTCATCTCAGGAGCAGTGGTTTGCCCTGGGTCCTCCCCTCTCCTATGCATCCAAGAAGAGTTGTTGATTTTTTCAGTCTGTGCAGCTTCTTTCTTATTGTTGGGATAAAGTGGGGACTCCCAAGCTTTTTACATGCAGGACTGGAAACCCTGGAGTCCCCCCATTTATTTTTAACTACAACATGTAAATGGTAAGCCCAAACAGTAATAATGCAATTCCAAGAAAAATATGCAATAATTAGAGGCTGGAAATATTACAGCTAAAAGGAGCATTAAAGAGAACCTAAGAAAATGGTCTCATTTACAAGATGAGGAAACAGGGCTAGGGGAGTAACTTGCTCATGTGGTCAGTGATGGAGCCATAGGATCTGGGGAAGGTGGGCTCCAGACCATGATTTGCCCCATATACCTGCAGGGAAGCAGGGACCTTGAGTATATCCATCTTTGTATGCTTGGGACTGAACACTGTAGCAGGTGCAGAGCAGGCCCCCAGAGAATGTGTGCTAAGTGACCATATGAAATAATGGAATAATCTTTGCTGAGGGCTAGAGGTCACACTCTAAAATGATTTTTACTGATTTTATATCCTGATTCAAACCAGATGGACTTAAACTGATCTCTAAACTACAAACTTAACTTGAAAAGGAAGAAATTAATCAAGGTGCATCCACAGAAGGTACCCCAGCGCTGGTTACTCCATGGGTCAGCAGTGGCATCTGGCGTTCTCTCTATACTGCTGGTCACTACAACTCTATAAAAATGGGGAGAAATATGGCAAATAGGGCAGTTTAAAAAAACTCAGCAAGGAACAACATATGTAGCTGTGGATAACTGTAGTGGACATTTTATTGTTAGGTCCAGAATAACTGGGAAAAAAGAAGGAAGTGTTAGGGTGCCTGGGTGGCTCAGTTGGTTAAGCGACTGCCTTCGGCTCCGGTCATGATCCTGGGGTCCCTGGATCGAGTCCCACATCGGGCTCCCTGCTCGGCAGGGAGTCTGCTTCTCCCTCTGACCCTCCCAACCCTCCCCCCTCTCATGTGCTCTCTCTCTCAGTCTCTCTCTCTCAAATAAATAAATAAAATCTTTAAAAATAAAATAAAATAAAATAAAAAAAAAAAGAAGGAAGTGTTGGAAAGTGAAGAGAAAAGGGAGGAAATTGTGCAAGCAACTGATTCTGGAAATGAATAATTACATGAGATGAAATAATATTTATATTTATAAATAATATTTACAAAGCATTTAGTTTATAAAACACAGTATCACCTGCTCATGACCATATATATTCCTGAAAACTACTCTTCTTAGAGAACACTCAATTAGAATTATCTTAAGTATACCTAAATGTTTCTTTTTAATTGTTACTAAGGAGTATCTCTAGTTTGAATTTTTAAAATGAAATTCCAATAGAGACTAAAAAGAATTTGGATATTCTCTATAAGCTGGTAATGGACTCTAACCAGAATTATTTGCCTCACTCATCCATTATGGAAAAAAGCAAACAGATTTAAATATGGCTTCACGGTTGAAAAGAAAAAGCACAACATTATTAAGTTATGGATATACAATTTAATTTCCTATTTAATTATCTCATCCTCATGAGATCATAAAGATGAAAGAAATCTATATTTTACATCAGTAGAAAGTATGAGGTTTTTAAGTTTACTCTCCAATAATTAGAAATAATAACAATTAATAATAATTTTCTTATTTTAGGGTGGCTCATTCACACAGAAGAGCAACCAAACAGACAAACATTTCCTCACATCATTCTGTAGGTTAGCATATTTTATTTCTCTGCAGAGAAAATTCAGGTTGTGGTTGTGATTTTCTTAAATTTCAGGGAGAAGATATCTTAATTTAAAACAGAGATGGTGCTGTACTCCCTTTCCAACATCACTTAACCACCAGCTCAGCACAGAGAAAAAAGGAGATACACAATATGCACAAAATTCTCTGCCACTGTGTCCAGTTAGAAACACTAATCATTTCCATTTTCAAAGAACCACAGTTTTCTCAATGCTCAGAATTAATGTTTTATGGAACTATTTTATGGAATGTTTTTGAAGTTTCAATCCTGAGGTTTAAAAGAAAACAAATGTTTAAGTTTCCTCTATATGGGCACACACACACAAAATGCTCCAGTGGAAGGAGCATAAATATGTAAATAGGAGGGGCAGGAGGGAGGTCACTGTCACGGGCATGTCATGTCATGATCCGTGGGTGGCGGATGACCAAGAAGGATCTATGAATGGGCCACTGAGATGTTGACATCCCAAAGTGAAATCACTCGGACAACTGTATCACATCTTGGTAAATCCAAAGCCATGGACTCTGGGAAAACGAGCTGAAGGGGCCGTTCTGCTCACATGGTCTTCATTTTACTGAGTTAGACAACCGCCCTCAAGGTCACACAGTGTATAGTGTGGCAGTACCAGACTAGAAATAAATTCCCATTCTCCTGCTCTCCCCAGGACAACTCCCACATTCCTGATCAGTCTGGACACAAAATAACAGGGGCCATTGCTGTAAATGTGTCCTGGATTGACGTCACAGGGTCCCCAGCCCTCTGGCCTATGTTGGTTTTATTGGTAAAAGGGCCGCTCTGGCCCTGGGAGGAGTCAAGCCAGCTTCTTACAAATCTCATACGATTCCTTGGCCTGGGTTTGGTTCCAGAGATGTTCCTCAAATCTAGCAGTCACTCCAGACGTGAGTAAATAGGACATGTCTGAGACCCTCAGGCAAAGACAGAAGTCAGGGCCTGGGGGGTGGGGGTATTACGGAAAAAAGCAAGCAACTTACGATTCTTCCTTCCCTTTCCAAGGTCCCCATCTTATTGGAGATAGACAAGATAAGGGTGTTGCTATCAACTTTTAAGAGTGTACAAAGCAATGACTCAGTAATTCTACTTCTAGAAAGGTACTAAGGAAATTACTTGGAATGAGTACAAGGATGTTTACCACAGTTTTGTTTATAAACGTATAAAAATGGAACCAGCCTACATAGAGAAACATACAGAAAAATGGGTAAATAAATTACACAAGAAAACCAGGTTTGAAACTCAACTGGTGATTTGGAAAAATTTTCATGATGCATTAGAGACAGAGATAAGCACCCCACCTTATCAGAAAGACAGTAAACAGACCAAAACATTAATTATCTCACTACTCAGACATAACTCTGTTCATGTTTTTCCTCCTCTATTGTCCAAAGTTCCCACAATAAGCATGAATTACCTCTATAGTTACCAAAACAATTAATTACAAATAAAGACAGACGTAATAGATCCTTTTAAAATCCCAAGGCTCAGATTTGGCCTAAACATCCAGGAGAAAACCATGAACGGAATTGTGTCTGTGGGCTCATGCACAACATCAACCTGCCCTTCTCCCCTGAATATATGCATTTCTTCACTATAGGGGTGTTGGCCCAGAGAATTGCCAGAGTCCTTGAAAACATGCAACCCAGTGTTTCTCAAACTCAGCCCCATGTGGGCCACAATCGCATGGAAGTTCTGGACCAACTTCCCCTGCCAACCAACACTGAATTCTCCTGTTAAAGCCCTTGCGTAGATTTTCTTCTCTCTCAGCGTTTCTCTATTGCCAACTACACTTTTCCTATTCGAAAGTCAGGTCTCCTAAAGGATTACCAAACTTGAGGGTCAACACCTGAGACACATTCCTTGCACAGTGCCTGGCTCAGAACAATGAACTGTAAATACTGGAGGAATGAGTGAATGAAGCGAGCAAGTAAGCAGACGAGCAATGGGCTCACTTCTACTCTTCCTCATTCTTAGATTCTGGCTCATTCTCAGCCAATTCTATTTCTTTTCTAGGAGGCATAAAGGAGAAGTATTACCACTCCTTCCTCAACTTGAGACTCCTAGGAATGTCTTCTTGTCTTTCCTACAACGTGAAGAAGGATGTGGAATATAAATATTTGCGTGCAGGGAGAAACAGGAAGAAATGCTAAAGATTTGCCAGGGATATGAAGTAACGGGAAAAACGGGAGCTGATTTCTGTAGTCCAACTGTGGACAAGGTCAGTATGAGTCCAGGTAAGAAGGGTCACCTCCTAAATGGCCAAGGTCAAAAGATAAGGCATTAGATGACAAAGGATCAAGGTATTAACTCCTCAGGGACTGTGATTCAAAGTTGTGTCTCGGGATTACACGGAGGCTTTACTGAGGGGCCAGTCCTCCCAGTCTCCTCTCTGGCTGACAACATTCATGCACCCCTGCAACATGAGAGGAAGCTGTCCTTTGGGGGGTCATCATCATGAAGGAGAAATTGGGAACAAAGTCAATGAAAAGGAAAACAGCCCAACACCTCAGTTGGCAGCTACACATTTTCTACCAAATCTACTGTGACAGTGTAAAGAATAGCATAGGAACTGGGTCCCTTACTGACCTTTCACCAAGAGGCGGACACAATGCTAAGTGCCCTGGGGCATTAAACTCATTTAGTTCTCTCAAGGCCTGCAGGGAGCTACTGCTACCATCCCCATCTGCAGACGGGAAAACGCAGATACAGGGTGTTCTAGGATGAATCCTTGGGCAGGGACAGGCTGCTTATTAAAATGTAGCTCTAGGGGCGCCTGGGTGGCTCAGTTGGTTAAGCAACTGCCTTCGGCTCAGGTCATGATCCTGGGGTCCCGGGATCGAGTCCCACATCGGGCTCCCTGCTCGGCAGGGAGTCTGCTTCTCCCTCTGACCCTCCTTCCTCTCATGCTCTCTGTCTCTCATTCTCTCTCTCTCAAATAAATAAATAAAATCTTT
>NC_138373.1:60314931-60320243 GCF_054177405.1 Leptonychotes weddellii | reverse complement strand
AAAAAAAAAAGGCATTTAAAAAAATAAAAAAAAATAAAATGTAGCTCTAAAGGCAAAACGACCACTTCCTGGTCAATCAAAATGAAATCAAAGAGGTAAATATGAAGGTGAGGCCATGATTAAAGAGAGAATATACAGTTGACCCTTGAGCCATGCAGGGGTTTGGGCACCGACACCCTGCACAGTCAAAAATCAGAGTAGAACTTTGACTCTCCCAAAGCTGAACTGAAAATAGCCTGTTGACCGAAAGCCTTACCAAGAACATACACAGCCGGTTAACTCATATTTGGTATGTTATGTGCATTATATCCTGTATTCTTGTAATAAACTAAGTAGAGAAAAGACGTTATTAAGAAAATCATAAGGAAAATACATTTACAAGTACCGTCCTGTATGTATTAGGAAAAAAATCCACAGAGAAGTCAATCAGCGCTGTTGAAACCTGTGTTGTTCAAGGGTCAACTGTGTGGGGAAGCGCTCTGAAAAGCGGAGCGCATCATCTAATCCCTGAGTGCATCTCCATATTGAAAGGAGATGCGGGTGTAGGGTGTATGCGACATTCCTGCCTAGGCCTGAGTACTGTCCCCTCACGCTTCCTCAAGGTGGTCCCTGGATAGCGCGGGGAGCCTCCCCAGTCCACAGGAAAGTGAGCTGACATTTACATGGGCAACACCTGACTACACACTGTTGTGAATTACTGATACATTTCTACCATTTTAACAAGTGCCGCAGAACAATTTTAAAAACGTACTATAAGCTACTACAGGCCTCGACTGAAAATTCCAAAGTGAAGGCTATGTTTTTATAGTCTAGTAAAGGGGTATTTTGTATGCTAGAAGCAGCTGGAAATGGGATTCACATTTTCTGGGGTGGATTTTATTTCTGTGTGCAGACTCTGAATCTGAGCACAACTGCCTGATGGGAGGCCGTCCCACCAGTGGGAAGCCTGGGTAGTCCTTTTTGCTTCCCTTTTATCACATACTGGTTTATTCAGACATTCCAGATTCCTTATTTTAGAGTAATTCTCCTCCTGCGCACATTGTAAAGGCTTTGTGAATTTTGGTTAGTGGTAATATTTAGGAGAAGTCGCAAATAAAATTTTGTGTTGTATGATTGTGTAAGCTAATTTTGAACAGGCCAAGTATGTAGACATGAAAAGGCGAAAGTACTTTCAATGATAAGAAATATAACTCACAGATATTTCTGTATCAGATGTGTTGAAAGAACCGTGCCCATCTTGCTATAGGAAAGATCTCTTTTTTAAAGAAAAAGGCTTAAGGGAAAACTGCAAGGACTTATGCATGTCTTTGAATGTCCAAAAGAAGAATGTTAACATCTGAAGTGAAAAGTATCTCTAATCATTTTAGCTTCTGGCCAATTCTGAATCTGTAGCTAATGATTCTTGGGGAAAATAACCCAGGTAGCTTAAAGGAGGAGGGAAGGTCAACCATTTCTGAGAGCAAGGAAAAAAACAAAAACAAAGGTCAGTTTCACGTTTAAAACATACACTGAAATATACCTACAATGGAATATTATTCAGCCTTAAGGAATGAAGTTCTGACACGTAATACAATATGGATGAACCCTGAAGACATTATGTTCAATGACTAAGCCAGACACAAAGGACAAATCTTGCGTGATTTCACATATATGAGGTATGTTGAGGAGTGAAATTCACAGCGACGGGAAGTAGAACAGTGGTTACCAGGAGCTGGTGAGCAGCGGGGGATGGGGACAGAGTTTTAGTTGGAGGAGATGAGAAAGTTCTGGAGATGGATGTGAGGCATTAGTTGCAAACTAATGTAAATGTACTTAATGCCACTGAATTGTACACTTAAAAATGGTTAAATTGGTGTTATATTTTAGCACAGTTAAAAAAAAAAAGTACAGTAAAGGTAAAGCACAAAGTGACACAAATTACAAGCACGTGCTGAGCATCTAGGCACAGGTCTCCTGAAGGCGCTGGGGCAAAGGTGGATGTTTGGCTTGCACGCCCCCCCTACTCCCTTCCAGGTCAGGGAGACGCCAAGAACATTTCTGACCTATTCGAAGCACCCATACAAAAAGGGTCCTTCAACAATGATCTGACAAATAAGTATATAATTAGATATTTAGTGTGTAAAATCTGAAACTGCATGGGGTGCAGAACACTGTTCTTGAGAGCTGCAGGGGCCCAAGCCCCACCTCGCTCGCTCACTGAGGGCGGAACCCCAGCAGGGGAAGGGGGCTGGCATGATTACAATTATCCAGGGAGCTCAGACAAGGCTTCTGCCAACTCCAGTCATTCAATACTCGCTATTTGATGGTTTTACCATGAACAGAAAGTAAGCAAATACTGAATCATTAGATATGAGAATTTTTTATGAGTCTAAAAGTCCAGATGGTAGACCAGTAAATGTATAATATTACTCTTGATACCTGATAGATTATAGCCTTTCTACAACTATACTTGAATGATTTGAAGGAAAGGGCTTTGAATAAAATAATTTCTGGGCTTCCTTGTCTTCAGAAGGGCATCTTCATAAAAACAACCACCACCACCTCACAAAACTAATTAGTATGGAAACTCAAGAAAAATCCAGCAACCTGCCATTCCCAGCATCTCTAATGTTTTCTACAAGTGTATGTTAGCTGGTCCCCAGGACCTTCACTAGAGTCTCAGAGCTGGTTACCAATGCATTTGCTGACTGATGGGGGGGCAGGGGATGTTGCTAAGATTGGACATGTTCTTGATAGCTTTCTCCATGTGCAGTGATCACCAGGAAAGCAGATTCTGTGCTTTGACAGAAGGTTATGACATGAAAATTGAAGATATATTCTACTCTGCTTGAAATGATGAAAGATATACTTACACTTATGAGTCAGTTTAATATCTGATAAAAAGGCAAATGATATCAAAGTTTGGTGCCCCTCAGAGTCATGTGGGGTGCTTGTTAAAAATGAAGGTCTCCTACCCCAGATGATTATGATTATGATATGCTCCAAAGTTCAAAAACCGCTAGTACAAGCCATTTAAGATTACATCCAGGAAGAAGCAGGAAAATTGAACCAAATGGATGAGTTTGATGAAAGAAGGCTTCCTGGAGAAGATGATGGTGATGGTGAGCCTAGTTGGGAATGGAGGAGAGGATGTGCTAGGAGGAAGGGGTCATGTGAGCATGACAGATGGGAGGAGAGCAGTGCTTTATTAAAGAAGGTGTGAGCTGGAATGGGAGGCCACATTCAGGAGGAACAGGAGAGGCCAGGCCATGCAGAGGTGGGAAGGCAGGTGGGAAGGCAGGAACCTCCCAGAACAAGGAGATTCACCCACTACGAAGAAAATGAAAACCATCACTTAAGTCCAAGCAGAAGAAATTTCATATTCTCTTCACGCCTTGACACCACGCTGAAACATCATGCTGCATGGTTTTTAGGTGGCGAGAAAAGAGTTTCCAGGAGCACAGACGTACTAGCCCAGTCGCTTCCTATACGTGGCGTGCATGCCTCTTACCATAACGGGGACTGCGGACAGCAAAATAAAAAAAGCTTATAAAGGCCAACTTCTTTTTGATGAACTCATTACTGTCATCCCTCCACGGGTCACAGCCCGGCCCGTGGCTGGCCACGGTGCTGCTGAGCTTTGGTCTCTTTTACCAGACACAGCTGGCCAGCCAGCATGCCACAGACACCAGAAGCCAGTGAGACAGACTGACTGCCCGGGATGGAAGTTACAGGGCAGTTCAGTGTTGAGAGTAAGATGTCATCTGAAAGCTGATATTTCTTGTTATTTGCACGGTATTTCCAGTTAGATGCTCGGCCACTGATCTGAACCCAATACGCAAAAGACAAACATCAAAAATTTTGCCCCTCCCTCCCCGCTCCTTGCCCCAGACCTCTCCTATGTCCTGTGGTATATTCCCACTTCACTTGCAGAAGCTGTCCCTTCTTTCCCAACAGGATTCCTGGAGCAACTACCAGAGGTCAGGTACCAGGGCGGTCGGAATGCTGAAATGAGTGCCTGCCTCGAGGAGATCACAGCCTAGATGAGGAAATCACCTAATAGATGCAGGGCTGGTTTTTGCCCAGAAGGTCCTCTTCCACCTTATTCTCAATGACCCTTTTGAAGTTTCTCTACCTCTTCCGTGGTTCCTGTCAAGTGCGTCTGTTTGTCTTCCCCATATATGATCAGGTCTTCCCAGGGGTAATGAGAGACTGTGCCCTCCAGCTTCAGAACAGCCAAGTGTACTGCAGAGTTGAGACAAACATGGTGGGACAACTGCAAGTCCTCACTTCCTAGAACAGAGAACATGCGGCGCTTCCTTCCCGCTCTTATCTTCAAAACACCCAGTGATATGAACGGAGGTATTTTAACTGTGACCACATGGAAGTATGTAAACTGTAGTGTCCTAGTCAATGTAAATTATGTGATGTTTTACACTCATATTGATTTGGAGTGAAGGATTTATTATTGCTCCATTGTAGCTAATCACTTCTTGAGATAATTACCGAAGAATCAAAACATCCAATTAAAACAGTATCATTCACGTGAGTCAGCGATCCTTCCCCTTAAAAAGGCAGCACTTTGAACTTTCCCAGAACAGGGACTAGGCCTTAAAACCAAATCATTGTTTATCATTAAAGTTATATACATATATTTTAAAATCAAATTGGAAAACTCAAGTGCCCACTTGCTAGAATCCTAACTTCCTCATTCAAGATAACTCGATGTAAAAAATTCAAGCAATAGTCTTGGAATTTACAATGCAGTAGACTTTGTGGCTTCTCATTCAGGGACTCAAAGTTTATATTCTAACAAGAAGCCTCTTCCTTCCCCTGACATCTTTGTGATGCATAAAGAAAATGTACCCACTCCAGAGATTTCTCTGCTCTTTCTTGTCCTGCACACAATATTTTTCTCTTTACAATTAGAGGTGCGGCAATGTTCCTTCCAGCCAACATGCTTTGCATGGAGTTTCAGGGGTCTTCTAAAGTCCTAGGGGAGCTCAGCACCGAGCTAACAAACCCCTTTTTGTACAAGTCAAAGGTTCCTGTGTTAAGAACACGTAACTCAAAGTTATAGCCCATGCCTTGGGGAGCCAATTAGCCAAGCTGGTCAACAGAGATGGAAACAGATATTTAAAACAGAAAAAAAAGGATTTCTTTAACAGGAGGGGCAAAGTGATTGGCCCTTTCCCTGAAGGACAAGAAGCAGATAGGAGTCAATCAAAGGAAGACGGTGAGGTGAAAACAGGCCCCAGCAGGAGCACTTCAGGTACCTATCCACTCCCCTAGGAGTCCACAGCCATTTGCCTACCCTAACTGCAGTAGGGGCG
>NC_138373.1:60232568-60314831 GCF_054177405.1 Leptonychotes weddellii | reverse complement strand
TCCATGCTCCATGGGGAATCCGCTTGAGGATTCTCTCTCCCTCTGCCCCTGCACACTCTCTAATAAATAAATAAATCTTAAAAAAAAAAAAAATCACTTAGACAAGCGACATGAACTTGAAGCTCCTGTGTGGTCCCATGCCACGGAATTAATTCAGGCTCCTCCTCCATGTGCTCTGTGATTAAACATTTCCTGAAAGAGTCCATACTCCATAGAGTAAGTCCTAATACAGTACAAGCTACACAGTGAGTAAAAGCCTAGGAAAAGGAGATCTACCACTCTGTCCTTTGCGAAGCCACCTCCCGTTTTCCATCCATAGCATAAAGTCTGTCTGCCAAGGACAGTGCACATTCCTGTCATCACAGTGCACTAGAATTAATTGAGCAGTACTAGGCCACGTCTCCAGGGTCTGCGCTCTCTGGCTTCTTACAGGATACCAGTCCACTGCCCCCAGCTCTGCAGGCCTATCCCCAGACGCCAGCCTCCTTGGCCTGCCGGCCTGCCTAATAAGGCAACGTGCAAGTTGACTGGCTGGCTTTGTAGGTCACCCACTGTTTACTGTGCAAACTCTGGGCTCACAAGGAAAAGGAGAGCCTACCTTTTGGCAGACAAAGGGTTACACTTTGCCAAAATCTCTTAAAAGGCGGCACTGTTGGTCCATTTACATAATAATAGATACTGGTCTGCAAACCCTGCCAGACTCTAAGACCCAGGGTGGCTTGCAGAGTTAAAGGAACTTACCTCCAGCAAGCCTGGAGTAGCTAGGCTTCTAGGGAAATTTCTTTGCCTCTGCCTCCCCCAGCCCCCTTCCCAGGTCCCTCAGAGAACGCACACTCAATCTTTGGAGCAACTTATTTAGCATGCATCCTGACTCCTGAGGCGCCAGACTTCAAAAATAGCCACTGACTGTCTCCAAATAGATTGCATGTCCTGAGTACTTAAAAGGGAGTCACTGAGTCAGGTGCAGGAACAATCCTTAGCATTCCACAAAATATGTGCTGGTGAAAACTAAACTTCTGTCTTTTCAAATAAGGCGGCTGCGCTGTGGGCCAAACCGTGCCTGAACACAAACACCCATTATTTTTCATGCTGTTAAGGTCTGGGCTGAGAGACTCTTCCCACCCCAGGCTCCTGAGACGTCTTCTCTACATATAAGGGCAAGAATACATCCGTGGTGATTAACTGTGTCACATTCATCACGGCACAAATTTCCTCCAGCTTTTAGCCATCAGTCTCCTTGTCATTCAGAAGGCGTCCCACCCCACGGTCCACCAAAATTTGATACCTCCCAATAGAGCTTTGAACACTACTGGTATTTCAAATCTCAGCAGTGGAGCTGCTGGGGATGAGAACTGGAGCAAGACGAGGAAGGGTCGGGGAGCATGAGATCGCAAACCTTGAGGGCAGCATTCAGCAAAAGTCTCAGTGCGCGTGTGAAGTCCAATGTACGGCCCAAATCCGTAATTATGGCAAGCGGAAACTAATCTGGTGGCCTCGTCCTTCCACCCTTCCCCCTGTGCTAGCATCCAATGTTAACTTTTTCGTGTAAACGTAAGCTTCCTTCAGAATTTCTCAGATTGCTTCTCAGAGGAATGGAGTTTATAGAGTATCTGAAACAATTGTTAGGAAAAACAGATGCTGCTATGTTGGGGATGAAACTATTAGATCAGTTGTTCGTCTTCAGGAATCCAGGGTTTACCTATTCAGTCCCTAGGGGATTCTACAACAGAGGCATTCAGAAATTCCTGTCTAGATATTCATAACAAAGAGGGAGAGCGAGCGAGGGATGTGGGATACTTAAAACCAAAAGCTTGTCCTTTAGCTCGGTGGAGAGCAGCCTTGGAAAACCGTTTAAAAAGCAAACACCAACCCCCAGATTGTCCTTAACACGCCTTTCCCCTCACAACCTCAACCATAAAGGAATCGGCTTGCACTCTCCTTTACCGCCTCTAAATTAGGCAAAGCAGGAGAGGAACCACAGGGACCCTGGGGTGTGGGGTGGGCAGAATCTGGGGGGAGGAGGGCTGGAGCTGCTCTGGGTCCCTGTGGCCCCTCAGCAGGCAGAGGGAATTCACAGGGCCTCCCCTGCAGGCACCCACCCGCCTGGCTGGCTTTTGTGTTTATTTTACTCCCAAACAGCTAATTTCCCATTGTTCAAGGCCAAATTCAAGTTAGAGAGCACTGAAGCATTGTTAATTCCCCTTTCTTCTTCAACCGCCAGCTCCTGTGGCTGTTTGATTCCTTAATTAGCACGTCCAGGGAGCCTAGGCCAGGAAAAGGAAAGGAGAGGAGACCCAGAGCTAGTGGTGGCCAGCCCTTCCCAGCAGGGCGGCCAGGATCCCTTAGGGAGGAAGCAGGGGCGGCTGAAAAGGGAAGGGAAGGCCTGGCATAGCAGGGGGACCTGGATCTACCTTGGAATTCCTATGTGGCCAAACCTCAGGGTGTTACAGACCCTGAACTGCAGACAGTAAAAAAAAAAAAGAAGAAGTTCATTTCTCCAATAATCAGCAATGACTACTGAGCTAATCTTACTCTAATTAAATGTTACAAACAAACAAACAAAACTCCCTTTCAGTCCTTGTGATTCTCTCCTTAACACTAAAGATAGGACTGTGCTCACCCTCCCACCGGCGTTTCCATCTTAAGCAAGGTTGTCCAACAGGTTTCCAGGACAAGAGATGTATTCATGGACCTGATCATATTAAACCAGTAGCTGCCCATCAGTTTGAAGGTATATGCATTTCGTCAACATCCAGTTAGCAGAACTAGAACCACTGCACTGTCTCCCTCGAAATTAAAACTGTGCCAAGTGCACAGGCAGAACGGTGGATTTTTATCAGATCTTTGCCTGTTCAGAAGAGGAAAGAGTGTTCTCTTTAATATGCACATTCTATCTTTTTTGGCTATTAGGCCATATACGCTATTGGATTGGGTGGCAGAGAGTGACTTTAAAGTTATTAAGGACTAAATCTTCATTTGCTACCTATTTATATAATACTTTGTTTTTAAGCACACTGTCAGGCTATTTTTATGGATATATTTTTAACCCGGACACATGCTTACCCTGTGTTAAGCTTAAAATACGCTGATACAGTGTGAAAGTCCCTCCTGCAATACTGATTTAACTTAGTCCCAGCTATCCACGTCTAAGAGCATTAGCTCAAGAACCAACCTTTCTTTTAAAAAGAATTAAAAATGCCAATCCTTAACTGCACGATGTCGTCCCCTAGCGGCAAAAAGGAGTTGATGCATTTTCCAAAGTCAATTTTACGAACACGCCTCTTAAATGGAAAGCTTGAAGTCAGGACATTTTTGCTTACAGCAGCAGCTTTAATATCTCTGAGATATATACAAGCTGAAATGTTAGCAAATAACTTCATTCATTTACTCAACAAATATGCACCAAGTGTCCCTGTTCTGGGGCTGTGGAAACAGAATCAGTAAGGATACAAGAGAAAATTCCATTCTGGTAACCAACGACCAAGCATAAGGTAATGTCCCACATGCCCAGTGGCCTTTTATTTTAATGTGTGTGAAATGTATGTCACAGGAATTAAGGATCAGGTACTCTGGAAGCAGGAGTGATTTTGTATTGCTGGTCTCGCTCCTCAAAGCCTTGTCTGTCACTGTCCCCTCCCTTTCCCCTTTCTCTTCCTCCAGGCAGACATGGAGCTGGCTGACAGTGCCCTCAGCAAGCATTTGCTAAATAAAGTGACCCACGAAATCCAAACTAACGAGGCTTTATTATCAGCTCCATAAAAGGGCTTTGGCTGTTTTCAACTATCCCTATTATAAACTAAAATACTGATAGTTATAAAAGCGAGGCAGTCTCATAAAAAAGGAACAGGTCTCTCTTGATCCATACAAACCGGTGCAACAACGCACCACGACAGTATATTCTTTTGTGTATAAACATTACAGTGCTGGGAACGTTTTATTCAGAAGCTCACATCTGACGAAACAATAATCATAAATCCCACAGCTGTACAACACTATTGTTTTACTCTCCCATTCCCCATCTGTTTTTAAGCCCACACTGGTGCAACCGGAATCATTCCTGTGTGAGTCCTTACAGGATGTCGGGGGCTAGATGCCCCAGGCAGCACGCAGCACACACGCCAACTCGTGCGGCCTCGCTCCCGGCCCAGAGGGGCTCTGACGCACGCCCCCCCCCCCCCGCCCCCGCCCCGCGTGCGGAAGTCCAAGTGCCCTGGGTGGTTGCGGTCTGTTCTAGGCTCGGACGGAGGAGGGGCAGCGACTTGCTCTGCACCATCTCTGCTGCTTTATACTAGTCTTAGGTTCTGCTCTTAGGCTTACAGCATGCTAAGAGGCTTCTCGAAAGCAATAGTAATGTTTGTAAGTGTTTAAGTGTCATATTTGCATATTCTATTTCTCCACATATTACACATCTTCAAATAAGAAGATAAAACCACTTGAATATTTCACAAGACAAAGGACGAGAGAGTCTCTCAGGAGTACAAACACTCACAAAAACCGAATACATGTAGGTTCTCATTTCTGCTTAAAATTCCACCTCACCTGCCCAGGTGCTGTTCAGTCTCTTGCTGCTGAGATTTTTCCACTTCGTGGTGAGCTCTCCATGATGGAGATTTAAATGTCAAGGGGCCCACAGCTACAGATCTCCGTTAGTTATGGAGGAAAGGGGAAGTGGCATGTTATAAGATGTACTGTGTGATCCAAATGAACAACACACAGAAACAACTGAAAATATGCAAAGTGAGCTTTGTTAGGGGAAATGTTAAATTGGAAAAGAAAGCCTCGTTGATTTTCAAGCAGAATCTGTGTGACTAATATGCTGTAAGTATAAACAAAATTCAAATAATTTCCCCCACATGTTTCTATTCACTCGTGTTCCACTTCATTTTTTAGGGCCAGAGAAAGGGTGGTGGCAATATGTTTAATTTCAAGTCCGTGTCCAAATTTAAAGAAAACAATCTCCAAAGTTCTAAATTATGGATCTGTTAAACTTTAAACAAAAGGACGACTTCGGATATTCAAGCACACATCAACCAGGGTGCCCCAGGCTGAACGCACCTCAGAGGTTGTGGCCCTAATCTCTGGCTTATACTTTAAACTTTTGATAGCAGCCATGTTAATATTTGGATAGTTAAAGAGCACCTGTGAAAGAAGAGGGGGTCTGGAATTTTACACTAAAACTGTACTATGTTTTATACAAATTTATACAAATGTTTTATACAAATTTCACACTATTTTAATAGTGCAAGTGGATACAAATTGTCCCACAGTCCTTTGCAGACTCCAACAGGAGCCGACTGTTGGAAGTAAACTGGTAAGTGCCTGAAGCTTGCCCTGAAACCTTCACATGAAGAAGAGAAGGATATTCTTATAAGAATAGAAGCTGCTGTCCCTGAAGTTCCCAACACACTGCAATTGGGAACTGGAGGGGGGCATTTCTCATTCTCCACCTGTTGTCCAGGAAGATTCTAAGCCAAGGGACCTGATAAGCTTTCCATCAGACTCAGGTCCTCAGAAACCAGGTTGTTTTCACTAAACTCTATCCAGGTTGGTTATCAAAATCCAAATATGTCAAATACCTGCTACTCCTGACTTGCCTGCCTCCTTTATCACACACAGGAATTCACGGTGCTTGGGCAATTCACCTTCAGCCCACACCCTCTAAGGAAAAGAATATTATTATAGAAGTCCCCAAATTAGCAACATATTTTATAATTATAGAAATAGGATTTCTATAATTATAAATACACACAATATAGAATATTTTGACCGTGTCAAATTTTATTAAGAAAATTTAACACCATGTACATATTAAGCTACAGTCAATACACAAATCCTATAATTTTTTTTAAAAAGGCAGTATGTTGTGGTTTTGTTTTTTTTTTTTAAAGATTTTAGTTTTCATTTATTTGAGAGAGTGCAAGAGAGAGCACAAGCAGGGGGAGAGGCAGAGGGAGAGGGACAAGCTGACTCCCCACTGAGCTGGGAGCCCAATGTGGGGCTCCATCCCAGGACCCTGAGATCATGACCTGAGCTGAAGGCAGAGCCCTCCAGGCGCCTCAAGACAGTATGTTGTTAAATGTACAGACTCCAAGTCCTATCCTTGGAGATTCAATAAGCCCTTTTATTCTATTCACCCAGTTCTAAAGAGTTCGATTGTCTGAGTCCTCAGCCCCTGACAAGATGCCGAGAAGTTTCCGGAAGCTTAAGAATGCTAAGAAAAGAGAGGAGGAGGAGGAGCTAGTCCAGGGGTGGAGGACTGCTTCACATCCCCTTAGGTCTGTCTTTGCTACCTGATATCTGTTAAGCCAGGAAGCGAAAAGTCCAAGCTAGATTGGCTTCCTTCATGGAATTTGGGGTTCTTGCGGATGGGGCCCCAGAAGCGGCCACCTCCGTGTTTCCAGGATTGCAGACAGGCATGCACAACCGCCTTGGGGAGCACTGAAAGGTTTACCTGGAGAGCCATGTTCCCAGCAAGCCTGCTAAAGCGACATGCAGGGCCTTGCGGGGCAGAGGTGGACAGGGTGCCTGGATTCCAGCCCCATGCACACTGAGAGTAAAGTGCCCTAACAGCAATGACAGTTTTTACAGAGGATGGGGACAGGAACAGAAGGGTCACAACTATTCGGTTGAGTAGCAAAGAAAAGTCATTTCATTCATCCTACTAATCAGTTTCTTGATGGGGAAAGAACAACTAATAAGGTAAACACTGAACAAAATACCCTTTGGGCAGGCAAATCTTTTAAACTCGGTTTGCAAGACATAAATACATATTATAGGGAAAAAGTCCACAGCTCATCCTTGTTCTTGATTTCTACGTGTTTCTACTCCGCGGCCTGGATCCACACCTCCCGTCACACACGCCTTTTTCAAATGCCTCGTTGTGGCCCGTGATCACGCTTCACCTTCCATGGCCCTCGCCACAGACCCAGGGCACCAGGCCACCGGTCATGGCGCACAGAGGAAGTGACCCACTTCAGGGAGCTGTCCTCACCCCCACCCCCGGGGTTTGTGGCCCCTGGGGGAAGAGCAGCTGTCCTTCTGGCCTCTGGGCTCCCCACTCCCCAGGCCTGGCTCTCAGACCACCCCAGGAGCTCTTTGCTGCAGTGGTGCCTGCCCGTCTCTCAGCCCTGTGTCACGAGCTGCTGGTTCTCACGTCTGAGAACGCTTTGCCACAGGCCCCTTCCCCTCGGGGGACTCCCCCTCCAGGGACTCCCCCTCCAGGGAGAGCTCAGCTGCGCCAGGACCCTGCTGTCATTTGTCTCTTAAAACTTCCTTTCCCTCTGGACACAGAGCTCATGGTGAAGAGCATTTCAGCAAGCCATCAGCAACAGAGTGGTTAAGGGGTTTGGGAAATGGTGCCATAATTAGTGAGGCATGGGTCATAGCCCGTGGGGCATCCAGCCAGAGGGGTCACCCCATCCTCTGCTGCACTCTTCCCTTTCCTGCCTTCTAACCTGTGGAAACCAAGTTCTCGCCCAGTGCCAAGTACAGGCAGAAGTTTTCCACAGCAAACAGGAATCAACACTAGCTCTTTCCATATCTACAGTCTTTAACAGCATACAACATGTTTTCAATATCTCACTTAATCTTCACTTCACAAACGTAGACATTGTAAAAGTGTTTTATAATCTACAAAGCAATTTAGGCAATGTGGCATCACGTGATCCTGCTGGCGTGAAGGGGAATATCCCTGTCCCCATCTCACAGATGAGGAAACTGACCTCCAGAGAGGCTAAAGCAGAGTTCGCGGGAGACAAGGAAAGCACACAGTCAACCTGTGGGTCCCTTACAAGGGTAGGAGACCTAGGAAGGGCTCTCCTGTCCTGAAAGCTACACAAAGCCCTGGATTCCTGCTTGAGGTTTTAAAGGCAGAGGTGATCAACCTAAATCGCAAATTCAAGTATGCAGCCATGGCTGCTCCCAATCCTGGTTCCCTCTCCTTCCCTCTCTCTCCACCAGCCCCCTCCCTCCCTCTCTCCACCAGCCCCGTCCCTCCCTCGCTCTCTGCTCTCTCTAGTTTCAGTGGAGACCTGCAGATATTATGAAAAGGACTGTCCCATGTGTTCTAAAACTCAGCAGCAACTAGCTCTGGGGTGAGCAGGGAACAGGAGATGTATTTCTTGGGCTATTGGGAGAAGTACCTCCATTTCTTCTTATGAATCATGTAAAAAGCCTGTTAGGTTTTATTCAAAACTGCTATTTTTTAAGTCTTGGCGATCCTGGCTACGTAGACACGACTCTGGCTAAGCAAAGGGTGAGGACGAAAAGATTCAACCAAGATTCTCGCTACATTCTTCTGGTGACAGATTTGGAACATGAGCTAATGCACACACCAGCCCAGCCAAAGCTGAACGAAAACAATGCAGTCTACAGCTGCCTCGGGGCATCTTTCTAAGCACAAAACAGCCTCTCCCCACTCCCTCCCAGTGGCAGCTCCAATTTTTTTTTTTTAATTGATGCAAGGGTGTGGATAATCTTTGTAAGCCAGTATATAATTTGGTTTAGCTTTAGAAATATTTGATCATGCTGATTTAGCAAAGAAAAAAAAAAAGCACTCTCTAGCAGGAATAGTTCATCTCTGCAATAACTAGTTTGAGCAAGTCAGTAACTAGTTTGGGACACAGACAGAAGGTGAGTCTCAGGCCGACTGTGAGGGGCTGGTGCCTGACACTGGGGCCAACGCTTGACTCTGGAGCCCGACTTTGGCCTTGAGGAAAACTCACAGGCTAACAGCTGCTTCTTCCTGTTGCCTAGAAAATTTAGTACAAGTTCTGAATCACAAGACACTTTTTCTTTCTTTTATTTTTTTCTCCAGTTTTTGCCCAGTCTTTCTTGTATGTTTTAAAGTTTTTTGTAGTCTTCCAGCGGAAAGCACAAAAACCCAAAATCAATTCCCAGACAGTCACATAGACCCTCATGAGGATTTGGGTTCCTCATGAGATGCAAGAACCAAAGCCCACAGGGCAAATGCAATTTATAGCAAACCTTTAAAGATGCCTCTGACGTATATATTAACTAGGGTCTCATTACTGGAACCCTCTTCTGTGTCCTCCGCTATTCTGAATGCCGGTCATTCTGAATGGACAAAGTGGAGGTAGAGATAAAGTATCATTTACATGTAGCCCACTAATGAATGGAGAAAATAGCTACAAGTAGCAAAAAAAGATGCTCTAGTATTTAGCACTTTCGGGGAGATGAGATTGTTACAAAAATCTAACTGAATTCTGGTCTTTAGTTATGTATGACACAGACTAGGAATCAGAAAGAGGAGGCCAAATTCATCTGGGACCTCACGGTAGAATTAGTTACCCTTAGGGTTGGAAAGGGCTTTGGAAATCCTCTGGGGTAGCAGTTTTCCATTTAGCAGAGCATCAGCCTAAAACCCTCCCCGTGCCCGTGCCTGCGCCCCCCTCCCTGGCCCAGACCTAAGGCACCAGGATCCATCTCAAGGTGGGACCCAGCTAGGGATCTTGTGAGCGCTTCCCCAGAGGGTTCAGGGGGCAGCCCGGGGTGAGAACCCCAGCTCCCTGCACCTCCCCAACTGAAGAAGGAACGCAAGCAGGTGGGCTAAGGTGGCGGCAGCGGCAAAGGCAAGACTATAAGGACTCAGCTGTTTCTTTTCTAAACACCAGCACCATTTACATAGTAAAGTTTGTCCCAAGGTGGTATATTTAAACAAACATTATTAGAGAATATGTGATTCAAATGTTACCAGTCCCAGAACTTGGGGCAAAAAGGACTCCATTCACATTCACGGAGTGGAATTATGATAAAAATTCAGCCAAACAAGTTCCCAGTGAACCAGGGAAAGAGGCAGATGAGGCAATGAAAGATCATTGTCACTAAAATCCTTTTGTGGCCCTGCAGAGCGCCCTCCCACGGCTCTATGCTAGGGGCTCCCTTTTGTAGGAGATGGTAGTTAGAAGGACCACCAGCGTTACATTGATACATATTATGATTAAGCGCCATTTCACTTCTAACACTCAGATGGCAAGCAGTGCACTTCTAGAAATCAGATATAACCACAGGACCCGGGCACTCCCCTGGAGCGTTCTTTCTTTAAAACCCTCTTTCCTGGCTCCATGGCTCTCTCTCATTAATCTACATTATTCACATTATTCATGTGCTAACTTGAAAGCTTTATATTTTGTTGTGGTTTTCATCCTCTGTATCTCAGAAACATATTACTACAATTATACAAGTTTGTCATCCAAGGAAAACAGCTAACAATACCAGCATAAATAAGTTCCCAGAGAAAAGACATTAAAAAAAAAATCCCTAGAGTTTTATTGGTTCACTTTGTTTTCCAAAATACCACATGCCATGTTTTAATCTAAAACCAATGCACACATCAGATTTACCAAAGCCCAGAGTTGGAGCTAAAAAGGATGATGAAGATGGAAACATGCTCTTTTTCACCTGTAAAAAAGACGCTTCTTAATCGGTATCGGGGAGTGCTGCATATTCTATTGTATTTCTCCAGAAGAGGAAATGTGTTTAGGCTAGTGAGCTATAGACCTTCACCCTAGCACCAAGCCACTTCGGGCCCCAATTTCGGGAGGGGTAAGCCTGAGGTACAATCTACAACTAAATAATGCAGGTCTTCCCCCAGGCCCGTTTCAGGATCGAACCCATGGCTTTCAGCTCTGATACCATCGTAGGCAACTAATGACAGGCCATAGACTATACTTAACACAAACAGCTGCCCGGAGGTCAGCGGCCGGGGCTCTTCAGAGAGACAGGAGTTCAAACCCCAGCACTGGTGTTTTCTAGCTCTGGGGCTCTGAGGCCAATTATGCCCCACTTAAGATGGAGGTTCGAAAGTTGTTCTAAGGTCGAGGACACTCCCGTCAATAATGAAGCTCCCTGCTCCAGCAGGCTTTCTTCTTCTTCTTTTTTTTAAAGATTTTATTTATTTATTTGAGAGAGAGAGAGAGAGTGAGAGAGAGCACAAGCAGGGGGAGCTGCAGAGGGAGAGGGAGAAGTGTGCTCCCTTCTGAGCAGGGAGCTTGATCTCAGGACCTGGACCCTGAGATCATGACCTGAGCCGAAGGCAGACACTTAACCGACTGAGCCACCCAGGCGCCCCATCAAGCAGCTTCTGTAGACACCACTCCTTGGCACATCATCTGCTGCTCCCCACCACACCCACTTGCCTCTTCCTTTCCCTCTCCATCCGTTTTTCTGTCCAGCAGCCCCTCCCAGCACACATATACACAGACCCCTTCCCAACTCACCACCTGTCTGTTCTGTGCTCTTGGATCATTATCCAGTTTTATTCTCCTGATTGTTTCTCTTTTTACCAGTCCGCTGTCTGCTAAGAGCACTGTAAATTCCACTTTGTCCAAATCAGTGAGTGGTCAGTATCTTCATGAGAGATTTGGTAGTGTTCTTTCAAAACACAGGGCCCTGGATTATTAGGTTATATTTCGATATTTTTGCTTTGAATGACGTATGGAGCTATTAGCCCTCCTAAACGCGTATCCATGCCAACGCAGTTTTGATTATTTTGCAATAAGTCACAGTAAAGGAGAACATGCTGGGATGTTTCATGAAGTGCCCCCTGCCGTGGTCCATCTTCCAGAGCCACTGGCTTGCCTCCCCCCTCCCCCCGCCCGTTTTCTCTCGCTGCCCAGGGCGGGCAGTTTCCTGGCTCCACAAGCCAGAAAGACTACACTCTCCCACAAAGGGGCTGGAGCAGGTTAAGTGCTCACCATCAGAATGATTTTGGGGAAGAAAGAACACACAAACGTCTCCATTCAGAATACAATATAAATGTGCGTCAGGTCCTACTTTCTAAACAAACACCTGTATATCATGTGGACTTGTGAATTGCAGTTTTCGTGGCTTTGCAATATAATGTTTTAAAGATGAAATCTGTCAAGTCCGAAAGACGACTAAATCTAATGTTAAAAAGAAAGAGTGGAGAAATACACAAAAAAACCTCTTTAAAATCATTACATTCCCATTAAGATGATAAAGAAGGACTTTCTAAAGGCCTGACCACAGGATGCTCAGAGTTCCTTCTTTCCCCTCCATGAATGTGCCCCTTTTTTTCGGAGTTAAATGAAAGCAAGCGCGGAACGGGACGTAGTTCTTGCCATGAAAAGCACTCAGTCCCAGGTGAGTGAGTACCCTGCAAAGGAGCCCCACAAACTCTGCCTTTCTTGCTCATCCTCTTACCCAATACACACAGTGGAAATGCAAAGAATCCTTCTTTCTTTCTTATAAAGAACATAAGCGGGGAGGAGAGAAGTTAGCACTTTTGTTTCCTGAAAGATGAAACATAGCAATCTTTGTCTTTCACAGAAGGAGTTCTGTGGCACATGGTGTGAAGTCAACAGGTGCAAACGTGCAGCTTTTAAAACAAAAAATGAGGGGCGCCCGGGTGGCTCAGTCGTTGGTCGTCCGACTCTTGATTCTGGCTCAGGTCATGATTTCAAGGTCATGGGATGAACCCCACACAAGGCTCCACGCTGAGCGTGGAGCTGCTTAAGATTCTCTCCCTCTCTCTTCCCCACGTGCCCCCCCCCCCACCGCCACTCACATGCTCTAAAAAATAATAATAAAGTAAAAAGAAAAAAAAAAGAAAAAGAAAAATCATCCAGCAAGCAAACGCTTGAAGTCACAAACACAAGGAAAGCAGCTCTGGCTCTAGGCTAAAGAGTCTCCCAAGAACCAGGATATAATTTATGGCTAGAGAGTTGATCTAATTTCTTCACCTGTAGTTCTGAAACATACCTGGTATTCACATTTAATATAGCAGCTGGCTGGATCAGGAGGCAGGCAGTGGAATGACAGAGGAATGGCCGAAGGGAGCCTTCCCCCTCACAACACTCGCAAGACCTTACTTAATCCAAGTACCCACCTAGGGCTGGTCAGACCACACGCTGAACAAAACGTATATTGAAAAGCACATTTACTGGGCACCTGGGGCATATGTTTTCAAATGACCTAACTGTTATTTTTGGATTTTTACTCAATTCATATAAAATTATACTGCTAATAGATGTAATACATAAAGCCAGAACTTGATCTGCGGAGGTGACTCTTATGTACTGAGCCCACAGTACAGTCTTTTAAGACCCAGCTTACTTTTGTAATTTCTTGATTCATGTGAATCCTACAAAGTAGAAGGTTCACAGGGAAACATTCCAGCCCTCTCCCTTGTTTCCAAATGGCCAGTGATTAATTTCTTGTCTGTCCTTACAGAGTTTCTTTATGCAAGAAAACCCAAATGAATGCCTCTTCCCTTTTATACCCCAATACGGAGTACCTTGAGCGCTGTTCTTTTTGCTTTGTCCCTACAGACGTGCAGACAGCATTTTTCCACATTGCCCTCATCTGTCACAGCTGCACAGTATTCCATAATTTACCCCCCAGTTCCCTGTTGATGGGCATCAAAGTTTCTAGTCTGCTGTTTGACACAAAGCTACAGTGTATAGCTTGTGATGGAAGTGTAAGTCTATCTGAAGGCGTTCTGGCTGCAACTGCCAAATTGCTCCTCATAGGCATGGTGCCATTTTCATTCTCGTCAGCAATGGTTCTTGGTTCCCCAGCTCACAACGGACTTCTAGATTTTCACTATTCTGAGGCTTCCTGCTCACAGCACATTTTCATTTCCCTTACTCTGAAATCAGCGGAACATTTTTTCACATGTTTTAGACCTATTTAAATGTCCTTTCTCTTTCTGTGTGTGCTATCAGTTTAGATGCTTTGCCAATTTCCCTACAGTGCTTTGTTTGTTTGTTTTTTGTTTTCTTAGGATTTCTAGAAGTTTACATATTAATATATTAACCATGTATCCTGGGATATGAGTTACAGGCAGTTTTCCTAGTTTTTCCTTTCTCTTTGGTGGTGTTTTTTCCCCCAGTGGGAAAGTGATGGTGATTTTTAAATACAGTTAATTTTCATCAATCTTTAATTTCATGGCTTCTGCATGGTCAATCAGTAGGAAACGTCTGCCAAACCCAAAGCGCTGAAGAAATTTTTCCTGTTTCATTCTGGTACTTATTTTTTTTTTTTTTAAATGTAAACCTACATGAAGTAGAGACAATGCTACAATGAACTCCCCCATGCCCACCACTAGATTCAATTATCAAGTTTTGCCATACTTGCTGCCTCTATTCCTTCCCTCTCTACATTATTTTAAAGCAAACCCAAGATATCAAGTCATTTTACCCCTGTATACTTCAATATGCATTTAAAAACATTGTAGACCTTTTCTTTCATGGCTATCATGCTATTATCATACATAACAAAATTAACAAGCTATCTGATACCATCTAATACTTGATCGACATTCAATTTTCCCCAAATGCCTCAATAATGTTTTTATAGAGTCGGCTTGTTCAAATCAGGATGTATTTGTGGTTTCATTTTTTTTTAAACATGTAACTATTTAAATATTTGATTAAAAATTTATCCTGGCATACGATACAACTTACTTATTTTTCCACTTGGTTAGGCAGTTGCCTGAACATTCAGCAGTCTAGTTTTCCCCATTAATTTTAAATCACACTTTTCCCCATTTGTTTTATTTATTTCCATATATATTTGGGACTCTTTCTAGATTTCTAATCTGTTCCACTGTTCTGTTTATTCACACACTAGGACCACCTTTTCATTACTAAGGCTTTACAATGTATGAACTAAGTGGTAGATCTTTTTTTATTTATCCATATGAACTTTAGAATCCACTTATCTACTTTTTGTTTAATATTAACAGTGGGTATTTTATTGGTAATGTGTTAAACTGAGGAAGAATTGATATATTCATGATCTTGAATTTCCCTATTCTAGAACATGAGGTACTCCTTTTCATTTTTTCAAATTCTTTTTGAATTCTTCAGGAACGTTTAACGGGTATCTACACATAGATTTCTCATATTTCATGTTAAGTTATTCCTTGATATTTTATCCATTTTATTGCTTTAGTAAATGTGCTCTTTTCTTTCCCTAAGTCTTTGAGCAGGATGTTTGGAGGTACGGCTTTTAACAGTGCCAAGTTCTTGCTCTCCGCCTCAAAAGATGCTCAGAGGCCTGGGTTCACCTGCACCGTGCCCCAGGCCACATCCCTGAAGCAGAGCCGGGAGCAAGCCAAATGAGGCCACAGCCTTCCTGTCCTCCTTCCTGTCCCATTCATGTACCAGGCTCAGGGAGCTGGGGATCTGGAATAAGCAGAAGATGGACAAAGCACTGTGGGAGCTGTGGGACTCCTGGCCTTTTGTCAAGCTTTTATGCGACAAATAATTTGTGATTAACTGTACTGCAAGACAGGTTTGGATTTCTAAGGAAGGCCATAAAAGGCCCTCGGTGATCACGCCTTGCAGCCAAGCAGGACTGGCTCTCTACTGGGGGAGAGACCTGGAGATCACCGAGGTGAGGACTGGCATTACTTCTGCAGCAAAACCCTCTCTCGCTGGGGACACTGTGCTGTGCCCGCTTTCCTGCCGACCCTGCCTGACCTTCAGCAGGATGAACCAGTGAGGACAAAGCAAGCTCAGCGCTGTGAAGTTGGAGCAAGCCTCCCCCTCTTCTCATTTCCTCCCTGGGGCTCCCTGTGGATGCGAGTGAGCGCTCCCACCGTGTCTCCTCCATTCTGACACACGTCTACATCCAATCCACCCCTCGGGCGATTCTGCCCATGCCACTCTGGGTCCTTCCCTTCTCTTCCCGCTGCCGTCAGTGGGCTTTGAGACTTTTACAGTCCCAGCCTCCTAACTACCTCGGTGCCTCCTTCTCCATGCCATCCTGCACGCGGCCCAAACTCCCACGGTTTCCTATGACCAAGAAACACATACCACTCAGCTTGTCACTCAAGCCTCTCCTTGCCTGAACAACATCCATTCATTCTACCCTTGTCTGCCCTTCCCTCCTGCCCACCAATCTCCATCCTGCCACTTATCGATATCCCACCCATCTTTTACATCTGGGAAGTTTCCCTGGACTCCCTCTTGCTCCTCAACTCCGATACTTTATGACACACTCCACCAGACTGTGAATGTCTGTGTGTGCACTCCCCTCTGAGCCTCTGGGCTGCCTGAGGCTCTGCAGTGCCCAAAGCACTGCTTGCTTTTACCAATTTCCAAGTTGCAGAGCGATCAACTATTTTATATTTGCCATGCGCATCAGACCTACTTTGTTCTTTCAATATGTAACATCTTCCTTTCTTTTTGCCTTTATGGATAATAGTAATATTTCTACAACACTCACAATGTTCCTTCCTCAGTTCTGCATCTACACTGGTGGCAATCTCTACAATTCAACAGTCTCCTCATGCCTCACCTAAATCCCTCATTAATGTAATTCTTGGTTTACTTTTGTTTGGTGGGAAAAGAGCTTGTTCACTATCTTGAGCACATTGCTCCTTCAAATTTCTAATGTGTCAAAGCACTCAAAAGCCCCTCTTTTTAAAAGCTTTGACTGTTTCAAATGTAAAGGGCCGACCGCGGTGCAGGCACGGCTCTGGCTCATCGCAGATAGGGACGGTGGCAGGGAGGACCGCCAGTAAGGGGCAAGTGGTTACTCATCCCCAACTGCTCCCGAGCCAGGACAGGATGTGATAAGTGTCTCTTTTTAGCTCTGGCAGGCGTGTCCCTATGACATACGATGGGTCAAATGCCACCCCTTGTTTAAGATAAAAATTACTTGACATTTTACAACATCCTGGGACATTCTGGAGGGGGATGGGGACCAAACCAATGCCAAAGGTAGAGAAGTTCTTGAATTCAAGAGGCACCCAGAAGGTCAGGTTGACCACTGTTAGATGTGGCTACAAAGTGGACAGGTCCCCAGCTCCGCAGTATCCTGCAGGTGAGGGAGAGAAGGATCTCGAAGGAAAGCAACGGCTTGGAGAATGTCTGGTCTCAACCAGTCAGAACTCTGAGTGACTCCTTCACTCAGAGGAGCCGGCTGGTTCCTTGGGACCCCACCACTTGGGGTAGCCTCGATATTCCAGGTTATATATAGATATTATAAGAAAAGGGGGCCATGCCAGCAACAAGGGGGAGAATCTATCATTCCAGACCTTAAGCTGCAGGAGATACCGAACGCCAGAGTGGGAGGGGTGAGCTGTGGAATGGTGTGAAACCTGTTAGCAACCTGTTGCCTCATTTTTTATAGGAATATTCTATCTGCCTGAGGGGACAACCCAGATGTTGGTGGGACTCACCTCCCCAGATATCTCAGAAAATATCAGTTCTCAGCCCTATTCCCATTACAAGGAAGAAGAGAATGTGTTTGGACTTGGGCGCCCTGTGTGTGCCAGCAGGGTGCTGAAGTCATCCGAGCAAAGGTTCTGGGAATCTGGAGAAACCTGGGCAGTTACAACTGACCACAGGCTCTTAATGGCCAACAGAAACTCAATCCCCTCGTTCTAGTTATTCTCAGGGAAAACTTTATTTAGAGTGCTCTGCTGTCCTTCTACCCCTCTTCTAGCTTTTCATGTGTTGGAAATGTCATCAGGTAATAGCATTCTTTACATCCATGCATGATGGCAGCGATGAGATTGGATGTGATCCCCACTCTGGGCTGGGCTGAATTATAGTTGAATCATTTACAAACTGATACTTGATTTCTTTAGTGTGAGAACTCAGGGGTTGGGAGCAGGGCTGTCTTCTCCTAAGTGCTCTGCTCATGTACACTGCAGTTGAACAAATAATTTATATTTCAAAGAAACAACTCTGGGAGTGCCTGGGTGGCTCAGTAGGTTAATCGTCTGCCTTCAGCTCAGCTCATGATCACAGGGTCCTGGGGTCGAGCCCCTCATCGGGCTCCCTGCTCAGTGGGAAGCCTGCTTCTGCCTCTGTCCCTCCCCTCTGTTCGTGCTCTCTCTCTGGCTCTCTCTCTCTCAAATAAATAAAATCTTTAAAAAAAAAACAAAAAAAACCAGCTTTGGATCTGGTAAAAATAAGAGGATACCATGAGTTCTCTTGTTCTTAAATATGATTTTTCTAAGAGATGTTACATAGTTTAAAAAGCACAAAAGCTTAGCAAAGGAAAATTCAATTTTCAAAATATCCTTAGATCCTCGTAAGTATGCTTTTTCTAGTCACATATGTCCTGACTGCACAGCTGATGAGAACAATGTCCACAAAGCCCCACTGCAGGTGGGTCCATTCACATGCCAGATGGATGGGTAGGCATGGACCAAGATGATATAGAGGGAGGGACAGGAAGCCAATGGCAGGGACACCCACCCTGCTGTGCATCAGAATCACTTGGGGGAGAATTACAGTCCCTACCTTCTAAGTATGAGTACACAGGTCTGGGATAGGGCACCAAAACTGTATTTTTCAAGAGCTTTATCAAGCAATTGTAATGACCATTCAATCTTAGAAAACAATCACCTTGATGAATTATGATCTATTTCAAACTGATGACACTAGGACTCTAGTTGAATATCTTATTTAATCCAGAATTTCCTCTAGATGAATAGATATGCAGATATTCCCCTACAATTTGACATTGAACCAAAAGAATATTCTCTTCCTTTATGTATTTTTTTTAAAGCCCACCTAAGGGTACTTGAAGTCCAGATAATCTTCTTACATAGGAGTTTCAAAAGCCTACCCGACTCCACAAAAGGAGGAGAGATTTCCTTTTCCCTTGTGGGATATGTATTTATATATTTATGATCAAGGCTTTCTTGGTGTGAACCAGCTATGGAATGCCCGTTAAATCTGATGTCCTGAGCTCCACATCCTCAGGAAATTGGCTTTGGAATGATTGCTCAGGCATCAGGAGTAGCCATTATCATTACTAAGATCATTTTTTTAAAAAATTTTTTTAATTAAATGATATGATATCATTTCCCTAGATTTCACAGAAATCACTGGCTCAAATCATTACACCAAAGTTACAAAAAGCATTGTAATAAAATTTTAGTCAAAAAGAAAAAAATCCTTACAGTTTAAGGCTAAAATTGAAACCTATAAATCATCTTAGCCCCAAAGAAGGTTAATAATAATAATCTCTGAATCAACACTGCCCCCGGCAAATGCTGCTTTCAGGTTTGAGGTTTTACATTTTATGTGTATCGACCCATTTAATCCTCCAAACAACTCTATGCACCAGCCGAGTACTATTATCATGCCCATTTTACAGATAAGGAAATTGAGACAGAAGTTGAGTTCCCTGCCTGTGCTAATACAACTAGTAACTAATAGTGTTGAAATCTGAACCCACTGAGTCCAGCTCTAGGGGCCCCAGAGAAAGCCTGCGTTCAGACACCACGTGTGAACTTTCAAATAAGTGACTCACATTAGCAAATCTTTTAAGGCAAAAGACAACATCTCTTTAAGAAACATAGAAATTTTTAATTGCTACTATTAAAATGATCCTATCACAACGATCTTTTTTCATTTGCTTTAGATTTAAACAATTTTCTAGACATTTGCTACTTTGTTTTTTTTTATTTTTTATTTTTTTTTAAAATATGCTTTTTTTGTGTGGCAGTCATACCTCAATAAAGTGTTTTTTAAGAACAATATATGAGATTTTTTTTTTTTGTTTTTTATTTTTTAAAGATTTTATTTATTTGACAGAGAGAGACACAGCGAGAGACGGAACACAAGCAGGGGGAGTGGGAGAGGGAGAAGCAGGCTTCCCGCCAAGCAAGGAGCCCAATGCGGGGCTCGATCCCAGGACCCCGGGATCATGACCTGAGCCGAAGGCAGAAGCTTAACAACTGAGCCACCCAGGCGCCCCTGCTACTTTGTTTTTAAACCTTTTAGAAACATCCTAATTCTCTCAGTTATTAAAAAAAAAAAAAATTCACCAGTGTATTCTTCAGCATAGTTTCCCCATCAATACACAAAGCAAATCAACACAGAACTGGATTAATGACAGATTTTATTTCAATTTTATTGGCAGTACCTTCTGTGTTTAATTACTCATTTCGTTAAAAGCTAAAAATTGGTTGCTCCTCACTTGTCATCTGCAGTATAAAAATGGAACTGCTTAAAAGAAAACATTTAATTATTTTCCTTCGGGAGAAGGCTTAAATGAATCAGAAGTGTTACAAAGCAAATTTTCAGCAAGGAGCTTGGCAGATGAGAACATCAAACAGGCTTTCAGCTCGTAATGCTTTTGGCTGATTCCTGTGTGTGTGTGTCTGTGTGTCTGTGGGTGCGCACGCGTACATGGGTGCATGCGTATGTTCGTTCATTAATTTCTTCACTGCACAACTATTTATTGAACACTTGCTATGTACCCAATAAGTGGTACCAATTATTGGGGCAGTGTACCAATTAATGTACCAATTATTGGGGCAGTGATGGTTAGAAGTCTTACATATCAAACATACCAATATAAATATCTGTACAAAAATACTTTCTAAATCCTGTTTAGGGATGCCTGGATGGCTCAGTCAGTTAAGCGTCTGCCTTCGGCTCAGGTCATGATCCCAGGGTCCTGGGATCGAGTCCTGCATCAGTCTCCTTGCTCAGCGGGGAGCCTGCTTCTCCCTCTGCCTACCACTTCCCCTGCTTGTGCTCTCTGACAAATAAATAAATAAAATCTTTTTTAAAAAAAGAAGAAATGAGTAAGGGAGATAAGAAAAAATGTGTAAAAATAGTGAATATTTAAAAGAAATAAATACTGTTTAGATATGCTTAAAAATAACTGCCACTTTGAAATATCCAATTTTCAGAATAATTAAGAGTTCACCACACTTCAAACTTCTGCCCCAACTTCCTCACCTTCATTTCTACAACTCTAAACTGAAGTTGATGCTTTTCCTCCACAATTTGCAAGAACTCACATAATATTCCACCTAAATGATATGCTTCTAAAGAAGACCAAGTTTAGTTTTTAAATACTTACAAACTCAAGGTTTTTTCAACATATAACTGGGTGGCTTATGAAGCCACTGCTATTGGAGGAAATTCTATTTCTAGTTTTAGGATAAAAACATGTAAACCTATTCTGTAACTCTGGAGTTCGGGCAATTAGGATATAGATGTGCAAGTTGTTCCACAATCAAATGAATTCGACAATAAAATGACATGGAAAACACAACCCAGATAAATAAAACCTCACATAGAAAACTTGTTAATTTGACACTGGGATTTACTATACTGTATCTGTATTTTCTAGGTAAAGTGTATGGCATGTCATGTATTTGTCTTAACAACAACAAGTTTCATTTTCAATTCCAAATAATACATTAATTCTTTTGCCCAATCCTGACACGACAGAGTAGAGAGTGCAGCTGGAGTCCACTCAGGCAAAGCTGTTCTGCCTGGGCCCAGGTCCACCCAGAGGCCAGTGCCAGGTCGCTCTAGAATATTCTCTTGTGTGCCCAAGTTTTCTACAGGTAGGGGTGTGTGTGTGTGTGTGTGTTCTTCATGTTGTTATCTGGCTATTTAAATCTAAGTCAACTAGAAAACCATCAATTTCACATTAAGAAATTCTGCCCACTTAACTCAGAAACTCCATAAAGTAGGTGAAAAGAAACCACATGTGGAGAGGGTCCTTGGAAGGATCCTCCCAGGTGATCACGACAGGCTTCTGTGCGCCCTCCTAGGTATACAGTCTACATATTGTCAGTGGCTCCATATTTCAAAGAAGGATTAGACCTTTCTCGAGCTCGTTTCTGTGTGGCTCTCTTTGGACAAGATTTAGAAGACAGATGCCTCCTTGAATATTCCACAGTTGGGCTGAGATGTTGAGGTTTTCAAGTCCTAAAACACAGCCAATGTCATGGGCCATAAAGAACTGTCCTAGGAACTGCCAATCGTGTGACCCAGTGACTGTGGACGCAGGACAGTGGGGTAAGACCTCTTCTGAGCGTCTCACGCAAGGAGAAGGGAGAGGCGTGTTCTCATGCGAGGCTGGTGAATCCAGTCCTCTTCAGGGTGGGACAATGTTAAATAAATTTGATTTTACACAAAGCTCTAGAATCGGCCAAAACCCCAACAGCTACACACAGTTCATTTTAAGAATCAAGACCTCAACACATGATTCTTAGGGAGGGGAAGATTTATCGTAGAGTTTGTCAAATTCAAGTTTTCCTTCATGTCCATAATGCTGTGGAAAAGAAACCACTGGTTTTTGTTTTTTTGTTGTTTGTTTTGTTTTTCTGACTACAACACGCTGTTTGGAGCTCCTTAACAAAACAAGACCCTGCTGTAGAGAAGAGGCCTGGCCTCTGGGGCCTCAGGCAGAATGTTTCTGGATTAGCGGCTGCACAAAGCAGAAGTCAAAGCACAGTCCGCCCCAAGCCACCCTCGGCTCTGCCTCTCCCAGAGATCCGCCACGCCTGGTGCAGTCTGGAGCCTCTCAACCACTGACAAAACCCCAAGGTCTTCGTTCTACTCATGTGTGACTGTCCTCCAGTGGTCAGCGCAGGCGTAGGAGAATTGCCGGGCCTCTGCCTCAAGCCCTCTGCCGCCCCTTGTTTTCCCCGTACAGCGGAGGTCACTCAGCATGGCCACCGAGCACCTGAAGACTCCATGAGCACACGGCAGCGGATTGGTGCTCAACGTGGCCACTCAAGATCCAGGTGGCTTCGCCATCACCTAAGTAGCCCACAGTGACAACCATCAAATCCCCCAAAGGAAAGATAAACAGAGGAGGGACAATGGCCATGACCTCCAGAATCTAAACAGAACCTCTAGATTAATGATCCTCTTTGAACTCCTCAGAGGATGGAGAGAAGACACGAAGCCCCAAAACATGCTTTTTTCAGTCATCCAATGTTTAAGTTCTTTCCTACACTTCATTTGCTCCAGGATATATATTTAAGGAGATGTGCAATACCAGAGGAGAAATGTTTTCAAGTGGACGGTGAGTCACAGTCAAAGCCTGTGTGAGAAAAAACAAGGGATTCTGTATAATTTGTCAGGCTGTCAGACTTTAAGGACTCTGCTGCCAAAATGATTTTGGTCGGTGAAAATGAAAACTAACCAGACATATGACAAATGTTTACAATCAGGGTCAAGAGTGTTTACTCGTCAGCAGTTAGCTTTTAAAACACCAGAGCTCTGACCAAAGATGAACTGAATGCCGCTGAAGCCGGGGTATTTAACGCTCCTGGGAAGAGTCGAGAACTCCCAGCCACTGCTGACAAAGCCCACCAATTAATCCACAGGCCTCGCCGTGAGTGCAGCTGAGTGGGCTCATCTCCTCGTGGGACAAGATCTATTTTTAAAGGCCAGCACATACACACATACGCTATGATATGGTTTCCCTTAGAAAGTCAGAACTGCCAAATAATTACCACATTTCTAATTTTACACTTGAGTTAATGAACACCAAAGCAGAAGCAGAGACTTGATTTTCATTTTTGCTCTACTAAAATTAAACTACAATGTCCAGTAATCACTTTCTCCCTATTACTAGTAGCAAACTACATGTTGAAAAATGTAAGTAGATATTTTTTGGTTGTTATTCATACATATCCACACATAGACGTATAAGATACAAGCATAGATAATGTGAAGGAAAGATAACCAATTTGTTCTAACAAGAAACAAGTCTCTTTCCACAAAATAGAAGGATGCCTAAAAATCAGATTCCTTGTTGCAGAATACAATAATTTTTAAAAGATCATGGATAGTATTAATCGCATGACAAAAGGTATCAGAACTGTGTAAAGGGAGATTTTATGTCTCTATAAATGTCATATACACACACACATACATGTATATTTTAAAAATTGCACACATTAAAGTCAGCAAAACTTACAGATATCCATGGCCATGCTGCTTATGTCTTGACTTAGCTGAAGAGAAGCAGCAAGAGAAAAGAAAATAGAAGAGAAATAGGAAGCAGAAAGAGGAAAAGAGGAAAGGAAGAGAAGAGGGAGAGAAAGACAGAAGAGGAGGGGGAAGAAAAGAAAGGAAGAGGAAAGGGGAAAAGAGGGGGAGCAGGACAGAGGAGGAAGAGGTGGTGGCTGACTCGCCTTATATAACCCCTCATTACGCCCCCACCCCTCTGACAAACCAAAAAAGTCAGGTGGTAACGAGCGTCAACTCTGTTGGTTATTTTAAAAACATCTATTCAGCTCAACAGCTGAGCTGAATTGTTTTTGATATATGGTCACCTAATCTAATTAACCACATTTATTCATGCACACTGGAAGCAAGGGTTACTAGGGGCAGGGGGGAACTGTCCCTGCCTCTCCATTCTGGGTATTTAATAATGGATCGCTGCATTCTTTTCAGGTAGAAAGTAAGTTTTCGGTGAGTCTTGCTGCACTTGTAGGGTGAAACAACACTCCAGTCTATTTTGATTTTAGATGGAGAGCAGTGGAGTGGACAATAATCTGACTAGCTTGTGTCATTCCATGCATGAGGACACCAAGTTTTTCTCTGAGCTTGCATAGCTCAGCCAATTGCTGTGGGAGCTGAAAGGTGCCCGGAGGAGAGCTTCCCCGGAGGCTGGAAGGCTGGAAGGCTCAGAGGGTTGGCGAGGAGTGGGATTCCACCCTCAGGGGAATGGGGGTGCAAAAGCAGAGGGTGAAGGCCATGGCACCCAGGAACAGAGGGATGCCACTGCAGCCTGAGCTCGGGTGCAGAAGGAAGGGTCACTGTCTCAGGAGCAATTCACGGGGCCTCCAAAGGAACCCCTACCAACCACCTGAACTGTGGGCTCACAGGCGGGGTGAGGGCCACGACCCTGCATGTCAGCTGGCCCCTTCTCAACCCTAACACATCCTATAGCCCTATGTTTCCTTCAGTGCCCAAGACTTCCTGTTCTCTTCTGTTTATGGGCTCATTTTAATAATAAAGATTCGGAGGAAAAGCTACACACACACACCCACAAGCAGCTGGGACAGTGTGGGCCAACACCTCATTGTTTAGATGTGAGGTGAGGTGACTGGGGCAGGTTGGCAGGGCTCCCTCTGTGCCCCCATCACACTGCCTGACACCACTCGTCCAGGTTCACCAGCCACGGACGCTTGGGGGAAATGCGCAGAATCGTTAGTCACCCCAGGAAGTACTCAAAAATAGGATGGATGAATGGGTGTTCTGTATGCTTGTGAAGTATAGGCTGTCACATGAGCCACCGTCATAGAAAAATCTCCTCGTCACACATACCACAGCCCTAGTCCCCAAAGGACAGCTTTAGTTTGTACCCCTGAGTATACAAAAAACTAAACACAAAAACAAGCAAAAAATCATGTAAACTAATTTCTCATAAAACCGCATCACTTTACATCAAGACACAAATTTAGGAAAAAACAATAAAGCAGCTAAAGGTCAGCCCCAGCCCCCGCCAGCCCAAACCACTTTGCTGCTGGATTCACAGCACTTACATCCACGCTGACCATCAAGCAGGTGCTGCCCATGATATCAGACTGAAGGCTCCACCTCATGTGACTAGCAGTGGTGAGACTATAAAGCCCAGATCTTTGCATACACAATTAAAATGTAGAAACGAACATTTACTGTGTTCAGAGCCAACAAAGAACCTACAGAATCGTGTACTGTGTGTGCGCATGCTTGCACTAGGGGTGTGTATTTGTAGACTGGTGAGAGGAATGGGGAACCCACAGGAAAGTTTCCTCAGATTCCATAAGTCTTCAATTTCTTTTGAAAAGCACAGTAGTTGATATTTTCCCTCTGCAATCTGAGCATCACCTCCCCATGTGGCTATGTCAACAGGTGAGACCGCAGCTCCCCAGCTCATATCAGCAGATGCACAAAGCACAGATCCACTTCCTCAGGATTGCAACTTCCAACACAGAGGACTAATGCAGTTTAAACTCATCAGAAGTAATTTAAAAGTTCGGGGCACCGGGGTGGCTCAGTCGTTGGGCGTCTACCTTCGGCTCAGGTCATGATCCCGGGCTCCTGGGATCGAGCCCCGCATCGGGCTCCCTGCTCGGTGGGAAGCCTGCTTCTCCCTCTCCCTCTGCCCCTGCTTGTGTTCCCTCTCTTGCTGTGTCTCTCTGTCAAATAAATAAAATCTTAAAAAAAAAAAATGTAATTTAAAAGTTCAATTCCTCAGTTGCAACTGCCATGTTTTCAAGTGCTAACAGCCACTCGTCGCTGGTGGCTCCCCTACAGAACAGTTGCACCAACCTGGGAACACGTCCATCAATGCAGGAGGTTCTACTGGGCAGTGATGACCCAAACCCGCAGGCTGCCCCGGATCCTGTCTCAGCAGGTGGATGCTGAAACATCACACTCTCCAGGGGTGTGTCCCCACATGGGGTCACCTAGACCTCCAGGCACTCCGTAGATCCTCACTTCTATACAAACAATTAGAATGTGACTCTCCTTTCTCATGGGAGCCACAGCCCCTTTAGCAAAAAATGGAAACCAAAGGATCTTCACCTCCATTAAATGAGCTTTCAAAAAAAGGAGTTTTTGGGAGATATTGTAGCCTTCTAAAGCCTGTTCATGGACCTGTTTAAAACATATACCTGGGGTGTCTGGGTGGCTCAGTGGGTTAAGCGGCTGCCTTCGGCTCAGGTCATGATCCCAGGGTCCTGGAATCGAGCCCCGCGTCGGGCTCCTTGCTCAGCAGGAAGTCGGCTTGTCCCCCTACTCCTGCTCGTGTATTTTTTTTTCTTTCTCTCTCTAAAATAAATAAGATCTTCAAAAAAAAAAATATGCTCAACAAGAGCACCTTTCACAGTGGTCACCTAAACACAACTGTCCTGAAATAACAATTTTGGCTTCATGCTGCCCTAAGTTATCTACCTGTTAGTCTTTTTTTTTTTCCTAATTTGAGCTCATTAATTATAGAAATCATCATCAGCCCTCACATTAGCCAGAGAGATGCTATGAATAAAAATTAGCTCAGAAAACTATTAAAATACCAAGGTAATTTGTTCTCTCAAATCTTAGCGCATCCATTTACCTTGTGATTAGCATTTTTATCTGGAGCTACTGAAAAATTATAATTTACTTTTAATGAAATAATTACTTTGTGAAGGACAAAGGTTGAAATGTTTATAGCCCCATGAACCAAGAATGCCCTTTACAACTTGTGCAAAATTAAACGTAAAAATTTAACAAAATTAAATGTAAAAAACTAACATACACTGTAGGCAGGAAGGCAGCTAATGAACTTAGTGTAAAACCAGCTTCCCCTGGTAATAAAGATGACCAGACAAATAATCTTAAGAAAAAAGTACACAGAATGATAGATTACAGATTCCAAAGTTTCTGCCATAAGACAGCTTTTCTCGTACTTCTAGTGATATACAGTAGTTTAATGTGACTCAGGTCTTCTCACTCACTTCAAAGTCTTCAGGTAAAACTTAAAAAGGTACTTTAAAAGTACCTTTACTTTTAAATTTTTGCTAAGTTTAAAAATATTTTCAAAACAGATAAAGTCTGAAAGTAAGAAAGAAGTCAAGTTGATTCAGTGATTTATTTCTGGAGTATCTCAGTTGAATGATATCAATGTCAACCTTCACCTCGGCAATTAATCAAGATTTTATAGATAGAAGTTTGTGACAGTGAAGGGAACATGAATTAAAAAATTGAGGGAGAGGCACCTGGCTGGCTCAGTCGGTGCAGCATGTGGCTCTTGATCTCGGGGTTGTGGGTTCGAGCCCCACGTTGGGTTTAGAGAATACTTAAAAATAAAATCTTTAAAACCCGTACTTGCCTAAATCAAACAATTTTTTTTTTCAAAAAAAGCTTATGATCTCTATCAGTATAAATTATAGGGGAAGAGAGCGTTTCAGAAAATAATGCAAACTGTAGACAGATACTAAACCTAACAAGCACCTCCTTTGGGTTAGGAAACATGGCAGCTATTTTAAATTCTGTCATTTAAGCACTTTAAAGAGATATAAGGTTAAAAAAGAAGAGAATCATACTTGAGTCCATTAAAACTCAAACACCATGAGGGCAGGGATTTGATCACTGTTCTTTCCCCCAGAAGCAATACCAGTCCTGGGCACACAGTCAGTGCTCAGAAAATAATTGATAAAGAATGACTGTCTGGCAGTAAGCTAATAAATGTGAAGGGACCAAAAAAAAAAGAGTCAAGCACACCCTACTCCTGCTCTGAACAGGAAAATCCTGTCTCAGGCATCCTTCCTGGGGTTTGCCATGACCACTCTGGGGTTTCACATTAGGAGAAAAAGCAAAAGCGCAAGAGAAGAATAAATTAGGCCACAGGAAAGAAAATTTAAGTGTTTGAATGAACACAAAAGAAACAATGGGAGTGCAGTCTGAAGAGATGGCAGGAACTTCCAAAAATAAAGGATTGAAGACAACGGTGACCAAACCAACCGAGAAGTAAGAACAGGCTGCACATTTCAACGGAAGCATGTCAGTACAGTGAGAAAACTTTTTAAAATATATATGTATTCCTGCTTAAGACATTTCTAACTTGGTCCTGCTCTGCTGCCTTGAGCCACACCTTTTAGATGCAGGGTCTCCTTTCCAGGAGAGGCCAGAATGTTTTCAAGCTCTGAAGTCTTTGAATTATACCTATTATCCTTATAGGGAGAAGGGACCTTAGAAATCCTCCATTCCAATGTTCATTTTAATGAATGAGGCTCAGAGAGGGTAAGAACTTACCCGAGGTCACACAGCTGGTTATTAAGACCTGGGCTGCTTCCACTTACTCTGCCATTGCCCCAAGCATTCCTGAGGATCAAACACCCTCGATTTCCAAATGAAATGTTCTTCCTCCCCCAAGAGCAAGGGAAATCGTTCTTGGGAGCTTTGGGAGCTTTGGGAGGTGGGCTGAGGCAGGTGGGACACAAAGCTTATTTGCTATCCTTGCTTTCATATTATTTTCCTCCCTTTTGCTCCCTGCTCCACCTCCTACTGAAAATTCTCTTTTGAAATATTTAAGGACTGTTAGATGTCTGCAAGCTCCTTGAAGCCTCCAGAGAGAAGAACTGATACAAATCCAACTAAATAAATTCCATCTCAAATGGGAGGATCCCACGTTGGGGCAGAAGGCATCGCATGAAGCTTACTCATCCTCTACGACCGCATCATGACAATATTTATCGAATCACAGAATTTTAAAATATTCAACATTTTCAATCAAAAATGCATGAAATAATAAAGCCAAATGATTATGTGCATCTGGCTAAAATGAACATCTGGTGGAAATTAAGACGATGAGCATGATTTGGAGAGCCATCTACTCTGAACAGCATGGCTGAGTTTATTTTTCTAACCTGGCTCAAACCTATAGAACCATTAGCTGTGTTTAAGGTACCAGAAGTGATACTTGCAAACAAATCATAGACGTTAAAATGTCATTTGTCCTTGGCTTTCATAATAGCAACTGTTACAGGCATGAAGTAATTGCAAAATAAACAAATGTTGCTCATCTTGTGACCATCCTGTCCATGGGAATCTGAAATCGCAACTTAAAAATATTTTTCTAAGAAAATCTACATGAAACAATACTAAAATTTTCAAAGGTTATTTTACTTTCCATTGCCTACTTTTTAATTGAATGTATTTTAAGGTACTGAAATTCAACTGCATTCCTATTTGTTTTGGCTGCAGTGGCTTGTTTTGTTGAACGTGTAATATGTGTGCAAGTTCATGTGTATACCTTAAATTTTTGGTTAAATGGGGTAAAATTAGGTAGTGTTTTTAGAACGTTTGAAAAGCCTAGGGCTTAAAATATTTAAAATTTTTGATATCTCAAAAAAATCTGAAAATACCAGTATGATTTTTCTATCCAATGACAACTCTATGTCCGAAGTTATTTAACTTTCCGTACTCAGAACATAATCGAAAATCCAGAAACATGAGGCCTCTGATTAACCAAAACAGTTCACAAATTATAGGTGCATTACTTATAAAAGCCCTTTGAGTCTTCACTCAGAAATGGACTGTTCTTTTTTTAAAAAAAAATATTTTATTTATTTTTATTTATTTGACATAGAGAGAGAGAGTGAGACAGAGAGCAAGCAAGGGGAGCGGCAGGCAGAGGGAGAGGGAGAAGCAGACTCCCCACCGAGCAAGGAGCCCAATGCGGGGCTCGATCCCAGGACCCCAGGATCATGACCCGAGCCGAAGGCAGCCACTTAACTGACTGAGTCACCCAGGTGCCCCTGAACTTTTCATTTTTTTTTTAAATAAAGGTTTTTATTTATTTATTTGACAGAGAGAGACACAGCGAGAGAGGGAACACAAGCAGGGGGAGTGGGAGAGGGAGAAGCAGGCTTCCCGCTGAGCAGGGAGCCCGATGCAGGGCTCGATCCCAGGACCCTGGGATCATGACCTGAGCCGAAGGCAGAGCTTAATGATTGAGCCACCCAGGCGCCCCTGAACTGTTCTTTCTTAATGCATAATTATATCAGTGCTGGTTATCTAGGATACAGATGCTAACATAGCTTATTGGAAGTGAACAACTCCTAATTAAAAAGAGAAAATACACCATAAAAACCCAAATGAGTACATTTCATCTGGAATGGACGGATCATATAATTCACCGTAGAGAGAGCAGCACAAGAATTTTTACCCTTACCCTAACCCTAAGAAGTTAAGCTGGAGCAGTGAGGAGACAGCATGAGTTAGAAAATACAGGTTTTACGAGAGCTCAAGAATACAGCCATCAGTGTAGACCTGAGGCAGGATCCTCATAAAGAGGTGCTCGGAGGTAATGCAATCTGGAGATCACGTGGAGCTGGGAGGGTGAGGGCTGCACAGAGCCCTGGGTGCTGAGAAGTGAACGCGCAGTGAAAGAAATAGCTCAGCGCTTGAGGTCAAGGGGAGCTTTATTTAGGATGGAGGAAACTTGAGTACGTTTTCAACGTGAGGAGGGAGAGCCAGGAGAAAGGCAGACATTAGAAGAGAAATGGGGGACAACTGGGTCAGCAAACAGTGGGAAGGGCTGGCATGAAAAACGAAGATGAGATTAGACTGGAAGACCACTTCTCCTGCGGGAAGCCCTCAGATCTCCCTCCAACCTGATTGCTTCCTTCTCTGGCTTCACAAGGAAGCTGTGTACTTGAAGACGGTGCTACTTAAAGTCAGTGCTGGCCAGAGGCATCAGGATTACCTTGGGTCTTCTTTGTGGCCCTACCCCAGACCTACTGAATCAGAATCAGGACATTAACAAGACCTCAAGTGATGCTTCTTAGACTTTCGAGAAGTACTAGTTTCAAACAGGGGTTATGAAGATGGGCATCAAAATCCAATAGACCTGTTCAAATCCAGTTCTATCCTGACCCCATGGTATGTGCCCTTGGGCAAGCCTCTTGAAACCTCAGTTTTTTCCCCCTGTAGAATAAGGATAATGATAGTAATATTTCTCAGGGACCACTATATAAATTAAATGAGACAATGTAGGTAAAGAGGTTGGCAGTGAGCATGGATGGCATGTTATTAGTGTTCGTCCCTTCCAGCCTACTTGTTTTGTTTTTAAGTTTTTTAATTATTATTTATTTGTCAGAGAGAGAGAGAGAGAGCACAAGCAGGGGGAGCGGCAAGCAGAGCAGGCAGAGGGAGAAGCAGGCTCCCCGCTGAGCAAGGAGCCCAATGCAGGACTCAATCCTAGGACCCTGGGATCATGACCTGAGAGGAAGGCAGACGCTTAACCAACTGAGCCACCCAGGCGTCCCCCCTTCTACCTACTTGTATAACAGCTTCATTAAGCCCGTCTGGACCCCTCTAGGAAATGACTTCACTAAGGACAGGAATGAGCTTCATCATCTTCCTCCCACAGCATCCAACTCAAAGACCTGCACACAGATGTGTAATACTGAAGTGAAGCATTCAATACATATGTGCTGAAATGAATCCAGCACAGTAACATGGGTGAACCAACTATCCCAAGGCAAATACTAAAGCTCTTTCTTTGACTGTATTCATACAAAAGCCAGTTTGAAATAGGTTATGAATTTGTTTGGGATTAAAGGAGCAACTTTCAAAAGAGAATAAGCAAGATATGAAGCAAAATAAATTCCTCTTTCAAAACCTCCTGCAACTAGGAATATCCATAAGACACTGAGTCTCTGAACCAGACATCAAGGTGCTGCCTTCTGGTCCAAGGTCAGCAGGGCAAACCACCCCAAGATGCTGCATCTAAGGGATAAAGTTTAATGCTTGGGAAAAGTACATAAGTCAAATCACACCACTAGAGGAGTTTCTTCATTTTAGGCAAGGCTCCAATAATGAAGTGGCTGACTTCATCGAATGCACCATAATTTCCTGTGTTGGCAAAAGCATACATACATAAACCCCATCACACTTGTACTAGTAAGACAAACCTGCTTGCATTATTAGATATGGAAGAAAAAAACAGAACTTACGACACAGAACACCTACTTCTGTAGAGAATAACATAACAATGGCAAAAGCATTTTGCTTTTGCTGAATTTTGATGTGAAGAATCCAGTCATTCCAATGCATTCAATTCAATTAACTCACTCGCTGGGCAACGCGCACTGGGCTAGATCCTGGGTGGCAAGAGAGCTGGGACCCAGGTGCCTTGTTGGGTAGCCCCCTACAGAGGAGTGCACAAGCGACCTATAGGGAGAGGAGTCAAGGGTGACCACGTGGCTTCTGGTTCGGAGTTACAAAATAATGAAGCCCAGAACGACAGGAAGGCTCTAGACTAGGAATCCTAGTCACGGGGATGCCACGGTGAGTGTCACTGTAATGAGTGTCCTAAGGCACCCCTCAGGCAGCCCTACAGTGAGGAGAGGACCTCCTTTGTGCTCAAAAATAAAAATAAGCCTCTGGTGGTTCCTGCCCCACAGCTCTCCGCACAGCCTGTGAGCCTTGAACAGCTGCTCTCGGGACATCCCTGTGAAGGCCAATGGCCCTTTTCTTTGGATTCAAATCCTCAACTGGAGAATTTTAAATGACCCCAGGCGATAACAATGTTGTTCATTCTGAACTGAAATTCACAATCTTCCAGAGGCATGATTACCAAGAAACAGCAGGTGTCTAAAGTACAAACAAAAATAGTTGGGTTTGTTGAATGAAAGTGATGTAAGCTGGGTGCTTTAACCAAATTTTACTTTGAAAGTTATGTTCCTGGCACCAGAGTTGGTTGATGTCAAAAAAGCATTTCCTTGATGGCTAACAAGCATTGTCCCACTCACAACAGAAGGAAGCGTGATGAGCAGTGTCTCTGCTCATCTGTGTTACCTCCCTGCACCCGCTCCCCCATAAGCAGCAGCACGGATGATCCACCCCTGACAGGACACCCAACTGCTTGCTGCCTCAAGAGTTCCCCTGGTTTGGTGAGAAGAGGCAGCCATAATGCCCAGCCTGTTGCTTCTCTCTGGAATGGAGGAGAACATTAATACCTTGCAGCTTTTCTCAGCAGGGAATACCACCCACATTTTGGCCAGAGCCATGCTTCACCCTATGGGATGGTCCCACATTACAAGGCATTTCTAATTCTTAACCACACTGCCCCAGATGCCAGCCACGGTTATCGTGAGAACTAGAAATGCCCCCAAGCATTTCCAAATGCCCGCTAAAGTTGTGGTTCTCCCTCTGGTTTGAAAGCCACAGCAGTATTCACCGATGAAACTCATCTCTATAAATATTCTGTTTTTCTACCTGATAAAAATAATTACTGCTCCTACTGGTCCATCTGATATTCTATAAAAAAAAAAAAGCCTTTTTTTTTTTTAAAGGAGCAATATGTCAAATAAACCATCAATGTGCTCTAGCTCTTTGCTATTTTTTAATAGGAGCAAATCACTAAGCGAAATTACAGAGACCACAGCTATCTCTAGGACTTAAAAAGGTTAATATGGCATTTTTTTCTTGGATAATTTAAAAATGAAATACAGTTCAAAAACCTAGGAACTAAGGCTTGAGTTTTTTGGGGTTTTTGTTTTTGTTTTTGTTTTTTAATTCTGGAACATCAGAGGTTCTATAAACCAAGCCTGAAGAATCAGAGTACTAAGGTAAAGATCCTTCAAAACAAAAATTATATGAAAGGATCACCGGCGATTTACATTTCCATTAATAACAAGAGTGAAAAAAAAAATGTGCCCTTCTGAATTCTAACCCCAGACTTGTGATACAATTATTGAAGTACTCTGTATTGTGGATATGCTTTTAATTCCAAGGCTTCAAGTGCTCATATTTAGACAGAATGCATTTACTAAATAATATTAATTAAATTGTTAGTACAAACTTCTCTGTGCCATAAAGTTCTTTCGTTTTTAAGGAAAAGAAATCCCATCACTCTAAAACTAAAAAACATGCCCAAGGGTACATGGAGGAGTCACAGCAATAACTAACACAGCCTGGCAGGAACATTCCAGTGCTTGAAGTCAGCAAACCTCAGGAAGCATGCTCAGACAGATGGCACTTAACATACAACTGCATTTAGATTTATAGGAAGATTTTTCACTTACTTCAAATTTCTGTTTAATCGTTGTTCCTCTAAGTTAAAGGGGGGGGGGAATCACACTGTGATTCCTTATTTTTCTAATTAAAAAATAAACGAAACACGGCTTTGGATGTCCTCACGTAATTTCTTTGTGTCTCCTTTCAATGAACACTACTTTCAAATTCTAAACAAAAAGCAAAATATCAAAAGTTAGCCCAAAGAACACTGTACAAAATCAAATATCACAGCACAAACCAGGCAATGGCATCTATCAGAAGTGATGATTCAGAACAGGATAAATTTAGAACGGTGCTTTCCAAAAGGCGTTTGGATGCCAAATGCAGTAAATAGGTGAAGGCTACATCCCAAAAGTTTCTCGGAAAAAAGATCGCCAAAATATTAAAAAGAGCCTTCTTTTCGAAGTTTTCAGTGCCCTGGTGTCCTTGATGCTGAACTTCCCCAATCTGGCCTTGGTGTGGCCATCCATTACTGGGTAAATCCACGTGAAACCTGAGGACACTTCAGCCTCGGAGGGCGCTGTCAGGAGCAGTGGGGCAACTCCACATGGGACGGGCCTTTTATGGCCTGAACTGGAGAGCCCTGATCCCAGCTCATCTACCATAAATAGCTCTTGAAACTCAGAGGAGCCCATCAGCTGTTGCAACAAGCCTGGCCCGCAGCTCCTTGAAATGCAATTAGATCATTCGCATTGTCTCTCAGCTTGTTTTATCGAGAAATTAAAAATGCAACAGCAGTCTACTCAACAGGCTGCAACAATAGAGAATTGAGCGGGCAAATGGGTCTCGGATTCTGGTGTTTGCGTTCCGAAAGAACCCACAGGCACTGATAAAGCTCAGATACCGAACGCCAGGACGTAAGTGACAAGCGTCCACACGTATATACGTTAAACGGCGCATTATGATGGCATGGGTCTATTTACAGGTTGACAAATTGTGTGGACATCTGTGGATTTCTTCCCATTTCCACTAAGTGTAGAAAAGGAGCCATCAGAAGAAAGAATGGTGCTGGAAGTACTTTCTCCAAAACACACCAAGATTTTGTCTTAAAATCAAAGACAATGCTCCCAACTAGCAAGATCTACCTTCCGAGGGATCTCAGGTCACTCACCTCACTTCCAAACCAGAGGAAACTTAACTACTGGGAAAATAATAATAATAATAATGATGATAATGAACTACCACGCACAATCACTTCTTAAAAGGCTATTTCCATTTTTTAGATATTAAAACTAAATATGACCGCCCTGCTTACAAAAATACTTACAATTGTAGGTGTCCTTGCTGTTCCCCAAAATAACAAAGTCTTAATTGTTCATCCTAACTCCCATATAAATCAGGAAACCAGACTTTTGGGCTGGAGCAAAAGCTGCAGGCTGCCAGGCCCCGGGTGGTGTGCCTCTCTGGGTGTGGGCTCTCCGACCACCAGCTGCATCAGACAGCAGAGGCCTTCCGGAGCAGGATGTGAATTCCTGTTATTAATTAGTCCTGCAGGACAATGCCTCCCCCTGAGCAGTCCTGTGGCGGATGAAAACATGGCAGATAATGCTGGACAGACTAATAATTCAACACCAGCTTCGGGGCTATTTGCACAAGGGTTAAAAATAATTCGCCCAAGCCAAATTGTTTACCCACTTCAAGATGACAAACAAAACCTCAACAGCTTGACTTCTGCTTCCAAATCCTGGTCATGGCCTCATCTTATTTTTCCCTTTGACCAGTTGTGGTTTTCCTCCACTTAACATTTTATCTTGTTTTGTATCTTCATATTTACTGCTTTAAACTCCTCCTGGAGCAAAGCAGGGTAAAAATAAATAAGAACTTACATAAAATAGTCGACTATCTGGGTCTTTTAAGAAAAGATAGGAGGAGACAATGAATCACTGTTACCACAATCATGCAGTTTTGCTTTTTTTTTCTCTTCTCCTAAAAAAGAGGCACTCCCACAAAACAAACATCTAACTTTCAGATGCTTCTTAAATCGTGGCTCCCTGCTCCCCTGTAGTCATCAAACCGGCCTAGATGAATGCACTGGAGTCTAACAGAAAAATTCCTCCCAGCCTCCTCTTCTATTCACCCTTTTTGTCTTTGTTCAACCCCAGTTAATTCTACCTGTGCAATCTGTTTAAACACGTTCCTAAATATTTTTGCTATCTGAACTCAGGAGATCCCCGTGACACGCATTTTTCCCCAAAAGTGACAGTAAGAGATCTGATGTGCGTGAGAGTGGATTTCATACTATATCCATGAAGAAAAAGGAAAATCATGTTATGAGCCAAAATAAGAACTACACTTATACTAGACATTTCCAAGATAAGCTATTTCATATTAGCTACTATTTAATGCTAGTATTATAAGCAATGTGGTAGACTACCATTCTTTCTAGTAATTGTTCATTAAATCCAGCTCTCTTATGCATTTTAATCTGGCTTTTGTGTGCTAATCAAGGAACCATATCTATTTATGACACTTGCTTCTAAGAGAGACGATATCATGTAACACCTATTTTATAACAATCAACATGTGGAAACCAAAATGAGAAACACCACAATATTTACAATCATTCCAAAGAAAATAAACTGTTTAGATATAAACTTACGTAAACATATACAGGAGCTGTATGCTAAAAATTACAAAATGCTGATTAAAAAAACACCCAAAAGACCAACGTAAATATAAACAGACATATACTGTGTTCATGGGTCAACACAGTAAATATGTCAATTCTCCCCCAAAACAATGTATATATTTAATGCAATTCCTATCAGCATCCCAGCAAAGATTTATGATAGATATAGACAAGCTTATTCTAAAATTTATATACAGAAGCATAGAGCTTAGAACAGTTAAAACAATCTTCAAAAAGAATAAAGTGAGAGTAAATCAATCTATCCCATATTAAGTTCTACTATATAGCTATAGTAATGGAATAGACAACCCAGAAATAGACCCACACACATACAGCCAACAGATTTTTGACAGAAGTCACCTTGTCCACAATAATGTTGGAGCAACTGGACAGCCAATGGCAAAAAGAAAGGGAGGGGAAGGGGAGGGGAGGAGAAAAGGAAAAAAAAGAAAAAGTGACCCTTGACCTAATCTTCATATCTCATACACAAATTAACAGAAATGGGTCACAAAGTTAAATGTAAAATATTAAACTATAAAAACACAGGCACCAACTACTGACATATGCAACAACCTGGATGAATATCTGGAAATTATGCTGAGTAAAAGAAAGCCAATCCCAAACGGTTATAGGCTGTATGATTCCATTTATATAAATTCCCCCAAATGATAACATTGTAGAAATGGAGAACAGGTTAGTGGTTATCAGATATTAGGGATGGGGTGGTAGGGGAGTGGCTATAAAAGGGATCCTTGTTATGAATCCTTCCATTGTTCTATGGACTGTATCAATGCCATTATCCTGGTTGTGGTATTGTTTCATAGTTTCACAAGATGTAACCATTAGGGAAAACTGCATAAAAGGTATATAGGATCTCTCTGTATTCTTTCTTTCTCTCTCTCTTTTTAAAGATTTATTTATTTTAGAGAGAGAAAGAGAGAGAGCACACGTGAGGGGGAGAGACGGGGGAACGAGAGGGGGAGAGGGAGGGAGAATCCCAAGCCCACTCCACACTGAGCGCAGGCTTGATGCGGGGCTCGATCCCATGACCCTGAGATCATAACCGGAGTCGAAACCAAGAGTCGGATATTTAACCGACTGTGCCCCCCAGGTGCCCCTCTGTTATTATTTCTTAAAACTGGATTTGATTCTGTAATTGTCTCAAAATTTAAAGTTGAATTAAATATTTTTTTATTTTAAACATTTTTTTAAAAAACCTACTTCAAATAAAACTTCCAAATGCATCCTGTTTATATAAGTGGGCTACTTACTATAATCGTAATTTAAATAAATCTATATGGGTTTGCCTATCATCAGTGCCATCTTAAGAAATTCACATTGGTGGGGCACCTGGGTGGCACAGTTGGTCGAGCCTCCAACTCTTGGTTTCAGCTCAGGTCATGATCTCAGGGCCCTGGGATTGAGCCCCATGTTGGAGGGGGTCCATGCTCAGTGAGGAGTCCACTTGAGGATTCTCTCTCTCCCTCTCTCCCCTGTCGGCCCTCTCTCTCCCTCTCTCTCTCAAATAAATAAATAAATCTTTAAGAAAAAAAAAAAGAGAGAGAGAAGAAATTCAAATTGGAAAGGTTTCTTTTTCCCTACAAGAATGGAAGTCATTGATCCAAAGGAAAATATTTGATACAGAAGGAATGGAAAGCATTGCTTTTCAATTAAATATGCTTATTTGGCAGGTTGTATGAATACTTAAAGAGAATCTCTAATACCTAGGGCCCCCCCAACAATAAAACAGGATACCTCCACATAATATTCAGAAATTCAGAAGTGTAAGCCACTGCCCAAGATGATTTATTTTCGAAACCCATATACACTCGAGAAACAGCAAGAAAACAACTCTTTAGAAAAGGAGGAGACTGAGTCATCTCAAAACCTAATGCTACTATAGATATCATAGGAAACAAGTTTTCAAACTCCAGGGTTCTACAGTCCTGAAGTTTTCATTCTTGAAAATAAAATGACAAGACACAAGTGACAGCGGGCAGATGGAGAATGCTCCGTGCCCCTCATCCTCTCAGACTCGGTAACATCACACCTAGACGCAAACATCAGGAACAGTCCCTCCTGAGCGCCAAACTACCTTCTACTGGACTTTTACTCTAGGAAAGGTTGGCTCTGGGGCATGCCATGTAATGCACAGATGATGTGAGGTGAAACTTTTTGGTTCATCGAAGGAGTGGGGCGCTAGCCCATGAGCATTCTGTGGCTTCTCTGTCTCCCAACCCCAGAGTTCCCTCAGCGCCCCCCTTCCCCTTCCTCCTCTTATTCCTTTCTTCCTTCCACAACCAAGGTCTCCCCTCCCACAGTCTCATTGCTCCCCCATTGTTTTGCAGCTGGATTCTAGCTCCTTCCACACTCCAGGAACGGCTTCCCCAGCAAGGGACCCTCCCCGTGCCCCATCTGGACTTGGCCTCTCTGTTGTCTGGACACTTTCTGCCTACTTCCACCTTCATGGAATGTCCTCCTTTTAGGAATGTCTTTGACATCACGGTCTGGTCCTTGCCATGCCTTGACAATGACTCTGCTCCGTCGCTTCACTGCTCCTCTTCCTCCCTGCCCCACAACCATCTAGTGTTGCCGAAGAGGCTGACCCTAGAGTCTTCTCCCTCCCCGCTCCCACTGCACCTGCAGAATTCAGGACATGGGAGGGGGGCGGTCCCTGAGATCAGAATACCAGGCTAGCTCACAGGAACAAGAAGCCCAAGACAAAGAATTCTGCATTCGTCCTTTCCCATCAAGACATTTGCTCCTGGTTCCCTGCCGGGTAGGCTCACACCAGCCCCTCCTCATCCCCTCAGCCTCCCTCTCTGCGGCCACTTCCCTGCAGGTGCTCTCAATGCCTCTTGGCAGAACTACTGTTTCGAGAGCCTCCAAACTCTTTCTCCCCACTGCCCCGACCAGCCCCTCCCCAAGCCCAACCTCTCCCCTGCTTACAGAACCTTTTAACCAGCCCCAGCCTGGCCACTTCTTACCCAGCCAAAACCTCCTCACTGGCCTCAGCAGCCCTTCTCCTGGGCAGCCGGTGACTTCTCATTGATGGAAGCTGGTGCAACAACTTCTTAAATTAAATGTTTTTGAGGAATAAATGTAAAACTATCCTTGCACAAGCGTCACTTCCACTGTCTTGCATTTAGGGATTCATCAGTAGGAGGAAAAAGCAATCGAGGCACACATAAATACTCTGGAAACTGCACTTAACCCAGAGATGGTCTCATACAGATGTGATGTACTTTAATGAATATACTGCTCATAGTTGTGTGACGATTATAGGGGACTTTAATGTCTTGCTTCATTACAAGCATCATATCTAGATACACCAGGAGGTGTGTGACACATGTGGATATGTCCCAGCATACATGTGCTAGAGGAAAACAGAAGGTCAAGACTGGCTGGCCTGTTGGATAAATTCCCAAGACCCTAGCTTCTGCGACCTGGCCCCTTCCTACCTCATGAGCCATATGTCCCACCAACTTGCCCCTGAGTAGTGACCGTGAGAAGCCACATTGACCATCGTTGCTGTGTCCAGGCTGTTCCCTCTGCTCAGAATGCCTTTCCTTCCTTCTCCGTTAGAAGACCCCCAAGACATCCTTCAAGACTCAGTTGACTTCATTTCTCCTGTGAACCCCTTCCTGAGATGGTCTAGGAGTTCCAACCTCTAGACTGCTAGCATCCAGAAGGCAGGGACTCCGTCTCATCTCTATATAGCTAGAACTCCATAAATGGAATAAATGTTTGTGATATGAAGACTGAAAACCACAATCAAAATAGCTTGTACTTATATATATACTTTTTGCTCATTTCAATGCAGGGACAATGTTCTTCTTTATTCAGGTTTGACTCATCAATGCCTGATGCCCCTCCAAAGCTGGAGAATGACAAGAGGAACAAGTTGGCTCCTCAGTTTATGGGCAGCAAAGAAAAGAGCAAGAGCCAGCACAAGCACCTCGCTTGCCACTCTTCCTTCCATGAAGCACCTATTTCTGAAGTAAGGATGATGTCAGCGCATTGGCAGAACCGTCTGTGTGGGGAGAGCAAGGTAGCAAACTCTCCGTCTAACTGCGTCTGCCTTCTGAAAGGGTCAGCTTTATAAATGGCAATGAACTTGAACAATCATGAGAAGTACTTTTTCAAGCTGCTCATTTCCAGGACATGAAAAGATAAGGCAACCAGTTTCAGATTCCGCCCTAATTTCTGCTCTAACAGAACCAGACTTGGAACTTTTTTTTTTTTTTTGCCCATTTTTGCAGTAAGCTTAGAATTTTGACATCAATGAGTGAAGACAGGGCTGTGCCTTAGTTTCCTGACAGATACACCGCTAGGAGTCTCAGATTGTGGCCCTCTGCACCACAGACAAATAATTTTGTTTTGGTGTAGATTTTTAAAAAGGGGGAAACTATTCTTGGCTAACATTTGTCTTTCAACTACCCTATCTCCCTCTCCCAGATGATCTAAATCAATCAATGACTGAGTATCCGTCACTCTGTCTCACTCTCTCAAAGCTTATGGAGAGCTTCACTGGCTTTGGATGACAATCTTTCAAGCTCCAAGGTCGTGTGTAGGTCACTGGCTTGAACAGCCGAAGAGCAAGCCAGCTCTTCTGTCCCAGGCTGCTGCTTCAAGAGCAAAGGGCGTGCAGCAATGCTCAGCATGCTCAGAGCTGCTGGCCTCATGGTCAGAATGAAATGGCAGTTTGCCGGGGGGCAGCCTAGACCGCGTCTTATGAGTCCTGGCTCCAGGGACACAGCCTCTCACATGGCGGGACCAACATCACATTCCTGGACACCAGGCTCAGAGTCCTGAGAGTATTCAGAGATATACAAATTGTGACATGCTCCTTTTCGCCAACATACATCTAAAACTATGGGATCTCTGTCAATGGTACCCCATGGCAGAACCACAGGGGTTGCTTCTCAAGTGGAAATATGAGCCTAAAGTTGTACAGCTGATACAGTGAGGACCTCCCATAGCAGAGCTAGAGAAGACCCGAGAGGCTTTCTCCTTTTTGTGTTGTTGTGAGCATCACAAAGCCTAGACCATAAATGGTTTCCTCTGCTGATCCCAAACACCAAGAGAGAATGGACAAGTCTTACTCCTGAATGAAAAATACAAAGTACCTATGGTTCTCCTTAAGGAGCACTGTGACAATTCAAACATCCACACCGTGTTATAAAGGAGAACACCCAGGTCCCAGAGACGCACTGGGGATGGGGAGCACGTGCGCACCTTTCTCTGCAGCCATGATCTCCAGCCTCCACAAACCACGAAACCCCACGCACCCTCGGTTGGAAGCACAAGGGCATCTGCATCTCCAGCTCAATAAGGTTCACACTGTGAAAGTACATTCTCATTTTCCTCCAGAAACAGTTATAAGGGATGTGTGCACACTTGGCCAACCCACAAACGTCTGATAAACCTGTAATAAAGTGGAACCACAGTACCAATAATTCCATAAAACTGAACCACTGGATGCTGTAGCTTAAAATGTATCTGTGGCTCCAACTGGGGATCCTAAAACACAACTCCCTAGCAATACAAATGGTGACTTCCTACCCTAAGGTTTAGGCACAGACTCTTATTTTGGGGGCAGGATCTACAAAATTGAGGGGGGCACCAGCTGAAAACTGGAGAGAAGGGGGTAGGGAGTAGGAGTCAAGCGTGGGGGCAGCACGGTGAGGGGTAGGGGGCTGAGTTCAGGGCGATGAGTAATTTCTAGAGTAAGTGGAAGATACTAAAAACTGAAAAGTTCAAGGGAATATGATGGAAGGATACAGGAATCAAATAATGAAGTTTAGCTGCATGAACCATTTACTTCATTTTCTTAGATTTCTCATTTCCCCGCATCAGGTGAACGCTTGCTTTCAGTCCAGAGACCAAAAATTGCTGGTTTAGACTAAGACTCCTAGGGTCCCGTCCAGTTCCAGAAAAACAGATTCTGTAATTCTGAGGCAAACCACCATCTCAGAGTCGCCAAAGAAGAATGGAGAGGATTAAGAGAGAAAAGAAAAGAGGGACTAAAGAAAGGAAGAGAGAACGTAGGTCAACACGAGGCAATGTGAAGTCAGAGTCACGCCACAGTAGGACTGGAAATGAAGATAAGGGTACTTGATCACAAGGCAGCTCCCCTCCAGCAGAGGCTCAGTCTGTAGCAGACAGCCCCCTGGCAGCCCCTGCAGTCATGGGCTGCCCTCCTTAGACCAGAGCGGACCCCATGTTAGCATGCATGAAGAACTCCCATCAGGGGCTCCACTAAAGATGGCTGCAAACTTTTTTTTTTTTTAAAGATTTTATTTATTTATTTGCCAGAGAGAGAGAGATCACAAGTAGGCAGACAGGCAGGCAGAGGGAGAGGGAGAAGCAGGCTCCCTGCTGAGCACAGAGCCCGATGTGGGGCTCGATCCCAGGACCCTGGGATCATGACCTGAGCCGAAGGCAGACGCTTAACGACTGAGCCACCCAGGCGTCCCAAGATGGCTGCAACCTTATTAGCAGGACAGAGGCCACAGGCTTCCTAGAGGGAAGAGAGAGAACATACATGCAAGCACATCTCCAAACGATTGTGCTTGTTTAGGAGTTGTACCAGGCCCTCCTAATGCCTGGCTACGGGTGCTCTCCAGCCCACATTCCTACCCTCAAGGCCATGGCCTTGAGGACGTGAGCTCCGTCAAGTCAGAGATTTTTGTCTGTTTTGTAGACTGTTGTTAATCCCCGGTGCCCACAGTTGTGCCCAGGATATAGTAGGTGCTCAATAAATATTTGTTGAAGGGACAGAATAATACACATTTGACAGGGAGTGTGCCAAAACAGAGTTTTTCCCAAAGGTTACTTTACCCCTCATTGCTCCCATCGCCGCCCCCTCGACCCTCCCCAGTCTGTGATCATGATCCCTGCTGGCTCTGGGTAGACTATTCCACAAACCTGAATGAGTTTACCTCCTTCCCAAATGTTTCTCTGGGCAAGATTTGCCTCATGAAGCAGTGCCTGATTTTAGTACAGGACTCCTTGCAAAACTCTCCATGCATTCTGCTCTTTGGGGCATGGTGTCATGTATGCAAATCGACTGCACCTGGGCCAAGTGCACGCCAAAGCCCCGTTTGCAGGCCTTTATGGTGAACTAACTGACGTGGTAATAAGTCCTGAAGCCAGGATTACCTTCCAGAGTCAGGCTCACAACAGGCCCTCCTTAAATGTTTTCTGATGGTGGCCAAGTAGGCAAGTTCAGTCCTTTCTCCCCAGAAACACGATACTGCTTTCTATACCAACAAGAATTAATTCAAATCCCTAGTGAACAGTCCAGGATATGAAAATTACAGTAATCTATTCTTGTAGAGGAAGAAGTATGAATCATCATTACATGGTCTGACAAAGAGCAAAATGATTAATCCCAGGCTGCGCGGAGGTTAGGGTCCATGGCCATGGCTCCTCGTGGGCTACAAGCCAAACAGCGGGACCCACCAGGCCAACATCAGAGAGACAACATTGTGGTTTTCATCCCAGAGGTGAGAAGCAAGGAATGACAATGCTATGTTCCCAGGACCACACTTTAAAGCTTTTTATTCTGAGAGGGCAGAGAGGGGCTCTAGGGCCCCAAATCCTTGTGTGTTCTATCTTCCGACTCTGGTGTAAACTGCTCAAGCTCTGGGGTTTCCTTGTAAGTAGGAACGGTAAGGCTTGCAGAATCACAGCACCTCAAAAATGATTACAAACCCCCATCGCCCCCAGGGGACCACGGCAGGCTACACATAGGACAAGCAGGGCGATCGATAACAACTCCTGACCACCAACAGAAGAAACTACAGTTTTGAAGGATGACCTTGGCCTTTTCCTGAAACTTCCAAAAAGCGCTGAAGCTCCCCATCTACCAGCAAGAAACCACAGCTCCAGTGCACTGGGGAAGCTGGTCAGGGCGCCTGCAGCCCTGAACCATCACTGGTGTTGTTGCTTTTTTCTTTTGCACAGCTGTGTTCAATTTTCTGTCCTTGGGGTTTTAAAGGAACATTTATTCTAGGGCCAGGATTCTCAAGTTTTATGGTTATACAACTCTCTCCCAGGGCCAAAGAATGTCTGAAAAGCCTAAACCCAGCAAAGAGAATTAGTAAAAGGATCCAAATGAAAGTGAAATAAAAAGTTAGGACTCTTTCCAATTTGTATTCAACCTCTTACTTAATCATATCGTACCTTCTGTTTGTCCTTCAAGACGTTTGCTACCTATTTTCCATGCAAATACAGGTGTGTGTGTGTCTGTGTGTGTGTGTGTAGAAAGGTGTATTTACATTCTTCCATGGTTTCTGTTTCCCATTCTATGGCGAATTTTATTTTAAATAAGGCCTACATCTTACATTGGGTTTAAGAAAAGATCACAAAAAAGATTCCTTTAGGATTTTTATGTGCTTGTTTGTTTTTCTTATTTAGAGAGCTGCATACCTCCTAGTTTTGGGTAGTCATACGGCAGTTTTTTAAGAACTTCTATTTCTACTTAAAAAGTCAAACCAGTGGCATTTTTCATTGCAATACTCTAAGCTAAGTACATTATCAACATCCAAACATCATAGCTCCCCAACACAGCCCCAAAAGAGAGCATAAGGCCCTCACCAGCCCATGAAATGCTAACCAGCTTTCTGAATGCAGCCACATAAGGTCATTTCAGAAAATCCAGAAGTCCCTTACCTGTCTTCTTCTGTTCTTCTCTCTTCCTGTCACCTCCATTCCCACATCTCAAAGAAATCTGCCCAAAGTCTCTGTCTACATCAATTCACGAACATCACTTTTACGTTTGCCTCCTGGCATCTCCCAAAGGCTAGTCGCCTGTTTCATATACTCATCTGATCTGACGAAGCAAAATTCAGGCTTTGGGGCCTGAGGTTTGTGACATAACACACACCACCCACATTAGAGGCCTGGCTGCATCCCAAGACAAACAAGACGTTCTGGAGAAACAAAGTAATGTGCACAGATCTACCCTGAGCAGAAGGAAACTGAATCAGTGCTCCTCCATAAAATGATCTGAAGTGTGGTCAATAGCACCTGCTTAATATAGTCCAATTCTCCGAAAACAATTAAAAACACTGTAAACTGACCTTGTCTGCCCCCCGTCATGGTGATCACCTGAAACCGGCTTCTCTTAAGAAGCAGTCATGAGTAGAACAGACCAAACCCTCTCTTTGCAGTCACTTTCTCTTGCTCTCTTTAAAATCAAGATTATCAAAGGGCCTATTAGGGGCACCTGGGTGGTGCAGTCAGTTAGGCGTCCAGCTCTCAGTTTCAGCTCAGGTCCTGATCTCAGGGTAGTGAGATTAAGCCCCGAGTCAGGCTCTGTGCTGAGCACGGAGTCTGCCTAAGACTCTCTCTCCCTTTCCCTCTGCCCATCCCTGCTGCACGCATGCGCATTGTCTCTCTCTAAAATAAATATATCTTAAAGAAAAAAAAAAAAGCTTCTTTTAGCATGGCCCTATAGGCAAAACTATAGGTTGAAGTTCAAATGATTCCTCCCAGATAACCAGTGTAATTCTCCCGTGATTGGAAGTTGCCGCAAGTTAGTAAAATCTCTACACCTGGGTGGGGAGCAGGGAAAAGACAGGCTTGCGAAGTCAGCGTTTCTCTTAAGCTGGTGATTTCCTCATGGATGACAATCCACTTCTAACCAAGTAGGACACACCACTGTATTGTTTTTTTATAATCATAAGTGAAAAACCCTATGCTCTAGAACAAATTAAGATGTTTCTTTTAGAATAAGAACGTTTGAATGAAAGTAATACTGAAATGTTCTTCCTTCAAAATCTCCCAATGCATGTCCCCTACATATACAATGAAACACAACCAAAACAGTAATGACCACATAAAAGTTTCTTTAAAAAAAACACACATAGGGGTGTCTGAGAGGCTCAGTCAGTTGAGCGACCAACTCTTGGTTTCCTCTTAGGTCATGATCTCAGGGTCATAAGATCAAACCCTGCATCGGGCTCCACACTCAGTACGGAGTCTGCTTGGGTTTCTCTCCCTGTCCCTCTCCCTCATGCTCGCTCTCTCTCTCAAATAAATAAATAAAATATTTTAAAAATAAAAATAAATAAATAAATAACCACACACAAAGGTAATCCTTACCAGGAGCCTTCAATCAGGGCTTGAAAAGTTTTCTAATTTCTAATGTTTTCTAATATCATGACAAGCCAGTTAGAACACACTGGATTTCAAACATACAGTTTCTGTTAGGTCATTTATATTCCACATAAGAAAAGGCAGAAATTTGAACTAAGAACACTCAGATATAACTTTAAAACCCTGACTTAATAAAGTATGAATGCATGTATGCACAAACACACACATGCACACACATCTTGTAAAAGAAAAAACAGCACCATTTGGACTCATCCAAAATGAACAGCCTATAGTCATGTGCTTAAAACATGATGTTTGTTCAAAACATTAAATGGGCTTTATAGCAGTAGCAGCCGGTTTTCTGGAGAGAAGGTAAAGACTGGGTTGTTGCTTGAAGGAGCATGTATCTTAAAAAGTGCTTTTCTACAATCTTAACTAGTAAAAAAGCATGGAGGAAGAACATGCTAATGCAGATGGTAAGATGCATAGTCAATGCACTTTTGAGGTTTACGAAACACAACTTCCTCAGGCATTTGTATGGGGGCCTTTTGAGAAAGTTACCATGTTTCTCTCCACCTCGTATAGTCTTGGTAATCCTAGTACTGAGTTCCACCCATGTCTGAAGACACACAAAGCAGCAGTGTATATATAGCCAGGACCTTTCACTGCATCTAAAAGCATGGGCTGCCTTTTCTCTCTATTCTGACATCAAATGATGATTTTTAAACAATTCAATCTAAACTTCAAAAAAGCACATTAATAAAATCCTCCTCTCAGCTTTCTCCCAATCAAAATAAAAGAAAATCAAAACCATCAGAGAACAAAGCAAAGAATGACACTCTTCTCTGGACCCCAGCCTAGTGCTACTCTCCTGCCCCACCCCAACATACAAGTTAGCAGCTTCCTAGATGCAGAATTTACACCCGAAGTTGCTGGCTCCAAGGGAAGAGATGGCCTTCAAACCCTACCAGCACTCCGGGGATTCAGCAGAGCAGGAAAGGATCCCAGAGCGATTTTCACCAGAGTGCGGTTCCAGCAAAACTTCTAAAATCAGTTGCCCTACCTCTCCTGACTCTAGCATTTCACATTCCCTCTTCAACCTACTGTTCCGGAGTCTCCACTACTGAGCTACTCTTGCCAAGGTCATCAACAGCATCCATTTGGCAATTCCAGTGGATAATTCCATCCTCCTCTTCCTGATTTTTCAGTAGCATCAGCTCTGTGGACACCACCCTCCTTTCACCTAAGCTTCATGACCTCATACCCCTCTATTTTCCTACCTCCCTGGCTGACCCCTTCTTGGGTTTCTTTGTGGCTCTCTTCCATCTCATTCTGAGCCTCATTTGTGCGTATACACGCACATACACACCACACACACACACACACACACACACACTTTCTTATGGATTTGCCTATCATCTAAATGTTACCTACATTCAGGATTGCTCCTCTGAGTTCCAGACTCGCATTCAACTGTCTACCTAAGATCTCTAGGTGTATATTTACCAGGTACCTCAAACTTAGTATGTCCGTAACAGAGCTCTTGATTCTCAAAGGTGGCCCGCCCAATTCAAACAAAAACAAAAAAACAAAACAAAATCTCCTCCCCCAGTTTTTACTCCCCTCAGATGTTGCCAGAGCCAAAATCTGGGAGTCATTCTTAATTCCTCCCTTGTTCTCACTCCCCGTATCTCAGCTACCACCAAGTGCTGATGGTTACACCTCTAAGACATATCCCTTTTTATATATACAACAGTTTTATTGATATATAATTCATATACAATACAATCCACTAATTTAAAGTGTACAATTTAGTGGCTTTAGAATATTTATACACCTGTATGACCACTATCAAATCAATTTTAGATATTTTCATCACCCCCAAAAGAAACTATGTACCCATTAGCAATCACTCTCAATTTTCCCCTAGATACTCCAGTGCCTGGCAACAACCATTACTCTTTTTGTCTCTCTAGATTCGTCTGTTCTAGAAATCCCATAAAAATGGAATTATGCATCATGGTCTTTGTGTCTGGCTTTTTTCACTTAGCATATTTCTAAGATTCATCCATATTGTAGCATGGATCAGTAATTCATTCTCTTTTACAGCTGAATAATATCTTATCACATGGATATACACTATTTTATTTGTTCATCAGTTGACAAACATTGGGTTTTTTCCATTCTTCAACAATTATGAATGATACTGCCATGAATATTTGTGTTTTTATATAGACATATGTTTTCATTTATCTTGGTATATACCTAGGAGTGAATATGCTGAATCATAAGGCTACTCTCTTTAACTGTATGAAGAATTGCCAGACTGTTTTCCAAAGCAGCTGCTTTGGATAGATTTTGCATTCTCACCATTAGTGTAAGAGAGTTCCAATTTCTCCACATCTTCACCAACACTTATTACTGTCTTTCATAGTGGCTATGAAGTAATATCACACTGTGGTTTTGATTTGCATTTCACTAATGGCTAGTGATGTTGAGAATCTTCCCATGTGATTACTAGCCATTTGCCTATCTTCTTTGGAGAAATGTCTATTCAGATCTTTGCCTATTTTTGAATTCAGTTATCTTTTTATTACTGAGGTGTAAGAGTTCTTTATATATGCTACATATAAGTCCCATATCAGATTATATGATTTGCAAACATTTCTTCCCATTCTGTGGGTTGTCTTTTCATTCTCTTGATAGCATCTTTTGATTAATTCTGTTGATGTCCAAATTATCTATTTTTCTGTTTCACTTGTGCTTTTGGTGTTGTAGCTCAAAAAAAAAAAAAAAAATCATTGCCTATCCCAAGGTCATGAAGATTAATACCCATGTTGTCTTCTAAGAGTGTTACAGTTTTCGGTCTTACATTTAGGCCTTTGATCCACTTTGAATTAATTTTTGTATCTCGTGTGAGGTAGTGGCCCAACTTTATTCCTTTTCATGTTGATATCCAGTTGTCCCAGATCACTGGTTGAAAAGGGTATTTCCCAAAGAATTGTCTTGGCACAACTGACAAATATCAATTACCATAAATTTATGGGTTTATTTCTGATCTATAAATTCTATTACAAAAATCTATATGTCTAACCTTATGCCAGTACCACACTGGCCTGATTATTGTGGCTTTATATAAAGTTTTGAAATCAGGAAGGAGAAGTCTTCCAATTCTGCTCTTTTTCAAGATGTTTTGGCTATTCCGGATCCCTTAAATGTCTATGTGAATTTTAGGGCCAGTCTGTCAATTTCTGCAAAGAATCCATCTGAGATCTTTTTTTTTTTTTTTAAGATTTTATTTATTCATTTGAGACACAGAGATACAAAGAGAGAGAGAGCATGAGGAGGGGGAGAGCCAGAGGGAGAGGGAGAAGCAGGCTCCCTGCTGAGCCAGGAGCCCAATGTGGGGCTTGATCCCAGGACCCTGGGATCATGACCTGAGCCGAAGGCAGACGCTTAACCATCTGGGCCAATCAGGCGCCCCTCCATCTGAGATCTTGATAGAGATTGCACTGAATCTACAGATCAATTTAGGGAGTACGGTCATTTTAACAATAGTAAGTCTTCCGATTCATGGACATGAGATGTTTTATCACTTATTTAAATTTTCTTTAATTTTTTCAACAATGTTTTGTAGTTTTAATAGTGTAAATTTTATACTTCTCTGATTACATTTATTCCTAAGTATTTTTTTCATGCTATTAGAGGAGGAAATATTTTCTCAAGTTCATTTCAGATTGTTCACTATAAGTGTATAGCAATAGAACTTATTTTTGTATATTGATCTTATACCCTACAATATTTCTGACCTTGTTTATTAGTTCTGATAGTGTCATGGATCCCTTAGGATTTTCCATATCCATGATCATGTCATTTGCAAACAGGGATAGTTTTACTTCTTCCTCTCCAATCTAGGAGCCTTTTATTCCATATCCTTTCTTAACTGCCCTGGCTAGAACTGTCAGTACAATACTGAATAGAAATGATGAGAGTGGACATCTCTGTCTTGTTCCTGGTCTTAGGGGGGAAAGCTTTCAGTCCTTCACATTAAGTGTGACGTTAGCTGTGGGTTTCTCACAGATGACCTTTTCAGGTTGAAGAACTTCCCTTCAATTCCTCTTTTGTTGTTGTTGTTTGGTTTGTTGTTGTTTTAATCTTAAAGGGGTGTTGGAATTGTCAAATGCTTTCTCTCCATAAGACATAACCTTTTCACACTTATGTTTCCTTCTGTACACACTCTCTATACTACCTCCATAGCTCAGTCTTTCTCATCTTTACAGGTCTCTACTTCAGGAAGTCCTGGACCTACCAGTTCAAAAGTCTCTATCCTTCACTATCTCTTCTTCCGTCTATCATATAAACTTCAGAGCACTCAGCCATTATTATTGTAAGTACAAATTCTGATAACCCCTGTATAAGGTTTAGTATTTGCCAGCATGTATTTATCGTCTTAATCCTCACAACAACCTTACTAGGTAGATGTTATTATCACCATTTTATACATGTGGAAGCTGAAAGAGAGTTTAAGTATCTTGTTCAAGGTTATACAGTTTATAAATGGCAGAGTCAGGTTGAAAACCCAGGTCCGGGGGTGCCTGGGTGGCTCAGTCATTAAGCGTCTGCCTTCTGCTCAGGTCATGATCCCAGGGTCCTGGGATCCAGTCCCGCATCGGGCTCCCTGCTCTGCGGGAAGCCTGCTTCTCCCTCTCCACTCCCCCAGCTTGTGTTCCCTCTCTCGCTGTGTCTCTCTCTGTCAAATAAATAAATCTTTAAAAAAAAAAAAGAAAGAAAACCCAGGTCCCCTAGCTCCCAAGACCCTTCTCTTAAACATTTGCTATCATATCTATCAGTAATTGCTCTTACTTATTTCTAACTTTATTTGCCAATCTCATTTATTGATATATTTTTAGTATCTAACACCATGCATGGCCGGTGTTCATTAACTACTTAATGAACAAATGGAACACTGGTCTCAAGATGCCCCACAAAAGAGGACTCTGGTAAGTACTGCTGACTATACACACCCATGAGATTCACAAGGCTCATTTGTTTTTGAGATCCTTCAGTAAGAAAGGTCGCTTAATTTTAATTCAATGTTTTCTAAACTCATTTGAGCACAGACCCATCTTCCCACCTCTGTCCCCACTGCATTAATAGTATAGGGAACTGTGTTCCAGGGAACACAATTTGAGAAATACTGCCCCAGAGAGGCAGTCCAGAAAGCACAGTTCCCAGAAGGGTGCTTCTGTTCCCCTTTCTGTGCCCGGCTCTGCTCTCATCTAAAAAGTCTCTCCCATAGCCTCAGCTCAGTACAAAAAGAAAAACCCAATATTAAGTTTTCCTTTTCTTTCCTGGAGCTCCTAAAGGGCGCATAGGACACTAAAGAGATATAAAGATTTTCCCAACTATCAAAAGGGCTCATCTCCCCTGTATGTTTGTGGTCCTGTAACTTATCACAGAGGGAGCTTTAATTTTCTCAGAGCTCTGGTTTCTTGAATGTGATTCAAACAAATTCACCCTTCATGATGTACTTTAATCTGCATTCTCAGGATGCAGGCAAAGCCAATGATGTGTTAACCACAAAATTGTATTTCTTTCCTAAATACTTACTGTAATGCTGATATTTAAATCATAGCTTCAGATATAGAATGACTTCAAAATCTTCATATCTCAGCTCTGTAATTCTTCAAAGTCATCTATTCGAACTCTCTCTGAAAAGGGGGAAAGAAAAATTTCAACTTTGAAATCTAAGAAAGAAAATAGCAAACAATATAAGACAACCACATGTATAAGCAAAGCAGGATACACTGCTGTGATTAATTTTCTGCTTCTAAAGAGCTTTTACTCTTTCAATTAGTCATCTACATCAGCTATAACAAATTACAGGCAGTGGTTAGAGTACCTTTTTAAACCTCTTATAAAAAATACTCAATAAAAATTTGTTTTCCTTCATCCTAAAGCCAATGAATAAAGTCATTTCTATGCAATGGTTCTCCAAAGCTCTAATTTTTCCATAGTGACTGAAATTTTATACATTTGGTCTAACAGCAAGAATTATGTTGAGTAAATATGAGTACTTTCTAAAATACAAATTTACAACAGATCCAAATAAGGGGATTTGGGGAAAAAAAAGCTTTGTAACGAAGGGAGACTTGAGAAAACCAAGAAGGATGGGTTGGAATTCATCAAAGAGTAGGATATGTATAGCCAGAAGAAACTGACAAAGGCCCAATTCCTTAGAAAAAGAGATATGGAATAAAGAAGTTGGAGACTAGTGGAACCCGTCTAGGGCAACCAGAGTGAGTGACTGGGCTAGAACTTGGTCTATGCCATTAATTCCAGGCAGAGAAAAGCTTCCACATTTATTTTCCTCACAGGCTGGGGAATGAGGGAAAACCCCACTCACATATTGTAAGTACGACAGAGGAGGACTACAGCATATGTACATTTCCCTGTGTGATTTTCCTACCTGCAGGTAATCTGTATACAAGATAACTCGCTTGATAATAGTTCATTTCTTACACTCAAAATGGCTGCCTGCCTGTGTGGCATCCAGTGACTCAGGCTGGGAGAGGGATACCAAATACAAGCAGGGCTTCAGCCCTGAGAGCCCAGACTAAAGAGAGAAGCCCCTAGATTTATTAGTTGGTTAGTGGTTAGTTGGTTAGTGGTAAAACAGTGTTGGCTTGGGAAAACCTATTGTTTCAGGCTACTGAGGCACTTCCTCCTATCTCCTCCCAATGTCTGTTCAGCACTTCTTTGTACTACCTTTTGAAAACATCATCTTAGCAAAGAGTTCACTCAAGCACAGAAGGCCCTGGAAGGGACAGGAGCCCAAGACACACCAGCATTGTAAAGGACCAGAGCTGGCATCAGTCCTCAGTTTTTAGGAACATATGGGAGGCATGGTGTCTGATCCTATCTTACTTAACTCGTGTAGAGAGAATGGGGTTCCTCTCCAGAAGTCCGTGCTGGGGCAACTGACAAGGCAATCACCCTGTGGTGATGACGGAGCACAGGGGAGTCAACCCACGTGAAGTTCCCCCAAAGCAAAAAAACATTATTGTCACCCCTGCCCAGTAAAATTCAGACAGCTATGAACGCATTACTTAAAGCCACAAAGATGGTTGTGGTAAACACAGACAAACTATTGGGTTTAAGTAGACTGTTTTTTTGTGCAAAAAAAAAAAAAATCTTTTTTCCTCCTCCCCCACAAATCTGTTTATTACTAAAAAGTTTTGGAGCCTTGTGAATGGAGCTAGACCAATTTAAGCCTGGCTTTCCCCCGGGGTCCCTCCTTAGTATACTAAACTGAGGAGGAATTTGCCTGCTTTAGAAAAGGAGACCCACTTTCTATACTGGCCACAGAGGAATGAAAAACGAAATTATTTAAAAGGAAAAGGGCCAAGAGAACCAAAAGAAGCCAAGAGGTAAGGGCAGGAGAAGAAATCCTCATCTCTCCCTCTTAGAGAGCTCTATTCTGCCCAGACTCCCATGTCTGTTTTGTCCTTGGCCCATGTCCCTCAAGTGCCCTGTAGAGGAGGGGTTCTCAAGCTTGAGTGTGCAAAAGGGTTCCCTTGGAACTCTACAACTGCAGTTCGAGAAGAAAGAGAATCTACTGTGGACATCATGAGCCCAAGGACCAAGAAGGAGTTTGAAAGGCCTGTTCCTGCATCACTAGTTCTAGGAATCTGGTTTGCCCAAAGACAAAGGGATAGTCACTAGGTAATAAAACTTCATAATATAGCAACGGACAGGAAAACAAAACAATAAATCAGCTTTAATGCACTCAAGATAACTCGGGGAAAGAAAAGGGCAAAACCACAATCAGGAAAGGGTCCAAATTAAGTGACAGGCTGAAGTTTAGTAAACTAGTCAAACCTGCATAAGAGCAGCAAAAATTCCAGAGGAAAACAGGGCAATGGGGAAAGGAGAATCAATGTGCAGCAGGAAGAGGCACCCAAGTGAAAGTCTTAGCTCGTCTTGCCAGGGCTCGCTCCATCCTTCTGAAGTATTTCTTCCTGGTCAAAAACAAACTTTCACCTGGCTTTCAGATGATTATCAACCCCTGTGCAAAACCTCTCACATGAGTCTGTGACTAACTGTAGACCAACTGTATCTGGAGGGAAGATACACCAGAGAAAAACATACTTTATCTTACATTTCAAAAGACAGGTTTGACAGAACATGCTGATGGAGGTGTCCACAGTGAAGGGACATTTCTGGTGAGTTTTATTCATGTACTACTTTACTACAGTGTCAGGTGCCTCAAGGTCCAGAGCATTTAGCAGGGTCTTACTCCCCTCCACCAGGCATCCAATAATGGATTCCTATTACAGATCCTAGGGATGAGGCTTCCATGAGACCCACTTTTGCTCTGGTTACTTTCTCCCATCTTTCTTTTCCTGGATGCCTAGAGCAAGGAAAGGAGGTTCTTTAAGATATTATCAGGAGCGGGGTGCCTGGGTGGCTCAGTCAGTTAAGCAATTGACTCTTGGTTTTGGCTCAAGTCATCATCTCCTGGTCATGGGATGGAGCCTTGCATCTGGCTCTGCACTCAGCATGGAGTCTGCTTCAGATCCTCTCTCCCGCTCCCTCCTGATCACTCTCTCTTTCTCTCTCTCTCCCTCTCTCAAATAAACAAATAAAATATTTAAAAAAAAGATATTTTCAGGAGCCATGGGCATTTCCTCCTTATCCCATACAAATCTCAAGATATCTTTCAGGATTCAGCTTAGATGCCTCCATTTCCATGAGACCCTTCTCTAACTGTCTTACTTCTTCCTCAGCGAGCTTTCTGTCTCTTCAAATCATGCCAATTATCTAATTATAGATGACCACTATACTTAATTCTCAACCATCTAGGATTTGATTAGCCAGAACAGCAATAATATAATAATAATAATAAAAATAGTAAACACTGTTATTATTTGAACATTTATAAATAATAAACAAAATTCCTCCAAATCAACAAAACGGTGTACCTATTAGAAGGCACCCACTGACTGGAACTACAGAATAACCTGTAGACATCACCACGGGTCTGTAGCTGTGTGGGGACAGTCCCATTCCATCACCCCTCAGATATGTGCTTACTATATTGGTGCCTGAGGTGTCATTCTGCTAGCATTAATTCCAGGACCACACAAGTTGATGGAAAAACCGTTAGTAAGGGACTGGACTGGTCATGTGCAGGAGCCAAGGTTAGAGGCAGTTGAGCAATGACAATAGGAGAAAGGTGACACAGGAGAGAGGGCAGCAGGGACACTGTGGGGGGAGGGGGACTCCCTTCAAAGATCACTGGGCCCACTGAGATGACTTTAGAAAGAAGAAAGGACAGTTATTGAGGACACACTAGGACCATCTAGGTTTCATTTTAATATGGGGGAAGGCATACAAAAATCTTGGCTAAAGAACAAATAACAGACCATTTTAATAATACTAACCATTGGCCCATTTTATTTGTCAAGTAATTTATAGGAGAGTTTGTCATCCTGAACTATTATGCTTGTATTATTTTTGCACATTAGGATAATGTCCATAGAATGGTGAATATTTTCCTAAATACTGGATTCTTCATGAACTACATGTTGGTAGCCTTCACTGAGTAATGGTATACTAAATGCATCCCAAAGTATAATTCAACTGTAAATATCCTTTTGTACTCCTCTTGATTGAGAGATATGTCTTTCATATGTTCATGCTTTTTTTTTCTCTAAAATGAGACTGTGGGTTTTTATCTTGTATGTTTTTAGTACTTCATAGGCATGAAGTCAGTGCTCAAACAATAGATTCTGAAAGACTGACAGGGGTACCAGTGGGCACAGGGCAGCTCATTCCCCCTGCGAGGGCTCTGGCAGTCAGCACGCCACCAGCTGCAGGAAGATGCTCACCATCAAAATAGCAACTGACGCGGGGACACATGAAGGAGAGGGAGCTAAAATAAGCACCTCAATCCTCCCCGGTGAGATCCAGAAACTCCACCACCCTGCTGTTCTTGGGGCTATCTTCCTAGGGGGGCACGTTTCCCACTTGATGGGCTTTCTGCTGCTAGTTCGGTAGGTTTCCTATTAGGGTATACATCCCATTACAGCAACAGGTCTTAAAAGGGAGCATGAGATCCTCTTAGTTTTTGAACATGCTCCTACAAAACCTTGGGAGGTATTACGTTTCAAAATCCAGAGGATGTGGGTATTATCTAAAATCACAAGTGTAAAAATTAAGTTAAGGGGCAGAATTCTCAATTTTACCTTCTATCATATATTTTTTTCAAAATCTTTGGTGCCTTCTAGGACTTGCCTTGTAGCAACCACAAAATGCATAAACAAGTAGCAAACGAACATTGAAGAAAAAGTCAGCTTGCTATTTGATAGACACATGTACTTGTGAATTTGACCTTATATTGTTTATAGCACCCAAATATAGTACTGTGGGCCAAATATTTGCATCCCCCGAAGCTAATATGTTGAAGTTCTAGTCCCTAAGGTGATGGTATTTGCTGTTGGGGCCTTTGGGAGGTGACTAGGTCATGAAGGTGGAGCCTTTATAATGGGATGAGTGTTTTTATAAGAACAAACAGTGAGAGCTTGATTCTTCTCTCTGCTCTCCATGTGAGGACACAGCAAGAAGGTGGCTGTCTGCAAACCAGGAAGAGGGCCCGCACAAGTCACCACACCAGCCACCACCTTGATCTTGGACTTGCTAGCCTCCAGACTGTGAGAAATAAGTGTCTATCATTTAAGCTACCCAGTCTACAGTATTCTTGTTGCAACAGCCCAAACTAAGATATATAGTAAGAGCCAGATTTATATTTAGTAATTAAATACATACGTGTGTATGTGTCTATACACATGTATATACATATACACACACATATACATAAGTATAATTATGTATATAATGACAAAACACATAATGTGCTAAATTACAAAACAGAAAAACAGGATGCAACATTTCAACATTTCAAAGTGTGCCTCAAAAAGCACCATGACTGGGGCGCCTGGGTGGCTCAGTCGTTAAGCGTCTGCCTTCGACTCAGGTCATGATCTCAGGGTCCTGGGATCGAGCCCCGCACCGGGCTCCCTGCTCGGCAGGAAGCCTGCTTCTCCCTCTCCCATTCCCCCTGCTTATGTTCCCTCTCTCATTATGTCTCTCTCTGTCAAATAAATAAATACAAACCTTAAAAAAAAAAAAAGCACCATAACTTTCTCCAAGGTCTCCAAGTCCTTGAACTTGAACAGTCTGAAAACCATCACCTGGGTATATTTCCACAGGCAGTTCCAGGAAGCACTCTAGAGGTATAGCTGCCCCAACAAAAAGAGAATTAAGACCCTTCACAGAACCAAGTGCTCACTGTTTCTTCTGTCAGAGGTAAATGGGGGCTTCCCAGTGGATTGCAGTGGGCTCAAAGCAACCACAATATCACGATCCTCCTTTGGACTCCTAGACACTCATGGTCAATCCATGTGATCAGAACTTGGTGAAGACAAATACTTTCTATCGCTCTCCACTGACCTCATATGTGCATGTTTTCACAAAAATAAGATGACTATGCTAGATCTTGCTCTTTTTTTTCTAAGTGAACAATGAACACCAAATAAAAAGCCTATTGATATTCAAGCTGCATCTGATAAGAAAATTATGCACTAAGGGCTGGAGTTCACTCTCTGTATACTCTGCCCATAACCCCTCGTGATGGGGAGGGAAGTGATGGGTCCTGACTGACTCTGGGTCATAGTCTCATCCTAAAGTAATGTCTTCTGGGTGCATATCACAGTGGTGGGTCTCAAGAGCTTCAAGTATGAGAAGCCCCTTTCTAATGTCAAATTTTTCTTGTATCCACCCTCTGCCATCAGTTGCATGGTTAGTAAGATAATGTCGAAAAGCTACTATGAACCTAGTGATGTGTCTCACAGATTTATATTTTATAAGTCATAGTCACTTAGGAGCACTTAAAGTAATAGTGCTTCTGTTGATGGGAATGCAAATGGGTGCAGCCACATGGAAAACAGTATGGAGGGTCCTCAAAAAATTAAATGTAGAACTACCATATGATCCAGTAATTCCACTACTGGGTATTTACCCAAAGAATACAAAAACACTAATTCGAAAAGATACATGCTCCCCTATGTTTATTGCAGCAATACAGACAATAGCCAAGATATAGAAGCAGCCCAAGTGTCCGCTGATAGATGAATGGATAAAGACAATGTGGTACATACACACACACACACACACACACACATTACTCAGCCATAAAAAAGAATTCAAATTTACCATTTGCAACAACATGGATGGCTCGATCTCACAACCCTGAGATCATGACCTGAGCAGAAACCAAGAGTCAATTGCTTAACGACTGCACCACCCAGGCACCTCTAAAACAAACCATTTTTGAATGGAAATAGCAACCAAAAGAATTAGGAAGAGGGAGAGCACTAAAGATCTTGTGCTGGAACTGCTGACTAACCAAACTACGGTGGGCTCAACCCTTCTGATGGAGGAAGCAGGGATGTCCTCTCTGATGGAGGAGGACTGCGTACCTGGGAAATCACAACTTCTTCCTGAGCCTCCAAAAGTAAAATAAGCAAGCTAGACCAGAGAACTGATACTGCTTAAAAATGTGACCTGAGTCAACATATGCAAATATAAATCACACACATGAGGATAATCAGCAACTGAATATTACTCTGTATAATGTCATAAAACTCTGATCCTCACTGTTAACAGAATTTTAATCATTCTTTGAACAGCATCTCGTATCTGACAACTGTGAAAGTGTGATAAGTGTGTCAAAAACACCCGTTTTCAGAGTATTGGGGGAAAGTTTAGTTAACAATAACAGCAGCTAATACTCATAAAGCACTCAGTATTTACTAGGCACTGTTCTGAGCACTATCTATATATTAACCACTTCATCACCACCTCTAGCTTCTATTAGTATCCCCATTCTACAGATCAAGAAACTAAGGTGTAGAAAGGTTGTCCAAGGTCACACAGGTGGCTAGTAGCATTTTTGGCTCCAGAGTCCTCACTTTTATTCACTATGCTATGCAGCATCCCTCATTAAAAAATAATTTAAAAGCTTTTCTTAAAGATAAAAATAAAATAAAAATTAAAGATAAAGATAAAAACCTTTCACAAGATTCTACCCACTTCATAGTCAGTATCTCCACTGTGTTAAATCTAACACAGGTTAGTAGAAATTATTATAAATATTACCATAAATATAATATAAATTATTATAAAAATTATAATAACATAGATTAGTTTCTGACTTCTCTACCTAGGGCAAAATGGATCTTCACCACTGTGAATGTTCAAACACCCGTCTGTATCCCACACCTGGTGGGTGACACCTTACTGCCAGAAAAGAAACAAAAGGACTCTCTCCCCAGGTCTTGGGGTAAGGCTCAACCTGTCCTACAGGCATTTGTCATGTAGATGCCCCGCGACCCTGCTACCATTGCACTGAGGTCCCACGAAGGGCGCTCATTACCCTTGAGATCAGTTTAATTTTGTTTATGACAATCAGATCAGACAGATGTGAACTTAGCATCTACTGAATACAAGGCCCCATGTTAGGTGCAGAGAAGAAAGAAAAGAAACTCAGGCAACAGTGAAGAACTGAAAGACTGCTAAATAAAAGTAACTTAAAGGTCCAAGTAGAAGAGACTGGAACACAAAATTGAAAGGATATAAAGGAAAGGGATAAATCCTGAGGTCCCTCTTCAAGGAAGAAAGCCACTCAGACATTGGCACTTGAGCATGAAAAAGCAGCTCACGAAACCCTCCCACCTTAGTGGTGGGAATAGAAAATGGTACAGCCATTCTGCAGATCAGTTTGGTTGTTTTTCTTATAAAGTTTAAACATACACTTATCATCTGACCCAGCAATCCTGGTCCTAGGTATTGATGCAAGAGAAAATGAAAACTTACGATCCCATAAAAACCCATACCTGAATGTTATGGGAGTTTTATTCATAATTACCCGAAACTGGACACAAGTGTCCTTTAATTGGTAAATGGATACACAAACTCTCTCTACACAATGGAATACTACTCGGCAATGAAGGAGCAAATCACTGAACAACATGGCTATATTTCAAGTGCCTTAAACTAAGTGAGAGGAGCCAGACTCAAAAAGCTATAGACTGAATGATTCCATTTCTATGACGTTTGGAAAAGGCAGAACTGTAAGGACAGAAAACAGACCCGGGGTTGCCAGGGGTGAGAACTGAATGGAGATATTGATTACAGGCTGGCATAAGAAACATTTTAGGGTGATGGAGATTTATATTTTCATTGTGGTAGTTGCACAACTGTACGCACTTATCAAGACATGTCGCTGTATGCTTTTTAAAAGAGTAAATTTTAGGGTGTGTAAATTATATATCAGTAAATCTGACTTTTTTTTTAAAAAACAGCACTTAGCAATTATGCCAACAAAATTATCTCATGGAATGGGGCTATCCTTATCTTCTACAAAGTTCTACAAATCATTTATCGAACTTCCTCTATTAACTCCCAACCCCAATTTCTTCTCGTATGATATTATTGGTTACCCATTTGTAGGAGAAAAAGCTCCTTTAGGCATATAAAATATCTTAAAGTAACCTCTGGTCTTCAGATAATTATGGGAACTCTCCTGTATTAAAAATAGACTTGGGTAAGTGCCTCTTTCTCCTCATGCTAAATATGTGCCTGCTGATCAATGAGGGAAGTAGGCAGGTAAGACTCCAATGGCTTTGTCCATCTACATAGATGGTCACTACAAAACCATTAAATCACCAAGAAGTTCGAGTGCTACGTCCCTTACATGTTGAACTACACTGAAGGTAAACCAAGGTTTCTGCCAAAACCTTTAGGCAAGAAGTAAATCTAAAATAAATCTTGACTTTCATTGCAAACCTTTAGTAAGGTAGGAAAATCACAAATATCACTGTACTATGAACAATGTAACTGCACTATGGTTTGATCTACATATGCAGACTAAAAACAGTATGCATGATTATGGTTCTTTCCTTCATTCAATATCTAGCAGATACATCCTGATTGCCCATGTGTAATAGACACGAAAGATACAATGACAAACCAACACCCCTGTCATTATGGAGCTCACGTTCGCTGGGGAGTAATAAACAAATTATAAGGACATGAATCAAACTGATCAGTTGATAATAGACTGTAGGTTTATAAACACTTGGGGGGGGAGCAGGGTAAGAGAATGGGGGGCTTCTAGTTTAGATAAAGTGAGCAAGTATCTCCGCGGAGACCTGGAAGAACTTGGGAAAGCAAGGTGGTGAGTATGGGGAAGGAGAATGGTCAGGAAGGGGAGAGGAGAACAGTACAAATCCTCAAGTCTTGAGATGGGAGTGTGACTGGGTGTCCAAGGGACAAGTGAGATGGCCAGTGTGGCTGGAGGGGGGTGAGGGAGAGGAGGAGTGGATGGGGAGCCAAGCAGAAAATGCTGGTCAGAGACAACAGGCTCAGATCACACAGGCCTGTGCCAAAGAAGGACTTTGCGTTTTGTTCAGAGGTACCAGAAGCCACTGTTGGGTGCGGCAAGGTTGTGACATGATCTTGATTTAGTTTTAAAGATTAACTGTAGTTACACTAAGGAAAATAGGCTCTAGGGGCAGGTAGATGGGGAAGTGAACCAGAAGAAGCAGACAGGAGAAACTGACAGGAGGCCACCCCAGCCAGGGCAGAGAGTCAGTCCTGGACGAGGTGGTGACAGTGGAGGAGGTGAGAAGGAACCAGATGGGTGCCCAGGGGCATGACGTGCCACTGACTGAGACGCAAGGTGCTGGGATGGTGCAGATTCGTTCTGTATTCAGTAGCATCCAAGCGAGTCCATAGAAAATGTACATTACATTCCTACCAGGGAGTGAGAGAGGTGAATTCAGATAAAGAAAAGGTGACTTTGACCCAAACATCATTAGTCCCTAAGACTTTAAAAGCTTTACTGGGGAAGAGCTGACTCAGGACCAGTTTAGATATTAATTTTATCTTGCAATAGCATCCCCACTGACTAGGTTATTTACTATATACAGCTAAGAAATGGATTTCTGTAAGAAACTATATATTCCATCAGTGAACTTTCCGGGAAACAAAGATTTCCAGTGAAGCTAATAAAAACTTCAAAGCTTTATCAAATATATCCACAATGCTTTGAAGAGCCCCTGTATCTAATCCTTACTAAAAGAATGTCAGCAAGATTGAAGAATATGGTTATTCTTTACTACATTCACATTATAAAAGAGCTCCGTCCGATGGGAAACAGAAGTCAAATAATAAGACCCTAATTAGTTTACATGTTAAGGCCTTTTATATAAACACTGTTTGCTTGACATAATCCACATCAAAGCATTTATCTGCTTCACAGATTATGTTCTTCAGCTGCCCTAAGATTTCTTTTTGTTTTTAAAAGATTTGAGAGAGAGAGATGAAAAAAGAGAACACGAGCAGGGGAGAGGAGCAGACTCCCCACTGAGCAGGGAGCCCGATGCAAGGCTCAATCCCAGGACCCTGGGATCATGACCCGAGCCCAAGGCAGACACTTAACCGACTGAGTCACCCAAGCGCCCCCGCCCTAAGATTTCTATGATGAGGAAGCTCTTTCTGAGTTTGCCGAAGCTGGATCTAACCTAGGAAGAGGCCAGGAACAGAAATGCACAACGGGATTAAGGTTGATGCCCACAAATTAGAATGAGGTGCAGTAGCAGGAAGGCCAGCGAAGCGAAGCTCCCACATTATGGGACTCTGTGCACGTCTCAGATCACATCTGTTTCATCTAAGACAAGATTCGCGCCCGGGATCCAAAACACAAGGAAAAGTTTAAATTGTTTTGATTGGCCTAACTGTAGCCTGCTAATATGTACAACGTCTTCCAGGAAGATATCATTCCCATATTTTCCATCTTTTCCTCCCTCTTTCTCCTAATTCAACAGCACAGAGCCTGATGGGAAATCAGATCAAAACACACTTGGGGATGCTGAGCATGGGGACCTCTGGAGACAACAGGCATAGACATGACTTTCAATCTGTTGCTGTTGGTGAAAAAATGTTTCAATCCAGTTGGAACCATCCAAATTTGAAACCACCTTATAAACTCAGTCTGCTTTTGGTTTTTTAAAGGTTTTACTCAAAAGAAATGAGCTCCCAAAAGTAACCATAACCTCTTCAGCTTCATCAGTAGCCAAGAGAAAAATGTCCTTTTAGGAGGGCCCAGAAAATACAGGGCCAGAAAGGGGACTTCATAACTCCTCAGTGTCTCCTCTTGGTAACATTCTGGAAGTCCTTTCACGGTTTTCCAGATGTCTTCCTACATCATTATATCTCTTCGGATATATCCTTGGAAAGATCTGTTCTAAAACAATTCACTGTTCTGCTCTAAAATTTTTTTTTTTTTACTCAAATCTCTGAATTTAGTGACTTTTCCCAAGTATCAGCTCTTAAAGAGATTTTTTTCTGGCTTGTTGCTTTAAGATGTCAAGATGTATTCTGCTTTTCTAATCTCGACTTAGGACTTCCTTCACATAGCCCCTCACTGTTACAATAACCAGATGTTTCTGCCTGTTTCCAGAAGACAGCAGCAGCGAGGCTTTAGGCCCTAGGCTCCCCCCAGGTCATCCGTTTAGATATTTACCTTATTTCTTCCCAATGGTTCCAGACAAATCTTCTCTATCTCTGTTTTTTAAGATCTCAGAGTTAAAACACACACATACCCACGCAATGTCAAATCCTCTGCCAAGAATAAATTAGTGTGGTTTTCTCTTTGGACTCATCTATAATGACCTAAAGATGTATTATATCTGGATTCTCAGAGGTCTGCTAAGTATTAACCACAACGATGTGAAATGTTAGAAAATTGGGTCAGTCTGTACCTCCATTATTAATCCAGGCTGCTATCACTTCTTGGTGAGATTCTATTAACACATTCTGAAACTGTCACTGACCCACTTGAGAAACTAATGGAACTTAAAAGCTCCCTCTCCAGAAATATTCCAAAACAAAATGGTGGCTATAATTGCCATTCTAGAACACGAGTCAGCAAACTGCAGCCCATGGACTAGCTCGGGGCCACTGCCTCTTTTTCTTAGTAAAGTTTTCTTGGAACGCAGCCCCGCTCATTCATTTCCCTGTTATCGATAGCTGTTTCCATGCTACCATGCAAAGTTGAATAGTTTTGACGGGAACCCACAGAGCCCATGGAGCCTGAAATGTTTACTTCTGATCCTTTACAGAAAGTTTGTCCACCTCAGCTTTAAAACCAATGACTCTTAAGACAATGCATGTAAATCCTACTCTGTGTGATGTTGCAAAGTTACTTATCTAGATTATCATTTTCCTCGGTTAAAATTAAATGACAGAGTTACATGCAAAAGCACCTAGTATAGTGCCTGAGATTCAGTAGGCAACTAATATATGTCCTCTTCTTCTACTGGCCAGCCACCTCCTGGTCCTTCAGTTCCTGGTTCAAATGTCTCCTCCTGCAGTATTCTCCCTGCAGAGTTGAAAGCTCTCTCCTCTTAGCACCGTAAGTTATTTTAACACTGAGTATCCCATATTCTCATTACTCACTTGCCTTTCTTCCCATCTAGAATGTGAATTCCTTTGAAGTAAGTGTCATATCTTATTTACCTTTGTTTCTCCAGGGCCTGGCACACAGCAAAATCCTAGCAAAGATTTTTTTCAAAGAATGAGTAAAGAAATAGAAAATCAACACTAGAAATATTCCTAATTCTAAAGGATGCCATGCAAAGATCATTAATAATATCATTAGTAAAAAATACCAAACTCTCCAAACTGAGTTTCATAAATAATGAGCACATTTTTTTTGATCACCAACTTAAGGTCACAACATGCTACATATTACAGCAGTTTTACCGAATAGGCGAGAAACGAGTTAACACTCCAACCATGTGTAGGTACAAAGAAGTTTCTAGAACCCAAGAAAGAAATGATGACTCTCACTTAAATCCAACGACTTAAAAGTACTATTGCTACTCAAGCATCTCATATATTTTTAAAGATTTTATTTATTTGAGAGAGAGAGAGAGAGAGAGAGAGCATGAGTGGGGGGAGGGGCACAGGGAGGAGAAGCAGGCTCCCCACTGAGCAGGGAGCCTGACTTGGGGCTCAATTCCAGGACCTGGTGTGAGCTGAAGTGTGAGCTGAAGGCAGACACTTAACCCACTGAGCCACCCAGGCACCCCTGAAGCCTCTCATCTTTAAATGGCAATGTAAAGTATGATCTTCTTTGTCTATAACAAGAGCTTGAATTTAGATTTCTAATATTAGTGATATACTTTAGCATAAAATAATGTCTTTGAAAATATAGTCATTTTGGTTTTTCATGGATTTAGTTAAAAAACATCCATTCATTTGAAGATTCATGAGTCAGGCACTGAACTAGGCAGTGATGATATAACAGGAAAGAAATAAAGTTTTTGCCCTCACACTAATAAAACAAATGAGCTTAAAGAGATCTTAGAATTAATTTTGACAAGCTTCTTCTTTGAGTTACTTATATTCCATTAGTTTTCCATTGTATGATATTCCATAAATAACTAAAAGGGTCTCATGTTTCCAAAATAGAGACAGGTTTCCATATTGGATGGTTTCCTGTTGCTACTACCACAAATTACTACATATTTGGTGACTTGAGACAACACAAATTCATTATCTTATAGTTCTAGAGGTTAGAAGCCTAAAGTGGGTCTCACTCAGCTAAAAGTCAAGGTGTTGGCAGGGCTGCATTCCTCTGGGGGCTCTATGGAAAGAATCCATTTCTTTGCTCACCAGCATTCCTTGGCTTGTGGCCCCTTCCTCCATCTTTAAAGCAGCAAAGACAGTGCAGACTTCATCACATGACATCACTCTGACACTGATTATCCAGCCTTCCTCCTTCACTTCAGAGGACCCTGTGATTACATCGGACCCACCAGATCACCTATGGGAACCTTCCCATCTCTCAACACCAGTTGACCAGCAACCTAATTCCTCTTTGCCATGTCACCCAACACAGTCACAGCTTCCAGGGATTAGGACATGAGCCATGATTCTTTAGGGAGCTGTGAGAGTCTTCCTACCACACATAGCTTTGGAGCAGTCAGGTCAATGAGGCCAGGTCACATATATGACCCAGCGTGAAACCTGGAACACCATCACTCCTAGATGCCAGTCCTCCCACCTGCTGGAATGTTGCTCCTCCGAGAAGCACACGGTCTTTGTCCTTCCACGTGAGCCACCGTACAAAGTTGCCATTCCCATTCATCAAACTAGGTTCTATCCACCCTCTCAATTGTTTTAATAATAAAGCTAATGATTTTTCTCCGGTCTGCCCCGACCCCAAAATGGAGGGACAGCCATGCCCTGTCTTCCATCCCTCTATTCTAGTGAGGGATAAAACCCCCCTTTGCCCACGTGTGACACTAAGATTTGTTAATTATAGTAAAAACGTATTCATCTCTGTCCTGTTGCTGTTACTTCTCCGTTACCTCAACATACATTCATTCATTGTTTTTGAAGTTCAGAGAACAGTGGGGCGCCTGGGTGGCTCAGTCGGTTAAGCGTCTGCCTTCGGCTCAGGTCATGATATCAGTGGTCCTGGGATCGAGCCCCGCATCAGGCTCCCTGCTCGGCGGGGAGCCTGCTTCTCCCTCTCCCTCTGTCCCTGCTGCTCCCCCTGCCTGTGCTCTGTGTGTGTGTGTCAAATAAATAAATATTTTTAAAAATATAGTTTAAAGTTCAAAGAACAGAGGGGTGTGTTCGTGTGGATGTACGTGTGCATGTGCATGCCATAAACCTCTTGAGAGCAAAGACTGCCTAACTTGCTAAACACAAATATTTAGTAGACACTAGTCAGCTAAGCAAAGACTAAGCAGTCCCTGACCACGACAGTGAAAAAAAAGACATATTTCTGGCGTCCTGTAGAGATTTCCTGTCATAGAAGGTAAGTGGAAAGAACCAGGTGGTGTGGCTGGCTCAAGCGGGGCAAGGGAGGTCATTCTGGGCCCTGAGATGTCACCTCAGGGGGCCACAGCAGCTGGCTCTTTGGACACTGGCTGGGGGGAGCCGGAGCCAGCTCTTCTGTTTTTGACAACAGCATTTGGCCACACGGAGGGCTCCATTCCAGCTGGCATCCACCTAGGATGGAGTGCCCATTTGGCTGTATGGAGCAGATTTTCCAACTCTGTTTTCCTATCGGCACACAGTTGTGACCCTTGGGTATTGGAAGCATCTACTGGGAATCAGATCTAGTCACTCGTACAGGAGTTCATCCCAGGTCATCAGAACCTGTTTGTCCACTAGGCTAGAGATCACTTACCTTAAGAATACTTCAGAACAAGGGTTTATAAAATACTTGATCAACTGGGTGTTTAACAATTGCTATTTAAACTATGATCATTTTTACAACATTTTTCAAAGTTAACAAATGTAAACTTGAGAGACTGAATTGTACTGACCCTCTCTTTATGTGTCTCAGACATCCAGCATCCTATTCCACAAATGCTCCCCCTTCCTTTCTCCCCCTCAGCTCAGCTGCCACCCTGAGGACACAGTTGTCCAAAAGTGCATTCACTTCCCACCCCTTAGGCACGTTTCTAGGCATGAGAAGTGAAAACTGCTGGAAGATTTCCATTTCCCTTGCTCCTTTTCTCGGCCACGCACCGCAAAATCCCCAAACCAAAGGAATAGACTCTATCAGGGGAACCAGGCTTGCCCAGCCCCATATGCTTAGTGTCACTATAAGTGACACCTGGGACACAGTTTCACCGGCTATTTCTGGTCAGCCGCCCAGATTCCATGAAGACAGAGGGAAAAGAACTGCCTTTCCCGTTCGAACAACATTCCCGTTGTTACCTGTGCTCTCGGGTAAAATCCTCCAGAAGCTCAGCCATGCTTGCTGCCCCCACCCACCTTCATTTCTTAACACTCTCCCTTCAATCCAGAGAACCCCAAAATGCGCAAGCAAGAAGACACCCCAGAGATCATCCTGACTCAACCCCTCAGTCTATGGGTGACAACATGCTTATGAGAAACAGGTTGACGCCATTGGAAAGGCTTTAGTCTTCGTACTGGGACAGATCCCCATCGTGAAGCCGAAGTCTGCCCTGCATGGGAGACCACAGGTCTAGGATCTTGCTGGAGCCCTGCATTTGCGCACGACAGACGTACGGCGGAGGGAAGCTAGAGGAGTTACGTCCAGCACAATGTAGCGATGCTAACCTGGAGTACAGAGAACAAGCTTTTGTCCGAGCAGAAATAATTAAATGTAGGAGAAGCCTCCAGAGCTTGGTGAATGTTGAGACACCAGCGCCCTCTGGGCCCTCCTTTGCTTCTCCTGTGGTTCTCCCACATTTTAGGATGAGGGGACCTTGAAGCTGAATGCATGGCCACCTCCTGGCTGGGGTGTGTTTATAGTGGCCCACGTGCAAAGTCAGAAACCCTGGGTTGGCAGCTGTTTGTAGGCAACAGAGGGACTCTCTTGCTCTGCTGACTTTTCCTGGATTCTTTTTTTTTTTTTTTTTTAAAGATTTTATTTATTTATTTGACAGAGAGAGACATAGTGAGAGCAGGAACACAAGCAGGGGGAGTGGGGGAGGGAGAAGCAGGCTTCCCGAGGAGCAAGGAGCCCGATGCGGGGCTCGATCCCAGGACCCTGGCATCATGACCTGAGCCGAAGGCAGACACTTAACAACTGAGCCACCGAGGCACCCCTTTTCCTGGATTCTCAGATATAGTGGTGATTACATATCCCTGTGAGAACAGAAGCAGCTAGTAAGGCCACCGAAGCCATGCTTTAAGAAGGAATGGCAATCTCAGTCTACATGCTCTATTCCTCTCTGCGTTCCTAAAAAAGGATGGGACTTTTTTATTAAATATTCTATTAGAAGAAGAATAACCTAAAATAAGCAGCACTAAGTATAGGTTGGAAGGTCTAAGGACGTGTGAGGAGAAAGCCAGACATTCTCTAAACAACTGTTTGTTAGCTGCACTGCTACAGGCCAGGGGTCCAGACCCACCTTTATAGACGTCTGTTACCTGAGGAGATCAGCTTCTAAAACACATAGTCTGGCCCATGCTGTAACGTGGGTTTTGTCCAGTGGGGCCCACACCTCTTCTACCTCCAACAAGTGCACCTGACCCAGCTGGCTTCTTGGAGGAGGCTCCTGAGTGACCCCTTGAGGGATCAGTTAGGTTTATCCCATTGGGAAGGAAGGGAAAATGCATCCCAGGTGGTAGGAACAGCATGTACGAGGCCACAAGGTTGAAACTGAGCCTGGTATTTCCAGAAGGCAGATAGTAATTATGCATTACTAGAACATGGCGCAATGAGGCGGGGGTTGGAAGCCTGCATCCGAAGGCCCTCTATGCCAGGCTGGGACTCTAGATGTTAGCCCTGGGGTTACAGCCAAAGATTCCAGCTGTAACAAGTACCCCAAGCATTTCAGAAGGGTGACGGAGTTCCATGCAAGATCAAGAACAGCAAAGCAAGGGGGAGGGATTAGAAGGTGGTTGCAGATGAGGCTCCCGACTGGGCCAGCACACCAAGACATTACCTGCTGGGCTCCCCCACCGGAGCTATCACAGGGCAGGAGGTGAGGGCTGAGAGATGCGCAGAGCACCACAGGGCTGGAAGGAGGTGAGCTCTGTGGAGGTGGAGCAGGCAGGGAATAGGATTTTGACCGGTAACACCAGAAAGGGGATGGCACAGGGAGAATGGAACTGGTGGAGTCCAGCAGCATGGCTGTAAGAGGACAGGCTTTCTGGGTGAGACTTCAGGCACACGCAGGAGGGCAGGGAAGACAGGTTGGCAGCAAGTGTGTGACACAGAATGACAGCTTCATAAGCATTTAGTGATGAGGAGATGGACTCTAGCTACCTCAGCACAAACATGCAAAGGCAGGACAATTTCTAAAGTCCGAATGGCATCCGTGCATGGGAGAGAGAGAGAGAAACAGAGAGAAAGGGAAAAGAAGAAGACAAGGAGCTATGGTTTCATTAAATGAACATCTCATGATTGTCTCAAAATCACTCATCAGCTGACCGAAAGGTAACTACTTTTGTGCTTTAAAGTTAAAATCCTTGTACCTAAAATTTCCTTTTCTGATAATTTCGCTCAGCTTCAAGGCTCTGGAAAAGTCTGCCTACCTCCTTCTTCCCTGTGATCACCTGGGAGTGGAAGCCAAAAACCAAAACTTACCCTCAGGGCACCTACTCAAAGATATTATTAGATCATCAGAATTGGATTTGATTCTTCCATCAGCCAGACTTCATATCTGCTATAAATCAAATTGTATGCATTGCAATAAAGCTTCTCCTCTCTGTGCTCCTTCGAGCTCATCCATTTACTTAAATAGAGGCAGGGCTTCTTAGATAGGCCAGACGTTCTGCCTCCAAGTGACTTACCACACACTTCCTCTCAGACTTGACCAGAGGGGAAGACTCGGTTGTGACAACCAGCACACGCCCTTCCTGCTGTCCCCCCACCCCCACCCTGCAGACCATCAGAGAGGTTTCCTGGGAGGGACGGGTGAACCCAACAAGTAAAAAACTCTTGCCATGGGCACCAATGCTGGTCTTGGCTTTTGCATTTCTTCCATGTCTATTTGGGAAGAATCTCTGATGCTTTAAGTAGATAGCTTAACCTATGGTCCTCGATATAGTGACCATACAACACACTCCCTCTCACCTTCCATGAGAGAGGACCAAGGGTGGGTTAGCACAGCCCACAAACCGCTGGTCAGGGAACACAACCGCTATGTCAGTCCACCAAGAAATTCATGGAATGAAGGGACTAGTCCTATCCCCAAGGAACTTTTGATTTGGTCAGGGAGACGCATTTATTACATCATTAAGTCAATGTTTATTGAACACCTACTGTGTACCAGGCACTATTCTAGGCTCTTGGCAGTAAGTAGCCAATGAAACAAGAAGAAATCCTTTGCCTCATGGAGCTAACATTCCCGTGCTAAATGAGGACACAACTTTTCAACACATAATTAACAAAAGGAACTAAACCAGTGGCATAAGGTAAGGACAAAGTGATGCTGCATTTAGAAGGAAGGAGGAGGAAATGCATCTTGTTGGAATAAGGGAGGCTCCATGAGGAAACAGGAGCCTAGAAACTTCGTTAAAACTCAAATATGCCTCTACAGGCTCAAGTATATATTATCTCCAGGCATGGTGATGGGACATACAGATATTTCCAAAAAAGGTTACCACATCGTGCTTTATCTCGTGCTTGATGACTATTCTGCTGCTGTCCCCTTGGAACGGCAAGGAGGCTTGGCTATGGGAGGGAGACACTAGGGTTTCAAGAGGGCCAGAGCAGGTGGGGTTCAAAAGTCATGTTAAGATCCTCCTAACAGTCAGGTTTATAATCAACTCATGGTTATCTTATCCCTCCCAACCCAGTAAAACACATACCGCCCACTTCAGACAGCTTTTTATCACATTTTCCCCCTGCGTAGCTCCCAGTTATCAGGTGAAATCCCTGATTCACCTGCACTAAGACCTCCCCTGGGAGCCAAATGCAGAGTGCTCTTTGCCTTGCCAGGCCCTCTCCCTCCGAGGCACTCTGCTCTGAAAGCACCCTGAGCACCTCACCCTGGTGGAAAGTACATGCACAAAACCATCCTCTCTCCAGACCGCCCTCCAAGAGCATGAGGGCTAAGAGTGAGCCATTCAGGAAATACGCTTAAGAATGAGGGTTTAAAGAAAGGTACCTCCAAAGCATGATGATAAATGCACCAGAAATTCCAGGTGCAATAATCAAGTTGAATACCTTTGCTTAATTTTTTAAATGTGTGAAAAGAAAATAAACAAAACAAACACTTCACTTCCTTTGGGTCATCAGTTGAGAAATTGTAGGATCAATCCCCTTTGGTTTGAATAAGCCTAGAAAACCGTCTTCCCAATTCAGCCAGGCTCCCCTTCCAAAATGTCTCATCAGACAGGTGTGCAGTTTCTACTGAAATATCTCCATCAGTGAAGATCTTCTTCAAGGCAAGCAACCTGTTCATTAGACAGTCAGGGGTTTCAAAAATTCTCCAGATGTTTTCCCCTCTCTCTCTCTCTCTTTTTTTTTTTTTTTAAGAGAACAAGGGGTGGGGCAGAGGGAGAGAGAGAATCTTAAGCAGGCTCACACCCAGAGCAGAGCCCGTTGTGGTGCTCGATCTCACAATGCTGAGATCATGACCTGAGTTGAAAACAAGAGTCAGACAATTTAATCGACTGAGCCACCCAGGCACCCCTCCAGATGTTTCTTTATTTCCTCAACCCACTGGCCCTAGGACCGATATGACTAAAAAAGTAGATCAGTATGAATTTAAACATGTTATAAATCCAATCATTAAGTAGAATAATTTTGAGAAGATAGGATGAATAAAATGAGAATTGGCAAGCAGGAATTGTGATTGTCCCTAAGAACAAAATATGGTGAATGGACTTTGGAAAGATAACCTTTAGGGAGACAGTAGGTGAGAAAAAAGCCTGAGAGAGAACGAGTCTCATCAGGGTGAGGCCATCACTTGTCATGGGGCTTCAAGAAGCTGGGACCGGGATAGGGGCTAAGGCAGATGGCTATTATGTTTTATCAAATTTATGTGTGATTAAAATTAGTCCCTGTACTTTAGCAGTCATTTATAACACATCTTGGAAATTCCAACCTTCTCTCTCTGCATGTGGGGCTATGACACAGAATGGCCATGGGACACATGCAGTCTAAGGAAAGGAGTAAATGCTCAGCTGGGTCACACCTTCATCCTCAGGTATGCCTATCTGGAAAAGCTGACTTAAGAAGATATGCTAAGTTTTTGTTTGTGTGCTTGTTTTTGAATCACTTATCTAACTCAGAACAGTACCAGTTATTTTTTGTGTGTGAGAGAAAATATCTATAATTCTCAGTTTTTTGTTTGCTGCTTTTGCAGCTGACCTACACATCAATATTGCAAACACATTCTGAAATCATCAATAATTACCTTTCATTGTGGTACTCAAAATTCCCAAAAAGAATTCACCATTCCTTCTGGTTTCCAATGTACCTAAACTAAGGTGGGGGGGGTTAGTTTTAAAAATTATAGGATGTCATTTCCAAAACTGAGAAATATACACACATGAGAGATGGAATAAACCAGTGTGCATATATTAACCTCTGAAAATATTGGACCACATCTTTCTTTATCAATATCCCTCATTCCCATATGACCTTGCACAGAAGAATTTGAAATCGACACACATTTTCTATAATTCTCTAGTTTGTTTTTTCTACTTGGTAATTTAAATCATGACTAAAATTGTCTTGATTGAATCTACTTTAACCTGACCTAACTTGAAACATTTGCCATTAGCTACTGCAAGCAATCAAGGTAACCCCAATTACAGCACACAGTTCCCTTTCTTGCCCAATAACCAGCTCAGTACTATTGCAAATTATGTCAAACAAGCATTGCAAACAGCTCACCCACATCTGCAGAGGAAGCACAACATCCACAGACCAAAGTAGATCTTACCAGTACCAATTATGCTTCCTTTATCTTGATAAGAAGGCAGCAAATCGAATTATAACGGATGAACAAACTATTACCCCCCTGCCAAGGATGCATTGAAAATTTCTAAGATCTTGCACTAAAATGAAAAGTGCTGTGATTTTTAATAACTGTAGGATTATCTAATTCTGTTTGTGGATGTTTTACTGCTGTGAGGACATCTGCCTCTGGGGACTGTCTCCCCTCCAGTGATGACTGACAGCCCTGTTCTCTGGACCAGACTGAGTGCAACTTCAAGAAGCCAGAAGTCACCAACCTTCCCAGGTGATCCAGTACAAGGTGTAGGGTAGGGTGGCTGCCACTGCCAAAGCCTGGAATCTGAAGATGCCATTCAGAACCCGGGTTTCTGTGTCTCCTCCACCTGCTTCGTTATTTCATGCCAGACTCCCCAGGATCTCTGTTTGCCCTGCTTGGCAGCAGCAGAAGACAATGTTTTTCCAGTGTTCCTTGTTTCACCCATCTCTAGCTTCACTTAAGCCAGATGCTTTGCCTTGGTTTGTTTTTGTCCTGTGTACAGCAGGAGCAAAAGGCCCTTAGGTACCGAAATGCACACAGAAGCGTGCTACACGTGTGAGAAGCCCTTTTTACAAAACTGTCGACCTACAGAGATGTCTACGGTGACAGGGCCCCAAACCCCCCCACAAAGTCTAGCCTCTGGAGATGCTCAGTTGCCCAATGGTCAGGATATATTTAAGTGTATTAACACATTTACTCCACGGACTATCAGGCAGCCAATAGAACAGGTACACGTGAAAAAGAGAATTATTAAGATTACAATATACAGGTGAACACTTAGAAGAGAGAAACTACTGAAAGGAGAATTTCACATTGTTGCTGATCACAAAGTTGCTGATCACAACTTTACCAAAAGTATGGCTGCATATGGATGTGGCCGTGGAAATTATGAAAGTATAACATACATACATATATGGTGCAAATAAACTAAAAGAGGAAGATGATCACTGACTATTACATCCTAGGAGTCTATGGAAACAGTGATGGAGCTCTTGCCAAGCTTAAAACACCTGACATTTCAGGGGTACCCAGGTGGCTCAGTCAGTTAAGCAACTGACTCTTGATTTTGGCTCAGGTCATGATCTCAGGGTTCTGGGATGGAGTCCCACATCAGGCCAATAACATGAGCATACAGCTATTCACTGGAAGGGCAGAGATGAGCCCTGGAACCTCCCCACTCATGAATCTGTCCTCTTTTCTCTCCAGCACACTGCAAGGGATTCATGCAAATAAATCAGGGATCCTCCTTATCTGAGTAGTCACCATCCAAATCCCTACAGTTATGAGCTTTTTTGGGGAAGCATGTTTTCCAAACACTAAAATATTTCCTAATAACCATTTTATGACTTGAGTCCCCACTCAAAATTCCATCCTCGTCCACAGCCAGCATCTACACCTGATCCTGTCTGTGAGTGGGGGTCTTGTACCTCCCATGGAACGACATGTGTCCACAGCAAAGGTTGCAAAACTTGCCCCACAAATACAGAATTTCATGAGGTTAATCAAAATGACATCAGAGAACTTCCTCAGAGAACAATGGCAAATGGGGACTGAGCAGTTTGATGTGGAAACAATCATTTCAGAGAAAAATTTTAAGTTGGTGCAAGATAGGGATTTTAATACAGAGGGAGTTTAATATTAAAGAACCTAAAAGGCCCAAAGGAAAATGACTAAGACCTCGAGTATTTTTGTAAAACTAGCTCATCTTGAAGATGTGATGTAAGTGTCAAATGTGATTTAAAGTACCACAATATACAGTCATACATTCTGTCCAAAAATTTACTCCTCTCAAAACACTCAACATCTGACTTTTGCACTGCTCATTCTAAGAGATAGCCATGGTCAAAATGATAATATAAATTTTGTTAAATGTAAACTAAAATAAATCTATTTTCATATTTTTCAGGTTGTTTTTTTTTTGTAAAATAAAGTCCCAAAGCTTCTTTTCATTAAATTATGAAATTTTGGTCCCCACTTAAGTGGATTCACTTTAAATGGCCTTTTTCTGGTTCCAATTATCCTTGGATAACAAGAACCTGCTGTAGAATCTTCAGAAAGAATTTCTTAAATATAAATCAGTAATGTGAAGGATATTTATATCATTTCAAGCCAAGCATACATTTTAGAAGCAGGAAGTTCAGATCCAGACTATGAAATACTAGGGGGCACTGTGTTTTTATTTTGCCCCCGCTCATCAAAAATAACACATTTCATATTTTATCTTATACAAAATAAAAACAAAGGTTACAAAATCACCAATGAGCAATGACTATATTCGTCTCAATTCTCCTAAAACGTGTGAAAATACAACAATGTATTTGCCATCCTGAATTAATAATTAAGTTTCTAGTTTTACATCCTATTTTACATGAAAAAAACCATGGAAAAATCTTAAGTTTCTTAATAGTAGCTGATTTGCATATTGTGATTAGTTCTTCACCTGCAGTTATCTGTGGCTCTGTATAATTTGTGGTCCGAACTTCACCTGAGAACAATCAAGTTTGCTGAGTTTTCTTACGTTCAAAATATTTATTACATGAAAATAGTTAACATTCAGGGCTAACATTCACTTAGATAATGAAAGCTATTCTAGTATCATAAAAACACAAGGCTTTATTTTAGAAGCATCAATTATTCAGTGGAACATTGTCTTCTAGAAGAATAAGAGAATATTTCTTCCATTAAATAAAATTGCAACATTCTTTAACAGAAAGATACTTTTTCTTTTGCTTTTCAAATCTGTAACAATAGTACAAATCTAATTAATCAATGAGGAACAACTTAAAATATGTGGGATAATAAGTTAAAAATTCACTTATTAGGGACTTTCCGGCTTCTGTGACCAAAATAATAAACAATTCATGATTCAGTTTGTTTACTAATCCTGTCTCAAAGGTCAAGACCAAGATTATCAACTCGGTCTTGCTGTCAAATTTGCTTATCTCTCAAATGAGCATAAATGAATGGCTCAGATTAAGATGTGACTAAAGTTCTTTCCAGGAAGGACAACAAAGTCCCAGCTCCCACAGCCACCAGAGGCTGAAGAGGGAAGATGTGGAATGTCTGCCATGCTCTACTGGAGACACATGAATTATGTCATGACTATGATCTAAGAATGTGAAGAATAAGCTTAAAACCACCCCTCAGATATTTGAGACTCCTGCTTCATCCATCAGATGAGCCTTCTGCAGTGGTGTCCTGCCAGGAATGGAGTGAGCGAGTTATCATTTTTTCTGCTACATACAGAGTATAACAACTTTCTACTTTTGCTGAAATTTGAGGGAGGCTGCATTAGATGTTTTCCCTAATTAGAGCTGATTCTTTCCACCTAGAACTGTGATAAGGAATTCTTTTTTTTTTTTTTTCTGTGAAAATATAGAAAACATAATACTTCAGAACGTAGCATTCCAAAGTCCTTTTTCCTAACCATTACTCCAGAATAGATATGACCCATATGGTTCGGGCTTAATGATTACTAACACTCACATAGTGCCAGGCACTCAAAGTGTTTTCCATATGTTAACTCATTTACAACTCGTAATAATCTTCTGAGGTAGAACTGTCCTCATCCCCATTTTACACATCAGGAAACAGAGAGCTGTTTAGCAACTTGTCCAGGCATCAGAGCCAAGCCAGGATTCACGTGAGGCAGGGAGGCTCCAGAGTCCATATAGGACCTCTGTTTTGTGTATTTATTTGGGAGATGGGGAGAGGAAATGCAGAGAGAGGAGAAGAAGGAAAAAAAAAACCTTCTGGGAGACTCTCTTCTCTCCTGGCCCACACACATATATACCGCAAAGAAAATTTCGGTTGTGAACACATCAACAAGTCCATTCTCACTGGCTGGTTCTTCAAATAAAAATGCTCAATTTCTTTTTTTTTTTTTAAAGATTTTATTTATTTATTTGAGAGAGAGAATGAGAGACAGAGAGCACAAGAGGGAAGAGGGTCAGACGGAGAAGCAGACCCCCTGCTGAGCAGGGAGCCCGATGCGGGACTCGATCCCGGGACTCCAGGATCATGACCTGAGCTGAAGGCAGTCGTTTAACCAACTGAGCCACCCAGGCGCCCAAAAAATGCTCAATTTCTTATTAAAAGGGCAGTATTCTTCTAGAACTACTTGGAGAAGTAGGAGAAAAGAGGAGCCTGGGCACCAAACAAGAATGGTGTCACACACAAGAAGCAAAGAAAGAGGAGACCGGATGGAGCTGTCGTTGGAGAGGAGGGTGGCCTAGGCCTTACTGCAATCTAGACCCTGTGAATTTCAGACTTTTCTCCCTCTCCCCAAAGTATTCTTCAATATGATGTCTTCACACGTGAGGAAAGCCAGAATAACAGTGGCTGCTACAGAAGTACATATGGAAATACATGTGCTTGGCCTGCGCAAGTTCATTACCAACATTCATCAAATCTTCATTCATCATTACATATTATTCCCATTTTAGAGGCAAGGCTAAGACATAGAGTATTTTGCCCCAAGCCACAGAATTATATAATTGTATTTATTATATAATTGAAATTCCAGCTTCTAGATGCTATGATAGGTTAAGGAGTCCAATGAGGTCCCTGGAAGACAACCATCTCCCCTGTTGCGTAGAGAGACCCTTGAGAACTGTAATGGGTGGTGACCACTGCACCCAGCAAGAAGACATGTACCTGAGTATACAAGGATGGGAATAACAAAAATTAATGTATTTACTGTTGTGGTTACATTGCAGCTGCATTGCGAGTGGTTCCCAAAATACATTTTATTTTTTTAGTTTTTTTCAAAGATTTTATTTATTCATGAGAGAGAGCACGTGTGCAAGAGAGCACAAGCAGAGGGAGGGGCAGAGGGAGAGGGAGAAGCAGGCTCCCCAGAGCAGGGAACCTGAGGCAGGGCTCGATCCCAGGACCCCGAGATCATGACCTGAGCTGCGAGTGGACGCTTAACCAACTGAGCCACGCAGGCACCCCCCAAAATACAATTTAATGCTTTCTTAATAATATCCAAAGAAAAAAGGAAAACTAAAGAAGAATTTGGAATTTGTGGGAAATTTTTTACAAGAAATTGGCACGCTAACCAATTTGTAATTTGGGAGGGTGAATAACTTTGACATCTCCCATGAGAAAAACGCTCCTCAATCACCTTACTCTAAAAAAAGGGGTTTTGAAGGAAAATAAATCCCATATTTTGTATTAAAAAAAAAAAAGTCTAGGTGGCTAGGTGTAGACAATGGGAAGCTCATTCATACTAACAAATTAAAAATTGCTTAAAGTTTTATTCAAGCTCTGTTTCAGAATCAAGAAACGGCCTAACGGGTGACAAGGTGGTGAGGCTCTATGCCTGATGTGGCTGCACCTGTTTAAGCACAGAAGAGACAGCCCGGCTGAAAAAGCACCCTCATCAAATGACACCATAAAACTATGTATTTTAATGGGCTGGAAAGACAAATCTGAACAACTGGTCGACAGGCTGGATTTAACTCGGCCCTTTTCTTTGTCTGATAGCTGAATAAAAGAATGGATTTTAATAATTGAACTCACGGGGCGCCTGGGTGGCTCAGTCGTTAAGCGTCTGCCTTGGGCTCAGGTCATGATCCCAGGGTCCTGGGATCCAGCCCCACATTGGGCTCCCTGCTCAGCCGGGAGCCTGCTTCTCCCTCTCCCACTCCCCCTGCTTGTGTTCCCTCTCTAGCTGTGTCTGTCAAATAAATAAAATCTTTAAAAAAAATAATAATAATAATTGAACTCACTATATTTTTCATGATAACTCAGGACATGCTGAGGCCAAACTGACAGAGATTTTTTTCAGCAAGATTTGCTAAATTTTTTAGCGAGTGGTACTGGGGGGGCGGGGAGGGGGACACCGGATGTGAAGTGACATGGGGCCACATCTCCAGGCCAGAGGGTGGGAGGCGGATCAGGTCCAGGCCCCAGCTCACTTCAGGGTCCCCACACGCCACGTCATCAGGGCACTAGAGGCTGGTGAAAATGAAAAAAACAAACCCAAGAAACTGAACCATGGTTTGGATTCTAAACCCTCCCTTTAGACAAACTTGTAAGGAACTGGAAAGTGATTTTCAAGGCTTACTCAACACTACTGGGCTCTGGCTTACCAAGGAAAGATGAAGGAAGGTAGGTTTCCAAACTCAGGGTAGAACTTGCTATTTTTCTTCAAAAAGTAAAAAGATGATGCAACAAAGAATAAAAATATAGATGAAGTAAATGAATTCACCTAAAATAAAGAGGGGCCTCAAAGGCAGGCTTCTTCAGCAGATACTTTGCCAAGACAGATTTGTTCAGTGCATAAGACAAAACTGTTGCGATAAAAAGGGAGCTTGAGAGTTAGATGAAGATGGTGCTTGTGAGAATGTTGAGACTCTAGCTTTGTTCATGTGTGATGGAAATTCGTGATAAAACAAAGATCATCACCAGCCAGTTGTTCACTGAGAAAGTCCTTTGATGAGTATTTCCCCGAAAACACTCTAAGCTACCACGCAATCCCAGGGACACCCTCTCACCAAGAAGACAAACTTACAAAATCTTTCCACCAACAAGAACCTGAAAATGTCACAGGAAGAATTCTGGGCACCCCCTCCCCTTGGGGAATCCCCTCCCACAGCTTATAAAGCAGTGAAGAAAGTCATGTCATCTCCATTACTTGTGTGGGACATTATCTGGCTGCTCACCCCTGCCCCCACAACCATAGCATGAGTTCATTCTTCTCTGCCACTCAGGTACTTGAATAAACCAAGTTTGAGAAGTGCTGAGTTTAGCCCTTAACCTCAAGGCGCACCTGACTCCCGCCAGGAGGAGGAAGGAGACAAGCAGGAGATCCTGTTGGTACCACTACTTCCTGTTGTGCGTACTCCAGGCCGGCACCAGCCTGAACACAAGCCTCCCACCCCCCCACACCACCAAATGATGGGAGGCCCTACCAGCACATATGAGGGTTTTGTCTGCCTTTTCACTTGGGAGTCCTTCCTCTCTCCCCATCAGCCTGCCCCACCCTCCCCTCACTGCAAGATAGGTCCAGCAAGGACCCCCACTCCCCTGTCCACAGCAATGGGCACTTGACCCAGGGCACCCCCTCCTAAGGAATGCCTTTCCTAAGACCTGATTTAGCAACAGTAGAAAAAAGAGGGTCTCCTTTCTTGCAGGGTCAATGCTGTAAGGGCTGCTGTAGCTGTCTTTCAGACCCAAGAGAAAATGAGGCCAATATACAGAGCACACTTGAGTCCCCATGAAAGCCAGCTTCCCCCTCGGATTTCCCTAGCATATAAGTCAACAAATTCCATGTTTGACTTAAGCTACTTTGAGTTGGTGGGGGGGAGGAGATGTGCAAGCCCCAATTTTCCTCAAGAAAATTGCTTTTTTTTTTTAATAGGAAAAAGAAAAACTTTGTATCTAATAATATACTCAGTTACCATTTCCGGTAAAAAAGATTCCTCATTTGGACAGGAAATAATTTGTTACAAATACATTCATAAAACAGCCACTTATGTTTTGCAGAAAACTGTTCTAACTTGATACTTAAAATCTTATAAGTAAATGGTTTAATTATAAGGTTCCAAGTTATCCTTTAATATATTGTAACGCTCCGATACATCTGAAGGATCACATCGAATACTTATTAAAGAATTATATCATGTCAGACAGGACATGGTAGCATTAAAAAAAAAATAACCACCAAAGATGTTTC
>NC_138373.1:60221001-60232468 GCF_054177405.1 Leptonychotes weddellii | reverse complement strand
ATTGATGAGGTTTATCAGATGTGGTAGGAATGATCAATGAGGTTATTCCATTTCATAAATAAGGCAACCGTGACAGGGATCAGTTCCAAATTTATTACGGTGACACAGAAAATATATCCGTAAACCGACAAAGCTCACAGACCTTTGATCTTTCATGACTTTCAAACCTGCTGTCTGAGGCCAATCTGCTCCCCAGACGTGTCACCTCCTCATGGAGCTGCCTCTGGGCTGCTAATCTTCCTGGTACAAACCCCCGACTTCTCCCTCACTACCAACATCCTTCTCTTTTGCACATCTGCCTCTTAGGATGGGCCTCAAACTCTAGGAGAATCAGGGATGGAGTCTTACTGACCTTGATTCCTGGACCGGATTCTAATGGAACTCGACAGTCTGCCTAACAAATAAATATTCGTTAAATGGATAAATCATATTTCCTTTTGCTTTATTGTAAAAACAAAAGGAAGAAAATGATAAAAAGAAAAAAACAACCTTGCCTATTAGGATCTCAATAAAGACATTCTAAAAATGTGAAGGAGCCCAATGTAGGCTGAGGGGTAATGTGAAATAATCTAGGCATTTGTTCTTAATACAAGAGAAAGAGAGAGCTTAGTTTCTGATAAAAGAAAAAAAAAAAAATCTGACTTTAACAGATCCTGATTCTCCCCCCATCTTCACGGTTTTTCATTGGCATTCTTAAATTTCTCTAGGTTCAGTTATTGGAGATTCCCTCCTGACACTGGATTTGAAGGTAACTCAGGTAACTCGGGTCAATTCGGGGTCAAATACCAGAAAGGGAGCATGTCTGCTCTTCAGCTCCACAGGCTGGCCATACTGAGGGGAGCTGTGGGCCCTCCAGCCATCTCTGCCACCTGTTGTCAGGAACCCCCCTCTTGAAAATCACATCTTCCACCCCAAATGCATTCCTTTTCTCCACTCATGTGCTGTTCATTCATGACAAGTGAAGCGGGGAAGGAGCAGGAGGACAGAACACAGGCCCCTCTGTCAGCCAGTCCTCCCACAGGCACTCCAGCAGCCCCTGGGGCTCTGGGCGCAGAACAAAGTCCCCAGCGGGGGACCCGCGGGGGCAGACACGTGGACACAGGCAGGCAGGCGACTTCTGCTAAGTCAGTGGCCTCAAACGGGTAGAGAAGCACCAGTGGGGAATCCCTGCAACATGGGCTGCTTCTCACCCCACCTGGAATTCCTCAGTACCCCAAGAAATGATCAAGCTGGTGGTAAAGGCAGAGCCCCCCCGCTGTGAGGGAACTGTCGGGCAGGGTTGGGAACTGTGTATTTACTGCTGTCCACTGAAGGCTTCTGTCACCCCACATCCATGTGTCGCAGCCTCATCCCCAGTGTGATGGTATTTGGAGGTGGGCCCTTTAGAGGGAATTAATTCATAAGGGTACAACCCTCACGAATGGGATTCAGTCCCTTAAAAAAGAGACCCCAGAGAGCTCCTTCCCCACTTCTGCCAGGTGAGGGCACAGCATAAGGACAACGGGCTACAAAGAGAAGTGGGCCGGCACCTGGATCTCGGACTTCCCAGCCTCCAGAACTGTGAGAAATCAATGTTTGTTATTTAAACCTACATAGTCTCTGGTATTGTGTTAGAGCCGCCTGAACAGATGAAGACATTTATTAACATTGAAGCGCACTAGTGTATCCTTCCCAGCCTACCACCCCAAAACCGCAACCACTCTTCCTCAGCCACACCTGAGATGTCCCGCAAGGTTTCTAAGTCCACGGGGCTCACACCTGTCCCTCCGTCCACAGCATTTCACGTGTTCACCTCGCAACAGAGCATGCGCCGCAAGTGTGACGTAAAATATACTGTTTTAGGACACATGTGAAGTGCTCACCCTGTGTCTCTCTTCTCTCTCACTAGAAGGGATTCTATTTTCTCATATTCTTTTTTTTTTTTTAATGTTTAAATCTCCCAAAGCATCTAACATAGGTCCTCATGCACAGCAGGTTCTCCATTATTTGTCCACCAAATCCCTTTTAAAGTTTAATTGCTCAGGTTATTGCTCATTTCCCCCTCATTGTTCCCTTCATCCACGACCAAGACATTCACTTACTGGCAAAATTGAAAAGTTAACTATTGTTTACTTTTACTTGAGAGAATGTGGGAAGGATGATCCTCGGACACAAACTCTTCAAATAAGAAAGCCAGAATAAAAGATGCAAGAACTTAACGTTACTCTGGGGACACGACATCAAAAACTAATGAGGTACTGTATAGTGACTAACATAACATAATAAAAATAAATAAATAAATAAATAAATAAATAATAAATATAAAAATAATAATTAAAGTTACTCTGGGGATTTAACCATTCATTCACAAAACATGCTCAGCTTTGGAGGGACAAGGACAAAGGCATCACCTCTGTCCCCAAGGACTCGCAATAAACAGAGGAGAGAGAACGTAGGAACAGAAAGGTAGAACTGAAGTCTCAGGCATGCTGTGAATGTAAATACACGTGGGCTCTCTCCATGGGCCCTGGCTGCTCGGTGAACGTCAGATTTCAGCTTCCTGTGAGAAGCCCTCCCTGACCAACCAGTGTAAAGTAGGCTTCTCCCCCACCCCCTCTTCCTCACAGCACACTCTGAGCACCTGCCCCATTTGTAATCCTGGGTTTCTTGGCTCCCTGCTCATGTCTGTCTTTCTAGAATGGAAGCTCCACGAAGCAGGCCTATTCTTTGTGCCCCTTTCTATCTAGCACAGTGCCCTGCACAGAAGGTGTGTGTGGACAAATGAAAGCCAGGAGGGCCAGTCCCACCACGTGGTTGGAGGTGGACGGAGTCAGAAAAGCTGTCCTACATCAGAGGAAGGTCGTGGGAGCAAACAGTCTCCCAGAGGAACAGAAGAGTCAGACCAACCCGAGTGGTTCATCTTGCTCCCTCCCTTTACTTGCATAAAATGCGGAGAGCTGCCACCTAACAGGGTCATTGTCAATGCCCCCAGGACAGTGCCTGGTTATTCAGTGCCTGAGCAATTACTGCCACTTCCTCCCCTCTCCTCTTGAGCCACGTGAGCTGGAGAACACACACACGCGAAGCATAAAACCCTCCTCAGCACAATCTAATGGGCCCAGGTCACCAAGGAGGGTAGGAACAGAAGCGGGGTGGGGGGGGGGTGTAGGCACGTGGAGAGGAGGGAGGGGGATTCCATGAACAGAATGTAAGCTCCAGCTTACACTGAATTGGGGCGAAACTGGGAGCTGTGGTGTGTTCTACACTTAACCCCCCACTGGCCATTCAAGTAATTCATTTTACTGCTCCATTCATCAGTTCATCATCATTTCTTCCATCAAGGAGGATAAGCCAGAGAGATTTAAGACCTAACGTCCAAAAACAAAAGACACGCATAGGTACCTCTCAGGAGTCCTGGGGCGGGAGCAGGGTGTACTGCTCTAACTTGTAATACATTTTTTAAAAACAGTACCACTCACTTATGCACAGAGTTTACGTTTGAACTGAGATGCCTGCAGTGGATCTGTTTATGTGGTGCCAATTTTTAATGTATTATTATCTTTTGAAATGCAAAGGGAGTAGAAATGAGAACTCCACAATTATCTTTTTGAATACATGTAATATAAATCACAAAATGCTGGAATTTCTTTATCCTTGGATATTGGTAATTGAAGGAAAATTAGGGGGCAGGGGGGCATTTTCTCCTTCAATTCGCAGCTCTGCCCAAAAGATTTTGCAGTACAGCCAAAGATAATGAAGGCAGCATAAATATTCATGGTCAAAAGGAAAAAGGGTTGTATGGCAGGCTGCATAATGCCTCCCGCAAAGACGTTCACGTCTTAATGCCTGGAACCTGTGAATGTTATCTAATATGGCAAGGACTCTGCCAATGTGATAAACTTGAGGATCTTGAGATGGAGAAATTATACTACATTATCTGGATGAACCCAACATAATCCCCAGTGTCCTTAAAAGGAGGGAGGCCAAGGGAGACTGACTCCAGAGGAAAAGGTGGGATGAGGGTGGGAACAGATGCGGGAGTGATGTGTTTTGAAAATAGACCACAAGCCAAGGAATGCAGGCAGACACTAGAAGCTGAAAAAGACAAAGAAACAGATTCTTCCTAGGAGACTCCAGGAGGAATGGGCCTGACTGGCACCTTGATTTCAGCCCCCTAAGACTCATTTTGGACTCCTGACCTCCAGGACTGTAAGAGAAGAAATCTGCCTAAAAGAAATTTACTACAGTGGCAACAGTAAACTGTAGTATGATTGTTTGAGTCCAAATTGCTTGATCACAAAGCTAGTTGAGAAAGAATAAATTCTTATACTCAAACACATAGCCTTCTAAATCTGACCTAATAGGTGCTGTGTGGCTTTTATCTTTGCAGAAGTGTCAGCTCTGGTTCCATTTCAGACCAAGACCCTCCCCGTCATTATCATATTCAAGACGTTAAGCGGAAATCTATTTTATTCTATTAATTCTATTATTCTATTCTATTATAAAAGCATGTTTTCTTGAATCTTACTGTGTGTTTAGTTCTTAGATATAATTCTTATTACATATTAGGATTCAAAATATCTTTTGGGGGTTGTCTGGGTGGCTCAGTCAGTTAAGCACCCGACCTTGATTTTGGCTCAGGTCATGATCTCAGGTCCTGGGACTGAGTTCTCATTGGGCTCCCCGCTCAGCCAGCAGTCAGCTTGAGCTTCTCTCCCTCTGCCCCTCCCCCCACTCATGTGTGCTCTCTCTCTCTTAAATAAATAAATCATTTAAAAATATATCTTTTGAAATTGACTCCACTCCAATTTAAAAATAGGAATAAAAAACACAGTAATTCATCACACCAAACTTTAAAGAATATAATTTGTCTATGATCTACTGTGTGTCTCAGGCTGTATTTGTTAGCTGAATAATATACACAGAAGTTTGAAGAACTCAAATTAATTAACTTTATTAATTGTATACCCATTGCTTTCTCTCCACTTCTAGAAACTGTTTCAGTGATAACGATCAATAAAGAGATGCCTCACTTGAGAGAATGGGTAAACATGTTAGCTGTCCCACCTTACTCAGGACCTTAAACAATGATTTATCCTGGAAACACCCGAAGCATTTATAAACAGAATAACAAAGAAGCGGAAGAGAATAGCCCCATATTTGCTTAATAAGAATAATATGTAACAGCTTGAAATTCTAAGAAAGGACAGAGAAAATAAATTCAAGTAACTTTGTAGCAGAATGCTTTCATTATATACCTTGAGGAGCGTATCTTCTAGTGATTATAAAAAACTACAAGAAATGGTTACTCTTACTTGCTAGTCCTGGCTGGTGGTGGCACCACTGGTGTTGAAATTCACATGCTCTTCTATGTGTCTGCAGGTAGCATAAAGCAAATGCCTAAACATACACTTCCTCTTGGCAACCCAGGTTTTCAATATGGGAAAAGGGGGATATAAATGCCGAATTAGGGAAATGTGAGGAATGGCCCAGTGATGGTGGATTTGAATGGGAGAGTATCAGTATGAATTAATACCTTTTTTCTTAAATTTATGTCCTAGACCTATCTACAGAAAAGGTCTAGAAATGAGGATGCCACATCAGCAAAGAGTACACATGGTACCCAGATCTTGATTTCTAAGTACCATTCCCACAAAAAGCAATCAGGTTCCAGAAGAAATGCTGGGTTCCAAATTTGTGGCAATGAAAGCACAACGTGAATCTGGAAATTATATCGTCCCTTTAAAAATAGAGTGATCTTAAGATTTTCACCTAATTGACCAAACTTCGGGTTACCCAAGGAGGGATAACTTAATTATACCTGCCTCTTGATGCAATTAAATAAGTGCACAACATCACTTCTGGACAAAGGTGTTCAACCTGAATCTAATAATTAGGAAACAAGGAGACAAACGCAGAACGTGGGACACAGGTCATGACTACTAGTCCAGACTTTGGAAAGAAAGGACAGTTTCCTGAAAAACAGGAAGTGGCAAAATCTCTATTCTCGACCAGCAGAGACTGAAGACGCATAACCAAAAGAAATGCATGAACACTAACTGGGCAGGGAGGGCATAAAGACATTTTTGGACAACTGAAAAAATGTGTAAAGGAACTGTACATTAGATAATATTGTTGAATAAATGTCAATTTTCTGCAGGGTGATACTGGCATTGTGGTTAAGAGGAGACTGTCTTTATTCTTAGGAAATGCCTTAAGTATTTATTTGGGGATAAATTTCATGGTATCTGCAACTTATGTTCAAATGGCTCTACATGGGAAAAACTGTATGTAATGATGATCAGAAGAATGAAAAGGATGAATAAGAGTCACTGAATTGGGGGTGCCTGGGTGGCTCAGTCGGTTAAGTGTCTGCCTTCGGCTCAGGCCATGATCTCAGGGTCCTGGGATCGAGCCCCACATCGGGCTCCCTGCTCCATGGGAAGTCTGCTTCTCCCTCTCCCACTCCCCCTGCTTGTGTTCCCTCTCTCGCTGTGTCTCTCTCTGTCAGATAAATAAATAAAATCTTTAAAAAAAAAAAAAAAGAGTCACTGAATTGTTCTTCCCATTTTTCTGTAGGCTTAAACATTTTCAAAATTTAAAAAGTTGGAAGAAATTCCAAGGAAAGGGAATTTTAAATGTCTTCAAAACCATCATGTCATTATTTTGCCCTAAATTGATTTCTGCTAATTACTATGTCTGTCTGCTTGAAGATATCTATGGTAGTAGTAGCAGTAACAGCAGTTGTATTAAAGAATCAAAGAAAGTGGGGCGCCTGGGTGGCCCAGTCCAATAAGTGGCCAACTCTTGATTTCAGGTCAGGTCATGATCTCAGGGTCTCGAGTTGAGCCCCTTCGTCAGGCTCCACACTCAGCGGGGAGTCTGCTTTATTCTCTCTCTCCCTCTCCCTCTGCCCCTCCTCCAACTCGCACTTGCATGCTCTCTCTCTCACTCTAAAGTAAATAAATAAAATCTTGTATTAAAAAAGAATCAAAGAAAGAGCAGTTTACAGATTATCAGTGATTTTAAAATAATAATTAAATAGGATATAGCCAGTTTAAAATAAAGTGGCATATTTATAAATAATAATAGCCAAAGCCACCGTGCTAAATACTTTTCATGTATTATCTCACTCTCATAATACTTGAGAGAGGTACTATCATCATTCCCACCTTATAGCTGCAAAAGTTCAGGCTTAAAATGGTCACATAGCTCCTATATTATCAGGGCTGTGATTTGAACCCAGGTAGTCTGACCCAACTTTTTCAAATGTATAAACTTGCATTCATGGAAAGAGGAAATCAGTCATCAGGAAACAAAAGATTTGCACACATTTTGAGAGGGTGAATGTAACCATAAGAACATGCAACCAGAAAAGAACAGAATGCAGAATGCCTAGAAAAATATACAATCTGAAAACAAACAAAAAAGAGCTACTGATATTTAAAAATATGGTTGCTAAGTAAAAACTTCAATAGGAGAGTTAGAAGTTAAAATTATGGAAATCTCTCGGAACACAGAGCAAAAGGACAAAGAGATGAAAAATGAAAGACAAGATAAAAAGACAGAGGATTAATGCAGGAAGCCTAACATCTGACTAATAGAAGTTCTAAAGACCACAGAAAAGTGAGGAAAGAAAGGAAAAGAAGCAATTATCAAAGAAATAATATAAGAACACTTGCCAGAGCGGAAGAGAGACGTGTGTTTAGACTTCAAGAGTGTGCTGGTTGTCACTGCATTGTCTCTCAGCCGTCCATCCACCCCATTTCCCTCCTTGATGATACTGGAGCTGGGCATGGGAAAGGTTTCTCCTTTGCCAGCTGACATCGGGCAGGAGGAAGGGGCTTCTCTGTGAGTTGTGCTCTTGCCAGGAGATACACACCAGTGAGTCTCGGCCTGAGCACTTGCAGGTGGGTCCCAGAGAGTCTGGCAGGCTCCCTGCAGGCAGCTTCCCACAAGGTGTAACAGCAGCATGCCTATGAGTGTTCCCAAGTGAGAACTTGTAGGCAGGCACCCAGCAAGGCTGGTGGGTCCCCTGGGTGGTGGAGGGGGAGGCTTCCTAGGGAGTTGCACTGCCACATCAGCAGGCAGTATCCCACTCGGGCCTACATGCAGCACCTCACCCACCTGCTCTGGTACCAGTGGACCACAAGGCATGCCCTCTCCAAGAGATGACTCTCAGCTTTGGGGATAGGCGAGGGGCAGTCACTTCTAAATCTGATCCTGCATCAGATCTAGAGGAAGCAGCTGCTCCCTATGTCTGTCATTCCTGTATTCTTTACTGGTCCTCTTTTCCCCTTAGTAGCTAATCCCCCGCTAGCCCCTTAGTAGTCAATCCCTCACTGCTAGTTAATAATTCTTTACACTTCCCCTGCCCAAATTCCTCTTTGATTTTTGTCTCCTGAATAGAACCTGATACACCCACTGACTACAAAATACAATAAATGAGAAAAGACTCATACCCAGACACTTGACTATGAAATTACAGAATATTAAGGAATGAAGAAAAAGAGAGAAACTCTAGGAGCTTCCAAAAAGGAATAAAGAATCAGTCAAAAAGATGTTTTAAAAAAAAAAAATGAGACCAGCATGTGACTTTTCACATCAGCAACTATAGGGCAAAATTTTTGATATTTAGAGAAAAAAAATATTTCAAACCTATAAATCCATACCAATCATAGTGAAGAACATTTTCAACCATACAAGACTCAGAAAACTTACTTCAATCCAAGGAAGTCATGTGAGATTATATTCCACCAAAACGAGAGTAAAAAAATAAGAAAGGGGAAATGTAGCATACAAGAATGATAGGACAAAGCCTAGAATTCCAGGAAAATGAGCAGGAGAAGATCTAGGAAGCAATGAGAAAATCAATGAGTGGGCTCCAGAAAGGACATCTTCAAGACGACTGCATTTATTTCAAGGAACAGACAAATGAGTTAAAACCTAGAAATTATTAGGGATACAGTAAAGGAGACATGGGTCTTCCCTCAAAAGGGAGGGGAAAAAAAGTCAGATCAATAAAAACTCTAGAACAACTGCCAACAACAAAATATAAGACATGATCCAAATGTGCCCTGATTCTGAGCACTTGGTGAAACTTAACAGAGGAACCTGTTTGAAATCAACATTAGAAATTTCCTCCTTTGAGCAATGCTTCAGTTGTGATATTGGAATTATGGGGAGGGAAGTACAATTATAGCACACTACTTGGCTCTGCCACAGACAGTATTTACGTGAACACACTCATTGGCTTGTAACCTTGAGACTCAACCTATGGACAAAGCAAAGCAAATTGTGCCAGTTAGAGAAGGCAAATGTTATCAACTTCAACACTTAAAAGTAAAGATATAGCTGAGAAAGTTGAAAGACGGACAAGTGGGAAAAAAAGAGGCAGACAGAAGAGTAGCAGTACTTAGTACCCAAATCTCACAAAATTTGAGATAAAAGGTGGTAAGCAGGTGGAACAAAATATAGAGACTTATGAATATTACAATTGCAATAGTAACGAATAGAGTTCATACAGTGATAAAACTAAGAAGTTACACATGGCTCTGTGTGTGTATGTGTGTGTGTGTGTGCTTCATCTATCATAGCAGAGAGTCAACAGATAAAACCCAAAGCAGATACATCAAAACAGCTGAGCATGGGGCGCCTGGGTGGCTCAGTCAGTTAAGCGGCTGCCTTTGGCTCAGGTCATGATCCCAGGGTCCTGGGATCGAGCCCCACATCAGGCTCCCTGCTCCGCGGGAAGCCTGCTTCTCCCTCTGCCATTCCCCCTGCTTGTGTTCCCTCTCTCGCTGTGTCTCTCTCTGTCAAATAAATAAAATCTTTAAAAAAAAAAAAAACAGCTGAGCAAATATGTTATTAGAGTTACAGAAGTAATAACCACTAATAGAATTAACAGGAACCATTAAAAATGTCTTGCCTCTGGAAAATAAGACTTTTTTTTTCATTATCAGCGCTTCTCTACCACCTGATTTTTTTCAGCCATGTTCATCCATCACTGTGATATTTAGAAAATAACCATCTAGCGCCAAAGTTGGCAGACTTTTTTCTGCAAATAACTGATGGCAAATACTTTAGGCATTGTGGGCCATAGAGGTCTCTGGCAGCTACATAACTCTGCCATTGTAATGTAAACAATCTGTAAATGGATGGGTGTGACTGTCCCAGTAAAACTTTATTTACCCAAACAGGTGGCAAGCCAGCCTCAGCCTTCAGGCTGTAGTTTGCTGAACCCTGATTTAGTCCAGTGTTTCCCAACCTACATACTACAGGATACTCCAATATATTTAAGAGTATTCCTCAAAAAAAAGGGAGAGAGATTCCAGGATCAAAGACTTTAGAAAATGCTAGGTTAAATAAGCCTAAATAGTCTTCTTTACTCCAGGACCACAGCCCTGAATGTGCTGATGAGCTTTGAATACCCAGCATGGAAGTAATCTAGAGTACACAACATTACTCCAACTTGTCTGAACACATTGAAGGAGAATCAAAGGCCACTGGTGTTCAGTGGAACAGTCTAGGAAACAGTATCATAATCAAATTCCTACCTTGTAAAGATGAATAAATAAGACTGGGCAAGTGGCATGTGACTTGCCCAGGGCTACTTGACTAGATGGTGTCAGAATGGGACTAGGGCCAGCCAGCACAGGGTGCTTGCTGCCTCTCCACAAGGCTGACCAGTGAGGTGCCTAAGGAAGAAATCAGAGCAAAGCTAATAACATCTCTATCCTGAGTGACCTCAGGGGACACACTTCAAAACAATGTAATTACATCAATGCAACAATACTTAAACTTCAAAAAGCTGAAGACTTTGGAGCTAGATTTTATTATTTTCTCTACAAACATCATGATGTAAGCTGAAGTATATGATGAGTCTCACTCACTATGAATCTGTCTCCTCATCTCTAACATGGGGGTAGGGGAGTAAAAACAATAGAAAATAAAAAGGAAAAAAATAAACTTTTCTCTCAACTTTTTTGTGATTCCGGCACATTATTCAGTGGTACTAAGCATACTTTATGTGTTATGGCATATAAGTAACAAGTTCCTGTTGATTAAGCTCTATCTGAACGTAGGGCACCATACAAAGCACACAGCATGTGTGTGGGGGATAAAAGCAAGCTGAGGAGGGCCAGGGATAAAAGAAAATGCCTGGGGAAACCTAATTTATGTGAAGATAGTACTGAAATAGGAAACAGAGCAACCTACTTCCAAACTGAGATGTTCAGGATATAAACTGAAAAAAAAAAAAAAAAAAAAAGAGGAGAAATGCAGTATTTAGCCAGGTGGTCCTGGCAAGGTGGGCTCCAACAGAACTGGGTATACCTGCTCTGAAAACAACATCCTGGTTCATGAGGTGGTTTCTGACTCTTAAAACGTCGTATGTCATTTTCTTTTAATTCACAAATCAACCATCCCATTTTCTTCATGTTTTTCAGGTGTATTTTCATAGCCTGTGATTATTTTTTTTTAATTTTTT
>NC_138373.1:60182013-60220501 GCF_054177405.1 Leptonychotes weddellii | reverse complement strand
AGCATAATACCCTCCAGTTCCAGCCACGTTGTTGCAAATGGCAAGAGCTCATTCCTTTTGATGGCTGCATAATATTCCATTGTGTGTATATATATATATACACCACATCTTCTTTATCCATTCATCCGTCGATGGACATCTTGGCTCTTTCCACAGTTTGGCTATTGTGGACATTGCTGCTATAAACATCGGGGTGCATGTACCCCTTCAGATCCCTACATTTGTATCTTTGGGGTAAATACCCAGTAGTGCAATTGCTGGTTCGTATGGTAGCTCTATTTTCAACTTTTTGAGGAACCTCCATACTGTTTTCCAGAGTCATAGCCTGTGATTATTAACAGGGATGGAGTTGTAAAAACATTCTTAGCCAACCTAACTAAGGGGAAGCTACCTCCAAACTCTTACTAATGGTGGGAAAATGCAACGTGTTTCTTCCAGAACCATGGGAATCTACCTCTGCTGACAGAATTCCCATCCAACTACTTCCAGGTCAGATTGCTCCAGAGGTCATCAGTTAGTAGCCCATGGGAAGAGGAAGAGCAATTGCAGCTGACCTACACAACTCACCTTGACCCTGTCCCAATATTACAACCCACAGACTGTCCCTGAGGTCACAATTCCTACTCTGAGACTTGTCCTAATGGCCTCACACAGTGGGAGATTGTCCAACCCTTGAGGCACGGTCATCAAATCCTTTAGAGACCACTAATTATCCAAGACTTCCTTTGTTACACTCCTAAAATTCCCAGTGCTTGGGGCCAGACTAGGAGGAAGCAGCTGCAGGGCAAGAAAGGTGAAAGCCCATCTAGGTGTTGATACAAGGTCCCTAGATTTAAATGCAAACCAGCCTCTGGCCTGCCCTGCCTGGTACAGTCTGTTTAAAATGGGGCAAGAGCAACTGAGGAACTGAACATTTTAATTAATTTCATTTTTAAAAATTGAAGTGGTATAAAACGTTTCTGCATTAAACACAAATGTATTGCTTTAACAGGATTACATTTCACTTTAAATACTCTATTGCCTAAGATGGTATTGGTCTATTGCCATGTGTGAGTCTACACATAAGCATATCGCTGATCTACATGGTGTTAAGATGATTGACGAATCAATTTAAATGATTTTTTTTCTACACATTCATATACACTGTAATGTGTCTATGTGAATGTTTTATATAGACAGCACAAGTTACAGTGATAATTATGTAACTCCTAATTGGTAAGTAAATCAAAATATGTGTTTTAATTAAATATATAATTTATTTTTCTAGCTTATAAAGTAAATATGATCAAATTTTCAAATTTAAAACAGTCTTACCATTGATATAAAATCAAGTGGAGATACAAAATCTAGTACTATAATTAGAACAGTAAGGGAAAAAAGGGACTGGACGAAATAAAAAATGTCATGATCAATACCAATTGCAATTTGCTGTGGCAGAGAAAAATGAAAAAGCTGTTTATTGCGTCAAACAATCAAAGATGATAAAGCAGACAATTTAGCAGATAATTAAGCAGATTATTAAAGGATAATTTCAGCAAAGACACAGTGAATGTGATACAAAATTTCCTTTCAACAGTCAAAAAGGGATCAGTGAAGTTAGTCTCCTGAAATCAGAATTAAATGACCAACAAAAAAATTTTAAATGATTTTTAACAAAATCTGAGCTTATAACTTTGGCCAGCTATAAAACACCTCAGATTCTGGAACAATAACAACAAAACACACACACACACACATATATGGAGAGATGGTAAAAAAAAATGTATTCAGTTATGGAAATTCTGTTAGAAAATTATGAGGAAAAGATTAAAAAATGAAAGATTTTAAATTAAGCAACCAAATAATTGCCCATAGAATACAAGATCTTTCTAATAATATCAAAGATAAATAAATTCAAAAATTTTTTAAATCACAAGAAGACTTCTGTAGCTTTAGATGAGTCGTGCAATATAAGAGACATTGCCAAATTAGTACTTTGGGTGCATTTTTGTCTTAAACGACTTCCAACTTATAAACAATGTTGTCAATTCATAGCTGAAAAAAACTGAACTCATGGCATAGATACTTTTGAATCTTTTCCATCTGTCAAAGAAGAATTTTCACTAGATATGAGAACATAAACCTTCTATCGTAATAGTGCTCCAGCTAAGTTGGGTCAAAAAATCCAGACTTACTAACCTTTTAAAATAGGAGACTGGTATTTTTCTCTTAGTGCTTCATTCTACTGTTTGATATAAATTTGTAGCTGGTTTTCTAAAGCACAGCCTATGAAAACTGTCATGGGTATCACTGGTAAAATTGTTTAGTATATACACATAAATGTTATGAATTACCATCAGTTTATAGAATTGCTGAAAGAAATGGAAAATAATTAATGCAATAATCATGTGTTCTCTGCAAGCAGATCTTTGGTTGGACTGGAAAAGTTTTACTAAGATTTACCCTGTAGTTAACTCCAGTTCGAGATTTTCTTTTAACAAAAAAATCTTGCCAAATACTCAATAAAGACAAAAAAAAAAGAAAAAGAAAAAGCAGTGTGATTTTTGTTTTCTCAGAGATATCACACTGCATATCAACAAGCTAAATTGGAAGCTCCAATAAAAGAAAAAGCTTATTTATGACCTTGCCAAGCAAGAATGAAAATGTAAATCAAAATTGATACTTTTCATAAATCAAAAATAATGTTTTATGCATTTTCCTAACTTGCATCAATATGCAGAAGATCTAATTGAAATCAAAAGCATTATACAAATTGTCTTCAAAATCCACAAGAAAAACTTGAACACTTTATGGAGATTTTTAAATTTAGAGTTCATTTTTAATTTTTATAATATCCCTTTGAATTTAATTTTAACACTTCTGAGTTGGCATAAGAGTTAATGAATATGTATAACTTAAACAGACACAGCTTTAAAACTGGTAAGTTCTTGTTTCAAAAAATGATATCAATTTTTCTAAAAAACATTAACTAGTTTTGTCAATTAAAATGGCAAATATTAAAGAAAAATGGTTTTGGCACTCGATGCAGTTATTGGAAAACTTAAGTATGTTTGGGACTTTGTTACACAAATCTACTTTTTCAACTATGAATTTTATGAAATCTAAATACAGACCAAGTATTTCAGATGAAAATGTAGTGTCTGAATTTAGATCTGCTATAAGTCTAATATACCCACCAAATTTTAAGACTTAGTGCAGTAAAAAAGTCTCATAAATATTTTTATATTGATTACATGTTGAAATGATAGCATTTGGGGTTGAAAGGGTTAAAGAAAATATATTACTGAAATTAACTTCCCCTGGTATCTTTTAATTTTTTCAATGTGACTACTAGAAAATTTAAAATTAGATATGTGGCTCACATTATATTTCTGTTGAATAGTTAGAGACTCTGACTACTCAAGTAGTCTTTTCCCAGAAGCATCAATATCATTGGAAAATTTCTTAGAAACACAGACTCTCAGGCCCCAGCTGAAACCTACTGAATAGAATCGGAATTTTATTAAAAATTCCAGGTTTGGCCAAGATGCAGTAATAGGAAACAGATTTGTGTTTTGCTTGGAACAATAAAAGAAAGAAAGAAGAAAAAACATGTGAAACAATGGTTTTCAGGAGACAGGACATCAGAAAGTAAATGAGGCGAGCCTATGATTGTCTCATCTTATTGTCTTAAGAGATTTCCTGGCAAAGACATAGGAGAGGAGAACAGAGGAAGGGCCCAGTGACTTTCTGAGTTGAGTATACAGAGGTGAGAGTCTTGGAAGACAAAGAGTTTGGAGAACAGAAGGGAGCTGTACACAGAGAGAACTTCAGAATCCTCAGAGTCCCCCTGAGTACTCAGCTGAGTACTGATCAGTGCATGTGTGAGCAAACTACCAACTACCTGTGGCTAGGGGAAAAAATACCAGAAAGGATTAGAGGTAACACTGACTGGTGCTCACAAAGGGCCAAGAACAGTACCTGTTTCCACCAAACAGACTAGAAAACCTCATTAATTCAGAGGCATTCGGTACTCAGGAAGATCTTCCCTCTGTAATGGGGAATAATTAGCCCTAGACTGAGCATTGTTCCAGTCCCACCTAACAAGAATTATAAAGCAAGACATAAAAGAATCAACTGTCTCTGTCTAATTTAGCTATGTCCCAAAACAAAACTCAAGAACATTTGTATTAATACAAAAATATCCAGCACCCAAGAAGATAACAATATCTAGCATTCAATAAAAAATTTCCAGGCAAGCAAAGAAGCAGGAAAATTCAACCCCTAATGAGGAGAAATGTCAATCAATTGAAACTGACCCAGGATTAAGACAGATATTAGAATTAGCAGACAAGGACTGGTATTCACAATTTTAAGTAGAGACACGGATATATAAAAACACAAATCCTTGTAGAGATGAAACCTGCAATGTGTGAGATGAACAACACCAGATGGAATTAATTACAGATGGACATCACATACGAAAAAATTAGTGAACTTGAAGACATAGCAATAGAAACACCCAAAATAAAAAATAAAAAATAAGAAAGGAATTAAAAAAATAAAAAAAACCCAAAACATGAATTAGCTGTGGAGACAGCTCAAGCAACTTAATATATATGTAACTGGAGCCTTCATGGGGTAGAGATGGGACAGAAAATAATATTTGAAGAAAAATTACTAAAAATATTCCAAACCTAATAAAAAGATAACCTCAAAAAAAACAAGGAGCTTGACTAACCCCAAGCACAAGATACATGAAGAAAAATACACCAAGACACAGCATAATCAAATTGCTCAAAACCAGCAATGAAGAAGAAATCTTAAAAGCAACTGGAGAAAAAGAACACATCAAAGAGGAACGAAGATAAGGATGACAGCGGATTTTATGTCAAAAACAGTGCAAATGTCAAGACAGTGAAGCAACATCTTTAAAGAATTGAAAAAAAGAACACTGCCAATCTAGAATTCTATACCCAGCACAACTATCTCTCAAAAATAAAGGCAAATAAGGATTTTATCAGACATATAAAAGCGAAAAGAGCTCAGCAGCAGCAGTCCTGCATAAAAAGAAATGTTAAAGGAAGCCATTTTGAGCAGAAAAAAAAAGACATCCCACAGAAATATGGATAACAAAGGCATGAAGAGCACTGGAAATAGCAATTACTTAACATTTTTTTCATTATTTAAATATCCTTAAAACAGAAGTGACTTCTAAAACAAAAATAACAATTTATGTGGAGTTAATTACAATATGTAGAAGTAAAATGCATGACAATGGTAATATACAGCCAAGATGGAAGCATACTATTGTAATGTTCCTACATGTGAAGGGGTTCAACATCATTAAGGGTAGACTGTGGTAAGTTAAAGATGTAGACTGTAAACCCTAAAGCAACCATTAGAATAACAAAACAGAGAGATATAGTATGGTAACCCATCAAAGGAGAGGAAATGGAAACATGAAAAATATTCAAACAATCCAAAAGAAGGCAGCAAACATGCAAAGAGAATAAAGAATGGGATAAATAGAAAACAGATATTGTCATACTGGAAACATAAAAGCAAGAGCCAATTAAACACTGCCTACAAGAAGTGAAAACAAAGACACAAATAGATTAAAAGTAAAAGGATAGAAGATGACATACAATGATGTCACCCATCCAAAGAAAGTTGAAGGAGCTTTAATATCAGACAGGAGATTTTAGAGCAAAGAATATCACCTGGTATGAAAAAGGTCATTTCATAATGATAAAGTGACTAGTTCATCAGGAACATATAACAATCCTAAACATCTATTCACCTTAACAGCTATGCTTCCAAATATATGAAGCAAAACCTGATCAACCAGTAAGGAGAAAGACAAATTCACAAGCACATTCACATACTTCAATACTGCTCTGTCAATATTTAATAGGAGAAATAGAAAAATCAGTTAATACATAAAAGATTTGGATGAGATCCTCCAGTGATCGGAACGCACACCAAAGTCTGAGAAGCACTGTTCTACACTACTCTCAATGACAGACAGTCCATATTCAGGTCAACTTCTGGTAAATTTTTCTTTTGTCTTCTTACTGGTATCATCATAACTGGTGCTCTTTTGTCTGACTTCTAGGCTAAACAGGAGTTAGAGAAGGTATTTCCAGGAAAGCTAATCTTGAAAAATAAACCAGAGAATTTAGAGATGGTAGAGGTGAAAAATTCTAAACATTTTCATCTTAATGAGCTGGAAGTAATATCAGTCCCACCACTTAGATTCAAATTCCTTGAGATTTAAGGTACTCATCTATAGGACTACACCCGAAGAGCTACTGTGAGGGATTATGTAGACAATGCTTGGCACATGGCCTAACACAGAACACCTGCTCAAAAACACATGCTTTTCCTACCTTTTCCACCACACTGACTAATCAGTATGAACACTTCTGATGCAAACCTAAGCTTTCCAGCACATCTGCTTGAGTAATCCCAGAAAGGATAGGGAAGGGAGTAATCACTGAAAATTCTGAGACACCATTCAACTAGCTAATACTTTTCCTTCTAACCCTCAGTGAAGAGCTTTATTTATGGTGGTAATTTACATTCTTCCAACGGCTGTTGCCTTACATCTCAGAATAGATTAACAGAGAAAGGTTGAGTTGGACACCTTTATAACAAAGCTTCAAATTATGGCAAATATATCAGAAGTAAATATGACTAATCTAATTTTTTAAATCCCATTGGAAAATCTCTATCACTTGTTACTGACTGAAATCAAGAGTGGTAAAAACAGGGACAGAAGTCAGAAGACCTGGCTTTCAAGCCAGACCCTGCTATCTGCTTCCTTTATCATCTTGAGTAGAACATTTTTCTTTGTGAGCCTTAATTTTCTCATATAGACAAGAAAGATAAGAAGACAAGCTCTGTTCATCTTATAGAGTGTAAAAAGAATTAAAAGGAGATGCGTGTGAATCCATAAAACGTACATAAGTGCAAAGTATTATTTTCAATGATTGAGGTAATTAGAGGGGGTATAGCTGTTAAACATTGAGCTACTAGTTTTTTCTTCTTTTTATTTATTTATTTATTTATTTATTTTTTAAGATTTTTTTTTTTTATTTGACAGAGAGAGACACAGCGAGAGAGGGAACACAAGCAGGGGGAGTGGGAGAGGGAGAAGCAGGCCTCCCGCCGAGCAGGGAGCCCAATGCGGGGCTCGATCCCAGGACCCTGGGATCATGACCTAAGCCGAAGGCAGACGCTTAATGACTGAGCCACCCAGGTGCCCCAGTTTTTTCTCCTTTTTAGACGTATGCACTCAATATGGTGTGAGCAACCATGAGTTTTTAAAACTCAAAAATTTCCCAAATTACTACTCAAAAGTTTTCTCTGCAAGTAATAAAGGAATGTAACAACAAGAAAAAGTTTGAGTAACTCATCCAAGACTATATCACGAAGCCCTAGGAGTGAAGAAATTCTGGCTTAACACTGACCCAAACCTTCCCCCCCAAAAAAACCTTACTAGAAAGTTAAGAAAAGAGTGGCAATGTTACACTTAATAAAGCTAGAAAGAAACAAACAGTGGCTGTGGCCTTTGGAAGATGCACACATTAAAACAACAACCACAATCAGTGTTTTCACAATGAGCTGGCCACAAATCTGGAATAATCAATGTCTTTAGCAAAAAGCAAGCAAATGCTTGTATCGATCCTCCAAGCCCAACATGGACTGAGGGTACTAAAAACTCCAGCCCTAAATTGTAGTTAATTCTTAAATTAATTCTTAATTCTTAAAATTTTACTACATTAGCATCAAGCTGCTCTTCTGGAATCCTCTGTTATACGGGTGACCTTCATTGTGATTAACTACCATGGAGTTATTGGCTCAGTGCACTGGAAAGTAAGTGTGACCTTAGAGTTGGAAGATCCATATTTAAATCTCAATCCTGTCACCCACTAGATAAATGATTTTGCCCAGTCATTGTACCTCCATGAGTCTCAAAACTCTTCCATAAAATGCAAATACTACTACTTACCTCACGTGATGGTTGTGATTACATGACATTAGTTATGTGAAAGTGCCTAGCACAGTGTCCTGCCCATAACAGTGCTCAGAAATATTTATAAACTTGAATAAGCACCTCTTGCATTAAATGACGATTATTCACAATGAGTCTTTTTCGTAGTACTTTAACTGAAACGTCCAAGTATTCACTGTTAAGAAGACTTTTCTCTTAGCAAGAGCTGTATGTCCTACCAGACTATGAATGATACTTCAGGGAATAATAATCATAATCATAAAAATCCTAGAAAAAAAACATCTTGAGAGGGAAAAATTCTGTCATACTATGCAATCTTTTCATCTTTTAACTGTCTCCACTTTCCTGTCTATACTGAAACTAAAACATTAAATCACAGGCAGGTGTCCTCAGGTTTACCACACTTGGCGATGATAACTAACTTGGTAAGCCCAACCACAATGGAGGCAACTCTCCCACAGCTCATTAACTCTCCCCAGTTATCCCAAGAATTGATAACAATGGGGAAACCATTTGGAAAATACAAGATGAAACAGAAAAGCCATTCTTAGGTAACAATCGGGAATCCCTGTGAACTTGGCAATTAAAGAGGATAAAAAGCTTGGAGGAGAAAAAGGTGTGGGTGATGATTATGTAAACATAGCACTGAACTTTTGAAAGCCAACTTCCAACTGAAACGGGAAGTGATTGAGAAGAACAAGTGTATTGGAGACCCAGTTATGCAGGTAGGAAATAGGAGTGGGTTTATCAATGTTACTAGTTCTAAAATGAGATAAGATGCTACTATTTGAACCTAGAACCAGTATCTGTGCTCAGAATGAAAGTGGGTTTTCCATAATAAGTTTGCAGTTTCCTCTAAGGTGTGTGTGTGTGTGTGTGTGTGTTTTAAGAAGCCTAGACGCTAGAGATGGAACTAATTTGTTAATGGGAAAAAAAAAAACAACACAGCACTTTCACTGCCTGCTATAATGAGCTTGTGTTTTCTTCCAACACTCTGAGAACCAAGTGCAGCAAAAAATGCCACGCAATGAAAACTTTTAGTTTCTTAAATAAAATGATGAGGAAGTTTTTTTTTAAAACACACACACACACACACAGATGTTGGGTTTACATAAATAATCAACCAAAACATTTTTCTACCATATAACTTTCTTGTCAAGCATATATTTTTCTTTTTCCTGGAAACTCAATGTCAGAAGTATATGATGATAATGACTGTTTTTCAATAGATAATTGGATAATTCTGGGGTCAGAATGAAAAAAATATATAAATCTCATCTTATATCAAATTCATTTTTAGGAACAGGGTGGAAATAGTCTAACATTGTTTGAAGTAAGTTGTCTCTGTACTTGAGCTCATGGTCTATCAATTTTTCCAGGGATGTAGGTTCTTAACCTTATTCTTAGAGCTTTTGGACTTAAAATCCAATGGACTAAAAGTTACAGTCTTTTTTTTTTTTAAAGCATGTTTACTTCCAAATATTCAGGCATGGAATCTCCTCATTCTGGTACATAGTTTAAGGACAGTGTTCTTTCTACTTGCACTGCTATCAAGAGCTACATCTGAAACAGGACATATAGACATAGCCCTAAAGCAGAGTGTGCTTGTCCACATTTCTTCTTGAGCCCCAGAGTGATTCACTCTAAAGAAGGCTGCCCATTGTCCTCAGATACTCTCTCTAGAAGAAGGCAGGATCCAACTTCCCCTTTGAGCTTCACCTTTTCTTAAAGAGTGGTAGATTACCTCCACCTGCCCAGCCGGTATTCTTGCAATCACACCTGAGTTTTGTCAGAAACACAGACTTGTCATCCTTAAAAGGCAGAAAAGGGGAGATTAAGCCAGGTAGCCTACATCCTGCTGGATGTGAAGATGAGACTCCTGAGAGCCTGTCGGTGTGCACTGATATGCTTCTCCTTCATGAGGAAATAACTCTTTCCTTCAACAGGCCTGAAATAGAACCACTTTCCTCACCCAAACACAGCTGAGAACAGCAAGGCAGAAACCAGAGGCTGTTGGCTACGATGTCCAGCACTAAGAAGAAGTGGAGAGCCATGGGGTACATACAGTCCCTCCAGGGTGACAGTAAGCCTGGCAACCAGTTTCTGCAAAGCTTGGCAGAAGGAAAAGAAAGCCTCTTTAGAAATACAGTTGGCAAAACACTGAATATAAAGGATACTCTGAGCAACTGCATAATTACAGACTCAGAGTAACTGTCTAAACTGGATGCCCATAGTATATCCTTTGTATGTCAGTGGAGTAGTCTAGACCCCCCTGCACATCCTTTAACAAAACGGCTCTCTAGGCTTCTTCCTTCCTTCCTTTACAGCAGTGATGGAGATGGATGGAGAGGGAAAAGTAAACCCAGGAAGATACGTACTCCAACTTATTGCCTAAGGTTTATGACTTTGGATCTGAGTTCAAACCCAGATATTACTACTTACTGTGTTACCTCATTTGAGGTACTTAACCCCCAGGGTTTCAACTTCTAAGACTGTGCCGATGACAAGAGGTACGACATGTCAAGCCCTCGGCGCAGGGCCTGGCACGTGGTGTACCCAATCCACGACCCTCCTATCAGCAGGAGCCCCACCCCCACCACTGCGTCTTCTGTGTCTCCGTTAAGCCTGGAACATGCATCCATCACAACACCTCTGACACTTTCCTATGCTTTTGTGCTGACAATGCATCTCCAGATTGTAAGCCCTGTGAGGGCAGTGTTGACACTATATTCTCGGTACTGAGCATGTGCACATACACGCATAAGCTTGCATGCACACACACATGGGCGTGTGCACACACGCACACACACCCCACTATGAGGTTAACAAATGTTTGCTGGACAAACAAGTGAATGAATGAACAGATTACTGGGTTACTTTCATTGTTTATTACTATATAATTCCAGTTTTAAAAACCTTTCTCCAGATGTTGTTATAGATGACTAACCTGTCTAGGTTAACTGAGCCTGCTGACCACAGGTGGATTCCAACTAAAGCAGCATCCCTCGGTCTGAGTGAACTACAGTCTGTACTAACACAAACTCCTATCCCAGTGCTATAAACAGATTCCCATATCTAACTCCCCTAGATTAGATTTCCATAACTGTGCTCCTTTCTAATTGGGGAGTTCTAGAACCAAACTCCATTTTGGCACAGGTAAGCAACCTTTCACTTTTTTCAGAATTTGAAAAAAGGAGAGCAAGAAGAAATGTTAATGAAGTCGTTAGCATACACACACACACACACACACACACACACACACACAATTTCAGAGAAAATGCAGTGAGCAAGTACCAGGTGGGAGGACTCCAGAGCTCATGGCAAACACTGCCAAGCAGAGGCCACGGATGTTATCCCTGAAGCTCTGGCTCAAGGCAGGGCAAGAACATCCTTTCCCACCGCCTCTCAACAGCCAATCCGCTCCTTTCCTCACTCTGAGGATACCCCTCCTCGTTCATAGCTTTAGAGAGAAAACTAAAGGTTCCTAAATCCAGGATCTCCTCAGACTTACTCTCCAGTATCTTTTCATGGACATAGAATCACTGCTTGGAAATACCCCTGAGGAGCCTCTAGAACAAGAGGCCCAGCACAGTCTTAATACACCCATGACTTACACACAAGCCACACTGGCCACAAAGCACAAAATACCTTCCAAGATCTTTCAGAAATATAATTTGGAAAAAAAAAAGTAAACATTAATTCTGCTCTGTGTAGGAACAATTTCCATTTGCAAGGGAAAGTTTATCCAAAAACAAGCCCATGTTTCAGTTACTTTCAAGGTCCTGCCATGTGAATGAAAAGCCAAAATAAATTTCAAATCATTTTCCCCAAAGTTCTAGCCTTTGAAATGCCCTCACTTGACCAGTTTCAAAATTGGTGTTTCCAAGTTTCAATTCCAAAGAACCATTTTTTTTTTAAGATTTTATTTATTTATCTGACAGAGAGAGACAGAGAGAGAAGGAACACAAGCAGGGGGAGTGGGAAAGGGAGAAGCAGGCTTCCCGCCGAGCAGGGAGCCCGACGCGGGGCTCGATCCCAGGACCCTGGGATCATGACCTGAGCCGAAGGCAGACGCTTAACGACTGAGCCACCCAGGCACCCCGAACCATTTTTTTTTTAAGGCAAAGTTTCCTCTGAATAAAAACTGCGATCGAGTATATTTAATGTGATTATTATACCTGACGCAGGTGACAGCCAAACGGGACTGGCTCACAACAGAGGCAGAAGGAAGAGTCTGCAAATGGTAAATAGCAAACGAGGAAGAAGGAATCTACCTCTCAAGAAGCACTGTCAAAAAAGGGGAGGAAGAACTGTAACTTCGAACATTGCTTAGAGAGTAAATCCTAAAAGTTCTCATCACAAGGAAAAATAATTCTGCAGCTACGTGCGGTGATGGATGTTGACTAGACTTACTGTGGTCATCATTTAATCTATCCAAATACTGAATCGTTATCCCGTATACCTGAAACTAAGATAGTGTTGTATGTCAATTTTATCTAAATAAAAAATTGAGAGGGGGAGGGAAAAAGAAAAAGAACAGGAGAAGAGAGCAAGAAAGAGCAGGGCAGCCCCGAGAGAGACAAAGACACAAAGACCTGCACTGGAAGCCGGGGGCAGTGCAGACACAAAGAGGCAGCGTGCAGAGGAGGGGCCAAAACGGGGCGGCCTGATCAGCAGGAGGAGAAGCTGACAGCAGTCATCAGAAAGGATAGCCTACCCCGCGTCAAAGAGCAGGCTGGATGGTGGGGGGAAGCAATTAAATACCAATGACAGATGGAGATAAGGGTATCCAAGGCAAAGTGTCCCTAAGACACTTGAAACCGAGGGCTGCCGGGAGGTGGCTGGGCAGCTGCAATGGAGGGAGCAGGAGGGGTAGCATGTCAAAGAGGAGACACGGGGTCCCAGGATGAGGAGAAATCTGCCAAAGTCTGGGGGCCGGAGGAACGGCTACTGGGATGTGCGTGGGGAGCAGGCCTGTGGCTGCACAAGAAACGCTAGAGAAGTCCTGACCGAAGGAGACGCCCTCCACAGCTCAGCAGCTTCTTCCTCCTCCAGGGAGAGAGTCGCTTCTAACCTCTCCGGAGCCCAGTGCCGAAGGGGCAACATGGTCCCCGTGACCAAGGGCTGCTGGCTCATCGTCCAACAGTCCCCCGGTGGAAAAGACCAGACAGGTTAAGATGGCATCCACCCATCCCAGTGGATGTATCTGGAATCCACCGGGCAGGGTGTAGCACTCCACACCATTAAACAGGAATAAACACTTGGACAGAGTCATCTTCTGAAAGGAGCGGGGCTGGCTGAAGACAGATAATGGATCCAACAGCCATGTCGGGCCTCTCTATGTGGCTATGTACGTGTGCATGCCGGTGTACGTGTGCATGCCAGTATGTGTGTGCACGTGTGACAGGAAAGAGGGATGCGTGTGTCAGAAAGCCGGCAACTGCACTTGAGAGCCAAGACTTAAAACTGCAATATAAGAACAATTTTAATGTGCAGCAAAACGTAATGAGGAAGAGAGTCGCCCCAGGTAAAGAACCCGGTGAATAGCCCAATGAGGACCATGGCAGTGGGGACACACACAATGAAGCCTCAGGAAGGGGGCGGCTCTGCCTCCTGCTTGGTACAAGTTGATCCTTCCAAGCCTCAGCCAGTGAGAGCTCTGGAGCTGTGAGTTGGGAGATTTTTCCGTTCCAATCCCAGCCCAGGCAAGGCCCTCGACGGCTGAGCCTCAGTTTCCTCTTGTGCAATACAGAACCGCCTGGCCATCAGCCCTGAGAACCAAACAGCGCTCTTGAAAATCTCAATGCAAATGGCAGTAAAACCAACTGAAAGCTGAAACACTGCACAGTTCGAGTACTGCTGTGAAAAAGGGACCAAGTAAGAGATACGTGGACGTGTAGATGGAGCACAGAGGGGATTAAGGGTTTAGAACCATGGGTCTAACTCAGCAATTATGAGTCGCCCAGGGACCTGAAGCAGCAGTGGTTTCCAGTGCAAGAGCCCCTAAGAGGTAGAAGAGCTTCAGGCTGGGTTTTATACATGTCCAAGTGAATATGGCTTATTTTATAACCTTTTATAGAACAAAGGGATTGCAGCTGACTGATCCTAATAAAGGGCTGTGATTTATGCTGCTACTCCTAAAGAGCATTTATTCACTTCCATGCACAGTGATGAGGAGGGCAGAAGGCTTCTGAGTCCTGGGCAGGAGTCAGGGCCCAGGGAGGCTCTCTCCACACACACAAGGCCTTGTCTCTCTAGTACATGCACCCCACATGTGATAAACCACAGAATGCCCAGTCCATCTTCCTGCACACAGATTCCCCTTCTCGGATTTTAAATGGTGCGTCACCTTGGTACTCTGGCTTATCCGAGCTGCCATGATTACAACAGCAACATGATTACACAAAACGTACTGTCTCCTACCACAGCCCACACACAGCACAGGTTTAGTCTGTTGTTTCTGAACTGTGAATCCAGCCAGGGCTGGGCTCAAGCCCTTCTTCATCTTTATAGGTTCTCCAGGCCTGCCACATTGTAAACACTCAACAGAAGATTTGCTGAATTAAACCAAAGAGCCAGATCATCTTGGATAAGTAACAACTTGTGGGAAACTCAAGTTTTGTCATGGATAAGATAAGGGATGTGGGCAAAACACCATCCAGCTCTGGCAAATGCAAAATAACCCAATATTCTGAAAACAAAAAAAGCACTGTCTGAATACACATTGTCTTTTTTATATATTTCATGCAAAAGAAATATGTATGTAATTAAACCTGATTCATATGTCTAATTCAAAATACATTTTTAATATTAGACCCATCCCTTTGTTAGTCAATGAAACACAAAAGCTGTGTGGGTTTTAAGTATGAAAAAACTATACATACTGGTTATCCCTGAAAAAATTTGTTCAAAAAAAATGTTAATTCTGACATTTCCTTTTAAACGTTCTCCCCTGAAAGACTGTATCTAGAATAACACTGACCTAACAGAAATAAGACTATTGACAATGGCTACAGTTTAACAAAGGCGTCTGGATTTTTACCTTCCTTGGTTACTGCACAAAAGCAGCAAATGTAAGTACAGTTGCCCCAGCAGCTGGTAAGTTCTCTCCCATATGCAAAGAAGTTGTGAAACAGCTGGGGAATGCAAGATGCTTTTGAACAAGCTGCTATGTGATCCAAAGTAACGCGCTGCCTGGCTGCCTGTTCAGCTGCCTGTTCATCTTCCGTACAATGGAAGCGACAGCCCAGGGCAGGTCTGGCGCATGCCCTGCAGCTGCTTCTTTCTTTGCAGCAGGGACCCAACAAATGGAGTAAGATGCACAAAAGCGGAAACCTTGCTCCCAACCCTTTGCATGCTGTCACACGGTTACGCGTGCAGCTCATCTCCCAGGGTGGGAGAAAGCTGCATTTTATACCCAAATGTAAAACCTCTCTGATGCTTTAAATGGCAACCCCTCCCTGTACTCCAGACCCATGCACTTCTTGGTGACAACCTTCCCAGTTAGGGTGGTGTTTGATGACATTATAGGGTTTCTGGTGCTTTTGCTCATGACCGATTGTTTAAAAGATAAACGCACAAGAAAAATCCACAGCTACACACTAGCAATGTTAAAGAGGTCTTTCCAAAACAACCTGGCATAAAAAAGGATTTCTCCACTTGTATTTGCTAAGTTTAAAGCTTTTGGGCTTTCTAACATAGGAACTAGCTCTACTGGTTGTTCACTAGTTGTTCAGCCTGAGCATGGCCTTACTTCTTTGTATCAGCTTCCAAGTTACAGTCCAGCCATTTTCAGATCATACATCATTTACCATATTTAAGCAAATATTTTTGAAAAGGTATCTCAAACGCTCCTCCCTTCCCCACCAATCTGGTGGCTCACCTTTAAACAGACTCCAGAAAAATATCCTATTTTCCAGAGAAATGTTCCCTCTTGCCAAGACTGGGCCAGCACAAGTTTCAAAGAAGCGGATATTTTTCTTCAGTGTTATAAAGGGCGACTGAATGAGCAAAGAGAATAGCTTCCCTTGCTCCAGTGTGTCTGGTTTTGCGTTTGTTTTTTTAAGTCCTGTCATCCTAACCATTAGGATACTGGCTTCAAATTTAAAGGAAAGATAAATGGCTAGAGGACTGACCACAAAATTATACAGTGGTAAAATTAGGAAGAAAGCCCTACAGTTCCGGAGCCCCTTGTAAATTCCTTGGGCAACTAGACAGAATTTTCCATCACTACCAACCCCACCTCCCAACCGCTGATTCCAAGAGAGGAATCACTCACTGCATTGCATGGCAGTATTAACTAAGAAGAATAGCAAGCTCAAGGCAAATATCAATGAACTATTTTACCTCTTTGGAGGAGACAAGGAAAGAGAGAAAGAATCTGTTCTTAAACATCATGGTTATTAACATTTGTTGAATAGCTACCATGTGCTAGACTCTGTGCTACTAAGTACTTTATATAGATTATCAAATTTAACCCTCATAGCTTCAAAGCAGGAGGTGCTATTATTATCCCTGTCTTAGAAGAGGAAAACAAAGTTTAGAGAGGCTGAGCAACTTGCCCAATATTGCAGAGCTATAAATGGTGGAGGTGGCATTTCAAGCCTGCCATTGTGATTTCAGATGCTTGCCCTTAATCATCATGCCTCGCTGTCTCCCCAACTGGCATTGCCCTGGGACGTTCTGAGTCACAGACTGTCATTCCAGAGTTTAAAACAACATCTTTCTTAAAGGCAATGCATTTTAAGAACATTCAAGACAATAACAACAGCCCCTATTACAAACTTGAGCTCAATGATGCATAAATGTGCACAGATAAAATCATGTTGTTGGATGCTGAAAAGGCATTTGAGTTTTAACTCATTAGGCAGTTAATTAAGGTTGGCCATATTTCCAAGGCAGACTTAATGTTACACACATATCCAGCACGGTGGCCAAGTCACACCACTTAAACAGGGGAGGAACTGCAGCTCTTGCAACAGGGAAGGGAAACAGATTCATGCCATGTGGAGCTTCCACCTCAGGCCCACCTGCCTCATGAGACACCGCAAAATGCAGAGGAGAGCTATTTCTGACTCTCTTTGGAGTTGTCAGAAAATTCTAAGGATTTCTGGAAGAAGCCTTAGAAACCTTAAACTTAAAGAGTTGGTTTAGTTTTGGTGCTGGTCCTAACAAAAGTCAGGAAGATGTAGAAAGTCCGCCTAACCCTAATGCCTAACATCACCAAACCCCAACCTGGGCTTATAGCACATACTGTGACTCTTTAATCAGCAATTAATAAACAACTCTTCAGTATCAGCCTTTGCCAAAGACACTGGGAGGAGCAAACAGTACTCTTAAGAGCAAGCCAGACTCTTTAAGCTTCAGTTTACTCATCTGTAAAATAAAAATAACCGCCTCGGAGAAGGAGAATGGTGAAGATCCTTCCAAAGTGTGTGTGAAGAGTCTCTCATCCACTAGCCAGCCACTTTATAAAAACCAGTTCCTGCCCTTTCCTTACTACAGAAGGGAGTGGAGGCAGATAAGAAAGCATGTGAATTCTATCCATTGATTACTGGGGGGTATGGTTTCACATCGGAGCAGAGTGCCCTGGGTTTTTCTTCAGCACCTCCTCCTCTCACGTCCAGAGCCCCGAACGTCTGGTGCGCGGTGGAGATGTTGCCCAGGCCACTTCAGGGACAAGACTTGCGCACAGGCTGGGTTTGCCTAAGTTCCCACAACCTCCGGGAAAACAAGGAGCCCTCTTTATTTCCCCTGCCACCCTTCTCCCCTATTGCACGAGGAACTTCCGGATGCAATAAGCTGTCAGACTTCACCAGAGCTGTAATGCCTTCGTCAGAAGCGCTTAACCCCGCACCTGACCCAGACTGCGGCCTGGACTGGAGCCTCCCGGCCGCTCACCCACAGTAATACAATTACCGCCTTCTGGAGCTCGGCTCAGGGTGCCGGCGGCTGCCGCCGGTCCCCGGGGGCCTAAACCACTCCCTTCCGGGAGCCCGCACTCCACCCGAATCTGCAGGGAGGGGCGTGGACTGGCGGGCTGGCCTGGCGCGCCGCGCGGGGACTTCAAACCCGCGCGGGCCCTGCGGAGGCGCGACCCTGGCACCGGAGGAGGGGCGCGGGAGCCACGGCAGCTCTCGCCACTCGCCCGTGCAGTCGGGAGAGGAAACGGGCAGTGTCGCAGTTCTGAACACTCGCGTGCACCCCACCCCCCGGGTCGCCCCCCTTCCCCGCCCCTCCTCCCAGCGTAACGGGCCACGGAGCTAACTTCCCGAAACTCCGCAGAGGGAAATCCTGCCCCGGCCCGCACCTCGGGGCGGGCGGGCGCGCGCCACGGCGCGCTGGGGACGGAAGTGGGTGGGAGCAGTGGCCGCGCCGCGCCTTTGTTACTGCTCCGGGACCTCGCGGGCCGCCGGGAGCACCCCATCGCAGCAGCCGGCAATCGGCCGCCTGCTCCCAGGTTCCCGTCGCCGACCCGGGCAGTACCGCCCAGAGCCAGAGTAAAAGTGGCCCCACCTCCGGCCCCCGAGAACGGCGCGCAGCGGCGTGTCCTAGTGTCTGCCGGCCTTAGTCTACGCTGCCGTTCCCTGCCCTGGGGCCACCGCGCGGAGGGACGTTCCTCACCTTCCTGAGCTTTCCCCAGACCTCTGGGTGGCAGAATCGCCGCTTCCCGGCGGACAGCGGCTTGGCAGCCCCAGCTTCTCAACAGCGCCACGGCCACTCCCTGCCTCCTTTCACAGAGCGAGGATCGGGTCCCCCCTCTCGGGATGATTCACTACGCTCCTTACCTGGAGGCTCGAACAAGTCCCCTCCCCTCCGCCGGCCCGCGCAGCGATCGGGAGCTGGCGCCCTCTGCCGGGCCACCAGCGGGAGCAGCCGCGGGACCGAGCGAGGAGCAGGACAGAGGGTCGGAACCTGGAGCCCACCCGAGCGCAGGACCCCCGCACCCAGCACCGACGGTCATCCCTTCCCGAGCAGTGGCCAGCGCGCCGGGGCCATCCTGGCCGCCGTGCCAGTGCTGAGGCCAGACCCCAGGGGAAGAGGACCAGAGCTGTCCTCGCGCCCCCGGGCCACTGGGCGCGCCCGGAGTCCCCCACTTGAGGGCCAGCCGGTGCAGCCCCGCCCCCAGGGATGTCCCAAAGAAACCACCATGAATCGCGTCTGCACGTCTAGTTTTAAAACACTGGAAAAGCAGTTTTACTGAGGGAAAACAAAGTTTGTGTCTTGTATCTCAGTAGCCTTCTCCTGCTCGAATTAAAGAGGCGGAGGGGAGGGCGGTGGCCCGTCACACACACACCCTCCCCCGGGTCCTAGGGCTAGGAAGCGGCTTGGGGTGAGCTCCAGGCGTATCCGCAGCCCCGGGCCACCGGCGCTCTTGGGTGCCGGTGGAGCCCTGGGTCTGGCTTGGGGCTGGAGGCGGGGGCCGCCGTGTCACTCACCCGGCCGGGAGGAGTGGCTGTCCGAATGACTCGCGCTTTCGCCAGAGTAAACACACTAACAGCAGGTTAGCCTATCCCCTTCCCCCCCCGCCCCCCGCCACCGGTCCTGAGTGAAACTTTGCAGGGCGACTAAGAGGAGGGGCAGGGGAAACCTACACGCGAGGGCCCGCGTCCCACCACGGGGCGCCCGCACACTCACACTCCAACTTCACAGCCCCACTCACCCGTTCGGCTCGCCCGCCGCGGTCGCCCACCTGCCGGGCGGGCACCCCTCCCCCCGCACAAAGTTCCCCGCAGCGACGAAGGTGGCGGTCGCTCCGCAGAGGCGCCGGGCGGGGAGGCGCACACTGGCGCGGGACCTCGGCGACCGCGGCACCGTCCCCACACTAGCTGGCTCTCGGCGAGGGGCCCGGCAGACTCGCCGCCGCAGCCGGGAGCAGAGCAAGTTGCGAGGCAAGTCAGGGCCGACCGGGAGCCTCGGTTCCCGAGTGCGGACGCGCGAGTCCCGGCGCGGCAGGCGGGCGCCGGGTATCACTTGTAGGGCCCCCGGGTGTCGGCCGCCGGGCGCTCTGAGTGGCTCGGACCGCGCGCCAGGCCGGCGGGGCGGCGCGACCCACCCCCTCGGCGCGCTCCCGCCCTGGCCCGGCCCGGGGACGCGCGCAAGCGCACACGCCTGGCGGCGCCGGGGCTCCCCGGACTCTCGTTCGCCCCCGTCCATGCCGCCCGGGGCCCGGAGGGGCGCCGCTTACCCTTAGAGACCCGGAGCGGCCGCTCTGAGTTTGAGCCGTTCGCGGGATAAAACCCACCAAAGCGTGCGAACGTTGCAGTCGGTAGAGCTCTGGGCCAGTTGTCAAGGAGACCGCCCTTGTCGGCCCCGTCACAACTGTGAAGTCTCCCGGCCCCCTCCCCCCGCCCAAAGGCGCATCTGGACAGGGGACCGTACCCTATCTCAGTGGTTCTCACACTTGACACTTCAGCCAATCACAGTCCCCCGAGATTTGTTAAAACACGGCTTGTTTTTGCCTCCCCCACCTCCCCCCTCTTTCTCCCCTTTCTGATCCTTTTAGTCTAACGAGGGCCCGAGAATTTGCGTTTCTAGGTGATGCTGAGGCGGTTGAGAACATCAGATCAGTTAAAGTTTGTAAAGTAGATGGTAATCTGCAAGGCAGTAGATACATTTATACTTGTTAAATCCACTTGTGTGATTTATCTGTTTCAGTAGCTAGTGTTCACATTGCATTTCGTTCCAACCCCGGCTTCTTTTCCTCCAAACGCTAGACTCTTATTTTTCCTCTTGGGTATGCACTGAGCTTTTGTGTATACCAGCCCTCATCGGAAAAACAAAAGGTGAGTACGTGAGTTTGCTAGGGCCACCATAACAAAGCACCACAGTCTGGCCTAAGCAACAGAAATTTATTTTCTCACAGTTTTGGAGGCTAGAAGCCCAAAATCAAGGTGTCAACATAATTATTTCTTCTGAGGCCTCTCTCCTTAGCTTGTAGATGGCTATCATCTCTTATAAAGACACCAGTCGTGCTGGATTTTAGGGCCCACCTATATGACCCCATTTTAATTTAATTTCTTCCTTAAAGACCCTATCTCTAAACACAGCCACTTTCTGAGGTGCTGGGAGTTAGGACTTCAACAGATGAATTTTGAGGGGATACAACTCAGCCCGTAACAGGGAGCTTCACTGCCCCTAAGAGGCTAGAACAGAAACTGAGTTCTGCTTTCCCATCCTTGTAGGCTGGCCTGAGGACTCACATACCGGTAACAGAGTGCTGCTCTTGATAGCTGGAAGGGCTTAAAACCTAGTAAAGAAACCACACTCTCAACTGAGCATATGGTCCTCTGGAAGACAACACCCAATGTGTGAAATGAATATTGGGAATCTATCAGGAATCAGGGACCCCTACCCAGCAAACATTTCAGAACTAGCCCTTTACTTTTTGTTAATGACTAGGTACAGGTCACCCTTACCTTTGTCTTGCTTTGTTGGAGCTATGATCTCCACCTGGCACCTGTGTCATCTCCAGAAGTTTCCAGAAGGAAGGACTGTATTCAATAAATATATTAAAGATTCTTCATTCCTCCTGCTAGCTAGAGAAGACAGGAAGGAAGGACAAGGGCTGTCTGCACTGACCCCACACTAACTAGAGTCATGGGAATGACTGATCTCCTGCAAATCAGTAATTGCCCTGAATTTGGAGCCTCGTCCCCATTCTTCTGATTCTGTCCTACTTCATATCTTTGCCTTGTGGCTTTGTCTAACACCAGGCCCGGCTTCTCCCCAAGCCCCAGATCCAAATGGCTATGGGATCACCATACAGCTCCAAACTCAGTATGTCCATCATTGAACTCTTACCCCGCCCCCAACCATGCCCTCCACCTGCATGCAATCCCCATCTGAATGGATGGCTCAAAGGCCACTCCAGTCATGCCAGCCAGAAACCTGGGAGGCATCCAAGATGTGACCTGCTTGAATCAACTTGCTACTGTGTCCTTAAGGTTCCACAGAGGCTTCCCCTCTTCATTCCCACCGCCATTGCCTCAGCCAAGGCCTTTTGTACGATTTCTCATCTGGTGTTTGACACCAGACTCCTAACTAGATTCTTTTCTCCACAAGGCTTCTTGGCCAGCGTCCTCTACACAACTTCTTCAAGCATCTTTCAAAAACAGAAACCTTGTTATATCCTCTGCCCTTCTTAAAACCTCTCAATGGATTCCCTTTGTGTTTCAGGAGAAAACTCAAGCTTCTTTGCTCGCCTGCCTCCAGAGGTTCATCTTTGATCATTTTCCCATCGATGCCCTTCCCTGAAGCCCGGGACCACTCATAATGCCCTGCAGATTCAAGAGGTCCCATGCTTTCTGAACACAAATACTTAGGACGTCCTTGGTCTAGAGAGAAGGTGTCATTCACCCCTTTCTGAATTAGGGGCCTCTTGTTTCTCTCACAGCCCCCCATGTGGGTCTCAGGTGTAGCTCTTAGAACACTGGGGCAAGATTACTGGGTCACTTTTCTGTGTCCTCCATTAAACCATGAGCTTCTGGAGGACAAAAACCTCATCCATTTTTTGTATGTTTGAAGTCTTGGAAAAAAAAAAAGTTTGCTTTAAGGAATGAATTAATTCTCGGGAATTCAGAGGATCTGGTCAAACTTAACATTTGCTTGCAAATACCTTATCTGAAGCAATCTTCACTTTTCTGACAATATTTGGTGAACACTCTTAAGTCACCCCCTGTTTGAATTATAGATTCATCCTTTAGAATCTTGAATTAACTTCTATGCTTCCTAAATACCCAGAGTTTCCTAGAGTTTTTCAAGCTGCCGGTCAGGAGATCAATTTTGTGGGTAAAGATAAGTATCTTTGTTTTATGAAATCAAATTAGTATTAAAACAATCAAGTGCACCCTACATAGTAAATATTATTTTCATGAAAGTTTTGTTTTGGTTAACTGTATTTGCAAGCTGTGTGCGTGCGTGCATGTGTGTGTGTGTGTACGTGTGCAGGGTTGTTGTATCATCAAATTTATTCCTTTCTGTGGGTCATGGTCAAAAAACTGGCACAACACTCTCTTAAGCAGCACTGGAGCTGTGCCCACCATAGGACACATTTCTGGAGACGTTAGAGAGGGTGGAGTTAAGCAGAGAACATTTTCTGGAAAGATATTCTGAGTCACTGTCTTAATCCAGGAATTGGCAGAGTGGAGAGTGAAACACAATCCTCCCTCTGCACAAAGTAGGTGCCTTGTAAATGCTTTTATTGACTGGTGCATGCGTGGAGATGGGCAAAACTGTGCAAGATGTGTGTGGGAAGTTCTCTTGGCTGGAGTCTGACAGGGAGTAAGAAGAAATGAGATCAGTGTCACACAGAAGATGGGAGAGGCCTGGTTTGTCGCCAGACATTGCTGGTGTTCCCTGAGGTTTCCAAACATGAGCAAGAGGTACTATGACATGGGATTTCCTAACCCGGTTTCCATCCCGAATGTTCCAAAATCAGAAGTATGTTATTAACTGAGCCTTTGCTGAAATAAAAGTACCACTTTCTCTGTGCTCGAGTTGGAAATATAAGAAGCCCAGAGTGGGGCGCCTGGGTGGCTCAGTTGGTTAAGCGACTGCCTTCGGCTCAGGTCATGATCCTGGAGTCCCGGGATCGAGTCCCGCATCAGGCTCCCTGCTCAGGGGGGAGTCTGCTTCTCCCTCTGACCCTCCTCCCTCTCGTGCTCTCTGTCTCTCATTCTCTCTCTCTCAAATAAATAAATAAAATCCTTAAAAAAAAAAAAGAAGCCCAGAGTGATCTGCAGGGCTCAAAGCAATGTGTTCAGTCCAAGAGTCAGATTTTCTCATCTTGATAATCCAGTAGTCTGGAAAGCTTATTGAGAGAGGGACAGAAATGAGATAGGATTATGTAACAAAGAAAAATAACAAGTGGCCCTTATAAAACTATAACCTTGAGAGTTATGCCAAGTATTTCCATCCATTTTGAATGTCTTTAACCAAGGAGCCTAGATCCAGCCCACAAATATTTAGAAGGCAATGTTCTCGCTCTCTGGTCTAAAGTTTAGAATCTGTAAAAGAAGGTTGCCATGTAAATAAAGAATACATATTCCTACTCCTTTTTTTTTTTTCATTGCTTAAGTCATTCTGGCCTGGGCAGAATAGAAGAATAAAAATTTGGGCCAGGGGAAGATAGACAAGATTTTTGAAAGGAGAGACAAAAAGGGTAGACCAGAGGTAGCTAAAATTATAACAAAAAAGAAATTCTAGAGGACAATTCTCTACTCTCTTGCTTCTAAGTAGAAATACACTTGGCCATGAATGTTATTATAGCATTATATTTTGAATTTGAAAGATGGACAAAATCTGAAAGAAATCCGACTGTGGCAAACATGAGTTTTAACAAAACCTTAAGATGGATTCCAAATTCTACTTCTTTGGCTTTGGGGGAAAAAAAACAAAAAACAAAACAAAACACAACACAACAGGATGGGTTGGGGAAAAGAAAATGTGGCTTTGAAAAATTCCTGGGGGCTGAAATATTCTTTGATATTATTTATAACACTGGTCATGTCTCAACTCTCCAAACAACTAGATGGATATCAGTTGAATTTTCTCCCTGAAATACAGAGAAGATTCTTTATCTATATTGAATCCCGCCTTCCTTATCCTTTGTAATTTTACCGTTAACAAAGCCATATTTAATACCTTGAAAATTAGCAGTAGTTTGGATAATTACTAGTTGAGGAGTTTGTGACTGAAGGTTCCAATAAAAATTGAAAATAGAGTGGGGCAGAACTAGCTTAGCAGAACTTGCTCACTTCCTTCAAAGTAGCTGCTCTAGGAGGCCATGTGCTTAGTTCTTTATGCTGTTGTCTCTTTGGATACTGGCAGCTCTTTTTTAAAGATTCAAATTGGTAGTGAACCTGCATCCTTTGCCTACTTGATTTTGCCTCCTCTCTGCCTTGCCTGTCACTTCCTCCTTTTGACCTTCTGTTGGCTGCAGACTGTTTCCCAGTCTAGCACTGAAGTTTCCTTGCTTCTCTAGCCTCTGGAGATTACAGAGCCAGCCCAGTGGGGTTCAAAGCTGTGTTACATTGAGCCAGTTATCTAACCTCTCTGTTCCTCAGCTTCCTCACCTACAAACTGGGGTGATAAGAGAACCCCCCCTTTGAGGACTGTTGTAAAGAACTTTGGATGATCCCTCAAACATGGTAAGTGGTGAATAGATATCAGAGATTGTTCTTAGTTATTGTAAGTGAAAACTGCAGCCGTCATCTGTCCACTGAGAGATGAATGGATAGAGAAGATGTGGTATATATATACAATGGAATATTACTCAGCCATCAGAAAGGATGAATACTTACCATTTACATCGATGTGGATGGAACTGGAGGGTATTATGCTGAGCAAAATAAGTCAATCAGAGAAAGAAAATTATCATATGGTTTCACTCATACATGGAATATAAGAAATGGCACATAGGGTAAGGGAGGAAAAACTGAATGGGAAGTCATCAGAGAGGGAGATAAACCATGAGAGACTCTTTTTTTTTTTTTAAAGATTTTATTTATTTATTTGAGAGAGAGAATGAGAGACAGAGAGCATGAGAGGGAGGAGGGTCAGAGGGAGAAGCAGACTCCCTGCTGAGCAGGGAGCCTGATGCAGGACTCGATCCCGGGACTCCAGGATCATGACCTGAGCCGAAGGCAGTTGCTTAACCAACTGAGCCACCCAGGTGCCCCAACCATGAGAGACTCTTAACTATAGGAAACAAACTGAGGGTTGCTGGAGGGGAGGTGGGTGGGAAGATGGGGTAATTGGGTGATGGCATTAAGGAGGGCACGTGATGTGATGAGCACTGGGTGTTATATGCAACTGATGAATTACTGAACTCTACATCTGAAACTAATGATGTACTATAAGTTGGCTAATTGAATTTAAATAATAAAGAAAAAAGAGGTGAAGTCATGACAGTTGCATAGAAATTAGCCAGTGAAGAAAGACGGAAAGAAAACCTCGAGAAGCTGTTCTGCTAGCATTTCAAGGGTCTTGTTACACGAACTGTTTGCTCCAGAGAGTCAACTTTCATTTTTATGCCAGCATAAAATGACCTGAGTGACCTTGAAAATACCATCTCTACCTGCTGCAGCATCGGTCAATGATTGTTTCTGCTTTCCTAAGACAGATGATAGCCCCGGGATGGTCCACTCACTGCAAGCCTAGCGGACGGACAGACCCCAACCCAATAACAGCACGTACTGTTTTGAAATTTTCCTGAACTTCTTTGAAACCCAATCTCACCCAAAGCCTATATGCCTGTTCCTGCCAGTTCTATTTCTGGGTGAGACTGCAAACTGCTGGCTGTTGATCAGTGCTGTGGACAAGGATCCTTCATGGAGCTGGAGGTCCTCATGATTCTCTTGTGTCACTGAACCGCTGCACAGAGAACGCATTTCTTATCATTCCACCCTGTTTATTAAAAACAGGCCTTTTATCTGCCTTATAAAACCTTGCCTAGCTCTAAACCAGGATTTTATTTAATATGGCAGGATAAAAAACAAATAATTCTTCCCCTAAGGATGAACTACAACAACACAGGAAATAAATGACTAGCCACGCAGTCAGAGGTTCCCAGAGCATTTTCCTGCTGGGAATATTGATCTAAGACGTGCCTTCTGACTCTAACCTGATATGCCTTCAAGAAGATGACCTGAGAAAAGACGTAAAGAAACTAAACTCCAGGACATTACAGCCAACGGGCTTGCCTAGCCCTGACACGGATGTGCACTGGAAACACCCAATGTGATCCTATGGCAATCAAAAGACCTTTCCTATGACACTTGACACCATCTGTGTGTAGCGGCTCAGCTGACACAATCGGGAGGTTCGAAGTCAAGCTGCAGGACCGTCTTATGACCTGGTCTTAGAAATTGTAGTTAAACCCAGAGGCACATCCTTCAAGAGAGCTCAGAGAGAACTAGCAGGAAATCTGCACTGAAGATCAAAATCTGGAGTTAATCACAGGACTTAAGACTAGTGCCTTCTTCCAGACAGGGTAATAGATCTTTCCTAAGAGATGAAGGCTACAGTTGCAGATCAGGCCAGCAAAATGCCCATGTTGCCAGGGCTCACGGCCAGGGTTTTGGGGGGTGGCAGATGGGCATGGTGGCAGACCCTAGACATTGTGTACATCTGATTGTTTCACTGCTGGTTTCTTGCCACCCGTGGTACTAGCTGACCTGACTCTGTTCCTTCCTCACTCCACACTGCCCTTCTTTCCAAAGTTAACAGGAAGATAGCAGTATTGTTAGGTTGTTTTTAGCTAAAAGGAACAGAAAATTCTTTCCCTGTTAGCTTCAAGAGTGAGGCTTCGTTATGGGAAGTCCAGAGGGCTTTAGGATTCACTCTTTCCAGTGGCTCTAGGTCTGCTTCCCTGTGGGTTCTTTTGAGGAGCTTCATCTTCAGATTGGTGGCAAGAAGATGCTGCAGCTGAATCCAGGCCTCATAGCTGGGCTTGACAATATCCAAAGAAGAAAGAGAAGTCTTTTCTAGAAGCTTTTTAAGAAGACTGAGAAATAAGTTTCCCCTAAGGCTCCAGGAACTTAAAACCTCTGTTTGCCTGCCAGGGGCCTGAATTATTTGTGCTCATTGCTAAGATGCTCACCAGCAAGAAGGGTGGCAGTGCCCCTTGACCAGTCAGGCCTACCCCTCCTGTCGAGGGTGTTGATCATGTTCTCCTTGGGGCTCCATGACTCTGGGGGGAAAGGAGAGAGACCTAAACAAAATTGGGGGTCTATACCAAAAAAAAAAAATCAAAAGAATGCTGAATAGGCAGTTATGATGTCCTCTGCCATAGGATACGTTGTTAATCATCATGCTGTCCCCAAATATTCTGCTTCTCTGCCTTCTGAGCACATGGTAGTATTGTACTACTTGGCCCCGTTGTGGTGCCATGTCACCCAATCTGGCCAGTGACCTGTGAACTGAAGTGGTATGTTTTATTTATTTATTTTTTGAAGTGACACGTTTGATTTCTGCACCAGAGCATTTAACTGTCTGTCCTAGTTTCTCCCGATAGTTCTTGTCCTCTGCCCCAGGGACCAGCAACATTTCAGATGATGGCTGCCCTGCCTATGTCCTGGAGTCAGGACAGTGTGGAGCAGAGCCTCCGGGCCACTGGCAATGGACAAGTGGCATGATAAAGATAAAAAACACACTTTGATATTTGAGCTAATTTGTTCCTACAGCAAAAGTCTTGTGTACTTTGACTGATATAATAGCTCACATCTATTCAGTGTTTACTGTGTTCCAGGCATGTAATAATGCATTATCACTAGTTCCTGTGGATAGGACACATCAGGAGTGGTGGAGGCTCCATCCATTTACCCACAACCCCAAAATGACTTTAGTCCTAAGCACTTGTACAAACTGGCCCTTACCTAGGAGGTACCTAAGTACAGATTGCCCCACCACACAATGGACATAATTGTCCTAGGGACTTGGGTACAGAGAACAAATGGGTTTTGGTGTGTGTGTGTGTGTGTGTGTGTGTGTGTGTGTGTCTAGGGGTCATCAGAAAGAGGAGATCAGGAACATTCAGGTATACACACAGGATGGGACTTCAATAAGAGGACAGAGGGGAAAATATGCTGTTGGAATAAAATTATCTTTTTTTCCTGCACATCTTATGATCAATGCACTGACTGCATTTTATTCCAACTATCTTTAAGGATGTTTTTATAGCAAACAGTTTGTAGGCTAGAGATAATGTCTTCCCTAGAGCAAAGATCACCACCTTGGAAAGTAGAGATAGTATCTTTCCCTGAAGCAAAGACAGGTATACTTACAATCCAGTATAATAAAGATAACATCTCCCTCCACAGCAAAGTAGGTGTGCTTACTGCCCATTATAAAAGAGTCAGGTTCCTTAAGCACAGGGTTCCTCTCCTGGAATGCAACCCGCTATGTGTGTAGCTGTCATCATCTTGTGGGAATTAATGCTTGTGGTGCAAAAATTCTGATATGCTAATTACTGCTATAGCTATGGGTAACAAAGCATCCTTTGTCTCTGACCCAGGAGTGTCTTGTCCCCTGGAAGCACTCACAAAACTGTGGTAAGCTAATTTGTTAGCTTGCAAGTGGGGTAAATCTCATATGTGGTTGTTGATGGACAGGTAACATTCCAAATTAAGTATATAGAGAGACATTAGTGAGAAACCTTGCTTATGAAGACTTTGCCCAGAGAAATTAATCATTTTCCAAGTAATATTCTTTATGTTCCTTTCTTAAACCTGGCAGACTCAGATGATTGAAACTCCCAAGGTCAGGTATGGCCTTTGGGCTGGGTTGCAGATGTGCTCAGTTGCTCTCACCTGCTGTCACCTGTAGAAGAATTTTCTCTGGAATCTTGACATCCACCTGAGAACCTAAGGAACCAGCTTGTGAAGATAAATCAGAATGCTATCCCAGAGCATCACTCTCAGATTGCCCGAATGAAAGTCTTTTCTGGTAGCCCTGCTTTCTGTTTTCAAATATCATGAGACCTTGGCATTCCAAGTTTCCAAATTAGAAATGAAATCTTCTCAGTGAGAATCCTATTTGAACAGAGAGTGGAATTGATTCTAAGTGTTTGGTATAAGCTTCAGTATCTAACTTAAAATATGTCACTTGCCATGTCCCGAATGAAACAAACTTATGACAGACAATCAGGAGTCAGATAGCAATGGGTTGTACAGAGCTCTTTGCCCTCAGTCACACATTTTCCTCCACAATTCATATCACCAGTCATACATGGGGTATGGAGGCAAGTATATTTTTACCATTGCAAGAAACAAAGACAAATAAAACAATATGCATGGAATTGAGACCATCCAGGCAATAATCTTTAGACCCAAGATCCAAGTCATTAAGTCAGACTTCAATGGCTTTTTTTTTTTTTTAAGATTTTATTTATTTATTTGACAGAGAGAGAGACAGCGAGAGAGGGAACACAAGCAGGGGGAGTGGGAGAGGGAGAAGCAGGCTTCCCGGCGAGCAGGGAGCCCAATGTGGGGCTCGATCCCAGGACCCTGAGATCATGACCTGAGCCGAAGGCAGTCGCTTAACCAACTGAGCCACCCAGGCTCCCCTTCAATGGCTTTCTTAAAAAATGAATCTTCATGTGTCAAACTGTCAACCATATCTTACCTGGATCTATAAGATTCAGGGGAAAAACTTCTCTTGGAGTAAAAATAAATCATCAATATGGCATTTCTGCAAAGAACTCAACCCATTTACTTTCAGGTATTAGTTCATTTATTCATTAATTCAATCTTAATCATTTACTGAAGGCTTATTAATGTGCTAGGCTAAAACAGATACAATCCCTGCTCTCAGAAATGTTCACACAAGAAGGGTTTAATTTTGAAATATGTTAAGTGCTATGAAGAAAAAGTAAATAGTGCTTTGAAAACTTACAAGGGGAACCCTAACCACTTCTGGGAGGTTCAAGGAAGGCTTTCCAGAAGATGGGCATTGGAGCTGAAATTGCAAGGCTTTAAAGGGATTTAGTGCACAAAGAAGTTGGGGATGCGACGATGACAGGGGAAGGCTAGAACATTATTTCAGGCTAACAGAACAGCATGTTCAAAGCCCTCGTAGCACATGCATACTTGCTACTTTTAGGACAATGAAAAGGATCAAGTCCAAAATTTGGGGCAATTGAGCTACAAAATAAATAATGATAGCAATAGATCATAACTTATACAAAAAAATAAATATCCATCAGTCCACAGTGATAATCAACAATTGAATAAATAAATAAACAGGAGATGATAGCTCTTTCTTGCAGTAGAATCCTAACTTACAAATGTAAAAGCGATGATGAAAATAGAAAATCACCATTCAAAAAACACCACAGTAATAATGATTGCATGCAAGAATCATCAACTGATGATAAAATCGGTGAGTAAAAGTATAATGAGAAACAGAATATTTACATAGATTCAAAATTTCTCTTCTCTCCACTCTCCCTCCCCTCAATGAAGAGTACCTTTACAATGAAGAAACTTGGCTGATACCATCTTAACAAGAGCTCGAAGTTAACATCACCAGTAATGAGACATTAACATCACATGCTTCCTGATATAATACACTGAGAATACAACATCACCTCTGTGATATTCTTGCCAAATTATGTATAACCTGAACTTAACATGAGAAAACATCAGACAAACCCAAACTGAGAATTATGGTACTAGATAACTGTCCTGTGTTCTTCAAGATTAGTCAAGGTCATAAACAATAAAGAAAGAACAGGGAACTGCTCCTGATCGGAGACAAAGAAGACATGACACTCACATGCAATGAGGAGTCATTGATTGGATCCTGAACCAACTGTGGAAATCCAAGTAAGATCTGTAAATTAGTTCCTAGTATTGCATATGAACATTAATTTCCTGTTTTTGATAATTACACTCTGGTTATGTAAGATGTTCACATTTAGGAAAGCTGGGTGAAAAGTACGTGGGAAATCTTTGTACTATTTTTGCACCTTTTTTTTGTATGTCTGAAATTATTTAAAAATAAAATAATTTTTAAACGTAAAATATTAAATTTAAATAAAATATTGAAATACATTAAATATACATTTAAATAATATATTAAAATTTAAATAAAAATAAATAAATACAATAAAAAAAGAAGGAGCTAAAGGAAAAAGGGTAGGGCAGCTGGAGCAGAGAAAGTGAGAAGTGGCTGGTGAGGTGGGCACCTTGAGACTACACAGGGGTTTATTTGTAGATGATGTTAGAGATTGAGTCTTTACCCCAAGCATAAAGGAAGACATTGAAGGATTTTAGGCAGGGCAGAGATCACTATGGCTGCAGTGGGGTAAATGGGTGAGCAGCAGCCTAGACTATATGGGGAGATCAGTTAACAGGATATTGCAAGCATGCTTGGTCTACAGTGGTGATGACAGCAAGAATGGATGAATATGAGGAGAGTCTAGAGGTATTTAGGAAGTAAAGTCATGAAGTGATGTGGGTGTGGAGAACAACCAGGATGTGGGTGTCGAGAATGACTGTACATTTCTGGCTTGCCCAACCAGAGAAATAGAGAAGCTATTCACCAAGGGAGAGCAAACACTGAAAAAGGTAGAGATGTTGTGAGTTCAGCCTTGGGTACTTTGAGTTTGAGTTCCCTTTGATGGACCCAAATGTTGATATCAGAAAAAGCAGTTGGATTTTAGGGGAGTGAAGCTCAGAGGCAAATTCTGAGGTGGAGATAAACCATGATCATTGAAGCAACTTTTCTCCAGAATAGTGGGGGAGAGATAGGCAAACAAAATAGTTTGGATTTATCCTAGAAAGTACAAAACTTGTGTTATGAATAAAGTTCTGTGTGAGCAGAAAGGAGGGGCAGCTACTAATGTGGGGAACTGAGAATGGGTTTCATAGAAGAAGTGCTATAGAGATGAGCTTAGAAGGATGGGCAGGAGTTTGTTAGGTTAGTGCAGAGGAATTTTTGGACAATCTGCATGAATATTCCTATATTTCTTTAAGTGATAAGTAGGTCAGCCTCACAGGTCCTGCTAACAGGCAGTGGCGTTTAGTCAACTATGTGGGCCCTACAAGCAGAAAGAAGGCAGTGCATTTTCAGTTCTCCAAATGGTCTTTCTTTGCCCTTTTCCCTTATTGGGTATATTTTGAACTTCATCTATAATGCATAAATGTTTCAGAGTTTTTCTTCTTTCTCTCCTGCAATGCTCCTTCCATCAAAAGTGCCCCCAAACTATAGGGCACTATAGACAGTTTCCAAGGTGATTACTTGTTGGTTCAGGTGTTAACTGTTTGATAATGACTTACTTAGGTTATCACCTCTGGGGCATTTCTATTGTAATGTAATGAGGGATTGAAACACTCCCACCAGAACCAGTTACAAACTGTGGGACATTAGCTTTTAGCAGGAATTACAGGTTCTGAAGGACTTTCTTCAGGGCCCCACACTAAGTACCCATATTGCAAATGACCCCATGTCATTTAGAGCTATTTTCCACCCCCACACACTGAGAGATACACTGCCTTCCCATCAATATCGAGATCACAGTGGTTATCAAAGTGGGAATAGAAGGGAGGATACATGCCTGAGGATTGAGTATCCAAAGCTTCCAGTGATTCTGAAAAATTGCCAAGAGGATTCTGAGAAGCTTAGAGGAAGAACTTTTTTCTTCCTTCTCCCCCCAGGTTTGTGAGCCACTGCTCAAGAACCCTTAATTCTTCTTCCCACAGAGTCAGAGTAACTGAATTTGGCTCTCCAGGATGACTGAATTACCATGCAGGATCCCCCTGTGATCTTGGCCACCTTCTGTTTGAGGACCAACTCTTAGGGGAAGCCATGGCTTAGACAGCATTTCCATCCAGGCACACTCTTCATGAATTTCTTCAGATAGTTTCAAGAATACTTCCAGAATAGCATGTACCCTTCACCCAGTGCTTTTGTTCATGACTGCAAAATGGAACAATTTTAGCAGAAAGTAATATTAGAACATTTTTTAAACAAGCCATGAGCAGTTGGTTAATTGAAATTGCCATCAACAGTACCATTTACAGTGGCATCAAAAAACATGGAGACCCTTAGGTACAAATTTAGTGACATATATACAACATCAGAGCATTGAAAACTACATGATGTTGCTGAATAAAGGAGGCCTAAATAAATGGAGAGAAATATTATGTCCCTGGATTGGCAGATATTGTTTTCATATTAGTTCTTCCAAAATTGATCTATAGAATCAATGTAATTCCAATAAAAATTCCAGCAGATTTTTAAAATATATAAATTGACAAACTGCTTTTAACCTTTAGATAGAAATGTAAAAGATCTGTAATACCTGAAACAACCTTGAAATACAAGAGCAAAGTTGGAGGACTTATACTACTTAATTTCAAGACTCATCTTAAAACAATAGGAATCAAGACAAGTTGGTATTGGTGTATGAATAGACATCTAGATTAAAGAATCAGAAAAGAATCCAGAAATAGATCTACCACATATACAGACAATTGATTTTTTTTTTAAAGATTTTATTTATCCATTTGACAGAGAGAGACACAGCGAGAGAGGGAACACAAGCAGGGGGAGTGGGAGAGGGAGAAGCAGGCTCTCCGCGGAGCAGGGAGCCCGATGTGGGGCTCGATCCCAGGACCCTGGGATCATGACCTGAGCCGAAGGCAGACGCCTAACGACTGAGCCACCCAGGCGCCCCCAGACAATTGATTTTTGACAAAAATGCCAATGTAATTTAATGAGGGTTCCAGTCATATATATGTATTTGCAGTACATATGACAATGCACTTATACCAGAATACTTAAGAACTCTTCAGACTTACCAATAGAAAACAATCCAATAAAAAATGATTTTAAAAAGATAAAAAATTTAGAGACATTTCATACAAGAATGGCCAATTAGCACATAAAAAGATGCTCATTATCATTAATTAGCAGGGAAATGCAAATTAAAGGCACAAGAGAAACTACTACACACCCATTAGAATATCTAAAATTAAAACGACATCCCATATCGGAAGCCAGTGTTGGCAAGGATGTGGAGCAATGGAACTCTCATACATTGCTGGTGGGAAAGCAAAATTGTGCAACCACTATGGAAAAGAGTTTGGCAGTTTCTTATAAAAACACACTTTAAAGGATAACACCCAGAAATCCTATTCCTAATATTTACCCAAGAGAAATGAAAACATATGTCCTCAGAAAGACGTGTAGACAAATGTTCATAGAAGCTTAATTCATAACAGTTAAGAAGTGGAAACAACCCTAATTTCATCCATAGGTGGATAGATAAACACTGTGAGGTATATTCATACACTGAAATGCTAGTCAGCCATAAAAACAGAATGAACCACCACCGTATACAATGACATGGCTGGATCTCAAAAACCTTATGCAGAGTGAAAGAAGCCTGACACACCAAAGAGCACATACTGGATGATTCCACTTATATGAGATTCCAGAAAAGACAAATCTAATCTCCAGTGACAGAAAGCAGATCAATGGTTGCTTGGAGCTGGGGGTAGAAGACTTGACTGGGAAGCAACACAAGGGACTTTTCTGAGGTGAAGGAAATGTTCTGCATCTTGATTGTAGTGCTAGTTACTTGGGTGTATAAACTTGTCAGAACTCATCAAAATGTACATTTTAAATAGGTACACTTATGGAATTAAAATTAGACCTCAATAAAGTTGATGTAACAGAAAAAAACATTTAGTTAGTAGAAGACACTGTTATACAAATGTCAAACTGTGAAGAAACTACATATAGACAGAGAGAGAGGAATTCCTGGGAAACCCCAGCCTGTAAAAGGTGCTCTCACCTCGATGATGACCCCAAGTGCTTGTGGGAGCTGCCTTATGGGCTTGCTGCGGGACCTGGCCTGGTGTTCAGCCTCTTGGCCACCATGAGACACCATTGTTTGCGCTGAGTCATGGGATGACCTGGGAATTGGGTTTTGGCCCTTGGTTGAAGGACCTTGCCCCCTCTTCCTAGCTCTGGTCTGCTGCCTGATTTTGTAGGCTGCCATCTCTTGTTCCCTATGTTCCCAGAGTTCCCAGGGTGTGGAGAAGCTCATGCTTGCCAATCCAACTCTCACCTGAGGCTGAAGTCTTTTTTTCAAAGTTCACAGAGAGAGGCAATGTAACTACTTTTGCCTTCAGTGGCCCTTTTTTTTTTTTTTCTCTTCCCCTCACTACTTTGTCTGCCTAGGTCCCCAAATCACATCCTACTTCTATAGGATTCGGCTAGAACCTCTCTGTCTTTTCAGGTCTTAGCTCCTACCCCTCAATTCCGTGTCTCAATGTCACTGGGACATAGCACAGGAGAAGACTCAGGACTTCCCTTTGATTTTAGAGTGACCCGGGGACTCAGGAAAGGATGGGATAGCCCCCCATGAGAGAGCAGCGACCAGGGTAATGCCTGTCATGTTGAGACTTCACAGTAAAACCTTCTTTCAAGGAATAGCAGTCAGCCATGTGCCCCAAAATAATCTATTTAAATGCGATTACACTTTTGGTTATTTCTTATTTCTACAATGTAGAGTTCAAACTCCTTAGCATTGTCCACCAGGCCATCATAGTCTCATCTTTGCATTTGAGGTCCCTGCCCTTACTTGTCCTCATCTGCTTGGTAACACTTCAAGCCTCAGCTGCAACATGCCCTTTTGCGTGAAGTCTGACCTGCACTCCCAAGTGAGCATGAGTCAGCCCTCCTCTTGCTCAGTTCTTTACCTGTCTCTGTTACAGGACTTACCAGAGTCCCACGGTGACTCGACTGTCTGACCCTCTCTCCACAGAAATGTCCAGCTTATCGAGGGTGGAGGCAGCAACATGGTTATTTTTTTGTAACTCCTGTGCCAAGCACTGCTCCTAACCCATAGTAAGCATTCAAATCATTATTACCACAGCGCTTGGTGCTGTAAGAGACACAGACGTTGCCTAAAGCTTGGCTTCTATCTCATGGGGCTTGCAGGCCAGCGGAACACTCACATTACTACCATGCAAGGGAAAGTGGGAGATATTAACTTAAATGTTGAACAGGATTGGAACAGCGAGGGAGAAGGTTTCAGGTCCAACACTTGGCACAGGTGTTTGAATTTATCTACTAATTGCTAATTTTTAGTGACTACTTTCCCTGGGCTAAAGACCAACTTCGTACATGTTGCGTTAGTTTCCTGAGGCTCCCATGACATAGACACAAGCTGGGTGGCTGGAAACAAGAGAAATGTACTCTCTCAGGGTGCTGGAGGCTAGAAGTCCAAAATCAAGGTTTCAGCAGGGTGATGTTCCCTCTGAAGGCTTTGGGGAAGACTCCTCTCTTGCCCTGTCCAGCTTCCAGAGGTTTCTGGTGGGTTTTTCACGTTTCTTGGCTTGTAGCTGCTTTACTCCCATCTCTGCCACTAACACATGACCCCCTCCCCTGTGTGCATGCACAGATCTCTTACAACGGCAGCAGTTGTTGGCTTTAGGGTCTGCCCCAATCTAGTAGGACCTCATCTTAGTTAATTACATCTGCCAAGGCTGTATTACCAAATAAAGTAATATTCTTTTTTTTTTCTTTATTAAAAAGATTTATTTATTTGAGAGAGAGAGAGCAAGAGCACGAGCCCAAGCAGGGGGAGAGTTATAGGGAGAGGGAGAAGCAGACTCCCCACTGAGCAGGGAGCCTGATGCGAGGCTCGATCCCAGGACCTGGGATCATGACCTGAGCCAAAGGCAGATGCTTAACCGACTGAGCCACCCAGGCACCCCCAAATAAGGAAACATTCTGAGGTTCCAGATGGATGTGAATTTTAGAGGGATGCTATTTAACCCACTGTTCATGAATAATCTCATTTATCCTTCACCACAACTATATGAAGTAAATGTTATTACAATATCCATTTTATACATGAAGAAACTGAAGTATAGAGAACTTAAATGGTTGTCCAAGGTAACATACCAGGAATGCCAGGAATTCTGATGTTAAAGCATTTTATCAGAGTACACACTGTGATCCACCTCTCTTAAAAACAAAACACAAACTTTTAAAATTGTGAAATACATCACTTATTTACAATAGTGTATGTAAAATAAAGGCACAGATTAAGGAATATTAATAAAATGAATACCCACCTACCTATCACTCAGTTTAAGAAGTAAAACACTACTGATCCCTTAGACACGCACTCCCGCTCTATTCCCTTCACTCACAGGTATGAGTCTGTGATCACTCCCTAATACACTTTCCACATGCCAACTTCTATCTCTGAATCAGTTTCCCAGGGAACCCAGCCTCTGAGGATTGGCACCAAAAACGGTCCAAGAAAGCACACTTTAAAATGGGATTTTAGACACTGATACCACACAAGCTGGGACTCTATGAGGATGAAGACACCAGCGCTGTTGGTAGGTGGGTCATAACGAGTCCCTGGTATGCTGTGGTGGTGGTAGTGGGCCTGCTGGAGGCTGGGAACATTCAGAATATGTTTTAGGGTCTCTAGGATTGTGAATTAGTTAAATGTCTGGGGTGAAGGAAAGACAATATATTAAATACTTAATGCTGGGCTAGCACATAGTAACCACAGCCCAAATCTCAGTGGCTTACTACAACCAAAGTTCATTTCCAGCTAACATTATGTCTCCCAACATTGGTTGGTAAGTAGCAGGAGGGGCACTCTCTTCCACGTACTCCACATGCAGGGACCCAGGTAGACAGAGCCTCCTTCATCTTGTGGCTTTACCATTCAGAACACAGTGTCTGTATGACCTCTGAGGCAGCACAAAAGAAGCCAGAAATATGAAGTGCAGTTTTCACCCATAATTCCTTGGCCCCTACTTGACTGCAAGGGAAGCTAGAAAAAATAATCTTCCTGTGTGCCCAGGAATTGAAAAATGAAATGGGAGGGGTGCCTGGGTGGCGCAGTTGGTTGAGTGTCCAACTCTTGGTTTTGGCTCAGGTCATGGTCTCAGGGTCGTAGGATCAAGCCCCATGATAAGCCCCATGATGGGCTCCACATACTTAGTG
>NC_138373.1:60140124-60181513 GCF_054177405.1 Leptonychotes weddellii | reverse complement strand
GCCCCTACTTGACTGCAAGGGAAGCTAGAAAAAATAATCTTCCTGTGTGCCCAGGAATTGAAAAATGAAATGGGAGGGGTGCCTGGGTGGCGCAGTTGGTTGAGTGTCCAACTCTTGGTTTTGGCTCAGGTCATGGTCTCAGGGTCGTAGGATCAAGCCCCATGATAAGCCCCATGATGGGCTCCACATACTTAGTGGGTTTGAGGTCCCTTGTAGGTCTTGGATACATAATGGCTCACCAGCGGCCTCTTCCTTCCCAGATGCTTTTCTTGGGCCACATAGAAAAATCACGGCATAGTGATTAATGGTCAGGCTCGTGAATCTCATATGCTGGGTGGGGTCTGAATCTCAGTTCATCCAATTAATTGCTGTGTGGCTTAGAGAAACTACTTAACCGCTCTGAGCCTCAAATTTACAGATGATAATCATACCCAACTCAGAGGCTACAAGGCTTCAAATGGGATAATGACATACAAGATGAGTGCTTGGCCTTGAGCACCCATTCAATAAACTTTGACTGCTGTTTTTACACCTGGCTGGTGAGACTCCAACTCTCCTGATACAGAAAATCTATATTCCATTTTCAGATCTGGGTGACACTGAATTAGTACCTCCAAGATTCATCAGAAATCATTTCTCCCCACCCCTTTGTCTTTCTTGACCTATTTTATCCGGTTTATTCCCTCACCATTTTTCTTTCTTTTTTTTTTTAATTTAATTTTATTATGTTATGTTAGTCCCCATACAGTACATCATTAGTTTTTGATGTAGTGTTCCATGATTCATTGTTTGCATATAACACCCAGTGCTCCATGCAGAACGTGCCCTCCTTAATACCCATCACCGGGCTAACCCATCCCCCCACCCCCCTCCACTCTAGAACCCTCAGTTTGTTTCTCAGAGTCCATTGCCTCTCATGGTTCATCTCTCCATTTTCATGTATAATCAATTTTTTTAGCAGCAGGACCGATGAGGGAAGGTGCTGAGACTCAGTTGAGTGGTATCATGGAGGTCTAACACTGCACACGACTGCAGTTTCTCCTGTACTGCCCGCCAGATGTGCTTGTGGACTCAGGACGGCTACAGTCATGAAGCAGCTCAGAGGAAATGGTATCCAGATGTGGGATCTGAGGCGAGAGGAAGGCCCTGCTCCCTGGGTAGGATCAGGTTGAGATTAAGAGTGAGACTTTCCTCTAGGATCGAATATTCCCCTTTGCTTCCAAGCTCCAGTTGTTAATTGTGTTCATGTAATGAGGGAGAGGGGGCAGAAATCAATGATGCTTTGCAGTGTTTTGTGCTGTGTTCCACAGTCCCAAGATCATTTCTTTCTAATGGGGTACTTCCATCTGGTGCAGAGTTAACCCGCTCCCAGAGGCAGTGAAGGACAGAGATAACTACCATGCGTGTGCTGGTTAAATAACAAATCATAAATTCAAAGGAGTTATGCAATCTGGGAATGTGACTGAGGGAGGCTTCCACAGAAGCACAGGTTCAATACCATTAAAGGTTACCTTATGCCTCAGACCCAACTTACAGTCTATCAAAAATATAGAGGACAAGGAAGGTAAAGTACACCAAGATGCACACAGTGGGGTATTTCCTGAAGATGAAACAACATTCTGCAGGAAAACTGGCCTGGATTCTTCAAAAAGTCAACATTCTAGGAAGAAATGGGAGGCTGTCACAGATGGAAAGGGGCTAAAGAGACATACACCCAAAAGCAAGATACCAACCTCGATTAGATCCTCGTTCAAAAATTAAAAGAGAACAACCATAAAAGACATTTGGGAACAATTGGAGGCATTGAGGCAGAGGCTGATTGTTAGGTGATACTATCGAATTCCTGTTAATTTTTCTGGGCACAATAAAGCCATTGAGGTTACCAAGAGAATGTTCTTGTTTCCAGGGACTATCTGCCAAAGTAATTAGGAGTAAAGCATTATGATGTATGCAGGCAATTTTCCAATGATGAGAGAGAGTATGAGTGAGAGAGAGAGAGTAATGTGACAAATGTGTTAACTGTTGAATCTAGGTGGAGGGTTGTTCTAGGTTGAATCTATGGGGAGGCTACCTGGATGTTGATTGTACTACTTTTTTTTTTACGACCTTTCTGTAACTTTGAAAGTTTACAAAATAAAAAGTTGGGGAAGGAAGGAGAGCTTATGGATGCAGGCACTTGCACACACCTTTGGCGGCTTTCGTATGATAGCATACCATAAGCTTGGGCAAGCCTCTTTCCTTGTGAAGGAAGGAGGCCTCTCATGTCCATTCTTGAATTGAGAACGGTCTTGCTGTGGGCAGCCCATCCCTGAGGCTGGAACAAGAGGACATCTTCTTGAGTCAACAGCATCTCGAGGCCCCTGAAACTCTGAAGGTTCCCATCCAGGCCTTTCTCTTTCTTCTGTCCTCATTTGGCAGAGAATACAAGACTAGCTTCTCTCCTCTTTTCTATATCACCATGTAAAAAATAGGTTTGTGTGAGAGTTAACTGTCAAATTTTATTTACTTTCAGCGTGGAACCTCTTCTCATTGCTCAGCCATCCTAAATTCTAACCTTTATGCTCATTGCACAGAATGCAAGGTCATCTCAAAATTTTAAGAAGTAGATTGAACATTGTGTTATTCCTGTATCTTCTACTTGGACTCCATGAGCCAGAATAATTTAATCCAAGGAAAGCACTCCAACAGCAGATCTTTTAGGCATAGACACAGGATCTAGAGAGAGCTTTGGGGTAAGAAGGCCTTGTAACAGAACTGTTCAAATCACTGGACCTTGAAGGTGAACATATTCCTTGATGAGAGACAACAAGCCATTCTGAGGGGCAGAAATTCACATGGTGCCTCTCACTGAAAGATGAATCTTTAAACAGCTGTGGGAAGCTTGCATATCACGAAGCTAACAAACCTTAACTGGTATGGGCAGCCAAGCAGGTTGACAGCAGTGGAAACCAGTACCCAAGGCACCGTTTGAAGAAGAAAGCCAGAACTGTGATGCCCGGACATTAACGTCCAATAAAATATTCACTAAAAAAAGGAAAGACAGCACAGGTTTGGTAACGTTGAATTTTTTATTAAAGAAATGAATAAAACCTATCATCTGCTCTTTACCATTGTTTCAAGAAATGAGGTATACTTTAATTCCAAACAAGTAGTAAGGGCACAATTGTAGAATAAAGGGAAAGGGCAAGAGGACAGAGGACATCAGCAGGATGACGAGATGGGTGAGGGGGATCAAGGTGTTAACACCGTCAATTAGAATGTTGTCAAAAAAGCAGAGTAAAAGTCATCTATAGGCTCAAAGCAGGAGATGATTATTTTCAAATATGTTTCTGACATCTTACACTGCTGAGACGTAATAATGAGACGTTGAAGATTTTCTCTGCATTTGCAAACAGGTATGCCACAGGTTTCACGATGCTGGTAACAACCCCGTGTGTGTATGAAAGTCCGTTTATATATTTTTAAATGCTATTTAATTCATTTAAGCCTCACAGCAGCGATATAAGGGTCTCACAGTTAATTTGATGATCCCATTTCTCACTTTACATGAGAATCTGAAGCTCCCGCATGGATTCCTATTGAATCAGCAAACATCTAAACATGTGCCAAGAGTCACCTGGTCAATGGGTCAGAATCTGAACTTCCTAGACAACACTCGGCCAAAGGAATCCAGACTTCTAAAAATCAGAATCACTGTAAACCTTCTAGAAGTGTTTAAAGTATCTTCTAACCATGCTTCAACCCCAGTAAACATAGAATCAAAAAAACAGTGCAGAAGCAAGTAGTGGGCATGATATAAGTTAATTCTGGACACAAAACATGCCTAAAACAGACATGAAAAAAACCCATGCAAAGAGGTTGGATCATCACTGCAGCCTTTGGATGTTCTAGAAAGCAGGGTCTGAGGCAGGATTATTAAGGTGTTGACACTCAGGTGAGAGGTGCAAACCCAAAGCTTTGGGAGGTGAGATAGAAGGGAAGGAACACAGTTAAGTATGCAGGGCAGCCATGTGGGGCATTGCACAGCAAGCCGGGGACAGCAGGTAGCACGGGAGCCCACTCACTATCATTCTGGACTTTTCTGGAAGGCTCTGCAAAGAAATCACACCCCAGCATGGGGCACGGAAGAGAGGCAGGGAAGAAGACTGTCTGCCCAGCTCCCTCCTATCCCCCACTGACACCATCTCATCCACCAGAAGCTTATACTCTACACTTTCCCGTGTGTCAGTGGCTACTCTAGAAGCCAGATATCAGGCCCTGTGATATGGTGTTTTGTACAGGTCTGAAGGTAAAGGGACTTGGTTCTAACAGAGAGAGAGAGGGAGGATGGGGAGGGGAAGGGGAAGAGCAGAGAGGAGGGGGAGAGAGAGAAAGAGGTGAGCCAATCTCAAGAGATCTATGTCTTGTGCAATCATTATATTTCCTGCTAACTATGAAGCCACTTACTTACACACAGATTTTTTTTGTTCTATTGGTTGGTACAGTACCAGTGAAGACATGAAATAGCATGATGAGGCTTTTCAGTGCTTAGAGATACTTAATGAAGGAATCAGTCAGGAAGAAAACATGGAAACGTCTAAACACCCACAGTTAAATTTTTGTAAGAGTTATGAGTGACCATTTAAGTTGAAAATTCTGCTAAAATTGAGAATATTGAAAATCACTTAGATCTACAGGTTTATAAGAACTAGAAGTTTTAGATTTCAGCTTGAATATTGCCAGAGATATTGTGTTGTCTCAGTTTCCTCCAGAAGCTGACACGAAATACAGGGATTTGAGGACAGGTAGTTTATTTAGGAGGTGAAGGAGAGACCAGTAGATTAGAAGAAAGTGAGAGAAGAGGGAAAGCATGTGTTATCAGGCAGGTCATCACTGTTAGTAGCTTGACATAATGCTACTGGGGACTCTGGGAGCCAATGCAAGACACACTCCTTAGAGTAATAGCATCCAAGGGGCGAGGGAGCAGGGGTATTTATATACCAACTCCTATTAGTGGTTGGTTGAGGGCTGTTCCCAGGGGTGTTAAATCTCCAGACATTACAGACTGTTTTGTGGAAGAACAGCAGAAATCCCTCAGGCAAAGAGATGCAGATGCTGACAGCTGAAGGTCAAGCCTTTGCAATATAAGGAGGTATGGGCAGGGCACCCACAAAGGAGCTATGGGTGATCTGTGCTACCTTGTCACCTCTCAGGATGAGATGACTCAGCACACGCCTTCAGATATTATGGTAGTTTTAAATTTTTAAAAATGCTTAATATCGTTAACAAAGCGTCTCTTTCTTTGTGAAGGAAATGCTTTATTTTTAAACTACTTTTAGAAACATTGTCATGCATCCTATCAAGTAGAATGCTTTCTTCTTTGCAAAACTGAACTTAAAAAAAATAGATTACTATGTAGGCAGCTAAAATCAGAAAGCTTTGGTTTTGGAAAATTTGTGACATTTTTCCCATACCAGGAATATTCCTACAAAAAAATATACTTTAAGAAGTTAACTAATCTTGCCAGTTATCTGAATTGTGGAGGTGGGAGATTATTCAATCAGGCTAACTAAATTTAACTAGGGAGGGAAGCAGACTTAGCAGACACATCAAAAATAGACACACTAGCAGAGGACTCTCAACCTCAGTGCCAGCAAACATCACCCCCAAGTTCAAGTCATCCTGGTCAAGGGCGGGTGGAAAACTTCTGACCATACTACATTAGCATAGGATGGTCAAGCGGGTATTAACAAAGTATTAATGCACCTAATTGATGTTCATTTATTTTGTCACAAGAACAAGGAACACTCACATTTTTCTCAGATAAAACACGGAAAGAATCTAAGGACCACAGTGATGCCTTCAATGTGAAAGCCAGTCCTAAGGAGACTTCTGAACATGCTCGCTGTTTTTCTCGTTGCTTGATGCATAAACAGCTCTCAGATGTTCTCAAACCAGGGGTGGGTAAAACCTTGCCAACACAATGGCCTCTATTGAGCGTCTGCAACTTGTTCATCTCTGTTCTTCGTGTTTCCCGCTGTGATCTCACATTTAGAGTCCATAGTCCCTAAGCAAGGGCTTTTCCTGGCTGGTGATGGTTTATTTGCTGTTCTCCCTTGAAACTTGCCTGTGATCATTTCAAATCATTTTGCTCTCCTAGCCTCATTTCTGATTTTTCTTCTCATTCTTCCACGTTCTCTGCTGGTTTGGGTCTCTTATCTTATCATCCTCTACTATTTCATAGGCATTTCCTCTACGGTTCTTCAGAGTCTTGCGCATTGTTTAAGCAAGTTTACGTTGAAAAAAACAAAAAAAAACAAACAAATTCTAAACCTATAAGCTAACACATACTCAAAAAATGTGTAAAAGTTGCCAATTAAATAAATGCTCAGAAACAAGTGCAACTATCATAAACACTTTTATGAGCTGTATTAAGTTGAAAATGGGTGTTGTAGAAATTCTAAAATTAAAGAATATGAAGTAAACAAATGCTTCGAAATATAAGTACTTCCTCTAGAAGAACCACTATGCCCATGTCATCGGTTTGTAAATTAACAACCATGGTGATCTCCCTCAGTCTCGTGCATTCATTCGTGGGAATGATCACACGAACTCTTATCTGAGTCTCAGTATTTTTTCCCACCTATTAAATGGGAATATTAATAATACCGACTTCATACATTTGTTGTGAGGATTAAAGAAGGTAAGGCATATAAAACACAGTGCTATGCTCAATTATTGTGTTTGGTGACCTATTATTACCTAAGATGTTTTTTTACTCATGTTTGGAATAAAAATGAAAGGGATAAAATTTTTAAAAAATCAGCTTGTGATCACTGCAAACCCTGTTCTCTGATTGCTTCTGAAAAGGGCTGATGTTGTAACAGACATCCCAGCAATGCTCAAGGAAGCAGAAGAATTCAGAGCCTTTCCAGAGCCACGTGCTGATGTCCCACTAGCCACTCTTAACTATTGAGCTGTTTTTACCCTCCCTTTTACCTCCGTGGTCAAAAATGTAGTTGAGAAAAGAGAAAACAGCTCCTGCCTGATGAGGGAGGGTTTGGATTGACACCAGGATCCCCTCGGGTCATGTTTATGCTTAAGTTCATTTTAAATTTGATACAGCCTTTGTGGAGGTAAGAAGAAGCCACTCCTCCCTCATTGCTCAGACAGTACAGTGGGTTGAACAGTGTCTCCAGAATTTATGTCCACCTGGAGCGACAGATTGAGACCTTATTTGGAGTAGTGTCTGCAGATGTAATTAGTTAAGGATCCCAAGATGAAATTGATCCCTAAATCCAAAGATTGGTGTCCTTATAAGAAAAGGAGAGGACACAGAGGGACAAAGTGGGGAGAAGGCCATATGAAGATGAAGGCAGGGATCGGAGTGGTGTCACCTGCCGCAAGCCAAGGGATGTCTGGGGCCACCAAAAACTGGAAGAGGGAAGGAAGGATCCTCCAAAGAGCCTTCAGAGAGAGTGCGGCTCTCCTAGCACCTTGATTTTGGACTTCTTGCATCCAGAACTGTGAGAGAATAAATTTTTGCTGCTTTAAGCCACCAAAGTTTGTGGCATTTTGTTCTGGTGGCCCTGGGAAACTAATACAAACAGAAAAATACAACATATCCCCACTTTGTGAAAAGGGGAAATATAATAAAACTGCCCCCCTCTGCTTCCCCCGCCACATAGCACTCATCACAGCCCAATGCGTTACTTCTTCTTCCTTTTGCTTGTTTTTTGTCTCTCCACAAGGGCAGGGATTTTCTGTCCTGGTAACTGCTGCTCCCTGGAGCTATGCCTGGCATAGTAGACGCTCAGTAAATATTTGTTGAATTTATGAATAAATGAAAGAATGAAATGGGCAGGAGTCCTGGGATTATCTAATGTAACTTTTTCTTTCCACAAAGGGACAAAACTGAGAGGAATAGGGCATTCCAGGAAGAAGGAGCGAGAAACATGTGTAATGGCTGAGGGTCAGAAAGAACAGAACAGCTTGGACAACACTTGAGAGTTGAAGGTGAGGACGGTATTGACCGACTTCCCAGGTGGGAAGGTGGGATGTGAGCCTGGAGAGATGGATTGGTGCCTGCGTGTGAAAGGCCTTGCAGAGCGGTAAAGAATTTGGATTCATCTGGAAGCTGTAGAAAGCCAGTGGGTTTATTTAAAGCAGAAGAGTAATACAAAAGTTTTAAGGAATTATTTTAGAAGCGGTGGCAGCAATTACTTCAAGAGGTGAGAGATAAGTGGCAGAAAGCAGAAGTAAGAGACATCTTTGCCCAAGGGAAAGTCACTCCATTCTGAAGGAAATGGACAGCCTTGGTGGGGGACTGGAAGGAGGGAAGGGGGACAAACAGCAGGGGAGCAGCTCAACATGGCTCCCGCATGTCTTGCATGGGGGCTGAATACCTGGTACTGGAAAATAAAAGAAATGGAGCAAGTTTGAGGTGGCAAACATAAGTTTGGGGAGCCCCTGGAACGTTTGGATGGACACATCCAATGTCAGTTGGACAGATAGGTCTGGAGTTCAGGAGAGAGGTGGAAGCTGAGGACCTATCACTGGGATACATCAACCAAGATGAAGTCAGGAGAGTAGAGGAGACCACCCTGGTTGGGCGCAGATAGGAAGCCCACGGGCAGGCTTCTCGGGAACAAGAAGGAAAGATATCATCTGGGTGAGCATACCTTACCCCAGTGCAGAATTATAAGCAGGGGCCATATTTTGGTGTTAAGTGTTAATATTTTTAGTGACTGTGTTCTGCTTGTCGTTTATAAAACTCATAAGCAATAAGCATTACTCATGTGGCCAAGATACTAGACTCCACAGTAAAAAATAATTGTAACAAGGAGAAACATCAGACTGAATAACCCAAAATAAACACAGGAAATAGGAGTAATGGGCACTAAATTGGAAGCAGAAAACAAACAGTTTCCTGTTAGTGGAAGAGAGTAACAAAAAGAACCAAACATGTTTGAAAATAACCTTTGTCCTGGAGGGATGGTATGGTTCAGTAATCCAGCCAGGGTATGGTCTGAGGGCTATCCAGTTACTTCCTGATCAGTGTGGAAAAAAATCATTCTTTCTGTAAACCTACCTGGGCCTCTTTGTGGTTTTATAATCATTTGTCACTTGTTAATAAGCTCTCATTAAATGAGCACTGGGTGTTATATGCAACTCATGAATCACTAAATTCTATCCCTGAAACTAATAATACAGTATATGTTAACTAAATTGAATTTAAATAAAGAATTTTAAAAATTAAAACATTATATCAATAAAAGTATTATCTAGATGAAGCAAGTGGGTTTGTCCTTTTGCCTCTGACACAGACATTTGTGATCTGGTTGAGAATTCTCCCAAGAGGAAGGCTATAGAACAGGAGGAGGAAGAAGAGCATCTGTCCACAGGTTTGCTGTGATTTCTTCTTCCTGCTACCTCCTCATCCTTCAACACTGAGCTCAGGAGTCACCCTTTCTGGGAAGCTGCCCTGATCACTACACAGCTCCCCACCCTGCCCACCATCTAAATGCCCAGACGTAAGGTTATCACATCTTCTCTAAGACCTTATCAGTCCTTCATATGTATGTCTGAAATTGAATTCATTTAATAACCATCTGCTTATCTGCCTTATTCCACCACTAGACATAAGTCCTTGGGACATGAATCAGACTTTGTCATCTGTGCGCCCAACATGGTGCCATCCCAGAGCTCAGAAACAGGGATGCCAACCAACCTGCCCACTGCCTGCAACAGCCCAAGAACCTCTGCCTCATACGGGCTATCTGGCCTTGACCCCCACCCTTGGGGTGACTCAGCTCTCCATGTCTGAATATCTTCCTTGTCCACCTGCGCTGCCTCTTCTTGAATCTGAAGACAAAAGCAAGGAGAATCCAGAAGAGGGGGAAATGGGAAAAACCTCCTCTAAGCAGAGGAGGCAAAGATCTAAGAGGAAATGACAGGCAACAATGAACTTGTAGTAGGAAACACACCAAACAGGGAAAAGAGTGAGAGGCAGTTAACACCAGTTTGGAGTGGATACACTCTTCTGCCTTCTGCTCCACAGGAGGCTCTTGATCTTCCCTTCACTTGGACAGCTGGTGACAGGGGCGGTGAGGACGAATCCTCCATGGTTTTGCTGACCTGACATGTTACAGCTCTTACAGCCAGACTCTATCAGTGAGAGAGGTGCACCCTCATACAGGTGTTCACATGGTGAGAGTGCCAGGTAGAGACAACTTCCTCTACAGTAAGACACTGTTTCCAAAGGATGCTTCTATCCATTACCTTGTTGATCTTATCGGAATGTAAGCTGGGTATTACTCTTTTAATTTTTAGTTATGGGCAATTTTAAACACAAGAGTAGAGAGCCAACTGTAATAGTTCCCAAGGCCTGAACTCTCCTTCAACAATTATCCACATTCTGCCAGTCCTGTTCCATTTGTCCTCTACCTCCCTTCCTTTTCTTTTTCATGAGAGTATTCTAGAGCAATCCAAGATAACAATATTATTTTCACAATGCCATGATCACACCCAACAAAATTATAGACGATTCCTTTATATCAAGTAATAAATAGTCTATTGTAGAATAAGTATCCTTATCCATTGTTCTTTTTTACCCACAAGAAAACTAAGGCTCAAAGACACAAGGGATTAGTTCAAGGTCACATGGCTATAAAGAAGGGCACTGCACCAAAACTGGGTTCCTCTGACCACAAGCCCAATGTGTTTTCCACCCTAGCTCCCAAGCCAGAGAAACAGAAGTGGGGAGCAGAAACAGAGCCTCAGAGGCAAGATCCAGCTGGTATGTTTCTCAGGAGGTAAGATATTACAGCTGCAACCCTTTGTTCTTTGTGAGACTTGTTTAGATCTTTTCCCAGAATCAACCCAAATAGTGTATTGTAGACAGAACACAAAACCCCTGCTGCTTAGCCTTCCGGTATGCTGGGGTGCTTGGAGGCTGCTTGTCAGGGAGGGAATGGCTCCATGTGGTGTTCTCTGGATCTCAGGGACTCTCATCTGTTCAATAGTAGTATGAGGTCCACTTCCTGTACCCCATCACTTCCTGAAGCTTGGTGAGCGCTGCCAGGAGAAAGGAAGAGTCTAGGAGGGAAGTGAAGGGAAAATCCATGTGCTATCAAACCTCTCCCTGGAGAAGAGGAGAGTGTGGTGGCCAACCTGGAACCCTCCCAAGTAATCTTCAATTAATTATGAGATCCTGTCTCTTGGTCAAGGTCCCCAGCCCTGTTTGTATAATCCCTTCCTCGTGTGCCTGCTCTGTTTCTTTTTGAACAAGACAGCTGTTGGCATGCTTCTCCTCGATAACTGATGTTCATTAATACAGATAGCAAATGGACTGATAGATACATCATGCTATACTGGAGAATAAGAAAGGATCCAGGAGAAGGACAAAAATGAAGAAGACACAGGACAGAGTGGAGAGTGGGTCACAGTAGCTTGTGACTGGGGAGTCCTCAGCTACAAAGTGTGTTTATTTTAGTCATCCTGAGTCATCAGCTTCACAGGCTTCCCAGGGCAAGGCTGTGTCACTCTCCATGTTGACATGTGGCTGGGAGGCAGGAAACTTCAGAACAGAGGAAAGGTGGCTCTTAAACAACAACAACAACAACAACAGCAAAGATATGTTAACTAGGTCACGGGGCCAAGATTCCATCCTCAGCAGGTTCTGAGAACCAAAGGACATTTCAGAGCACAAAAATGTCTAGCAGATTGTCAGCCAAAGGGAGTTAGTTTGGGAATGAGTAGTGTGGTTTTCATTTTTCTCTAGGAAAAAGTCCAATTCACTATTATATATTTAACATTTAAAAGATTTAGTGTTCATGCTATTATGCTTTGTAACACACACACATATTTACACACATTCTTTTGTATGTATCAAATATTATATTAAAATATTGTAAGCTGCTGGGATGTTAGAGAAGCCATATGTTTCCTATTCCTCCCATTAAGTACAACTAAAAACTCTGGATGTAACATATAAAACATATAAAAGAAGAACCTGAAAGGTGGAAAGAAGGCAGACAGGCTGGAGACCTCGGGACCTGAAGCACGATACAGCAGTAAGTTCTCTGAGTTGTCTGCTGCTTCATATTTCCAAGACTTGGAGCTGAAGAATCTGGCAATCTGAAAATGACAACAGGCACAAACAAAAATAAACCCACAACAGAGCCTGCTCTCTCTAGCCAAAGGACTGAGAAATGGACAGCCTTGTAAGACAGAAAACTTTTAGACAATAATCACTTGAATATAGCCAAACCCACAGAAAAGATTGTGGTCCCACTTATACCCATGCCAGCAAAGTCTGAGTGAGGAGCCTGGATTTTTCCTCCTCACGTTCCACCCAATAATAATGAGGTGTCCCCCTACCCCACACCTCACTGAGGAGGTGTCAGAGGAGACTTAACAGAGAGTCAGCACTGCTACTACTACTCAGGGGTAATAAAGCCATGGCGTCTGTGGAGGCCACATGGGGAGAAGAAATGAAAGATTCCTACACCTCCCAGTCAGGGAGGTATCAGTGGAGGCCTGGGGGGAGCCAGAACCCCTACACCCACCCAGTAGTAGTGAGAAGTACCTGCCCTCCACTGTCAACAGAGGCCAAGTGGGGAACCTGAACTTCAGCTCCCAACTGGCCATAACAAGGCAGCATTCACCCCTTCTCTTGCCAGGAGCATGTCAGAAAAAGTCAGCGAACACAGAAGGGTTAAATAAGGTTCATAACGAAATAGGCCCCAAATCCAGATTTCAATAGATCATTACTTCTCATATGTAAAAATGAGGATCAAAAAATAGGAAGATTGCAAACTGAATGAGAAAAGGCAATCAACAGATATCAGCACCAAGATAATAGAGATGTTCAAATTACCTAACAAAGATTTTTAAAGAAGTCATCATAAAAGTGCTTCAATAAGTAATTGCAAACACACTTGAAGCAAATTAAAAAAAATAGAAAGTTTAGCAAAGAAATAGAACATCTCAGCAAAGGAATCAAAGATATAAAGAAAAACCAAATAGAAAATTTAGTAGAAAACAAAAGAATCAAAATTCAGAAAGTCAATGGATGGGCTCAAGAGCAGAATGGAAGGGAAACAGAAGAGTTTCAGTGCATTTGAAGAGAGAATAGAAACTGTGCAATCTGGGGTGCCTGGGTGGTGCAGTCGGTTAAGCATCTGATTCTTGGTTTCAGCTCAGGTCGTGATCTCAGGGTCATGAGATCGAGCCCTGCATCAGGCTCTGCACTCAGCATGGAGTCTGCTTGAGATTCTCTCTCCCTCTCCCACTGCCCTGCCCTCTTGTGCTCTCTCAAATAAATAAATAAGTCTTAAAAAAAAGAAACTATGCAATCTGAACAACAGAGAGAAAAAAGAAACAATATATAAATTTTTTTTTAAGATTTTATTTATTTACTTAGAGAGAGAGCACAAGCAGGAAAGGCAGCGGGAGAGGGAGAGCACCAGCAGGAAGAGAGGCAGACTCCCTGCTGAGCAGGGAGCTGATCCCAGGACCCTGAGATCATGACCTGAGCCTAAGGCAGCCACTTAACTGACTGAGCCACTTAGGTGCCCCAAAAATGTATAGATCTTGAGGGACCTAGGAGATGATAATAATACTCCACTCAACAACAGTATAATACATATTCTCTCAAGTGCCCAAGGAACATATACAAAGATAGACCATATCCTGAGTCATAAAACAAGTCTTAACAAATTTAAGAGATTTTAAGTCATACAGAGTGTTCTCCAAACACAATGGAACCAAAAAGAAAGCAATAACAGAAAGATAACAGAAAAATCTCCAAACGCTTAGGATCTAAACAATACATTTTTAAATAATTTTTAATAATATTTAAATAATTTTTAAATAATGCATGGGTTAAAGAGGAAGTCTCAAGAGAAATAAAAAAAATACATTGAACTGAATAGAGATTAAAATAAAATATATCGAAATTTGTACATAGCTAAAACAGTGCACTAAATGTTTACCTTAAAAATAGGAAATATCTCAAATAATAATCTAAGCTTCAATGTTAAGAACCTTGGGAAAAAGGGGCGCCTGGGTGGCTCAGTTGGTTAAGTGACTGCCTTCAGCTCGGGTCATGGTCCCGGGGTCCTGGGATCGAGCCCCGCATCGGGCTCCTGCTCCACGGGGAGCCTGCTTCTCCCTCTCCCCCTCCCCCTGCTTGTGTTCCCTCTCTCGCTGTCTCTCTCTGTCAAATAAATAAATAAAATCTTTAAAAAAAAATAAAAAATAAAAAAAAGAACCTTGGGAAGAAAAGAGCAAAATCCAAAGTAAGCAGAAGAAAGTAATAAAAAACAAAATAGCAATGAAATTAATAGAAGAAAAACAATAGAGGAAATCAATGAAAAAAGAACAGGTACTTTGAGAAGATCAATAAAATTGACAAACTTCTTGTAAGACTGACAAAAAAAAGAAGAAGACACAAATTAATAATATTAACAGAGGTTATCACTCCACACCCTACAGGTATCAAAAGAATAATAATAAGGGAAAACTATGAACAAGTCTACATACATAAAATTGACAACAGATTAAATGGATCAGTTTCTTGAAAAACACACTATCACAATTGACCCAATATAAAATTGATGATTTGAAAAGACCTAAACTATTAAGGAAATTGAATTTTTAATTAAAAACTTCTTTTAAAAATACCTCCAGGCTTTGATAATTTCCCTTAAGAATTAGACCAAATGTTTAAAGAAGAATTAATGATGGGGTGCCTGGGTGGCTCAGTCGGTTAAGTGGCTGCCTTCGGCTCAGGTCATGATCCTGGGGTCCTGGCATCGAGCTCCACATCCGCCTCCCTGCTCAGCAGAGAGCCTGCTTCTCCCTGTCCCTCTGCCTGCCACTGTACCTACTTGTGCTCTCTCTCTATCTCTCGGTCAAATAAATAAATAAAATCTTAAAAAAAAAAAAGAATTAATGCCAATTCTATGAAATCGCTTTCAGAAAATAGAAAATAACACTTCCTCATGCATTTTATGAAGCTAATATTACCCTGATAAAAAACAAAAGACATTACAAGAAACCCACAAATATTCCACAAGAATATAAATGCAAAAATCCTTAACAAATATTAGCAAATAGAATTCTGCAATATATACAAAGAATTATTCAACATGACCAAATGGGGATTATTCCAGTGATGTAAAGCTGGTTTGATATTCAAAAATCAATTAATGTTATGTACCATATTAACAGGATAAAGAATAAAAATCACATGATCATATTAACTAATATAGAAAACATATTTGCCATTCATGATAAAATGCTCAGAAAAATAGAAATAGAGAACTTTCTGAACCTGATAGAACATCTGTAAAAAACCTACAGATACCATTATATTAATGAGGAAAGACTGAATGTTTTCCCTCTAAGTTTGAGAGCCAGGCAAGGATGTCCTCTCTCATCACTTTTATTCAATATGTTGCTGGACATTCTAGCCAGTACAATAAGGCAAGAAAAGCAAGTATAAGTTATACAGATCAAAGCAAAGCAAAAACAAAACCCTGGCTTCATTTCAGATGACATGATTGTCTACACAGAAAAGACCGAAGAATCTACATGAAAATGCCTAGAACTAATAAGTGAGTTCAGCAAGACTGAAGGATACAAGATAAACATTTAAAAAAGCATTATGTTTCAATATACTACCAATGAATTTATGAACACTGATATTAAAAATACAATATCACTTACATTGCTCAAAAAAGCGAAATACTTAGGTATATATTTAACATACATTTAAAATACATATGGGATGTATATTTAACATACATTTAAAATACATATGGGATATGCATGCTGAAAACTATAACATGCTGATAAAATGAATCAAAGATCTAATTAAATGGAGATGCATCCTGTATTGAGTTAGGGGACTCAACACAGTAAAAATGTTAATTCTGCCCAAACAGATATACAGGTTTAATGAAATTCCTATCAGATTTCTAACAAGAGTTTTTTTGCAGATATAGAAAAGATTACTCTAAAATTTATATGGAAAGGCAAAGAAAACAGATGAGCTAAAATAATTTTGAAAAAAAAAAAAAGAACATAGCAGAAGGAATCAATCTACCTGGTTTCAAGACTTACCATATAGGAACAGAAGGATGAAGACTGTGATATTGGCAGAAAGATGAAGACTGTGTGAAACACATGGATCGATGTTAGAGTACCCAGAAATAGGCTCACACAAATACAATTTTTTTTTTTTTTTTTTACAAAGGTTCAAAAGCAATTCAATGGGGGAAAAACTAGCCTTCTCAACAAACGGTACTGGAGCAATTGGGCATCCAAAAGCAAAAGGATGCACCTCAACCTAAGTCTTACAAAAGTAAACTTCAAAAGGATAATGGACTTAAATGTAAAACATACAATTATAATTTTTTCAAACCATAGGAGTTTAAAATAAGTTTCTAAACCTTTTTAAAAACATGGGAGAAATCTTTAGGACTTAGGACTTGGCAAAGTTTTCTTAGACCTAACAACCCAAAGCATGATCCACAGAAGGAAAAATCAATATATTGGACTTCCTCAAAATTAAAACCATTTGCTCTTTGAGACAGCCTATTATGAGGATGAAAATACAAGCTATAGACTTAGAGAAAATATTTGCAAACCAAATATCCAACAAAGGTCTAGTAAAATTAACAGCATAAAACAAACAATCCATTTAGAAAATAGGCAAAATATATGAAAAGACATTTCACTGAAGAGTACATGCAGATGGAAAAGAAGAACATAAAAAGATTCAACATTATTAGCCATCAGGGAAAAGCAACCTGAAACCACAGTGAAATCTCACTATACATCTATCAAAATGGTAGAAATAAAAAATAGTGACAATACCAAACGTTGGTGAGGATGTGAAAAACTGGATCACAAATATATTCCTGATGGGAATGTAAAATGGTATAGCTACTCTGGAAAACAGTTCGCAATTTGTTCGTTCTTTAAAAATTAAACATGCAACTACCATTTATGTAGAAATTATACTCCTGGACATTTAATCTGGAGAAATCAAGTTTATGTTCACACACAAAAACCTGTACACAAATGGTTATTACAGCTTTACTTCTAATAGCCAAAACCCAGAAACAATCCAGCAGATGAAAGGTTAAACAAACTGGTACAGCCACACTGTGGAATACTATTCAGCACTAAAAAGAAAGGAATTATTGATACATGCAATAACCTGGATGAATGTCCAGTGAATTACATTGTGTTGGGGAAAAAAGCCAATCAGAAAGGCTTACATGCTTGGGCGCCTAGGTGTCTCAGTCTGTTGAGCATCCAACTTTTGATTTCGGCTCTGGTCATGATTTCGGGGTTGTGAGATTGAGCCCCCAAGTCCTGCTCTGCTCTGGGCATGGAGCCTGCTAAGATTCTCCCTCTCCTTCTGCCCTCCCCCCACCACCACTCATGCATGCATACTCTCTCTAAAAAAAGGGGGGGGCACATGCTTTATGATTCCATGTATGTAGCATTCCTGAAATGAGCAAACTGTAGAGATAAGGAACAGATTAGTGGTTGCCTGAGGTTAATGAAGGGGTGGGAATGTGAGAGAAGTGGGTGTGGCTATGAAAGGAACAAGACGAAGGTTTCATGTGGTGATGGAAATATTTTGTATCTTGATTGTATCAATGTCAATATCCCAATTATGATATTGTACCATAGTTTTGCAAGATGTTACCATTGGAGGAAACTGGGTAAAGAGTATAGGGGATATCTCTGTATTACTTCTTACAATTGTGTGTGAATCTAAAATTATCTCAAAAAAACAATTTTATTTAAAATATATATATATAATCAAGAGGGGTAAAAATTCTATGGGATGCTTTATTCAGGCAGGTTTTTTTTTTTTTTTAAAGCCCAAAATAAGATGTATGGACACCATATGTGTCATTGATTAAACGTTCTGGTAGAATTAAAAATAATTCCTAATAATCGAGGGTTTTTCAATCTTGGCTGCACTATTAGAATCACCTGCGGTGGGGACGGTGGGTAAAAAATACTAACTCCAAGAGCTTTCTCCTCCTTCCTCAACCAGAGTACTAATTTATTTAGTCTGCCTTGGATCCCAAGTATCAGTATCTCTTAAATAATTTTAAAGTCAAATTTCAAAAATACACAGAGATAGAAACATATAATGAACTTTTTATACCTATCATTCAGGTTCAATAATTATTAATATTTCCCCCAATCCTGTCATATCTATTGTCCTCTCCATCTTCTTTAGTTGCTGTTGGAGTATTTTAAAGCAAATCCCAGGCATAATTTCATTTTGACTCTAACGCTTCAGTATGTATCTCTAACAGATAAGGACAATGCTTGTGTGTGTGTGTATACTCAGACATAATGCTGTTATCACACCTAACAAAATTAACAATAATTCCTTCTTAATATTATCTAGTAACTAACATGTTCAAATGTCCTTGACTGGCTCAAAAATGTGTTTCTATAATTGGATTGATTGATTAGAATCAGGATCCAAACAAAATTCACATATTATATTTGGGTGAGAGCTCTCTTAGGACTCTTTTAATTTGTAACAATTCCTCCTATTATTTTTCCCATTCATTTGTGGAAGAAATCAGGTCATTTGTAGAATTTTCCATCTTCTGCCTTATTGTTTATCATTGCTTATTGCTTCCCTGTGAGTACTTAACTTGTTCCTCAGCAGCAGCATTTTACAAGCTCCTCAAGTGTCTGACATTGATCACCTTTAATAATAACTGCACCCAAGCTTATAAAACCCAGGTTCACCCTTTGGCTGCAAGTCGTTGAGCATGACCTGTTTCTCCCACTAGTGTTAGTTGTGTGACTCTGGTTGATTCAGTACCTGTCAGAGGGAAGGCACTTATGCAAGGTAATTATGCATAATGCTGGAGGGGCTCCTGGTTTGTGTTTCACTTGAGGTCATTGTTCAGTTGGTCTTATTGCTTAGTCAAAAAGAACTTAATTTTTCTCTTTTTACCCTAAGCTCAGAATATTTTATTTTTGAAGGTGTACCTTTAAGGTAGTGAGTGAGTGAGTGTGTGTGTGTGTGTGAGTGTGTAAGAGGACAAAACTTAGGGGAGAATAAATTAAAGTCAGCAGGAAGATCAGCCAGGATTCCAGCTAGATTCTACCCAGAGGATGCCCCTGCTCATTCTCTTTGCAACTCCAGCTTTGCTAACTCTGATTTTCTGGCACCTACTTCTATTTCTATAGATCCCTCCCTGCCCAGCCCCTCCTCACCATCCCTAGTCTGATCTGTTTCAACTTGTCAGCCCATGTGTCTTCCTTTCTTCATGACTACTCACCCCGACCCTCACTGGTCCTTACTTGTTCCAGTTCTCTTCCTAATTATCTCTACAGTTCCAAAGAAAAAGGGGGTGTCATATGTTTTTCATCCTTCTGATGTTATGCTTAAAATTACATTTCCTGGGGGGAAAACTTGAACCTGATTGGACAAGGGAACACAAGGTATGAAATTTGGTGCCCCCCTTCCCACCTCCCCCAATTTGGGTTGTAGTCCATCATACCTTCTGGCAAATGTTGTTGGTGCCTTTCTAGGTTCCCTGGAATATTGTAAACATATATTTATATACATATCAATGTGTATGTATAGATACATATATTTAGATACATTATAGAGTAGAATACTGAGAGTGGTTTGGAGATTGGAGAAATAATTTTAAGACAGAAAATATGCAAAGCTCTTCCAATTTATTCAAGATCTTTAGGAAATGATCTGAACCAAGTCAGAACCCCTAAAGTTAGATATTGAGTATTCCTAAAGAGTAATCAGGCTGGTAAAACAAGGAAAGGTTCAATGTTGTACATTTTATTATAAGATAATAGGTAAAGAAACACCTGAAAATTTTAGAAATTATAGGCCTATCAAAATATCTTTGTATGGAAAAATAGCTAACGAAATAAGATAAATTCTGGGGAATATGGTTCTGGGTTTTAAAGGCATTTTATTAAATAAGATGGCTTATATTTAATAAATTTTATCAGTCATATGCAGTATATTTTTCTGAGGGTCAGTCTTATTCACAGAGATGACTAAGCTGGGTCTTGGCTCCATTATATATGACACACTAAGTAACAAGGTGGGAAATTCTGCTCTCAGGGAACTATAGCGACTATGGACATGGGGACAATTTCAGAGAGAGCAAGGGAATCTTCCCTCAAGAGGAAGTGGTGGTGGTGTGAGTGTGGGTCTCCTAGCTCTCTGACTCCCACGGTCATGACCTTTCCCAAGAGCTGGCTTCAGGCTTTGGCTCTAGGGATGAGGGGCTAGTCACTCAACATCTATTGACCTTGTTTCTGAAATGAAAATAATATTAGCATCACCTTTATCTAAGATACTTTGTAGGATAATACATTAAAGACTAAATACCACTAGCTCCCAGGTCTAGGATACGCCACTGTATCCAGTATCTAGTTGCTTCCTAGTAGAACGATATCCCACATAGAGCTCATTATGTCATTCTTAGCCAGGAAACTCGCCAATTTCTTGGCCCTCTGATTTCAGACATACTCCTGAAATTCTTCAAGTCCAGTTTCTGACTCCTGGAAGGCTGTTGTAAGTTAAGAACAGGGTACATTTAAACTAGTTACACTCCACGATCAAAGAAAGTTTCTCATCGTTCCAGTACCACAAGTCCAGGTAGAAACTAAAAATGACAAAGCAACAAAGAGGTTTTCCAATGATTCCATCCCCTACAAAAATCTCTGCATTATTTACCTCAAAGGATTTTACCTGTCACCACTCTCAGGAGTTTCTGAGTAAATCTATTCTAGCATCCTTTCCAATGGGACTCTGCTTTGGGGAGAGCTACTTTGCCTCTTTTTCTACCAGATCTGGAACTTCTGTCTCCAAAGTCTTGGCTGAGTTAAAATGTCAATACTTTGTTACACATAAAAACAATATGTCTTTAGTTTTAAAGTCACCCCCCTTAAAATACTTACTGATTACAAAGGGGGAAAAGCCCGGCAGACATTGCCTTCATTTCGTGATCAAAGTGCACATCCCCGGTAATGGGACAAACTGAAATCGTGGATCACCGACGGGATGCCGTGACAGGAACACAGTATCACTTCTGTGATATTCTTGCCAAATATACATAACCTGAATTTAATTATGAGAGAACATCAGACAAACCCAGACTGAGGGATCTTTTATAAAATACCTGGTCTGTCATCTTCAAAGGTGTCAAGGCCATGAAAGTCAAAAACAGACTGAGGAATGTTCCAGACCAAAGAAGACTAAGGAGATATGATGACAAAAAGCAATGGGTGCTTCTGAACCTGCTCCTTTTGCTATCAAAAACATTAGAAAAAATTGGTAAATATTTAATGGGGCCTGAGGATTAGGTGATAGTAATATATCACTTGATTTCCTGCTTTGAATGGTTATATAATGGTTATGGAGGAGAATGTTCTTGTCTAATCTGATAGGGCATCAGATTAAGAACTCACTCTCAAATAATCTAGGGGAAAGAAGTTATGTGTACTGTACTTGCAACTTTTCTGTAAGTTTGTGATTGTTTTGAAATCTAAAAAATACTTTTGAAAGTATGTCTCACATATTAGAGAGCTAGAAAAAAATGTTTGTAGGGTTTTTTTGTTTGTTTGTTTTTTGGCCCAACTAGCTTGGAAAAGGGTCTTCTTTGCTAACATATCTTTCTCGGTGGTGGCATGATACTGCTCTAAGCTTAAAGCACTGTCTTCAAAGATGGACTCAGCATTGAAATTAAGCAGACAACTGTGAAAAAGAATTCACAACTGTTGGAAATACTGGCCCTGGCTAAAAAAATAAATAAATAACCTCACGTAGCTTTTATTTGTTATTTCAAACCTGGGCCTAGTTCAGGAACCACAAAATATGTGGCATCCCCACTGTCATGCTGGACTGTTTGGAGATGCTCACTAATTAATGTCCTTTTCACTTTACCATAGTTCTCTCTGCTGAGGGGTTTGGAGAGAGGGAGAGAGAGAACTGTGTTCCTTTGACATCACCCTTTACAACAAAGCACTACCTCTTCCTAATAAGGCTGTCCACACTCCCAGACAGAATTAGCCACATAATGCAATTCAAGTTCTCTGTGCATGGAATGTCAGACAGCAAGACAAACATCTATTTATATGTTTAGTGATAATGATGCTTATCTATGATTTAATAATTTCTCTTACATTTTACAAAAAAGGCTATGTTCTTGGTAATGATCTTGGCTTGCGTCATTCCCAGCCAAACAAGGGGAATGTGAAAGTTCCCAAGACGCTACCTGAAGTTACAGCTTGGTTTCCAACTTTGCCTATTTTTACCATTTTAAAGCTGAATATAACAAACAGTTAATGAGTCAGGCATAATCTAAAGGTGGTAGTAGCAAAGAATGAGTTTAATTTGGCCAGGGGCCTAGAACTAAGTCTCTTTTCTCCCGAGAGTCACATTTTATTATGTTTGAGGTGCATTCCCTTTCTGGTTTGTCCCAAACTAAATTGAGAATGGAATGCGCTCCAGTACAAACAGAATCCAGCTTGACAATAAAACCAGGACTAAGCCTGTTGGTAATACATTGAAGTGCTATCGTCAACAATCTTTCTGGAGGAGAAGGAAAAAGTCAGTGTCATTGTTGATGTGTGTGAAAACTAGGGGTTGCTCAAGACCACCAATCCATCCCTTCTCCTCCCAGCGTCCTTCCCTCCTGCCATACATGGGGAACATGCATGAGAAGACACCCCATATCTACCCCTCCTAGTGGAGGCCCTTGCTTTCGTGATGGTGCTCAGTACACTCTCAAAGGGCAACCCTCAGGGGTGGGGGGTGGAGACAGAGCAGTGCAGACAAGAAGTGTTTGGGACAGGAAGAGATAAAAATCAAAGCAATCAGTGCTAGGGAAGGCAGAAGGGAAAGTCTTCTGAAGGGGTCACTGTGAGAGATTCTTTGGATCCAAAGATTCTGAGCAAAGAACAAGTTTGTTTTTCCTTTCCTTAAAAGAGACAGGTGTCTTGGGATGACTTTGGCTTGGGGAAAAAGTCTTTTTCTAATTCTGAGTCATACAAAGAGCATTCATTCACTAGGCCAGGTGGGAGATGTCCCAGAAGAAAATAGTAAAACACTAACTAAGACAAAGAAGTCTCCGTGGTCCAGCCGGCATGGAACGCTGCGAAGAAAAGTGACCTGGGCATCAGGCCCCTGACAGATCCCCTTGAGATTAGCTGGAGCTGTGACCACAGAAGACTTTGAAGACTGTGACTCAGTTTCCCCACCTGTAAAATGACTGATTTGTCTAGGGTCTTTCTTGGACCCATTATTTCCTAACTCTGGTCATTGTGAAGACCCAGCACAGCAAAAGGGAGAGGCCGTTCCTCACAGAGTTCTGCTCAAGAACCACCTCCCATGGCTCTGAAATGGGGAGAAACAGAGTTCACAGAACCCAGTTGATGCTGTAGGAGGCCAAGACCCAACACTAGCCCTGGCTTCAACTGTTGCTTCAGAAGCTCAGGTAAAAAAGACAGGCTCTTCTTCACTGGTGGGAACTCCAGCTCGACTCCCACTTGCTTTGTAGCAAAACTCTTAAGTCCCCTAACTACTAAAGCTACAATGAAGATGCTACTCCTAATAATAGGTACCACCTACTGAACCCTTACTAAGCACTTTCTACATTAATCCATATATCCTTTCTATAACTTTGATCTTCAGTTTTACAGATGAAGAGACAAAGACCTAAAAGGCTTGGGCACCTTGTGCTAGGTCATGCAGCTGGTAAGCTGGGGGCTATGATCTGAAATCTAACAGGCAACTGCTATCCAAGCTGCTCTCACCCCCACCTCTTACTACTTGGTGACATCTCTTTTTATTGTCTCATCAATACGTTTTTGCTTAACTCATCAATGGCTCCACATCACTGACAGTCCTATAAAATCAAACCCCTTGGTAAGGAGCATTGGCCCTACATGATCTGTCCCTGGCCCCCATACCTGGTGTTCCCTTGTTCCACTGTCTACCTGCATGTGATACTCCAGATGTGAGGAGCTATTTGCCTTCTCTGAGTGGACCATGTTTCCTCCCTGCTCTGTTTCTTTTGCCTTATAACCAACTCACTGCCATATCCATCTAGCAAATTCCTGACCAGACCTCAAGTCTCACAGAGGGTGACACCTTCTAGTTAGACATTCTGACCCTTCCAGGCAGAATGAATCACTCCCTCCTGTGTTCCTCTCCATTCTCTTTGAAACTTGTACATTTCTCTGTCACAGGTCTGAGCCCATGATAGCAGAACTGCCTGCTTACACCTGTCTGTTTCCCCACTGAACTGGGAGACCCATTGCATCTTATTTAGTTTTGTGTTCCCAATGCTTAGCACATAGAGGGTTTTCAATAAATATTTGCTGGATTAAATCATATTACTAGGTAACTTTGGATATGTATATCTTCCCAAGGCAAAATTTTAGGACATAAATCCTTGGAAAACAGAAAGGACTTCCCCCTAGAGTACGTGAACTAGAGCTGGGAGTTTTGCTAATGTTATGTAAGTATTTATTAGGCATTTGAATAAATGAACAGATACTCTATGGAAAAGCTTTCACATGAAATGAGCAAAAGGGAACTCTTGATCCAGTTATCAGGAGAAACACCCAATTTTCTGGATATTATCCACAGAATATCATCCACAGAAGTAGCCAATGAGGCTAAAAATGGTGGACAGTGAGAAACAAATAATTTCAGAAATATAGAGCAACTAAAATGTCAAGCAGGGAGCATTGCTTTTTAGATTAAGAAGAGACTTCATTATACAACATTAATTGATATTTTGTTCAATGAGAAGTCTGTCTCTAATTTTTATTTTCGTCTCAAGGCTACATTGTTTACTTTAAACCAAAACTGCTTTGATGCATTAATGTCATTGACTAATCTTTCCACTAAATGCCAAAAAAAGAAAATACTTCTGGCAGTCTATAAAGACAAACCCATCTTCTTTGTTACTTCTTTGTTTTCTCTTTGTCCAGTTACTTGCAAATAGTTTTATGGGTCTACTGCAATGCAAGGTGATGCAACGTGATGAGATTTCTGACCATGAGAAAGGAGTTTCACCATCTATAATATAAATCTTGGAAAGTTATGCTAAACCATGGAAGAAATGTTTAAACAATGACAGATTTCCCCCTCCCTTTTTTTTAAGGATTTAAATTTCTTTTCAGTAATTCTTATTTCCCATGGTAAAATTTTGTTGTAGACCCCAACTTAATCTCATCATTCCCTAGAAATACCTCAGCCTCAGCGGTGTCCTCAAAATTTGGGTGGGAGTTTGTTGTTGCCTTTGTTTTTAGGTAACAACTACCTCTATGTCCCCTTCATTTACTTCTTCTTTACTTCAAAAGACACAGTCCTTGAGCGGAATAAATGAGCAAATCTAAAGTGTGTTTAAAACATGTTCTTAATTGTTTCTGTATGTCTTTCTGGAAAGAAGGACTTTTTCAGAGAAGGAATAGTCACGAACATTACTAGTAGATAGAGTCCATCTGGAAAAGTGTATAAAAATCACATAGTTTTAGTCCTGGCAGGGGTTGATGATCTAGCCCTACTTTTGCAGATGAGGAAACTGAAGCCTTTTAAGGGTCTTGGGGAGCTCCCAGGTGCCAGCTGAATGGGGCCCACAGTCCAGGTTTCCAATGCGTAGTCCAGTGCAACTGTTCACAACCCCACAGTATGTGAAAGTCTGCTATTGACTGTGACTCTGGAGATTGTTGGCTTAGGAAAATTCCAACACCAGGGAGCATTCTCTGTTAAAGAAAATGCCAGGTAATAAATCTACTTTACAAGCATATGTGCTGCTCAATGGCAGGAAATGGAGAATAAGTAGCACAGCAGTGAGGCCAGTCATGGGAGAGCACCTGAGTTAAAAAAAAAAAAAAAAAAGACTTTTAATAGAGACTTTTGGAATCCTAACTCAAATGATGCCCTTTCCTCCCCCAAAAGGACAAACCACCCATCAGTAAAAAACATGATAGACTCCCCAAGTCTTAGAAATCATAGAAAATGGACCAAATAAATAAGTCATAAAATCAGAAGGGAATGAGAGAAATTTGGAAGTAGATGCAAGGTAGCTAAAGAATTTTCATATTAAGCTTGAATAGTGTGAGTTTAGATGTTTCATTACAATGAAAGGGTTGAGTTAGAAATGGATAATGTGCAAAGGGGCAGAAAAGCTGAAGTACGTGTTCCAGGTAAGATAAGGCAGAAATGAGAAGCCCCACACACCAGATGTGGGAAGGGTGGTGTTAGGAACCCTCCAGAAGGCACGGGCCAAATGGGGGCAAACAACTTTTTGCATGGAAAATACTTTCCTGTGTCACTAGATGACCCATCTCAGCTGTCCTGGAGATGTCCTTATGGAAAATGGACTAGAGGACAATTCAGTGTAAAATGTGTAGAGCCTCGATCCAGCAGTGCAACCCCAGGGGATTTAATCTATAGGTGTCCTCACAGAAACACACCAGGCACCCCCATAAGCATGTATTCTGGTACTATTTATAATTATAAACAGGGAAATGATGTAAATGTCCATGAGCGGGGACTGGTCAAGTAAGGAGCGTCTGTATGAAGTGAAAGAGAATGCAGTGCATAACCTGTTACCTCTCATGTAAAAAACAGGACACGTGCTTATGTACTCGTAAACGATTTCCGGAAGGATTCATAAAGATCTGTTATCTCTGGTTACCTCAAAGTCTCAGGTAATAATGATAGTGACAATAATATCACCTGTCTTTCTATAGAGCTTATGTATGGCCTTTACCTGAATTAACAGATTAAATCCTCGCTGCACTTCTCTGAGGTAGGGATTGTGCGCTCCATATTTCGGACAAGGAAACTGAGGTATAGAGAGTTTCAGTAACTTGCCTGCGGTCACCCAGACCACAGTGGAGGGCCTGGGCTTGAACCCAGGTCGTTTGCCTGCAGTCTGGACTCTGAATCTTACACTATGAAATTTATTTTTCATTGTATATCCTGCTTAACTGTTTGAATTGTTTTAGTTACCATAGTTATGTTTTTTTTTTTCAATTAAAAAAGAAACTCGTTGGCCCCTCATGCCTTCCTGTCTTTAGAACCCCAGAAAGGTCTTTAGGTGGAAGGCCTGTAAGAGGGGGGCAACAGTGCTGGGAGGGGCCCAGATGCAGGAGGCGTGGAGGGCATGCACCTCCGCGGGGAGCACCGCTCCTGTCTACAGGCTGCAGTTCATTTCTTTGATTACAACTCTCCATATTGAGGGAAGGTTTACTGTTTTTAATCCTGCTGCAGAACATGCAAAAGTTTGCCTTACATAGCTAATGCCATTGACTTTTGGCTCGTCTGTCATGTTTTCAATGGTCATAAACATTTTCTTTCCTGCAGAGGGGTGGGGGCATTTGACCATCTTGTGCCAAGCAATGACTCTGAGGGAGTTGACTCCGAGAGAGAGACTGCTGTTACACTTCAGGTGCTGGGAAGGTAGTGAACTTGGTAAACCAGCCTGACGTCAGAGGAAAAGCAGAAAAGGCTGCCCGGTGATGAGCGACATGACCACACACACTGCTGTGCTCTAGGTGCACTGAGGCAGGCAAGGAACATGGCCTCTTCCCAGCCATCCGTTCTTCTTTCTGGTTCAATATATTCTAAAGCTGCACACAAAATCCCCTTGAAATTTGATGATCAAATACCAGAAAGTTTAAATTTGCACTGTGACTTCTGTGGATGCCCCTGAGCATTGGAGATAACTTCACTGGCTTTCAGGTAGGGGTAGGCTGGTGGAAATTCTTGAGAAATGTTCCCTGCACATTTGCTAGTGGGATTAGGGATGATAGGGTGGGAAAGGCAGGAAGAGCAAAGAGCCGAGCTGATGGAAAGCGGGGTGACAGGTAGGCTGGGCTCAGCTCCCTTGGAGCTTCGTGGGTCGTAGCACAGAGTTAAGACTTCCTTCTCATCATGGTGAGAGCTGCAGGAGGGTCTTAGCAGATCAGTGATAGGACCTGATTTATGTTTCCTGAAAGGTCACTCTGGCGGCTGTGGAGGAGGGACAGTTGGGGAAAGAGTGGAATCAGAGCAATTGAGAGGCTGTGTGATATTGGGTGAAAGACACTGGTGGCTACAAGGACAAGAGCTGGGGTTTGGATGGTGAGAAGCAGATGGGCATGGGTTAGATTTTGGAGTAGAGCCATTAGGATTTGCTGATACAGGAGAATGAAGTAAAAAGGAAGTAGGAAGACAACTGGGATTATGGAGGTACCACTTACTCAAGACCAGGAAGATCTGGAAGGGCCAACTTTAGGGAAGGAAGAGGAGGTAAAATCTGTTCTGTTTGGGTTTTGCTCAGTTTAAGATGCCTATTTGACATTCAAGAAGAGATGTCAAATGTGTAGCTGAGAAGATTAGAGACGAGATGTGTGAGAGAGAGATTAGAATTACGTATAACCGACCATCCCAAACATCAGTGGCTCAAACAACAACAAGACTAATTTCTCTCCCACTTAGCTATCATCTGGAGGGGGCATGTCAGGGCTGCTATGGGGCCCCACAGTGCCATCAAGGACCCAGACACCTGTCTTCCTCCTGCATCACCCTCAGCATGTGGCTGCTCTCCTCAAGGCCATCCATGGTCTAGGATGTACCATGGACCTCTCCCCATTAATTCCACACTCTAGGTAGCAAGGAGAGTGGGGGAAGGCACAAGGCTGCGCCTTCAGTTGACTCAGTGCCCTTCAAGGAGACTTCTTCCTATCCCCCTTTTGCATCTTATTATCCAGAACTTAATAACATGGTTGCAGGGGAATGTGGGAAATGTAACCTTTTCATAGGTGCATTGCCTCCCTTAATAACATCTGTCCCTAGGCTTCTAGATAATGCGTACAGTCTCTGCTATAGAATCATCAGTGTATAAATGGTATTTATGGCCATGGTGTTGGATAATGACATGGTCAGAGAGGGGAGGCCCAGTTATGGGAGGTAGCATAAGCAACTGCAAAATGCCTCCAGAACATGGAAACATGCAACCCAGGAGCTTGGCTTGGCTTGAATAAATCTTTCTGTGTCTTATTCCTAGGCCTTGTGTTGTTAATACCCCTTATCTCCCCTTCTCCTGTTGACCCACTTTACACTTATGCAATTTTGTTGTGTTTTATACACTCTTTTAAGAAGCCTTTCTAGAACATGACGGAGTGCCAATAAACAAATCTTGGACTCATCTTCCTCCAGTAGAACAGGGAAAGAAGGCAAAAGAAATAGAGAAAGAGAGGTAGAGGGATGGAAGGGAAAGGGACCAAGTAGGGAAAGTAAGTGGCTGAGACTTTCCCTGGGTGGAGGGGAAGGATCCCTTGCAAGGTGTCTACTTAGATGTGTCTCCTGGACAGACTGGAACCCGGATTCAGACTCTCAGAGCTTCTTTTCATCCAACTGCTTCCTGGGGTCTGTCCAGAGAGAAGATCAGGGGATAGCACTTGACTAGGAGTAATGGTTATGTTGGCAGCTGTTGTTGGCCAAGGATGTGCATTTTTTCTTAATTAGCTGTGACCAGTGGTTTGCGTCTCCACAGAAGAACCTCTTGATGATGGAAACAGAGGAGAGTTCCACATATGTAATTACACAAAGAACCTTGTGATTCCAGCCGTGGGAATGATCTGTGCTCCAGACCTCCTCCTCCTCCTCCATTCCCACTGATGGTGGCTGAAATTGAGGGTCCAGGGTCCAGGTTGGTGCCCAGAATAACTCCATAGCTATATGAGAAGATAGGACACACTTTGATGTCAAAGAAAGATGTAGGAAGCACAAAGCTTTATTCGATGTATATAGTGCCTTCCTCGAATCTTGCCTCATGGCCACCATTAGTAAATTCTGCAAATGAAGGATCCTGTTTTGATTCCATGACTTTGGGGGCAGAACAAGTGACTCCAATTGCGCCGGGGCCTAGGGAACCCACGGAAGCCAGAATGACTAACAGGTTGTAACTGGAGCTGGAACCAGAAAACATACTAGAATTGAGGAAATTAGCCTTTTTTAAGCCTATCACTACTTTCTCCAAGGCAATGATGGAAAGGCCACTACCAGGACCATGTAGGTCCATATGGTCCTGCTATGCAATTGTCAAATGGCATCCTTTCCTCTGGCAGTTGTGACTCCCATGCCCAGGCTCGCATCCGTGTCCTTGTCGTGAGGGCAACCTTGGTTCCTACCTACGTCACATAGCCTACCTGCCACAGGTTGGGGCTGTCCCAATGCATCAGGCCTTCAGAGTGGCAGACTCTAAGACAGAGTTCAGCATGTGGCATGTTTATGGAAAATGCACTTGAGATCAACCCCCATGGATGGGAGGGGGCAGATGTGGGCAGAAGAAGTCAAGCTGCAGTGAAGTTCCATTGTCAGCTTTGGCCAACCCCACAGGGAGCTACAATGGTTCTCTTGAATTAGACCAACATGGTCAGGCCTGTGTACCTCCTGTATGGGACAGCCACAGGATGTGGGCTGTCCTGGAAAGGGTGTGATTTTGGGTGAGGCCACTCTCTGCAGCTGAGGTAATCCCTGAAGTGGCTGACAACTGATGCTCAGCCACCAGCACTCCCAGCGGCGGGGTAACAGGTCCTTCATAAAAGAAAGATGTAGAAGGCCCATCACAGTACCCATCACCTCACCCCAAGACTTTTCTTTAATATTCTATTTTTTTCTTCAAGACTGTCTTTGATACTAAGTTTAATCAGGGTTCAGCATTATCCCAATGTATGAGGGGCAGGAAAAAAAACCCAAAAAACAAAAAACACTTTCCTGAAAATTGTCTTAGGCCTTGGACTCCCTTGGAAAAACCTTGCCTTACTAGGATATTCAGAGAAAACTGTTTTTATTCCAGCCCTTTTGGACCTTTCAATTCTGACCCCAAATTAAGCATAATGCTAAAAGAAATGGTTTAGGACTCTCAGAAAGGGTCAGAAAGGGCAGGAGTTCACTGGGTGCACTGGGGATGGCTCTTGAAAGGGAATGCCCTCCTTGTGGGGTCTCTATGGGCACATCCAGTGTATCAACCACTGTCTTAGTTGCCCACATCTGCTCTGAGATAGTCATGCTGGGAAATTCTCACAGGAATCTCATATTCAGCCTCGGGGGAGAAAACCCAGTGAGAGACACAAGAAGGAAGTTGGTGAGGGGGCTCTGAAGGGAGGTGTCATACTCACTGCTTTATTCCAGGTGGCTAGGAGGAGGATCCCTGGAAATACAGGTGAGGAATGAGGCAGGGTGTTCTCACGGTGGAGTGCTCTGGATCTGGGGCCAGACTCCCTGGTCAACCTCTGGCCCTCCTGTGCATTAGCTCTGTGGCCTTGCAAAAGTTACTTAACCACCCCATGCCTCAGTTTCCCCACCTGTGAAATAAGGAGTAATAAAACAGTTTCTACCTCATAGGGTGCCTGTCAGGATTAACACTTGTGAATCACTTAGCAAAGTGCCCAACACACAGTACACTCAAGAGATGTAGCTCCAAGAAGATGGAAAGTGGGAAGAATCCTGCCGGTTTGGGGGTCAAGTCAAGGCCAGTTCCTCCTACACAGAGCAGTCTTTATTGAAAAAAAGCAGCCCATGGATTCAACCTCAAACAGAAACTTCTGGGAAGTTTTCAGATGCTTCAATGTGATTGTTTATCTAGTTAGAAGTGATCCATCAGGCAAGTTTTGCTCTAATAAACAGAGCAATTTGCAAGGAGTTTTGGGTTTTATTCTTGGAAAAAAGTGTTATAGATGCTACAAAGAAGCAAACAATGATACGTACCCTGAATCAAGGACACTAAATGGTGAGCCTGAAAGACTCAGCCTCAAAATTGCCTTTTTATTGAATTCCTTTCTTAAACAAAGTTCGTTTTTAAGCAATATTTAACAAACTAATTTGAGCAGGAATAGAACTCCTAAGAGATGGGATTTTCACACAGTAAAAAGAGAGCATAGCTTAATAGTTAAGAACTGTTCTCTCGAATTCAGCTGCCTGGGTCTGTTCCCAGCTCTGCCTGATACCAGCTGTGTGATCTTGGGCAAGCTACCCAATCTCTCCGAGCCTCTGTTTGTCTCAGATATGAAATGAGTTGCTAAGAATAGAATCTCACACATAGATTGTGGTAAGACTTGAAGAGGGCCGTGTGTGTAAAGTGCTTATTATAGTAAACCTTCGTTAATTAGTAACGTTATTCTGTAATATGTAATACATAAGACAAAAAGTAAAACAAACATAAGAACTCTTTAAAAACTCCATTTGCACTCTGTATTAGGAGGTATCACACAGGCAATGCCGCAGTAACAAAATCCTCCACATTTCAGTGGCATATGAGACAGAGACTGAAAGAGATTGGGGGGTGAGGGGGCAGAGAGAGAGGAAGGAGACAGAGAGAGAGGTTTCTCTGTCCTACATCACGTCTAGCATGCACTGGCGGTGGGCAGATTTATCACCGGGGGCCAGGGAGGTGGAGAAGCAGGCCCTTGCCTCCCAAATGCCTCCACCCCGAAGGGACACATGCCGCTTCTGCTCATATTCCACCAGCCATAGCAAGCCCTCTCTCCCTATGAAACCTAAGGGGACTTAGAGCGTGCAGTAAGCACCATGCACCCAGGAACTCTCACCAAGCTCCCCCTACAGCATTGCAGGCAGTTTCTACAGCTTGGCAGGAGTGAGACGTGAGTCCCCCTTGGACAGAGGACACCAGTCTCTGTAAGTGATTCTCATAGGCTCTCCCAGTTCACTCTTCTGTCCCAGCAAGCATCTGTGTGGTCTCGTAAGAATTTTTTTAACAGGTATTTATGCCTATAAAGTCATAAAATGGCTTTATAAACCTGTGCAATAGGTAACATGTTTAGTGATATTCTAGAGTTTTTTACTGTAACTTTGATTACTATATGATCTTTCCTATTGGAATTAATAACCACAATGCCATTATCACACATGGCAATCCTTGGGGTCATGTTATAGCCAGTCTGTGATTAAATTTGCTCAACTGTCTAAAGTTTCTTTTTGAAGAAACTTTCATTCTAAGTTTATTCTTAGTAGGATCCAAATTGCTTTTGGTTGTGCCTCTTAATTCTCCTTTAAAGTAGAGAAGGCCCTATTTCTCCCTCATGCATGGACTGATTGCTGAAACTGCATCATTTGTCTTGTGGAAGGTCCCACTTTCTTGATTTCCCTGTTTCCTTTCTTGAGTGTCATTCACTTTCTCCTAGGCTTGTCTTTCCTGCCTAGGGAAGTTGGCTCAAGAAGCTTGATTTGGTCTTGATGCACCTGTCTTGGAGCTTTCATAGGTGGTGCTGGCGGTTCACATGGCATCCCATCAGCCCGTGCCCCATGCCATTTGCCCACTTAGTGATGTTCTGTTGAGCATCAGGGGCAGGTGGTGACGACCCAAGTCTTCCACTGTCAAGTTCCTCACCAGTCCTTCAACTTGGGCAACTGTAGTTGGAGGAATCATTTCATTAGAGGTCGCAACAGGCTGTTTTTAAAAATTCATTACCTTTTCACATTTGTTAGATTCCTTCCATAAAATGATTTTCCCTCATCAATGAGGGCTATTTCATTATCCTCCAATACAGTTCATACAAGAAGGCTGAATAGGTGTTTAATTCTTTCCCTTTAAGTGCTCATTTTCAAAGTAAGGATTTGGTGCCCTACCTAACTCCAGTGGTGTCTAAAGAGTTTTTGGGTTATTTTTCTTTTTTTTTTTTTGCTTCCCTAGTGGGGGATGAGAGACTGTCTCTTGTTAATGACAACGATGATGATGAATTCTTGGATTTTTTATGCATTCAATGTGTTTCAATCAACTGTATTCACTAATCATTTTTATTCTTATATTGCTTCATCTTTGGGAGTTCTTTCATATTGGCTCCTGTATCCTTTTCACAGGACCCAAAGTTTCTGCTTTCTGATATTACAACACATGATGTCTCAGCTCCTCTTGTAGATTTCCTGCCTAGACTTGGAAGTAGTCATCCCTCCAAAGAGCCCTGTTTCCTTCTAGTGTGTCTATTGATTACATTTTAAAACACAAAATACGTGTCTCTTTCTGTTCATCAGTCTGGACATGAAAAATAGCATCTATTCCTACACCACCCCTCCCCAAAGCTTTCCACACAGTGGCTGTACTTTATTCCAAAGGACCAGAATAGACGATGTGTTGTGGTCCCCTCATAAAGCCCCACTGCATTCCAAATATGTAAATAATTTTATTCTCGGTACGTCCTTGATGCAGCTGTGAGTCTGAGAGCTAACAGATACTGTGAGGTGTAAAGTAAGGCATAAGCCAATCAAAGAGAGATGTGGGGGTACATGCTCATGGGACATTGGAGTTCAAGGGAGCATGAGACGCAGGTGAGGAGACCAAAACGTAAGATGGCTGCAGTTCTTGCCCTGAGCACGTGTGCCGGCCCCAAGGGACTGTCCCCTTTCTCTGGAAACATCACCCTCTTGAAAAGAGACAACACAGCTTCTGGAAGGATTCTCAGGGAGCAGGGAAGGAGAAAGGGAACCCCTGACTGAGATCAGCTGAATACTCCCAAACCATCATCCGGGGGACGGACACCGGAGATAGACTCTGTCGGGTCCACAGCCACCAGGAACCAGTGACTTGGGAGACCCACTGCACGTCGGAGAGACAGATGATCTGATCCAATGAATGAACAAGGGGATGTTCACGCCAAATTCCCTTGAACCCGAGTAAGGGAAAATGTGTACAAATTATAAATATCAATCAACTAACTGTCAATTAAGCTCTTAAATCACTGGCAACTTGGAATCCAGAAGAGACCCCTTCTGAAACGTGGCACTGACCTTCTAGATGGGCAAGGCAAGACCCAATCGGATTTAACCTTCAGGCCCTTGCTGGGCACAGCAGATTATCTTTCAGAGAAATGCAACATTGATCTCCTCTCCTCTCCGACTTTGCACTGGGAGGGGGAGAATCCTCTGTTCCGAGGCTGCATCTTAGTCAAGACGGAGGATTGAGAAGCTAGCTAAATTTATGCCCTGGGCTGTGGTCCATCTGCTGAGCCGAGTTGTTCAATTTAGCAGAGCTCTCCTTTGTCAACCAGGCGGCCTGCTGCACAGAGGATTTGAGCCTCTGCCACCCACATCATTTTTGTCTGGGCAGTCACTGCTCAGTGTTCTGCGAGTCATTGCCCTCGCTTAAGACCATACAAGGTTAGGGTTTGTGTCTGCTTCGTTTCCAAGGTTCAGCTAGCTAGGTCCTGCAGGATTTCACATACAATTCAAAGGAACCCAGAGATCTGCTGTTCCCAGCAGAAGAAATGTGAGCAAATAAAACCCGTGGTTGACACAGAGGAGAAACGGACCAGGAGATGCCCTGAACTCTCTCGGGGAGTTTGTCCAGGTGGGCTTTGCAACATACTTTGCTCCGAAATTCCCTGTTCAGGCAAAGCCCAACTATTTTCAACAGACAGAGTTGGCAGAGAGCCCTGCCCCCACGCCCCCAAAATGACAGGCCCGTTGATGTCATGTTACACTTGCTTATGACAATCTGTTTTCTGAGGGCACAGAAACAAGCCCAAGATGGTTTTGAGATAAGCATGCTCCGGGTGTGCTGACTTCCAAGCAGTGTTTGTGATCACAGTCCTGGGTACTGAAATCCAAGGAGGAAGCAGCGCCCAGAAACCTCTCGGGGATGGGGGTGGATTTTGAGCACTTGGCTGAGCATTTATGTTTCCACCACCTGTCTCCATCTCCCTCCTCCTTCCCTGTTCAGTCCCTCCTCCTGGGAAAATAACCCCCAAGTGTGAGCAGGGGCAGTGTCCAGTAGGTTAACACTGGTCAAATGCCGCCGGAGTGGAGGGGACTGCAGAGACTATGAGGGTGGCAAAGAGATCTCACACGGGAATCTCCTTAGGGAGGGCACCCCATCCCCATGTTGTCTTGTCAGGAATATACTTTTGAAGACAAGCTGGAAAAGGTTTTCATTTTACAAGTCTAAGACGCACTTTCAGCCGGTAGAAGGCCTCCACTCCTCCATCGCTAAGAAATTACAAGCATGTGGAGAAAACAGCTGTAGGGATGACTTCCGAGCTAGACTCCTTGACCTTGCTTTGTCCTCATGCAAGAGGCAAGTCGCAGCTGTGGCTGCTGGTACACTCGCCCGCCACGTAAATGCCCCAATTGCCCTGCGTTCTATTCTCAAAGCTTCCAGAAGGATTCAGGGGCCCCGAGGAATGTGGAAGGAATGTCAAGGCTTGCTTCAAACTCCTCTGGGAGGTCAGTGAAGTAGGACTGAGGCCCAGCACAAACCCAGCTCTTCACGGCCTTGCCTTTTTGTTACTGACCTCGTTTTGGGGCCCCCACCTGGGCTGGAGGCAGAGTTACGGCTGGTGGCCATAGGCCTATCTGACCACTTGCTTTTCAGGGCCCAAGACTGCACCCCCTAGTAATGTGCTCGGGAACCCCAGCCCCGGGGCACACACAGGGCAGGGCCTGCAGGGAGCCCCCCCGGGTGCATGCTTAGCAGAATCCCGGCCGTTGGTGCCGGGGTTTGACCTCATCTCCTGCACTCATCTCTTCTCTTTCCTGGCCTGATCCACGTGGACTCTTTCTTCTCCAACTTGCTCCCCTTCTTCCATTTTGCTGCCTTCCCCTCTCTCAGTTGCTGCTCTTTTCCCTTTTCCTCTCTCTACCTGTGACCTTTTCAGCCCGAGCCACCTTTACCTCCCAGGCCACTTTAATCAGCTCACTGTATACCAGGACTGTCCCCAGCACTGCCTTGGAAGTAAGACAGAAAGATCCCAGACCTCCAAAATGGACATGGTGGGACAATGGTGGGACAGGCTGTCCACAAGGAAGCAGAAAGGTGGATGTGGTGATTTCGGGAACTGAGAGATGTTGTAAAGAAGATAAATGAGAGAAATGTGATGGAAAGTGACAGTGGGGAAAGGAACGCTGTTTCAACCAGTTTGGTCATGGAAGGATGTTTTTGAGAAGGTGACATATACCTCAGACTTGAATATTGAAAAGGGGAATATTGTGTGAATATTTGGGAGAAGGTACGCAAGTGCAAAGGTCCTGAGGCCACAGGGAGCATGGTGTATCCGAGCTAGGGTGGCTGGAACTGTGAGCCTAGGGTTACAGAGGTAGAAAATTAATTTTAACAAGTTGTAACCTGGGGCTCCTGGGTGGCCCAGTTAGTTAAGTGCCCGTCTCTTGATTTTGGCTCAGGTCACTATCTCAGGGTCCTGAGATGGAGTTCTGGGTGAGTGTGGAAACTGCTTAGGATTCTCTCTCTCCCTCTTCCTCTGCCCCTCTGCCCCACTCACACATTTGCATGTGTGTGCTCTTTCTCTCTCTCTCTAAAAAATAAAAATAAAAAAATAAGCAAAAAGTTGTAATCTGTAGGCAAGGGTTTGGGGTTGATTCTGGTTGCGTTTGGACGATACTGGCAGTTTTTAAACAGGTGAGTGGTGAGGTAATGTTCGTGTCTTAGAAAGCTTCTGTCTGGGCAGAGAGGCCGGACTGGTGTCCAGGGGTAGCCCCGAGCTAATGGGGGCTGAGACCACGAGTGTAGCAGAAGAAGGACTGACAGGAGGTCAGATTCAGGATACATTTGGGAATTGGATTGGATAAGGCAAAGAGATGAAGAGGTGAGATTTCCTTTTTGTTCCTCCCCTCTCCTCCTCCTTCCTTATTGACTGGTGCCATATACTGAGCTTAGCAGGTCTGAGCTGGGAAGAAATAAAAAGATGTATCTTGGCCACAGCCATGGCCAAGTCGTACGGAAACTTGGGGCATATTAGAAAGGGCATGCCTTGTAGAAGAAGATACCTCTTGCACAGTACAGACGGACAGGGCTCCCACCAGAGCCCAGGGCTTAGCAAACCTGACATGGGCTGGATTTCAGCGGGCTGCCTTAGGCAGTACACAAGCTGGACAACGGTACCTGGTGATCCTGGTTGGGGTCATACTACCTCCAAGATAGCTATCAGGCATTGGGGTGGAGATGGTGAGCGCTGAATGTGTGGGTCTGAATTTCAAGGGGCATTTGGGGCTAGGGATATGAATTTAGGGGGCACAATCGCATATAGGGTATAAAATCAGGGGATTAGAAGCGGTGCCCTGGGCTGTGCGTGTGCTTGAAGAAGCAAAGCCGGCTAGAAAGGAAGCCCAGGCCGCTGCATGTATAGCAAGCCGTTAGGAAGAGGAGGATTCTGCAGAGACCCAGAAGGAGTTTTGGTGAGAATGAGAACCACCTGGAGTGTAATGGTCGAGTGGCAAATGAAGAGAGTGTTTCAGGAAGTAAAGAAGCTCCGTGGGATGGTGCTGGGGTTTGAGCACATGAGAGATGAGCAGAGTATGCAGCTAGGTAGAGTCTCCGGGGTGCAGGGTGGGTATGGAGAGGGAAGCTCCATCCCAGTAGGCTGCGGAGAGAGAACTTCGGAGAAGCTCTGATAGAAAAGGGAGAGAGAAAGAGGAGGTGAGGTCTAGTGGGCTTTTTAAAGATGGGTGATCTTTTAAAAGATGGCTTTTTATGCATGATGGTGGTCCAGGAGTGAGGGTGAAACTGAAGATTCTGGAGAGGCGCAGAGCTGCGGGGTGCAGAAAGGGATGACACCAGATGGCATCTGGGTGGGTCTCAGGCGGTGGGACATGGCTTGGCTCCCCACTGCTTCTATATTCTCAGTGGGGGCAGAGCGAGAGGAGGGAGGATGAAGTAGGGGTCTCAGGAGTGGGAAGTGACAGGCTTGGCAGTGGGCAGTAAGGTGGGTTGGGTGCGGGCTCAGCACAGGGCTGCTGGGTGTGCGAGCAGGGCCGAGGAGGGAGGGCAGCAAGACCTGGAGGGTGTGTGCAGGAGCAGGGTTAGAGCAGAGGACACAGCCTCTTAAGGGAGGAAAAAGGAAAGGCCTGAAGTAAACAGAGGAGAATATAATTATAATCTTCGGGTAAAGGCAAGACCTTTCTTCACTCAGTCACAAAAGCAAAAGTATTAAAAGAGGACTTTTTACCCAAACAGTAGACGTATGGAAGATACTGTAAAGGAAATCACAAGCAACTCTTCTAGAAGGTGACTCTGAAACACTTCCTAAGTCCAGGCCCTTGAGTAAGAATTTTATAGGCATTCGTTCTTTTTAATCCTCAGTACAGGCTCAGGACTTGAACTTGAAAGCCCACGCATTTAACTTCGTTTTCATGCTTCCTCAAACTTGGAAAGAATATTTACAAAACATAGATGGCAATTTAAAAAGATTGAATATCCACTGAATATTAAAAGCTTCTCTAAATCCATCAGAAAAAGAACAATCCTGCAGAAAGAGAAGCAAGGAGCTAGCAAAGACAGTTCACAAAAGAACGGAATCTAAATGAGTAATAACATGCTCCTGGGCCATAGGCCTCAGGAAAATAGAAGAATGCAAATTACGATGATAATAAGACCCTATTAGTTTAACAAAGATGAAACCTGTCAGGGGCAGCCCTGCTGTCATATATTTGGTCAGAGTTTAAATTGGTGTGCCTTTGTAACCATGGTGGCTGTCTCTCTTCTCTCAATAATACCTCTTGAGAATTTATTTTATGGAAATCAAGCATGCAAAGATATATGCTCAAGGATTCTGCTATTTCATTATTTGCTAGAGGAAAAAAAAGGAAATGGTACAAATGGCCACTAATAAGGAATTGGTGGCATAAATTGTGGGAAGCTATAAAATACAATGGAAAGCTTAAACATACTGAAGTAGAAGGAAAAGAACTGACCCATGAAAAAGCCTACGATCTACTGCTTAGTGAATAAAGGAAATTTGGTACGGAGACGGATTCTCTTCAGCCTCCGAGGTACTTGTTTGCATATGGAAAAAAGTATAGACTAATACATACAAAACTGTTCCGGTTCTTTGGGGGTGTGGAATTTGGGAGGCTTTCACTTTTATTTTCTATATTTCATTACTGGAATTATGTTACAATGAAGAGACGGCATTTTCCTAGTCATTAAAAAGGGAATAAAGGGTCATATAATTAAGACAGCTCCCTAAGGATGGGAGTTCCTTTTTGTCTCTGTCAGTTTTTACCAGTCTCCTCCCTTCCTTCCTTCCTCCCTTCCTTCCTCCCTCCCTTCCTTCCTTCTTTCCTTCCTTCCTTCCTTCCTTCCTTCCTTCCTTCCTCCCTCCCTTCCTTCCTTCCTTCCTTCCGCCTGCCCTTCCTTCCTTCCTCCCTCTCTTCCTTCCCTTTCTGCTCTCTTTCTAGTATTTTCTCTGCTGCCACAGTTGAGTAGCTGGGCGCCACCCTGTGAAGCTTCCAGCTGCATCATCTGTGGAGGGGCCCTATCTGACAGGTGTTCCGTCCCCGGCACCAAGCCCAGCACAGCCCCAAGTACAGCGTCAGCCTCACTTAGTACTTCCTGTTGAGCAGCAGATTCAATGTTGTTTGCTAACACATCTGCTTTCGATCACTCTGTGGGAGCGGTGTGGCTAACAACGCTTGCCTGCTCGATCCACTGTGAGCAGAGAACTTACCATGCTGAACGCTCAAGGTAAATTTGCTGGAGGGTTCACAGAGAACTCTGGGTAGACAGAGATCTACATTTGCGTCAGCCGTTTGCCTGGTGCTTAGCACAGAAGTCACATCATACATAGTCCGTAAAGGGAAGAATGAATGGATGAATAAATGAATAGATATTAATGTGTTTCATAGAACATTTGTGGTTGCTGACATGTTCTACGTTCGAAACCATCCTACGGGAGACCCTTGCTACTCCAAGTGTGGTCTGAGGACAAGCATCATTGTTATTGCATGGGAGCTTGTTAGAAACGCAGGATCTTGGGGACATCTGAGTGGCTCAGGCAGTTGGGCATTTGACTCTTGGTTTCTGCTCGGGTCGTGATATTGGGGTCGTGGGATCAAGCTCCACACTGGGCTTTCTCGCTCTCCCTCTGCCCCTCCTCCTGTGCATACTCTCTCTCAATAAGTAAAATCTTTACAGAAAGAAAGAAAGAGAGAAAGAAAGAAAGAAAGAAAGACAGACATACAGGATCTCGGGCACCACCTGCAGAATCAGATCTGCATTTGGCCATGAGTCTCACTAATTCATGCGCCTATTAAAGCGTGCGAAGCTCTGCTCTAGAGAAAAAGTATCCGGCTGATGTTTTTTTAAATTTCTGGGCTTCATGTTCTCCCCTACGTCTTTGGTACCAAATTATAGGACTTTAGAAGTTTTGCTTAGAATGGCCCAGAAGAAAAGGCCAGATAACTGCAAACCTTTGCCAGCAAAGAGAGATTTTTCAGAGGGATTTTCTTTTTCATCAAGGATAAAGTATCTGTGTTCCCACTCTGTGGCCAGTTCTTGCTTTAGCTTACCTAAAGAGAGGGGCCTTCTGGCCTTAATCCTGACCATCCTGGGGGTGGCTGGAA
>NC_138373.1:60123242-60140024 GCF_054177405.1 Leptonychotes weddellii | reverse complement strand
ACTCCTAAAGCCCCATGAAATCGGCCACAGCCAGACAGCTCTTCACAGACGGGCGGGGCGGGCTCTACGGGGGTGTCCAGGATTATGATTGAGGGGCCCTGGCAGGGAGGAGTGGAAAACGAGGCCCTGATTCGAAGCCCAAGTTGTGGTTGCGAGTCCCTTACTGCTTTCCAGCGGAGTGCTAATGCACGCGGCTCGCAGCCAGGCTCCTGAGCCCCGGCCTCCCATCCCTCCTGAGCAGGGCCCAAGCCAGTCTCTGCTGGGGGTGGCACGATTCAGGGAGGAAGGTTGCTGTGGTTGTAGGGGAGGCCCATGGTGACTTTCAGGGACACACGACTTTATCTGTTGAAGAGCTCAGGAGGTAGCTGGGCTCTCCTTTGTCCAGCTACTCCCGCACCCCCACCCCTACCGCCTCCTGCCTTTCTCATCCCATTTATTCCAGGCAGACTGAAGCAAGCTGGGCTGGGCTGGGATTATTCTGTCTCCAGCTGCAGAAACTTGACTTTGTTACTGTGATAGTGCTGTCAGGATAAAGATTCTCAAGAGACGGACTCTCTGCCATCTAGAATTTATTGAATGAACTTCTGCCAGTCTGTCTGGAATAGCAGAGATAAGTATAATCCCATTTTAATTGTATCCAAGGTCGTTGGATAAGACTGGAATTTGATAAAGAGGTAAAATACTATTGCAACAGGGAAAAGTTTTGGGAGGCTCCGGAGCATATTGTAGATCTACCATTTACAAGTTCTGGCTGCTTCCGTGAACAAAGCATTCCACCAAGTATCCTTGCATTGTTTCAGGTCTAGACTGAGATAGATTCAGGGGCTGGCAACTATTGAGTTGAGCCACTCGAAAGTCAGTTCGTTGCTCAGCACTCCCTCATCTGCTGGGAGAATCTTGATCATTGGCAAGAATTCAATAGTTCTCGGGCGCCTGGGTGGCTCAGTTGGTTAAGCGACTGCCTTCGGCTCAGGTCATGATCCTGGAGTCCTGGGATCGGGTCCCGCATCGGGCTCCCTGCTCAGCGGGGAGTCTGCTTCTCCCTCTGATCCTCCCCCTCTCATGCGCTCTGTCTCTCTCTCATTGTCTCTCTCGCAAATAAATAAAATCTTAAAAAAAAAAAAAGAATTCAATAGTTCTCTGAAAGCAAAGATGATTCTGCCGCTCAGGATACCTCAGCTGGTGAGAGACAATTCTGATCAGAAGCATTCTCTGTGAGCACTAGAAATGAGGAAGCAGGGTGTTTTCCCGCGGGTGACCTCTGGGCAGGGAGAGTGGCTGCAGGCATGGAGGCAGGGGTGTTCAGAGACCATGAGTTTAGGGCAGATACAACTGAGGGGGCATTAGAACTTGGCCCCTTGCTGAGAAGCTGTGAGACTGGTTGACAAAGTTCTCTTTTTTGAGTACCAGCTTCTTCTTCAGTGAAAAAATGAGAAGAGCTATATCCTTTACAGGTTCGTTGATTGAATGAGGGAACATCCCTAAAACACCTAATTCTGTATCTGTCATGCTGCCACCGTAAAATTAGTTCTCTTTATTAGCATCAGAGATTCTCCATGGAGATGTGAGAGAAAGAAGTGGGATATCGCAATGACTTTTTTTTATCTCTATCCCGCTGGCTCCTCACCTGCCTCCAGTCAGGTACTCAGATATGCTCCCCTCCCAGCTCCACCTCAGATCCTGGAAAATCATGGCCATGGGCACCAGGGCCCCTCATGGGAGTAGGTCTTGGTCAGAAGTGCAAGTTCTCCTTGGAGGAGAAATATGTTGATTCCCAGCACCACACCCGGTACGAATATATGTCCTGGATGTGCCCCCCAATCCCTGGAGGTGCTTTGGCTTCAGGAGAGGACCGAGTGCGGGTGGGGGGTAGTGATGGGTGAAGGGGCTTGGGGGCAAGGGAAGGAGACCACAAAAAGGAGGCATAAGCATCAAAACATTGGTGTGCTCTCTCTCTCTCTCTGATGTCAAATTATTTATTTTGTGGGTGATATACCTGATACTTTTACAGTGGAAACTCTTCCTACACTGGCCATTAGAGTTTGTAATGATTTTCTAAATGATCTCCTCAGAAGTCCCCCATTTTACAATGAGCCAAATTTTCGCCACTGGATACTATCTTGAAAAACATCTGTCCATGGGTATTCCTGGACATCAGCTTTCAAAGCCACCATTTCTGTCATATATCACAGAAATATTTAGAAAAATTTTAAAAGCATTTTTAAAGAAATCTGTAAATCTTTGCTTTCCATCTTTTTTTTAAAGATTTATTTATTTATTTATTTATTTGAGAGAGAAAGAGAGAGAGAGAGCAAGCACGAGCAGGGGGAGGGGCAAAAGGAGAGGGACAATCTCAAGCAGACTCTGCCCTCAGTGCAGAGCCCAACACAGGGCTTGATCCCAAGACCCTGAGATCATGACCTGAGCCGAAATCAAGAGTTGGATGCTTAACCGACTGAGCCACCCAGTTGCTTTCCATCTTAAAAATTTGTTAAATATTTAAGACATTCAAAAAAGAATAAAAAATATTATTATGAATATAGCCATATATGCATCAACTGGTTTAATTTTAGAGTTAGAAATAACAAATATGAAATATTTTTCTAGAATAAGTATTGATGAGATAACAGTATATACAAAAGAAAGCAAGGGTATAATGAACACAGACTTCAGGATGGTGGGCACTCTGTGCGGGGAAGGTGAGGGAAGAGGATGAGGAGGACCACATAGCTAGAGGGTACTGTCCAGGTCTTAGCCTTCTCAGAGGCTGTCATGAACCAAAGTCCATTAAAAAACTCTGCCTTTGGAATTCTATGAAGTTTTCCCTAAAAGACTTAAAGCCCAACATGACTGGTGAGAGGAAATTCTAGATTTCTTCAAAATCGCAGGTCTAGGAAAGGACAGTATGCTTGTTGAGATGACAATCATTCATTCAGCGACTACGAATTCAGACTCACAAGGAAATAGGCCACAGGTAGGACTAGATGTAGTGGAAATACCCAAATTTTCTGTAGTGTAGTTTTGGTGCACACAACCAGGGAATACCAGACTGTGCCTGTTCTATTTTAGGTGACTGAAGAAGAGTTCCGTCACACAACAAGCACAAAGCAAAGCCCATGTGAGCTGCACACATGTAGCTTTACATTATAGATCACTTGTCCCGCTTTTCAAAGCAAAGGCATTTCCATAAAGTGAGTGTGTTTACCATACATCTGGTATCAGACCTATTCAAGATTGCTATAAAAAGATTATTTATAACTCAACAGCTACTCTTGTTTACTACATAGATCACGTCATCATTCCATATTGTTACAGTACATCAACATTTACCCAGCTTTTATTGCGTTTGTTATTAAGCCCGTGGTACAGGCAAATCGCCTTAAAAAGAGAAGCCCACAGAGTAATAAAGAACATGCAGTTCCATCCTTTTCTGGGCTTGAAGGTTTATTCCAGCTGGGCCACTCTTGGCCTGAGGAGAAGGTCTTCTATCTCTTCCCTTAGGCTTTCTTCCCTCTTGGGAGGAGCATTTCACACAAAGGTTTCTTCCTTAGGTACACAGCCTTATAGGAGATGGAAATACCCCTTCCCATAAAGATGGGTTTGGGGAGATTGTGTTTTGTTTTGTTTTGTTTTAAGATTTTATTTATTTATTTGACAGAGAGAGAGCACGAGAGAGCACAAGCAGGAGGAGCTGCAGAGGGAGAGGGAGAAGCAGGCTCCCTGCTGAGCAGGAGCCCAATGCAGGGCTCGATCCCAGAACCCAGGGATCACGACCTGAGCCGAAGGCAGACGATTAACTGACTGAGACACCCAGGTGCCCCTGGAGAAGATTGTTACTCAAGGCACTATGCCTTCCTGTAGTTAAGGGCCAGTCATTGACACAAGCTAGACCAAGGGAGTTCTTCACAACTCCTGGAAGCTCCCTTCCAGGAGCATCTCTGAAATTTGAATCGCAATACCTCCTTTGGTGGAGGTGGGGGGACAAAGGGACAGAGATGAAAAGACAGGAAGCCACTAAAGTGAGTTTATGTAAGTGGCATACTCGGGTTTGTTGAAATAAATTTTCAAGATGGAGCTGCTCCTGCTGGGGGTGCCATGTCAGCAAACAGGAAACTTACAGAACTCTCATATCTCTGTAAAAGTTCCACTTGACCAGAAACTCTGTATATCCAGTCAGCTAATCCCCAAATGCCACACCAACTCTGGACTCTATACTTATTTCCTTTCTCTTACTCACATTATTTCTCTTCCTTGTTCCTTATTCTTTATCTTGTAAAAGTTTCCTGCCTTCTGCCCTATTTTGCAGTTCTCTGGACTCTTGGGAATGGAGACCACCCGCTTCATGAAGGGTTAAATAAGGTGTATTCCTATCACCTGACTTGTCTTGTTTTCTCATTTTTTAACAGGTTAGGCTGTCACCAAGTTCTAGGTCTAAGTCCCTCCAGTGAATTCCCTTTATTGTGAACCAAGCTAGAGTTTCAGTCTAACGCTTGCAAAGACCTCAGGGTCTCAGAGTCTCAACCCTGGGGCTGCATACATAGGTGTGTGGTCTCTGACAACTCAACTCTAAGTCAAATATTACACTACCTGTCCTAAGGAGCCGATCACAGAAACTGGCCATGTGAAATTCCCGATCTGGAGAGAGACAGAATTGTGTCCACATTCCTTCACATGCACTTCTGAACCACCTCAAAGCTCTATATTGTGTATTGAATCAATTCCAAGTGCAAAATGACTGCTTATGGCACCATGAGCTCTTCAAGTTGTGTATAATCTCCCTCCCCTTGGAAAAAAACAATTGGTAGTAAGACGGGTCTCTCCTTCCTGTACAGGGATTCCGAGGTGAATCCAGGGTTGCCCTGTAAAATTCCTTATATTGTGACTTACCTCCCCCCTTTCCCCCCACCTTTGAAAAAATGATGGGCAGCGGTTCACTAGTAGCAGGAGGCTTGGCCTCCGGTTGCATCTCCTGGCAGCTCTAGGAAACAACCACAGCAAAGGGGAATTGGCCACCACCAGCCCGGTCCTAGGTTTGGACCAGGGCTGGGGAGGTGTTGCCCTCGAGGGCCGGAGAAATGAATGCTCTTGTGAAAACAAAACCTGAAGTGTAGCAAGCGAAGCTGGCTGTGAACCGGGCTTTGTCCAACCTGGAGCCAAGTCCTCCGGGACCCGTGTACCTGGCTCTTCACTAGGGAAAATCCTTGTTCTTGTTTCTTAGCCCTCACTTCATCAGTGAAGCACTCCTACTAATCCTTTAAGCACAGATGCCAAGGCAGTGTTCCAGTTACTAATCGGTGTGAAACAGCCATTGGATGCCCTTTGTGGACTGGGGGAGAGGAACTGGGACAGGCCCCAGCGGGGCTGGCTTGTCCCTGCTCCTTGGTGCTGGGGGCCTGGGCTGGGCTGACTCAGAAGATGCAGTCACTCAAGGGGCTGGGGGCTGAGCCAATGGCGGCAGATGGATGCGGACCAAGATGGCTTGGTCACGGTCATGTAAGTCTGGCACCGGGGTCGGGACAGCTGGAGAGCCAAACTCAGTGGGGTTTCAGCTGCAGAGCCCAGCAGGAGACCCGGGGATGTGTGTGACTTTTACACCCAAACCCAGCCCCTACCTGGCCTCCCTCTGACCATGACACCGCCTGGCCTAGGTTCAAGGAGAGGGGTGTCAAGAAATTGGCAGCCATGTTCAAAGCCACCGGGGGCTGGAGGAAGACTCCGGGAGACACCCAAGACTCACTTGCTAGTGAAAGCAAGAGGGAGCCCGGAGAAGCCTGGGTCCAGCCAGTTAGGGTTCAGCCAGTTAGCGTTCACACACAGCTCCCTCATTGCCCCAAAATACAACTCTCAAAAGCCACCTCTACTTTCCTGCAGCCTGCCAGGGCCAAGTGCGGTGGTCTGAAGACCAGGTGCAGGGTCAGCTACCGCTGGCCTGCATACCAAGCCTCACATCACCCATACTTTCCAATGTTGGGGAAGTGGGGTGTGGGGGAAAGCAGTGAGGGCTGAGCCCAGTCCAAGAGTGACATGGGACAGACCGGTCCTTTCTCTCCTTTGTCCCTGACCACCCCCATGGTGCCCTTGACTTTCCCCTCCCCCAAATTCCCCCCATGTCTGGCCTGAACATGCATGGACTCCCAGAAGCAGCTCCAAACTTGGGACTCCTGTGGCCTCTGCTTGCTGAGTCTTCGGTCCCCAAAGCCTGCCATCCCTTCACCAAATCTGCACCACCTGAACTTATTCCCTCTGGCCAGCCCCAGAATCAGTGAGCTTGTGCAAGGATGGGCTGGGGGTGCACAGATGATGCTCTCTGGAAGGGTGAGCCTCGTGCAGGCCTGGACAGCTGCTGCTGGTCCATGTGCAGGGGCACCATTGCTGAGCGCCCAGTGGGTATGAGAACCGTGCTGCCCCTGGCCTGGCCCATCCGACGGGGCCGGCACGTTCACATACCCTCTTACATAGCAAAGGAAGGAAGGGATATTGGGAATGGAAAGCGTGGAATAAGAGTTACAATCAGAGCTTTGAAAAATAATGAAATCCTTGTACCAAGCGAGGAATGAAATTCTAGAGGGTTGGTGAAGATAAAAGGTGAGGGGATATACGTGTCACATGGAACCCCCACAGAGCCCTGAAGAGCAGATGTCAGTGGGCTCTGAGCCCCTTGACGCCAGGCAGGCCTGGCCACCTCTCAGGGCTCTCTCCCTCCAGAGAGCAGGTGTGCAGTTAGTCCTACGGGCCATGGGCGTGACTTGTGGCTCTTTGTGAGCTGCACCCTAGTGAAAGGCCATGGCCTGGCCCTTTGCACTGTTTCCCACAGGTCCAATTATGCACCAAGAAATAAAAACATAAGTGTAGAACTAGGCCCAACAGGAAATTTATGTTACACAAATGAGACCTTGCGTGCTGGGGGTGCTCCCCAGCTCCCAGCTGCAATAACAGCAAGGGCTCAACCCCACAGTTCTGGGCGCCTTGGGTAGCTCTTCACTCAGGCTGCTGACAACCCCAGCACCCACCATGTGCTTCCAAGCCCATTTCTAACTTTGGTGGTGAGACAAAGCTCCTTCTCTGAGTTTTCCTTCTCAGCCATCTTTGAATCTGACTTAGTTTTGTGGTCTGGCAGAGCTCAACACAAAATCCTAGCCTGGGCCACTGAAGCTGTGAGCCTCTGTCAGCCCTTCACCACCCACTCCCAGCCCAGCCAAGCAAACTCTCTCTCCGCTGTCTTTAATGGGATTTAGCCTAAATGTTCCTGTTCTTTGGGTCGTGCCCATCCTACAGTTGGTCCCTTGTGTGCACTGGGTTGTCATCCCAATTCTTCATTTCCTTGAGTCTAATTCTGTCTCTATATCCTTACCATGGGAATTTATAGCGTCAGCAGAGTATACATCCCTTCCCCATTAGTGCTGGGTTGGGGCAATTTACTTGCTTTGGCTGATGGAATGGGAGGGAGCATAACATGAGCAGGCTCTTTAAATGTGCATGTGTGGGTGCCTGGGTGGCTCAGTTGGTTAAGCGTCTGCCTTTGGAGGTCACGATCCCAGGGTCTTGGGATTGAGCCCCGCATCGGGCTCCCTGCTCCGTGAGGAACCTGCTTCTCCCTCTCCCTCTGCCTTCAGTTCCCCCTGCTTGTGCTCTCTCTCTGACAAATAAATAAATAAAATCTTTAGAAAAAAAATAATAAATGTGCAAGGGTGATTTGATTTGCTCTTTTGTACTCTGGTTCCAGAATGAAATACAGAAGGAACAGACCTTAGCCCAACTTTTAGCCTGAAGCAGAGGTGCCCCAGCCAACCTGCAGACCCATAAACCAGAAAAGTTAAAGTTTGTAAGCTATGGAATTTGGGGACCATTTGTTATACAGCATGTTGGAAGGAAAAGCTGATTAATACAGACCTCATGGAGAGAAACAGCCTGTGTTATAGCCAATTGCATGATCTTTCTGAATCTATGACTGTAACTGATGGCCTCCCATGAAAGGTCACTTATACCAGCCAGCTCAGCACCTTTCTCAGCCTTCCTTCCTTCCTCAACTCCCTCCTATTCCCGGGGCTGGCTGAGGATGCCAGCCTACCTTGATACCAGCGTACACAGCTGTTGGTAGAGGAGGCTGCTGGTTTTACAATGCCGATCACAAAACAGGTCCAGAGCTGAACACTCTTGGCTTATCCCTCTTCCCAGGGAAGTTGTGGTGATGGGGACAGGTGGAGGCACAGGTTGTCCAGTCCCTCCTGCTGGGGGCCTGATCTCTCTTCTCCACAGGGAGTGCTGCTTTTTAAAAATTCCTGTAAAATATATATAACATAAAATTTACTGTTGTAGCCATTTTGGGGTGTACCGTTCTGTGGGTAGCATTAAGTACATTCATTCACATTGCTGTGCAGCAATCACCATCATCCATTTCCAAAACTTTTCATCTTCCCCAGTTGAAACTCTGTGCCCATCAAACACTAACTCCCTATTTCCCCCACCCTCTGGCCCAGGCAACCACCATTCTTTTTCTATCCCTATGAATGTGACTATTCTAGGTACCTCCTATGGGTAGAATTATATAATACGTGTCCTTTTGTGTCTGGCTCGTTTCACTTAGTGCAATGTCTTCTAGGTTCATCCATATTGTAGCATGTGTCAGAATTTCTTTCCTTTTTAAGGCTGAGTAATAGTTCTTTGTGTGTATACACTACATTTTGCTTATCCATTCAATCTGTCAAGGCATATTTGGGTTGTTTCTACCTTTTGGATATTGTGAATAATGCTGCTATGAACATGGTATACCAAAACCTGGTGCCTCTTACCCCTGGTGATGCGGCTGGAGGGTAAATACCAGAAGTTGTGTTTTGGCGGAGTGCTGAAGTCAAGGTTGGGAAAATGAATCAAACCATGACGTTCCCCTGAAGCCTCTCTTAAGAGGCTTGGAAGCTTGAGGTGAAGGAGAAGCAGAGAAAGAAAAGCACCTCAGCATTCCAACAACTTTTTCAGAAGAAACTCTGTTTCTGATTTCTACCCTCAAGCATGGTAAACCCTTGATGGGTACAGAGCTAGGGACTGCACAGAGTCTGTAGTCCCCTGCACACAGGTAACTGTTGTGTGTTGTCTCCAAAGGTGGCTGCCATCACTTCCTTCTCTCCCTGGACATGTGTCCTGCTCCACTCCTCAAGAAAGAGGAATCTCTTCCCTCCCATGTGTTCCAACCTGGCCTGGCCCTGTGATGTGCCTTCAGTGTGGTGGAAGTGATGCTGTGCTAGTTCTGAGCAGAGCCTTTAAAAGACCTGGCATCTCCTTCTTTCTCCCCGGGAATAAATCAGAAACCATGTAAGAAGCCTCGCTACCAGGTCCATGGGGACAGGGCACACAAAGAAGCACCGAGGAACCAAACTGATAGATAAAGCAAGACCCCAGTCACGTGACCCCTGTCGAGCCCTCTCAACCAGCCCCCACACCCGCCATTTTGGGCATTCCTGCTGAAACCCAGATGTTAGTGGCCAAGGCAAGCCATTCCTTTCATGCCCTGTATAAATGTCTGGCCCAAAGAATTTGGGGAAAATAAAATTGTTGTTCTTAGTGCACTAAGTTTAGTGCACTCGGTTTTAGGGAGGCAGCAATAGACACCTGAGGCGGTGGTCTAGGACTTCACTTTGGACTGTGGGAACACTTAGCATTTACTGTTTTATTCTCATTCTTTTGGAACTTCAGCAGACAATGAGACAAGTGAAATCCTATTTTAACAGCCTGTTACATATATTTCAAGATATTTCTGAGAAGATTTAGATGTGATGCTTTGTTAACCTTTAGCAGCCTTTCTTAAAAGATACTATCATCAGGAAGGAGCCTCTAAAAAGAAAATTCTGACAATGAGCAATCGGCTGGCTCCTCGCATTTCAGAGCCTGGGGAAAGAGTACAAACAGAGACCCACATACCATATGTCTAGATACTTAAAGGCAATAAATCAGGCTAACAACCGATTCAATTAAATAAAATATGTCCTATCTTGCCGTTTTGAAAAAAATACCTTCACAAGAATCTTGAAGGCCAAGTTCAAATTTACAATTCTCTGCTCTTTGGAATTCTACATCGGGATCTGGTGGCGTTAGGAGAGCTGGCTCTGGTTCCTGGCCTTTGTTCTACAGCCTGAGTCTTCCCGTAGAGTCATGGATGGCATGACCCCCTCTTGGCCATGACAGTAGGGGCAGAGAGAGCATTGCCAACCAGGGAAGCCCACAGGAGTCTCTGGTATACATTGTTTTGATGGCATTCAGTCACATACTGCCCATGTGGCTGACCTTTAGTCGGCAGTCCCTCTTGGAGGCTTGGGCTCATATCTTTGCAGGTTGGAACTGATATGGTATGTCCCATCATAAATCATGTGATGTCCAGTAGCCAAAATCTCCATGCAAACAAAGACCCTCTTATTAAGCAGGACATTCCAGAGGCCTAGAGATCACCTCCCAGTAGCCAAGGACAAAGGCCGGACCTCTCTTTAGGTAAGGCTAATTCTTTGCTACATGGGGGCCCCGAGATGGTTTTTTCCTGCCTAGGTCTGGCATGGTATTGATCAGAAATCCTCCGCATGAGTGACATAATCCCAGCAGGAGTGACACAGCAACAGACATGGTATGGTTACATGGCCTATTATCCGAGAAGCCCACATTTTCAAAGGGCATGGGATGGAAGGAGGTTCCCAGTCCAAGAAGAGAGACTCAAAATGACACAGCATGGCAGGAATCATGTCAGGAGAGCCTAGAATGAGCTGAGGCTTATGAAAATCACCAGCCAAAATGACCTTCTTAGCCACAGTCCAGTGAGAAATGCTAAGAATGACGTGCTCTGGGCGATGGTGTGTGGCACTGCTCTCCCAACCCTACCCTACTCTAGTTTTACCGCCTAATATACTTAAGGCTTTTCCCATCCCCATTAGCACACACAAAGGCTACCTACAAGTTCACTTGGCTAATGGAACCTAATTCCTACTGAGGACTGAGGTTTTTAATTACAGTGTTTATTCTTTTGCTGAGAAAGCTAAGAGAAATTGAAAGCCAAAGAGAGCAAAAGACTAAGGGAATGCAAAACCTTTGTATCTCATACTTGGTTTCAGCGTAGAATCTGAAAAACTCCTCATGATGTCTTTTGTGAGTGAATTAGGGAAACATAAACTCGGTGACTGTGTCCGCAGGTAGGTTAATATCTGGCCTGTATCTGGCTATAGATCTCTGTGCCCAAAGGTGGATTGCTGTCCATCGCTGTTAGGGTTTCTCATTTTTACTGACAACTTGGACCAGAAAACCAAAGCTTTTTTTTTTTTTTTCATCATTTTACAGACGACAGCTGGGGGTTGGGGGGCAGATCACTGATGGATAGCCTGAATAGAAGAGTCAGGATTCAATAGGATCTTGACCATAACCACAAAGGAAGTTTAATTGAGATGACTCTTATGTACTATTTATATATGTTATGTATCTGCATGCTCAGTCTGAAGCAGACCTGGAGTAATGGGAATTCATGAGAAGAATCCTGAGCAGTTTTTAGTTACTGTGAGCTCTGTCTGAACCCATAATACAATTACTCCCAAATATTAACATGACCTTAGAATGCATTGAGAGAAATAAAGCAAATAAATCAATGGAAGTGGTGGCTATTTGCCACAGTCAGCTCTGTGGCAAATTGCCTCCAGTTCTGGAGGACTGCCTCGTATTTTGCTTCATATTTTAATGATCAGGTGCAGGGAGAGGTGACTCAAAGTGAGGATGACTCTGGAAATGCCATCATTTCGAGTTGGTTGAGGAAGCTCCAAGTTGTGAGTCTGAAACAAGAAGGCTTAGTGGAGGCTTGCTCGCTGTTCTCTAACATGAGAAGGACCATCATGGGGAAACGGTCATAGATTTATTCCATGGTACTCAAGGAGAGGCAAGATTAGGATGAATGAATGGGAGTGACAGGAAAGGTTTCACCTCTACAGGAGAGAATCTTCCAAAATTAATGTCGTATAGTAGCTAGCTTTCTGTCCCTGGAAGTATCCCCCTAGGGATATTGCATGGGAGGATTTTGGAATCCAGGGAGATACGATATCTGAACCAAATGGAGGATTCCCTGATGGTGGAAATTTCAAGCACCGTGGCAGGCTGCGATGCTCATCAAATTAGACCACGAAGGCCGCCGTCTCCTACCCCTCCAGTAACGAAAGAATGGCTCTGGTCCCAGAATTGGATTACTTTTCCCCCCTTCATTTTGAAGGTTTGTAATAAATCAACAGTTTTGTTGCACCCAGACTGAGGTTCTGGCTTTTCACATTGGCAGCAGCAATCTCTCATTTGACTGTAATGCAATTGGAATAAAATTAACTCACTTTCCATATGGTCAGGTGTGCACAAAGTCCACATCCTTATTCATTTTTCCTGGATTGTGATCCTCTGTATGTTTCAAACATCTGCACCACTCAAGGTCTCCTATTTATAGCTGACAAGATGCCGCAATGGCCCAGGGGCTGACTTCTTCTACTCATTCCTCCATAAAACTCACAGCGGCTATAAAAACGGGCTGTTTTCTAGAAATTGTACTTCTTTTATTTTTCATATACGCAATGTGGCACCTGCAAAGATGTATCTGTGCTGACCCTGTAAACGTGTGACTTGGCTTTCCTTTTCACTGCAAAGAGCACATTTGATGAAAATCAGATGGAGCTTGAGGTCATAAGTGGTAGTTTGCCAAAGGAGTTGTACTTAAGGGATGGGAGAATAACAATCATAGATGCACATGTCTTCAGGCTAAGACCCTAATTACTGTGAAATGGACACTTCCGGAGGTAGCAGGAGACTATATACATTTGCACGAACTTGCGAAAGCTCTCGGGTGTTTCTGGGCCTGCGGAGTTGCATAAAAAATTCCCCAGTACTAGCAAGGCTGACTTTCCTGAGAACGTAGCTCACGTTCCCTAATTGTGTGTATATATGTGTCATTGTGGGTCTTGGTAACACGTGCTACGGCAAATTCGCAGGTGTCATCAAGAGAGTCAGTAGATTATGCTCATGCTTTTGCTTCTGTTCCCAACCTGAGGTGAAGACAGAAGCCCGCGGTCTTCATTACCTGACATCAGGACATCAAAGTGAGGTTTATAATGCTTGGAAACATGACAAATTATGCTTGCATTCACTTTCGCCCAATGCTTGGAAACATGACAAATTATGCCTGCATTCACTTTTGCCTCCAAACTTTTTTTTTTCACCTAAAATGGATTCTCCCTTTTTAAAAAAGGTTAATTAATTAATTTATTTATTTATTTATTTTTAGAGAGCGGCAGAGAGAGCGTGAGCGAGTGGGGGAGGGTCAGAGGTGGGAGAGAATCCTCAAGCAGAGATCCTGCCGAGCAGGGATCCCCTCACAGGGCTAGATCCCAGGACCCCAAGATCATGACCTGAGCTGAAATCAAGAGTCAGACACTTAACCGACTGAGCCACCCAGGTGCCCCAGGTTCTCCATGTTTTAGAACTTCTAATAGAAAAGAAACCTTAGAAATGCCGCACAGAATGTTTTACCTAATCGATGAGCTTTGGGTAAGTACTAATTGGGAAATATCCTCAATCTTTTCAAAAGGTCAATCAAGAATTTAGTCCATGGCTTGAGGGACACTCCTGCCCCACCTTTTTTAACCCTTCGAGGAAGGAAGAGAGCGCGATTTAGAGCACACGTTGCCTTTGGAAGTTGTCCTGTGATGTGGCATTTTGGAAACATTCAGCTCTCTGAGTGCAGACCCACGGTGTGACCCCGTGCAGGCCAGAGTGTGTGTGTGTAGGTGGACCAGATCTCTCTCCTGGCAGTCGTAAGTGAGCAGATATAAGGCTTTTTGGCTCCTATGTTATACAGACTCTGAAATTAGATCTAAAAAGGGACTTTAGAAATGACCTTCCTGCGTCTTAGAATCTGCTTGGGAAGCTTTGGGGGAAAAAAAAAAACACAAACAAAGCCAAATGCCTGGGCTGTAAGTCGGACCACTTGTGTAAGAATTTCTGGAGGGAGGGCCCAGGCATCTGTATTTTCTGAGCTACCCGAAGAACCTCTGATCCTGGTCCAATCCTTTTATCTTACATATTGTGGTCACATAGCTAGGGCCAGAACTGCAGGAAGACTCCTCAAGTGTGTTCTTTTTAAATGTAAATAAGCTAGAAGGTGGGGGGGGGGGGTAGGGGAAAACACAAAGTTAGATTTTGGCGTCTCCAGCCTTTCCATTCTTCCAGATTTACTTCTTTGGTTATGTCCTCACCCCCACCCAATTCTCCTGGGCTTCAGTGCCCTCAAATGTTTCACCTTCCTGGCACCTTCTAGTGCTTAGGAAAGACCCATTTACACTCATTGTGATTGGTGTGTGTTTACTACCAATTACTCCCCAGTATTTCTCTTCCCTGTATATATGCATTTGAACACATTACAAAGCCTTTAGAATCACTTCACCCTTCTGGGATTTCAGTTTGATCACCTGTAAATAGAGTTTGGGGTTGAAGAATACAGTTCTCACAATGGAATTTTAGGTATTAGCAAATGGATAGAAAAGAAATCTAATTTGAGGAGGAGACCTTTCATAATCCTTGAAGTCACACATGGCCCACATTGCACACTTTCCCATGGACTGGCCGTGCCGAGTGTCGGTCCACAGCGTGGATTCGGTGCCTGTTCTGTACCACACAGGAAGCTACGTTCAAGCCCGGTCCGCAGGGACCCATGCCATCCCTCACGCTCTTTCACCAAGCACAGCTCTTCCATGCTTCTTCAGGAAATCTGGGAGTCAGCTGTGAGCCACCCAAATGAAAAAGATGGGCTATAATTTTTTTCCTGAAGGAGAAAAATTTTAAAAAATGGTAATGGTTGGATTAAAGGAAGAGAAAGAAAAAAATTTTAAATATGGGTAAGGTTATCTATGAAAGGTGAGCTGGCAGATGCCTTCAGTGTTTTTTTTTTAATTCAATGAATTGCTTTTCTTAAACAAATTTGTACAGAAAAAAAAAAAAATCCCCAGATCACAGTCTATGCCGTACAAGCCCCCTGTCCCATAGGCGGGGAGCCCTAGGAGCAGCTGACACAGGAGGCGGCCATACTCAGCGGAAGGCGGTGTGCAAAAACACTGAGTCCCCTTCGTGCTTCACTGTATCTTATACAAAATATTACATTTTTATGTGTATTTTTTTATTTCTTCTTTTAAAATTTATTTTATTTAAATTCAATTAATTTTGAAAATGAACGGACAGAGTTTGCACCAATAGAAAATGGTTGCGAATTGCAACGAGGCTTGGCAAGATAACAATTCTCATCTCCCACTGACCAAGGCCAGAGGTAAGATTGCTGCATATTAACGAGTGCACCAAAAAGAAATGTTTTTAGTTACTATTTCAAAACTTGAAATTTTCTAAAGCATGCATTATTATTATAATTAGAAAACATAAACCAGTATTTTAAAAGAGTAGACGCAGTACTGGAGGCTTATGGGGTTCAGCGATCAGAGATCCTGGCTGTTGGGTTGGCCAGCCCCCGGCTCTCTTGTAGATGATGATATGTTACCAGCAGGTCTGCATTCCTTTGACATGAACTTGCCTGTTGGAAGTACAGCTGCTCTTGGAGAAGAAAGATGTCAAGCCTCACTCAGCATTCATACCTCAGTGTGGCAGTTTGTAAGATTCTGCCTTGGGAGCAGTCTTGGTAGCTGGGAGGTGACAGTATGAAGAACCTGGGTGCTGGGAGGGGAGTCCGGGGCCAGGACTGAATAGGGGCTCTCAAGGCTGCTGGGTTGCTGATGTTTTCTCATCCTCTGTGAGCTGTGAGAATGCTCTACAGGCTGTGGAAATGCACCTGCTCATGACCAGCGAGTGAGGATTGACTCAGAGCAGCCCACTTTCCCAAGAAGATGGAGAGAGACTGCTGACTTCCAGATGGTACAAGTCAGGGAAATGACAAGGAAAACCTTCTCGTGCTCTCTCTGCTTGTGAACATAAAGTGACTTTATCTGTAGAAATAGCCGAGAAAAAGAGGCATGGGACACACGACAAGTGACTGTGTGCTGAGGGCCATCTGTGCACAACAAATCCATTCAGTAAATATTTATTGAAATTGCACTTGAGATGTATGCATGAACCAAACAGCCAATCCCTTCCTCAAGGAGTTATGGTTTAGTGCAGGGGGGCGGGGGACAAACAACAAACATAACAAATAGGGACACGATACAGGATGTTAGAAGGTGCTAAATGTGTAGAGCAAGCATGGGACGAAGGGAGAGCAGAACTGTGGAGTCTCTGGGGGAGAAGTCAGCTCCCCGCACCTTCTTCCAGGTTTGGAGGGGAGTGGGGCACAGCCAGAGAAGGACTGGTTGGTCTTTGGAGGAGGGCAAATTCCTCAAAGGTGGGTGACAAGAGAGTTAAGTGGCAGAGGGATGCAGATGTCCGGGTCAGGAGTTTCATTCTTTTGGGCTGGCTAGTAGAGTAAAGAGGCTCACCCAGTTCTTGGGCTGGATGACCTAATAAGGTTTCTTCCATCTTGCGGGCTTGAGTCTGGCCTGAGAGAGGACTGCCTGTTCTCCCTGGCAGGCACTGCAAAGGCCACAGTGTTTAGGATTTCTGAGCACCACTGAGTGTTCCAGCCAAAGACTCTCCATGTGACTTTCCTCAGGGGTGCAAAGGGGGGAGGGCGAGGGTGCAGGAGTGGGGGAGGCTGTGAGAGGGAGGGGAAGGGTACAGAGAGGAAGAGAGAGGGTATGGGAAGAGGGGATGGTGCAGGGAGGGAGGAGGATAGCACAGGAAGGAGGAGGAAGGTGC
>NC_138373.1:60098135-60123142 GCF_054177405.1 Leptonychotes weddellii | reverse complement strand
AGGAGGGGAGAGTACAGGAGGGAGGGGAGGGTGCAGGAGGGGAGCGTCCCATTTCAGTCTCTGGATATCATCAGGATATCAGCTGAGACAAGGCAGACAGGAGGCCTAAGGAAAAGTGCAGCGTTCCAGTTGTATATGGACAGCTTTTCTAAAGGAGTTTAAGCTAAGGAGAAAGGTAATTGAGAAGGTGAGCAAAAGAAAGACCTATTGAAGCAGTATTTGGGGGTTGGAGGCATTTCTGTAGTGTTTTTGTGTTAGTCACAGCATTTCTTCTCAAAGGGAGAGCACTTGGCCCTAACTGTGGGCCGGGGCTCATCCGGTTACACTTCTTTCCCTGCCTTGTAGGAGATAGTATGGGAAGGGACTCCTCCACCTCAGGGAGAACTAATTTGTTTCTTTTATCTGTTAGGCTCTCAGCATCTCTGAGCTGGAGGAAGCTTCGAGACCACGGAGTCACATGCTGCATTTACAGGGAGGACCATGCTGTGCCTGGGGGGCTGCACCTGGTTTGCGCAGGCTGGGTTCCCTACAAGGCCCTGTCCCTAACGTGACTCCCAGGGTCTCATTTCTGATAAATAAAAAAGTGGAACAGAGGTCTTGTTTGCGTTTGTGTATTCTTTGCCATTAAAGAGTACATTTTGAGAACTAAAGTTTCCTTGAGGCACGGGAAGTTAAGGCCAGTTCCATGTCTAAAGTAGGATGGAATTGGGGGCACTCTGTCTTAAAGTTAAGATTTTATATTCAAGCAGGCTTCATCATCTTTCATAAGTAACACCCTTGACCTAAGAAAGGCCTTTGGGACCAGGCGAAGCGTCTCCTCTATGCACTTGTCGTGTCGGACATCCGTTTTTTCCAGTGCAAGGGTTAGAAAGTGGATTTGCGCAGGTGCTGGGCTGCGGTAAGTGGGTTTGCGCAGGCGCATGCCAACCCCTGACCCAGAGCGGGCCTGACTCCGTGTCCTCGTTACCTTGCTGTGTGACCTTGGGCCAGTCCCTTCATCTCCCAGCCCTTTTGTTTCCCGGCACTGCAGGGAGGGGTGAAGTTAGACTGGTGTTTCTGGAACCGTCATGGTCGCCAGAAGGAAGGTAAGAGAGGGCTTAGGGAAGGGGACCCGGCTGACCCCTGACTTATCCACAGCACTGCCAGCTTTCTCATATCATATGATATGATATGTGATATGTGGGATATGATATTGGTAATATGCTGTGATAAACTTAAGGGTTCCATTGCCTAATATGCTTGAAAACCCCTGCACCAGGTGACTTCTGAGCCCTTTTACCACCACGATCGGTGATTCTGTTATTCATTAAACAGTCCTGAGCAGGACCAAGAAGACTGGTAGTGTTAACTTTGCTTATTTAGAAGCCCCCCCAAAAATGCCAAGAATTCGCAGTCAGAAAAACACCCTTTGGCTTCTCATTTATCTAGAGAGCAAAACAAACTCACTTGACAGATTGTGTGGTTCTAGCGAAATGCCGGTGTGGGAGAAACCCTTTTACTGCTCGGGGCAGATATTAGTTCAAGCCAATTCTACACTCACTGTCACTGGGACAAATCTAAGATGAGACCAGAGCCGGCCCTGGGGCCGTGGGTGGAGCAGCAGGAGTCCAGCCAGACCGAGCAAATAAGTATGTCACCTTCCTCCCCTAGCCTTCTCCCTGTGAATGAGGAATGAGGTGGAGGTCGGGGGCTCATTCACCAATCACATCGTATGTAGAATTACATCATTAAGGGACTTTACTATTAGGCCTCAGTAAGGAACAATCTGAATTTCAATCTGTAAGGCCAACGTGTGGGAGCAAATTGCTTGGCCAACTCAGCATTTGCATCCTAGGATGGTTTTATGGTTCTTTACTTCACTCAACAAATATTTATTAAAAGTCTCCCATGTGCTCAGCAATGTCCTAGAAGCTTGGGAAGCTTGAGCAAAACAGACTATAAATTTGGGGATCCTGGAGCTTATATTCTTTTTTTTTTTTAAGATTTTATTTATTTATTTGACAGAAAGAGAGAGAGGGAGAGAGAGAGCACAAGTAGGCAGAGAGGCAGAAGGAGAAGCAGGATCCCCACTGAGCAGGGAGCCCGATGCGGGGCTCAACCCCAGGACCCTGGGATCATGACCTGAGCCGAAGGCAGCCACTTAACGACTGAGCCACCCAGGCGCCCCTGGAGCTTATATTCTGTTGTGTCATTCACTTGTCGCTTGCTGGGCTCTCCCGAGGGGATGTGTTACTTGAGTGTCTAAAGGGGAAGTTTTAGTGTGGAGGTTACAGGGGGTGTGTGGGGTAGTAATGGTACTTCCTAGGACTGTGGAAAGATTAGGTAACCCACTGCAAATGCTTGTGGGTGCCTGGTGCCTAGTAAGTGCTCAGTTACGTGGATGGTCCCACTGCTGTCCTTTCTCTGCCTGTGTTCTGCGGGGTTCTTCAGGGCGTTAGGGCATTAGGGATGGTGCTGTTGGTCCTCTGTTTGGTTGCCATGGGCCCTGTGTCTGGTGAGAGCTGCAGGAAGATACGGTGCTGTCAGATGTTTGGTTTTTCTCTGCCTGGTGATTGATCAGATGAGCAAGTGCTGTTGTCTGGGAAAGGAGAGGCCGCTGTCCCCACGTCAGAGGCAACCGTGCCAGCCTCCCTTGGGCAGATGGCCAGGGGGCTGCCTTCACCTTCAGGCTGTCTTCCACTCAAGGCACTTTGTTTCTCAGACCTGGCAGGATGCCTGTTCTGGGTGAGAAGACTGACATTCCTTCTCCCAGTCTCCCCTGAGTCAGGATCTCTGTGGCCTGAGTGCTGTGCCTGGGGTACAGTCCTGCCTTGAACTGGCTGTGTGACCTGAAGCCAGTCACTTCACCTCTCTGGTCCTGGTGTCCTCATCAGCAGAAGAGACAGTAATGCTCCCTGCAGAGGGACACTGAGGGTCAGGTGAGACAAGAAGGTGAGGGACTCTAGAACAGAAGCAGGGTGCTAGTTGCCCTCACCCAGCCACATCATGAGGCCATATTCTGCCCACAGCTTTGCCCACTCTCACTTCTTTCCGTATTATCTTCTTGTCTTCAGTGTGATCTCCGAGCACATTTGGCCCCCTGTGTGGCCACAAAGCCAGGCAGGACCTAGGCGGTGGAGGTAGCATCCACATCTGTTGGACTGAAGGCTTCTCAAAGCAGGGTCGCCTGTATTCCTCTGTGTGATCTCCCCTTCCTCTTCCACGGAGCCTAGCATGTAAGCTAAGCTAGCACATGTCCACTCCCATGTGGCGAATACATCCATGTGTGAGGAGCTGGCCCCTCTCACCTGAAAACCTGTTTATTTGGTGTCACGTAAGACCATTGTGTCTGAAACTGTTTGGTCAGAAATCTAAATTTAGACTTTCCTGCTGCCAGGAGCCATGGAGTGGGTTTGAAATGTATTCCTCAAGGCTTGACTTTCTTTCTTGGGCTGTCAGAGGCATAGCCAAGTAGCCGAGTCCTTGGCAGCTTTCAGTCAGCGTCTTGGAGAAGGTTCTGGTTGAGCACAGATGTCTTAGGCCACCACCTAGGCTGTTGGGGAGGTCTAGCACCCCAACGATCCCGCAGGCTTGCCTGGAATCCACCCCATCACCACCAGTGTGTGCTCCCCAGACCCTCTGTCCTGCCCTCTCCTGGCTGTCTGGGGCTCCTAGATGCTCTTCACAAGGACAACTGATGACATTCACAGTGGCTCAAATGGGCTTTGTTTATCTGGGAACCGAACACTGCATGGGGTTCCTCTGACAAGACCCTCCAGGTGAGCCGGGTTACAGAAGCCAATGGCAAAAAAGGCTGTCTGAGGATAATGTTTCCAAAGCTCCAACTTTCACCTGCTTATCTGAATGATAAAATGAGGACATTAATACCTAATATAGAAAATAGCCTGCCTGAAGGATCAGGTTAATTACTTTAATCCTCCATTTCCTGTTTTTAGTGAGAATCTGGTTATAATCAATCATGTCATAAGAGTCACCAGATTAATTTGGGCAGGGAGAGTAAAATGATACATATAGGGACAATAGACACTGATGAGGGCTAATGAGAAAAGAGAGCATTCACAAGTACCCACTAAGATTTAGTGAGACTGAGTCTCTGGTTTTTCACCGACTGCCATATGTTGTTGTTTGAAGCCACAACCTCTCTTCTGTGGTGATAGAACTGAAGGATAGATACATATGCGGAATGGCACACAGTAGTGGTGTTGATCAAATAAGACCATGGCCCTCCATAAACCTTGCCTTAAAGCCCTTGGGAGGTGCCCTCCTCTTAAATCAGTGATGATCCTATAATTTGCTTTAACCAATAAACTGATGGAATTTACATTATACTAGTTCCAGGCTTTAGCCTTAAGGAGAACTTGCAGCTTCTGCTTTACCCCTTTAGATGTCCTATGCCTCTGTGTAAGAGGTCAGGCTAACCTTGACAGGGACCACTGGAGGAAAGGTCATATGGAGAGAGAGGCCCTGACACTAGATATGTAGAGAGAAGTCCAGCTACTAGCAGACCAGCTGAGTGTGCCCATCCAAGTGACCCCCAGTAACGCCAACAGAAGAACCACCACTCGGCTGTCCAGAATTCTGAGAAAAAGTAAGCTAGATGTTGTTTTAAGTCACTAAATTTTGATGTAGTTTGTTATGCAGGAATAATTACCAGAACAACCCAGTTCTCAGGACAAATATTATAACTTCACCTCTACTGAGGATATTTGAGTATATCACCATCTGTATTAGTCAGGGTTCTCCAGAGAAGCAGAACCAATTGGATGAGTCTACGTATAGGAAGAGATTCCATTTAAGGAACTGGCTCACACAATTGTGGAGACTTGAAGAGTCCAAATCTGATGGGTGAGGCCCACAGGCTGAAGACTCAGCAAGTTGTAGAGTCCAAAAGCATCCGCTGAAAACCAGAAAGAGTGAAAACTGTTTTGGAGAGTTATCTCTTGCTCCCAGGATGTCAGCCTTTTGCTCAATTCAGGCCTTCAACTGATTGGATGAGGCCCACCCACACATGGACGGCAACTGGTTTGCTCAAAGTCCACCAATTAAAATGTAAATCTCATCCAAAAAACACCCTCATAGAAACATCCAGAATAATGTTTGGGAGATACCTATCTATCTGTCTATCTATAGACACCTGAAAATAGCCATCAAATTACCTATTTTGGAAGAAACTAGTTTTCTTTCTTTCTTTCCTGGATTGATTTTATCATCTGTTTTTGTTCTTTCATCTTATTACCTTTTAGAGGCAAGTTTAACAAGATGTTTGTTCTTATGGGCAAACCTCACGTTAATCACAAACATATTCTTAAACACGGAGGACCTGGGGCTTCATCATACTATGCCACAGATCAGAGAAAATTAATTCTGAAAGGATCACAGGTCATTAGATTAATTATTTTTATCTCAACACTGAATACTTGTGTGATTTACTATGTAACTGTGTGATTTTCAAGTAAACATCCGTTCAAAATTGTAAAAAGCATTTCGGAACACCTAGAGGAAGAAACATACCTAGAAAGAACGTCAGCTGCTTTGGTTGCAGGGGCAGTAATGGAACATTGGGGTGCTTACCTCTTTGACAACCAGTCCGTCTCTCCTTGCTAGTGGAGCTACATTTGGTTTGGGGGCTTGGCCCCGTTCCTGCTCAGGGTCGGCCTTGGTTAATCTAATGCCAGTCAGAATAAACTTACCTATTGGTTCAGGGGAAGACATGTGGCTTTAATTATTCTAATCAGACTGAAACTGGAAGTCTTCACTAGTGCTTAGGGGAAGAAAAGGTTTCTCTTCTGTGTGTTGTGGTAGGAATATTGATACAAAGCCTAGAATAACTATAGCCATTGGCTACCAAGAAGAAAGCCAGCCTAAGGTGTAAGCCAACGTGCACAAAAGAAAAGCGAGGAATTGCAGAAAAATGGAACCAGAGCCCTGATCAGTACAAGTTTAAAATGCATTATACATCTGGAATTCTGTTTGTGAGACCTACTAAATTCTTTTTAATTTCTAGGCCATTTTAAGTTAGAATTTCTGTTATTTCCAACCTAAAGCATCCCGATTTGTACACAATATGCCTCATCTACCCATCAAGAAGAGTTAAACTGTCAACGTTCTACCTTAGTCTCCTCATTGGCAAAGGGGCTCTTACCATAAGGTCACTTTCCTCTCTAAATATTTCGAGATTTTTATCATTCACCAAAGGGCTCACATGGAACCAGAGCTTTTGTTGCTATCAGGCTGAGGGCCACACCTTTGAGAAATTTCCTAGGAAGCAGGAAAAACAGATCACAGTTACAAGACAGATTTGGGGCAGGGCAAGACTGTTTAAACAAGTATCCGGGAACCTGTAAGACTGTAATATCTGCTCTGCTTCCTGAGCCTCATAGGAGGAATGGCTGTCTGGCCATGGTCAAGTTTCTGTGTATGTGGAAAGACTCAGGCCACAGTAATTATGACATGTGGTTAAATATTTAGAAATTATATATAATGGGTGTCAGGGGAGATTTAGGAAACCTCTAAAGTTATGTTTTTCTTCTGAGTTATCTGGCCCTTCTTTTCTTCTTTTATTTCGTTCCCTAGCTTTCAACCAGGTAGTCAATCTTTACTGCCTTTCAAAAACTTCCTTTTGGAAAGTACTGAACATCAGCCACATACCCTTTAGTATAAATAATGTAGGATCCTAGAATCTCACTTAGAAAGCCCTTACATTTTAACTACTCTGTAGCGGCCCGAATGGTGGCTCCACAAAATATATGTCCACCTGGAATTTTGACTGTGACCTTATTTGGGAAAAGGATTTTTGCAGATGTAATTAAGGATCTTGAAATGAGATCATCCTGGATGATCCGGGTGGTCCCTAAATCCATGGACAGGTGTCCTCATAGGAGGAGAAGACACAGACAAGAGGAGGGGAAAAAAGAGGGGAGGCCATGTGGTGATGTGGGCAGAGATTGGAGCTCCAAAGCTGCAAGCCTCAGCCCACCAAGGATTGCTGGGAGCCACCAGGGGCTAGGAGAGAGGCATGGGGCGGATTCTCCCTCAGAGCCTCCGGGAGGAATCGGCCCTGCTCATACCTGGTGTGTAAGGGAATCAATCTCTGTTGTTTTAAGCCCTCCAGGTTGTGGCAATTTGTTATGACAATCCTGGAAAAATAGTATATACTGCATCCTACACTTTATCCTTGGATTCCTTGTATAAAATCCCCTCAGTGACTGTCCACTCTGTTTGAATATATCTGGTGGTTGGAAAGTCACTTCCATCCAGCAGGACGTCCCCCATCTTCAGATGGCTTGGGCGTGTTGATACCTTCTACATACAACACCATTTGCTCACATTGACTTTCTGTCAGCCCTTGAAAAGGTCCAGCGTTTCCCCTGAAAGCCTCAAAGCCTTTGCATTTGGTGTTTCATCTGCTCTTTGCCAGGTCATACTCTCAGATTTCAGCTTAAATATCGGCCCCCAAGAGACAGCACCTGAGCACACGCACTGCCTCAGTTAGGTGGGCCTGAATCTCCCACAGGATCCTGTTCATGTTCCTCACATCCCCTGAAATCTGTGCCTCTGCTCAGTCCAGTCACTGGTTTGTATGTGCAGTGTCTGCTCCATTAAAGGGGAGCCCCATGGGTCAGGGGCTTGTTTCCTTCATCATTGTATTGCTTAGAATGGATATTGTTCTGTTCTAAGCAGCAGAGTGACCATGACACCTTCCCTTAACATGGCTCGGGGGTGATGCAAAAGGCCAAGGAGGGGCGCCTGGGTGGCTCAGTTGTTAAGCAACTGCCTTCGGCTCGGATCATGGTCCCAGGGTCCTGGGATCGAGTCCCATATCGGGCTCTCTGCTCTGTGGGAGGCCTGCTTCTCCCTCTCCCACTCCCCCTGCTTGTGTTCCCTCTCTCGCTGTGTCTCTCTCTGTCAAATAAATAAATAAAATCTTTAAAAAAAAAAAAAAAGGCCAAGGAGGTCACATGGACTGCAACAAGGGCCAGCGCTGAAGCCACAGGGCTCATGGCCAAGGCTGAGAATGGGAAGATCACTGCATGGATGTATAGAGTCGGCATTGAGGACTAGACATCCCCTCAATACCTTGGCACTGAGAGAACCTACTAGAACTCAGACACAACCTCAGGGAAAATGGGAAAACCTCCAATTAATTAATACTCCATTCTCTGCAAAATTGTCTTTTTAAATAGAAATTCCTTTGGAAAAGCTATCTTTTTTGTATATCCGAGAGCTCAAGATCTCTATAGATAGGGCTTTCAATGAAACTTTGTTAAACAAATGATTGACATAAATACATTGAGTAGAAATCTGCTTCCTATAACATGTATGCATTTATTCTGGTTCCATTCTTCAGGCCACACAGAAGTAGTTGAATCTCTTTTCTACCAGAGAACTCTTGTTTTTGCCAAACCAGTCTTTGATGCCCCATCAGAGGGCCCCACGTGTATCATACTTTTTTAAGGTCAATATTATTAAGATATAACTTATGTACAATAAAACATACCCATTTTAAGCATATAGTTCAATGAAGTTTGACACATGTGCACACCCATGTAACCACTAGTGCAAGGAAAACATAGCACATTGCCACCACGCTCCACATTCCCAGCGTGGCCCTTTGCAGTCACCTCCTCCCTCATTATTGGCCTGAGGCAACCACTTTTCTGCTTTCTGTCACTCTAGATTAGTTTTGCCTCTCCAAGAATTTCATATAAATGGAGTCATATGTCATATTTTAAGTTTCTGTGAAATAAAGGGAAAAGCCAGAGAAACCCCATCAAAGAGAATGGGTATCACTGAAATGAACCTGCTTGGCCAGCTTGCCTGGCACTGCCCGAATTGGAGACAGCCATCTTGCAGAGCTGCCATCATGTCCTTCCTCACCTCACCTTCTCCCTCCGCTCCCTTCTATGTGGGTATTTGCTCTATATTCACTACCATTCCCTTCCCTCGCTCTTGGAGCTGTATTTCCCCTCTTGGACCACATTTGCCAACTGGGAAAGTAAACAACAAATGAAACCTCTGGAAAAGCATCTTTGCTGGAGAGGTTGCTAATCTTTGGGGAGAAGCAGACAGGAAGTGCGTCCACTTGGTTCTTACTGATATCCAAGATAATGTAAACTCCCCACTTCCTCTACAGCTGGCTCAGGAATTGGCCTCTCTGACACAATGAGGGAAGCTTCAGTTTCTCATTATTTAACAGTTGGACACCCCTTTGCTCTCCTGGCTCCTAGTACTGTCTTTCCCTCTCTTGTCAAGAGTTTTGTTTTCTTTAAAGAAAAAAAAAAAAAGAAGAAGAGTTTTGTTTTCTTTCTTCATCTTGTTCACCTCCAGGCTGAAAAGAGTGTGAGAGAGAGTGATGTTCTAATCTTTCAATCATTTCCTCTTCTCCCTAAATCTGTCTGGTTCTGCACCCATGTGCAGAACATTTTTTATGCCTGAGTAGACAGAAATGGGCTTCTAGAATACAGCTTTCAGTTGACATACGTTGTTATTCTTCCCAGTAAAAGCACTTCCACAAGAGAATGGCTGGCGGTAATGGAATGTGTCTGCAGAAAACAGAAAATGAATATGCAGTACATACAAACCAGAGAACATTACCTTCCTCTGGTTCTCTGGAGCATCTCAACACAGGCAGGAGAAATGCATGTGCTTTACACAGTGTGTGGGTAGGACTAGTGGTTCTCAAAGTGTGGTCCCCAGACCAATGGTATCAGCACCATCTGACATATTTAGTTATCTTTTGCTGTGTAGTAAGTTACTCCCAAACTTAATAGCTTTAAATACCCATAAACTTGTATTATTTCACACAGTTTCTGTGAGTCAGGAATTTAGAAGTGACTTAGCTGGGTGAACCTGGCACAGTGTTTCTCATGAGGTTGCAATCAAGGTGTCACCCAGAGCTGTAGTAAATCTGAAGGCTCAACTGGGGCTGGAAGCTAATGCTCAGGGAGAGAGAGAGAGAGTGAGTGCAAGAACGAGCCTTGTCTTAAAATCACATGCTATCACATCAATCAAATATAGTTAGAATCAAGTCACTAAATCTAGTCCATGCTCAAAAGGATGAAAATAAGACCCCATCTTTTGAAGGGAGGGATGTCAAAGAATTTGTGGACATATGTTAAAATTATTGCACCTGGCTGAGAAATGCAAATCCTTGGGCCCCACTCCAGTCCTACTGAATCAGAAACTCTGGGGTTTGAGTCCAGCAATCTGTTTCACAAGCCCGTGGGTGATCTGATGCTGGCTAAATTTGGGGAACCACCAGATTCAACTAAACACTGAGAAAACCTCACCTCCCTTGTGGGTAATTGTGGTGAAGCCTTACCTACCAAGGCTACCTTTTAGAAGCTTGGTATTAATGAATTTAATGAAATGCACTAGCCTTACTTCTAGTTGATCTAAAACAAAGGTGGCATAGGCAGAATAATGCCGCTACCCCAAAGATGCCCACAACCTAGAAAGCTGTGAACGTGTTACCTCCTAATTTGTGGCTATGATTAAACTAAGGTTCTTGAGTTTAAGGAGATTATCTTGGATTATCCAAATGGGCCCAAGGCAATCACAAGGGTCCTTTAAAAGGGGGGCAGGAGGTCAGAGTCAGAAAGAAGCAGAGGAGAAAATGTGATGATGGAAACAGAGAGCGACTGGAAGATGCTATAGCTATACTGCTGGCTTTGAAGATAGCGAAAGGGACATGCACTGAGAAATACTTGCAACCTCGAGAATCTAGAAAAGTCAAGAAGACCATTTCTCTCTTAGAGCCTCCGGAGGAAGGCAACTTTGCCAACACCTTGAGGTTAGCTTACTGAGACTCATTGTGGACTTCTGACCTGAGGAACTAGAAGAGAATTAAGTTGTAATTTGTTACAGCAGCAGTAGTAAGCTAATACAGAGGGGCTCTTGTCTGAGCCTCCCTTTTGGTGGAACAGAGAGGAGATTAGGAAGAGGGGGTGAAGGGCTTCCTCAGATGTTTCCACAAGGAGAGTAGACATGTATTTCATTGCAAAGTCTGTCCTTGTAGTTTTACCTACAGAAGAGAAATGCTCTAGAACTGCTCTGCTCTGTGTACTAGCCACTAACCATAGGAGGCCATCTACATTAATATTTAAAGTAATTAAAATTACATAAAATTAAAAATTCAGTTCCCAATCCCACTAGCCACATTTCAAGGGCTCAGTAGCCAAACATGGCTAGTGGTGAATGTATTTGGTGGCACAGACACAGAACATTTCCATCACTGCAAAAATTTATTAGACAGCACTACTCTAGGGTCTTTGATCTTTTTCAATTTTTTTAAAGATTTTACTTATTTATTTGTCAGAGAGAGAGCAGAAGCAGGGGGAATGGCAGGCAAAGAGAGGAGCAGACTCCCTGCTGAGCAAGGAGCCCCATGTGGGACTCGATCCCAGCACCCTGGGATCATGACCTGAGTCAAAGGCAGATGTTTAACCGGCTGAGCCACCCAAGCATCCTGATCTTTTTCAATTTTAAGTAAGCTTTTTCAAAAATCTTGTTCCACACCTTGTCTATGAGTCCATGGACTCCTTTAGCTCCTTAACTTGTATTTATTTGTAGTGCTCATTAACTAGGCTTTAAAAACCTGTGCCTCAAGGGCTCCTGGGGATTCACAGGTGCCTTAGGGACCAGAACTGGGGGAAGTGTGTCTGTGTGTCCATGTGTGCAAGGGGAAGATGGGGGAACAGGACCTTCACCCCTGCCTTAACTAGAACTACTTCCTCCATTTGTGTTATCTACTGAGCTCATGCCATTCCGTTTGAAGAAAGATGCCATGGTTTTAAAAAGAAGAAAACTGTTAAAACCTTAAGGTTGGAGCGAGGGTACCCATCCCACTTCTCCTTTGTCCCCTCCCATAATCTCCTGGAAATCATTTGGACAAGATAGCTTCTCACTGAAAACCATGACCAGAAGCAATAAGTCATTTGCACTTGAAAATTGACATGAATTCATTATATGGAGTTTCTGTATTTATGAAGATTTCTTTAAAAATTGATCCAAAAATTTATTTTAGAGGATGCAGTTAATTTGGAAAGCAGTTTATTGGGTTGATCATTTTTCTCCTAGAATTAACTCAACTATTTTGTATTTCTATTCTCAGAAACATCATAGTCTGTCTTATTTAAACACACACACACACACACACACACACACACACCTGTACTTTATAGAACACGCTGTACCTGTCTGTTGCAGTAAAGTTTTATAGTGCTTCTAGCCAAAACCAATAAAGTTTGGATAAAAAGGAAGTAGCTTTGGAAGTTTCTTCAAACCATACAATTTTCAACACCTAAGGGATGTCTTAGCAGGACTAATAGCCCCATTGGTTGAGGAGAAGCTGGATGAATAAGTGGTAGGAGCCTTGTGTTTGATAGGTGAAGCTACTAAGCTTCTTATATTTTAAATGTTAAAAGTATTGAATGGGTAGAGCTCACACCTCTTGCCTCTGACAATAATTTTACTTTTATTGGCTACTATCTTACATTAAACATACACAAATTCCCCAACAAGAGCAAAATCCCTGGGAATGGTGAACATGCCTGTCCTTCACCTCTCCTGGGCAGAATAAGCATTCAACAATGCCCTGAAAATAATTAAAATCAAATAATTCTGAATTTTAAGGCAAGAAGGAAAATCCGTCATGTACAATGGTAATAATAGAGAAATTAGGCCATATTTCATAGCAATAGTTATTTCTGTTTAACCGTGAATGCATCTGTAGCCGTGTGTGAATGAGAGCAAGTCTAATTGCAAAATGCCATTGAGCAAGGTAGCACTGGAGGTGGATTTCCTGCTGCTGAGGAAGCGAAAACCTAGGGGCTCCTCATTTCAAGGGACCCCTTCCAAGGCCCTGGAAGGGGCCTTCGCAATCTGATTACCTGTTCATATATTTTATAAAGCTGGAAAAGTGCGATTATTTTAGCTGGAATCTGTAAATACTGCCATTTGCTTCCATTCCTGCTTCCTCAGCTTTTGGGTGGGGTTGAGGTGGTCTGGGACATTTGGGGGATCCAGCTAAAAAAGGATGAGTTGGGGGTGCACTTGCTTTGAATTTAGTAGGATGTGTTGATGTGGGTCACTCCAAGGAATCTGGAAAATCAGAGTTCAGAGTTTTTCCCATGCCCACAAAACCTCTTGTGGAGGGGCTAATAAATAATAAGAAGAGAATGGGAAAGAAGAGGAAAATGAAAAAGCTTGAAGGAAGAGTCTATCTCTGAATAATCAGTCCTGTTTCGATAACCAGCAGCACTTAGGAATTCAGCATGCTGGGGTCAAGGGTTTTGGGATAAACTTGCGTTCAGATCTCAGTTGTGCCAAATGCTGACTGTAATTACGGATGAAATATTTTTCACTGGATCCGTTCCCTCACCCATTAATGGGGGTACAAATATAGACCTCCTATGGTCGTTGTGACCTTTAAATGCTACAACACGTATGTGCAGGATAGACATAATAGGCACCCTTTAAATTATAGATTTTTTTGTTTAAATCATGCCATGGAATGTTCTCTTATGGTACAGTTAATTTGAATATCAAAAGTTCCAAGCAAGGGAAAAGATCTCCTTTAGAGATTGTTGAAGTTGGGAGGGGCCTTGAGATGTTTCCAGGAGGAAACTGGGGCTCTGCAAAGCTATGACTTGCACTCTAGGGAGTGGCAGAGCTGGTCTTGGAACCGGAAGTATAGTCAGAACGAGTGCGTTCCCTTATATTGAAAATAAACCAAGGAGTAAGTTCACTGCACAGAAGGCTGTGCATGAGGCATTTCAGGTGCTAGGAAGGAAAGGTGGTTATCTTTGATCAGTGCCAGGAACTATACATTGTTTTCATAGTGTAAACCTTGCCACTGCCCTACGAGGTAGTTGCAATATGGCCTCATTTTACAGATGGGAAAACGGTGACCCAGAAGAGTAAAGAATTTGCTCAGGGTCAAACAGGAACAAAGGACAGAACTGGAATTCAGTCGAAGGTGTGTATGTCCTCAGAGCCACGCCCTTCCCCCTATTTCATACTGTCCTTTAGGACTCAGTCTGTGTCCACGCAGGGCTCTCTCCATCTCTGACCAAATTGTGACAGCAAAGCCACCCAGGGCAACCTACTTTCTCCCCTCCGATTGCAATCCTGCTGATGGCACCAGGGCCACCATTTTTTGTTCACCTGGACACCACTAAAAGAACCGGTCATAGACATGTTTGTGATTTCCTTTCAGAGGTTTATAAACTGTCACAGTTTTCTCAGAAATATTTTTAAAAGTCAAAGAATTAAAGGAAAAACCTCAGGAATGTGTTTGACACACATCTGAACCCAAACTTCTGCAAATTTCTTTCATTTAAAAATACCTTGAGTTCAGGGGTTCTCAACCTTGGCTGACATTAGAACCACTTGGGAAACTTTTAAGATGATACCATGCCCGGGATCCACCCAAGACTAATAAAATCAGAATCTCTAAGAGTGGGGCCCAGTATTGGCAGTTTTTAGCAGCTCACCAGATGACACTAGTGTATTACTGCTAAGGTTAAAGATTGGATGACCTTCATCAATAATCCTTTCCAGTGCTAAATTTCTGACACTCTCCAAAAAAAGATGCCTCATTCTTTTTTTTTTTTTTTAAACATTTTATTTATTTATTTGACAGAGACACAGCGAGAGAGAGAGAACACAAGCAGGGAGAGTGGGAGAGGGAGAAGCAGGCTTCCTGCCGAGCAGGGAGCCCGATGCGGGGCTCTATCCCAGAAGCCTGGGATCGTGACCTGAGCCGAAGGCAGACGCTTAACGACTGAGCCACCCAGGTGCCCCTGCCTCATTCTTTTTTTAAAAATTTTTTTATTAAATACAATTTAGTTAACATAGAGTCTATTATTAGTTTCAGGGGTAGAATTTAGTGATTCATCAGTTGCATATAACACCCAGTGCTCACTACATGAAGTGCCCTCCTTAATTACCCCATCACCCCACCCACTTCCCCTTCAGCAACCCTCAGTTTGTTTCCTATAGTAAGAGTCTCTTATGGTTTGCCTCCCTTTTTCATCTTATTTTAGTTTTCCTTCCCTTCCTGTGTATTCATCTGTTTTGTTTCTTAAATTCCACATATGAGTGAAATCATATGGCATTTGTCTTTCTCTGACTGACTTATTTCGCTTAGCATAATGCCCTCTAGTTCCATCCACATGGTTGGAAATGGCAAGATTTCATTCTTTTTGATGGCTGACTAATATTCCACTCTGTGTGTGTGTGTGTGTGTGTGTGTGTGTGTGTGTGTGTGTACACCACATCTTCTTTACCCAATCATCTGATGAAGGACATCTGCCTCTTTCCATATTTTTTGCTGTTGTAGACATTGCTGCTATAAACATTGGGGTGCATGTGCCCCTTCAAATCAGTATGTTTGTGTCCTTTGGATAAATACCTAGTAGTGTAGTTACTGGGTCATAGGGTAGCTCTATTTCCAACTTTTTGAGGAACCTCCATACTGTTTTCCAGAGTGGCTGCACCAGTTTGCATTCCCACCAACAGTGTAAGAGGGTTCCCCTTTTTCCACATCCTCACCAACATCTGTTATTTCCTGACTTGTTAATTTTAGCCATTCTGACAGGTGTGAGATGGTATCTCATTGTGGTTTTGATTTGTATTTCCCAGATGCCGAGTGATGTTGAGCATCTTTTCCTGTGTCTGTTAGCCATTTGTATGTCGTCTTTGGAGAAATGTCTGTTCGTGTCTTCTGTCCCCAGAATTGCCTCATTCTTAACCAAGATCCCTTCTGTGATAGCTAAGTTTCCCTGGCAATTTTACACAGTGTGGGGGTATTGATTAGCATGGTTTTTTTTAAAAGGGCAATTTGTTACTATATTATCAAAAGCTTTAAAAACTGTGTATTCCTTCATCCAGCATTTCAATTTCTAGGACTTTACTCCAAGAGGAATTAAGAGATACCTGCAAAGAATTGTGTATGGAAGTTCATTAAAGCATTATTTATGACAGCAAATTTTAGAGACAGCCTAGGTATCCAATACTGACGGTGATCGTTTGAGAAAGCCACAGTACATTCATAGGACAGGATGCAACTGTTCAGTTTCTATTTAAGTTCATGTTAACCAGTGCAGGAAATACTGTAGTAGGAACAATATGTCAGCTTCTGGTTATAATACATGTGTTTTTCATATGCATGGGAAAAATATTGAGTTTAGTTTCAACCATATTATGTCATGAGTTGTTACCTTGGATGTTTGGCTTCTGACTGTTCTTTTTCCCCCAGCTTTATTGAGATGTAACTGACATCTAACATGACTGACTTTTTTAATGCTGTTTTGGGTTTTCCAAATGTTTTGTTTTGAGTATTATTATTGTTTAATTGGAAACAATAATAAAGTAGTCTGTAGAAAGTGGTAGGTTAAAATGCAATCTAGAAATGGGTGTGTCTCCATGCTTACTTACCTTTTGTGCATTATTTTTCATGGCAAACTTAGCTAGCTAGTATTTGCCGCAACAACTGTTCAGCTGTCTTCAGAAAAGAACATTCTCCTATTTTGTTGTTGTTCAGCTCAGCTGTCTTTAGGACAGACTAGAACATTCTTTCTCTTTTTTTAACTATCCAGATACCCCTTCACTAAAGTCAGTATCTAAGGTCAAATGAGTGTTTCGAAGAGTATCCGCTAGAATCTCAGAGACAGGGAGCTGCTGTAAGGAAAATCTACAAGATGGCATTGAACCTGGCCCTCGGTAAACAAGTATTTGTTGAATGAATAAATGAAGAATGTATTTGTTAACACTCCTAGCAGAAAAAAAAAAAAGTAGAGAAAATCATGTTTGTGGCCTTCAGAAGAAAAAGCAAGGATTTTTTTTTTTAATAGCTGCACTATCCCTTTAAGAACTAAGGTGTCCAACAGAGCACTCAGCAGGGAAGTAGAGCATGTGCAGCTGAAGCTCAGAGGGCGCTCAGAGGGTGAACACACATTCCTGTGGATTCATGTCAGAGCAAAGCACCCTGCCCTATTTCGTGATGGCATTTAAAGAAAGTAACACTATTTTTTTAAAGCTTGGATACTAGAATTAAAGCCTAAAGTTTTAGCTGAGGTACACAAGGAGATGCTGTAAGAATTAATATGCTATTAAATTCAGACGTGGCTGGAGAGGAGAACGAGGCAGAGAAAATGAGTTTCATGGAGTGTGTTCACTGTACCCTCCCTGGCAGAATTTGGCATCTGGTCCACAGAAGCTGCTTCCCTGTCCTGGACCGATGTCCTGGACCGATGGGCCTGGGCTCAGGGAGCAGTGGGTAGCGTTTGGCAGCTGTTTACATTGCAGAAGTCTGAGAAGTTAACAAGGAGGATGGCTTTCCAGTTGACTTGGGCAAAGGGATTTCTATTCTAGGAGGAGCAGAGGGCCCTAGTCCACAGTGGCACCTGCAGGGAGTGGGCTGGGAGGGAGGGGAAGATGAAGGTCACTTGGGAACAGTCAGTTGCCAGGCGGCCCTCCATCCACCTGAACTGAGTCACAGCACTTTCACTACAGAAAATTTGCTCATAGCTTGATTAATACTGATTTGCTCAGGGAAATGCTCTCTTTCTCAACTAGGACTTCTACCAAGAGTCACCTTGGCTGATGGCAAGGATCGGGGGCCATATCACATGATTTCTTGCCATCACAGATGCCCTTCTCAGTCCAGTCTGGGAATGACTTTCCCAAGGTTGGGTGGGGTGAGACTCAGCTCAGGTTGTCAGCATCATTGACAAGCAATGTAAGCGCATGTTAGCTCCCTGCTGGCAAAGGAGGCAGATGAGTGCCCCAGAAAAGTGGGTCAGAGCACAGGATGTGATCTCAGCCAGTCTTGGGTTCAAATTCCAGCCAGGGCAGGGACAGGATCTGAGAGGGCTGGGATCAGGATCAGGGAAGTAAGGCTGAGTCCTACAAGTAGAGCTTCAAATCCTGTCTTTATTTAGAATTCCAATTTTTTTTCATCAAGGATTTTTTTCATTAATTTTGATTTTCTAAAATATTCCATTAACCTATTCTTTGCCCTGATTACTGAGTTTTGGAGCTCCCCTTTACATTTTGCACCCAAGGTGAGCACGTCAGTTGCCTTACCCAGTCCTGACTCTGCCCAGCCAGGTCACTCACCAGCTCTGTGAGGTTGGGCAAGTCACTTCAAGTCTTGCTTCTATTATCTGTAAAATGGGGTGATTGCGAGAATCGGTCTTACAGGGTTTTGTAAAGTGAAATGAGTTAATGCACTTAAGGCTCTTAGCACAGGGCCTAGAATGAAGCCGGTGCCTTTACCTTTGCAAGAACATGGCTCAGTGCGCCGAAATGCACGTTCTTGCCAATAAGAACCACATCCTCGAAGACACAGAATGGCTCATCAGGCCATTTCTGGACACTTACTAATACTGCTCAGACTGTTTCTAATAATGATTCAGGATCCCATTGTTAAAAAACAGGAGCAAACCCTCAGTTCTCAGGGTAGAAGAAATACCCTCTGCCAAGCATCAAGTCATCATTGGGGTGTGTGTTGGAAAGCAACAGAAAGAGCTAACCTCCTGGACACTGGCTTCAACTTAGACACTTGCCAGGCACAGGTAGGAAACATAGGCCTGAGAGGAGGGCTGACCTCCTTAGGAACACACACACCAGCCGAGGCTGCTCTGTGCCCTGCAATGCACAGAAATGCATGCCAGGAGTGAATTCAGGGTGAAAGGTGTGTTAAGAAACCACTTTATCAACCACAGGCACCCTTCATACATTCTGGGACATGACCAGTTTAGGCTTTCAGTGAATATTTTAGCATCTCAAAAGAGCCATTAGTGGGTGTGTCTCATATAGATATACAACAGTAAAACTAGATAGATTTCATGTTTACCACTAAAATTGAAATTGTCTCTTTGAAAATTTTGGAAAACTTTCAGCCAAGGAATTCATTGTGGACTAGTGAAACTTGTGGGATTGTTCTGTGTTTAAGGCATTTTGCATTGAAAACTTCTCTCCTATTTCCTAGGGTAATATTCAATTCTAAAAAGAATGATAAGGAGGGAAGAGATCGATGAAATTTTGATTTCAAACTTCTTTACCCTCTGGAGTCTGGAAATAGATTATGATAGATGGAATAATGCCGCACCCCAAAGATGTCCATATCCTCATCCATGGAACCTGGAATATGTTACCTTCTGTGGCCAAAGGGATTTTGCATACGTGGTTAAGTTGAGGATCTTGAGGTAGGGAGATTTTTCTAGATTGTTTGGATAGGCCTAAATTAATCAAGGGAGATTGTGCTTGTGGACCAGGGTCAGAGAGGTGCAACCTTGCTGACCTCTAAGATGGACAAAGGGGCCATAAGCCAAGGAATGTGAGCACCTCTAGAAAGTGGGAGAGGCAGAGACATGGATTATCTCCTAGAATATCCGGAGAGGAATGCATCCCTGCAAACACCTTGATTTTAGCCTAGTGAGACCTGTGTTGGGCATCTAACTTAAAGAATGCAAGATAATAAATTCGTGTTGTTTTAAGCCACTAAATTTGTGGAGATTTGTTATAACAATAGAAAACTAATAACATAGCTGAAATTACATAACTTCCATTAGTGATTTTTATTTCATATTACAGATTTATTATATATTTAGAAGCAAATCCTAGCATAGTGTTTTTTAAAATCTAATATTAATATGTTGGATCTTGAATCCTAAGTTTTCTTCTCCTTACTTATCTCAGGGTGGTGTGCTCTTCAGACTCCTGATAGGAGTGAAAAAGGAACCTGGAATTACCCCCCAGGAAGCTCCTCTTTCCAAACCTGAGAGATGAGGAACGTTGCTGTGCACAAGGACATGCCTGGTGAGATTTGAGGCTGTAATCATGGGAACTGGGCCATACAGAGCAAGATGTAAATCCTTGAAATCATTTGTAATGAAATATAAACATTGAGTTAGCATGAGGGCCACAGTTTCTGGGTGGTTGGTTCTAACTTTGGCAATCAGGATTTAGAGGGAAAATTTTCCAGTTTTAATGGGCTCCAGATGTTCTTGTCCCAGCTGAAAATGTTTCATCATTTATGGTTAATATTTTTGTCAGCAGCAGAGTTTTGTTGTAATATCTCCAAATTGGTGATAGTGGTCGTTTGTCATCAAACAAACTCCAGGTCAGAGTTTAATCTTGGGGTCACTTTAAGCATCCCATCACACTCCATTTAATTAATCATTACTTAATAGCTAGACTAGAAATTTGTTTGTGCAATAATGGACTACATGATTATCTGATGACAGCCAGTCACTGAAATTAGGTATGAATGTGCTGTTCTATTTTAACAATGGCTGGCATCCTGGCCAAGGTCTAGAAGAAGGAAACAAGAATGTCAGATGGCCATCACATTGGACAAATAAAGAGGCAAAAGTTTATTGCAAATTACAATGAACTTCTTCATCATAGAATTTAGATTAAGCTCACATCAGTTGAGGAACAGAAGTGGTTACTTTTGAGAAGCACTCAGGAAGCTCAGATAAAAAAAAAAAAAGACAACTTCTGTTTTTAGGACAATAATGTCATGACCACCTACACTTAATAAAAGGTAATTCTATAAGATCTCTTCTAGGATATGGTTTTAATTATGTAAATAGTCTAAAACTAAGCACATTACTTATATTCATGCTTCAGTTTCCTCTGATGAATGAGAGGAACACAGTTTACTTTTCTAGAAATCTTTTCTGAGAATCACTATCTACGCACCATCTTGAATTCATAAGGCAGGGAGTGCAGGCTGCATTTGGTGATTTCGGTTATGCTGTAGCAGGACCTGGTAGAATTAGTTACATTGGAAAGGTGTTGGAAAGCCTGTTGTTACTTGCCTGTTTAGAAAGGTCTTGATTTATAACTTGCTAATCAGTCACATCCGGGTCGTCCTAGAGCTTTTATCCAGTACTTTTATAGTGCTTATATTCATTGGTGTAACTAGATAATTTTTGAGGTTTACTTGCCAGGCATATGGTTTCATAGTTAATTAGGAGCCTGGATTATAGGCCCTCACGCCACTTAGCAAATGAATAATTTGTGGCTACTGACAAATAATAGAATCTCTTTAGGTCTTTATAATTTTTTTAAATGATAAATCATTTGCCTCCGTACTGAGTCTTCAATCAGCAGAATGCTTGAGGAGTTTGGCTGCTTATAAAGGAAGGATCATTTGCTGGAATGCTAGCACAAAAGAAAGATGTCACTGCATCTTGTGGTGCAGTGTGGACTGCTTACCGGGGACGACATCGTGCTGTCCTCACGTTTCCATTCTCCTCCTTCAGGGTCCAACAGACATAGCATCCATAGAAGGGAGACACAGTCGGAGTGGGTCCAGCCCCAGCCAGGGTGACTGGCAGGGCTCACAGCTAGAATTGACAAGATTTTACAAATATGTGTTTTGTTTTTCACAAATTGTCTCATCTGTTGATGAGTACTTTGAAAATTTAAATCATGGACTCATTTTTTATCACACTTTTCAGCAAGTATTCACTATATAAAGTCTTCTTAAGCTACCCCTAGACCCCTTTGAAGCCCAAGGCTCATTTCCATGTGTAATTCCCCATCGACAATCTCTAATTACCAGTGAGCATCAGTTCCAGGTCCTCGGAGGAATCCAACTCTCTAAAGCAAGGAAATGCATCCCTTTTGCTAGCTGAAGTCCTAGATTTCCCTCCTCAAAATCAGCATGAAATAGTTTGCCAGCTGCAGATGGAGTGCTGTGATGTGATGTAAGAGGTAATGGGAAAGAAGTTCTGTTCTAATATTAAATATCTTTTTGTCTTCTCCACCCCCTCCCAGATGGTATTATTTAAAATAACAGTAATAATAACAAAACACAACAGTGAAGAGAGCTAGCATTTCTTAAACCTTGATTATGTGTCAGAGACTCTGCTAAGCACATTACCCCTTCACTGCACCCTCTAATCCTTAGGGCAACCCACAAGCAAGGTGCCATTAATATATTTACCCCTATCTTACAGATGAGCCTGGAATGGCTAAGGTATTTAAGTTCTGGGTCAAGCATTGTACACTGTTTTCTCTTGCTTTTAAAATGTATTTATGCATTCTTTTAGCAAAGTTTTAGTGAATACCTACTGTGTCCTGGCCCTGTTTTAGCCTCTATATAGTCCCGAGAAAGATGTGATGAACTCAACAAATTCCTTTGTTTAACAAGAAGAAAGAAGGTTGCTTCTGAGCAAATGAGGGAATGCTAACTTCATTTACTGGCCTCCTGCTTCTGCCCCCTGGGACACTAATAAGAGCCCCATCTTGCAGGTGGCTGTCTGTCATAGTCACCTTTTCAACTGGGTGGGGAGAATGACATCCGGAGAATGTGAACTGTTCTTACTCTGGGCTTTCTGCAAAGATTGAAAGGGGAGGTCTGGCCTGAGAAAAATGATGGGGGAATTTCCAGGTCTGAGAAAACTCACTGATGAACTTGAATCCTGGTATCTCCATTGGAAAGGGCCTCAGAGTCTTCAAGTCCAGCCCTTAGACCAAATTTCTATTCAGTGCTAGATCTCCCTCTTAATACGTGGTCAGAGTACCACTGCTTACATACTTTCAGTGCTAAGGAACTCTCTACCTCACAGAGCAGTCCATTCTGACTCAAGAGGTTGTTCCTCATAATACTGAGCCAGCAGTCGGCCTCCATATAACTCCCACTCACTGGTCTCAGCTCTGTTCTCTGATGTCATGCCAAATAAACATAGTTCCTTTTTGATAAAAGTGCCCTTAAGTGTCTGAAATCAGCTATCTTGTCTCCTCTAAGACTTTTTTTCTTGCTCCTTCAGCCTTCCCTCATGTGTTATGATTCCTAAATCCCTCCCTCTCTTAGCTGGAGCAGCAGACACTGGAAATGAGCAGGCCGGGCCCATTCAAGGCTCACTGGGAAGAGCTACTAATAGACACTACTTAAGTGACAAGAGGTTGTGAAGGAGGAGCAGGGTGTCTCCTTCGGCCATTAGGACATGGACAAAGCATCTTTAGAGTCCCAGAGGTTTCTGAGGTCAGGGCTCATCTGGCTGGTATTTGAGCCCCTTAATAGTGCTTAAGACCCTGGGAAGAGTCTTTAGAGGGCCAGGCTGCAGAGTCTGATATAGTACTAGGGAAGCAAATCTAGTGGCTCCAGAACGTACTTGCTGCTGGCAGTTTATACAGCCATCTCTGGGAAGAATTTTATTTACAGGGAGGAAGGGGATGGGTGGAATTAAAGCTTATGAATTCTTTGATGCTCTAAACTCTCTTAGAAACAATAACTACCATAAATCCCAGCTCATTCACCCTCATAAAATCCCCCAATCTTTTGTAAAGAACTGAAATTGAGAAAAGGCCACTGATGGCCCCCAAACAGTGCCCCCTCCTCCTGATAATACCATGATGCCCAACCTGCTCCCTTCTTTACCCACTCTAAGAGTAAGGGTGAGTTTTTTTAAGATAGTGTTTTAATGATAAAACCAAAAGACCTAAATGTAGGCCATGTAGGCTATACCATTACCAGTAACAGAAACTCATGTTTAGTATTATCTATATAGGACGGTAAATTATTTTGTTGTTTGCCTCACTGATATTTTCAGAGGAATTTGTCTTTGTTTGGTACATGAAGCTTGGTTACAACCTACCCTGTAGATTCAAAGTCATGTTAATATAATGATGTAAATACTTTATCATGATTTCTTCTGTTTAACAGAATGCCTCCCCTTATTTGTTACTTAACTATATTAATCACTACACTTTGCCACCAGCTTTGATGATGATGCATTCTTTATCATACCTGGATAGTACGGTGAATAGCATTATCTCTGTATTGCTGGTCGGACAGCTGATGCTGAGAAATGGAGGGTTTTGTGGCTCTAAATGCTGAGAAATGGAGGGTTTTTTGGCTCTAAATAACAGAGCCCAAGTAATGTACCAGTCTTCTGCCCAGTGCTGTTCACCTTGCAGAATTCTTCAGAACATGAGCTAACTGAAAGGGAGGTGTAAGAATTAAATTCACATAGGCACAGTTGAATTCCAGACCAATGAAAAATACTGATGACATTAATTAGATCTATCCATTGAACAATTAAAAAGAAAATAAAAATTATTGTCTCTTAAAATCAGAAAAAGGCAAATGTATACCTCTTTGAAAATCTACCAAGGTTAAGTTTTTCAGCGATAATGCTTTCCATGGCATGTGAGCTATTCTGGGGCAGAGTAAGTACTCAGTCATACTCAATTCTGTAGATCTACGGTGTTTTCCTTCCTTTCTTATCTAATCAATCTCTAGGAGTCTGCTAAGAGTAAGGCACACAAACTGCTTTTCTTAAAGAAAAATTTTGGTGGTCAAAAGATTAATATCAAGGGGTTGGAAAACAGGCCTATCACTGAGGTTTGGTGACTGCTAAGCCAAAGCCACAGATCTGGCTAACCTCAAGCTGGTCTCTTCATTCGAGAGTAAAATTTAAGGAGAGCTCATCTAATTCTTTGGAGGTTTAAGATAAGCTCTTGTTGACTGGAGAAAGTAATTTATGTTTGGGGGGGGTAACTGGAAATATTCTTTTCATTTTTATGTAAGATATGTGTTTGTCTTGGCTCTAAAGGAATATTTCATATCCAAGATTCTCAAGGAACTCTTCTGAGATTAATTCATTTTGGAAAAACATAACTTCTTTGCTTCCATTCCACAGAGGTTTAAATGAGCATTGACGGGAAATGTTTCTTTTCCAAGGAAGGTATAATACATGAGAGGCTGAGGTCTTACACAGCTCAGAGTCAGTAATCCTCCTAACGGACACTCCTCCACTTCATTTTGAAACAGAAGAATGTTAAAAACCACACTTTATATAAGTTCAGAGCACGAATTTTAAATATTGACATCATATATATCTAAGAGAGGTATCTGAGCAGTGGCTGGCCAGTTGCCTTCATCTGACCATCTACCACCCATTCATCCATCTACCATCTGTCCTCCCCCCTTCCTCCATTCATCCATCCATCTACCATCCACCATCCATCCATCTACCATC
>NC_138373.1:60079430-60097635 GCF_054177405.1 Leptonychotes weddellii | reverse complement strand
TTAATAAGTTGGCTGATCCTGAGGCACTAGTCTGGGCATGGGGGTCTCTTCGAATGTGAACAGTTTGTGATCCTCTCCAAATAACTCTGGTCCCTCGGCTGTGCTTCTAAGTGGGGCGGCAGTGGAGTAAGACAGTATGGGGGCAGTGGCCAGGGCCCTCCCTCTGGAGCTGGGCACACCTCGCCTAGCCGTGCACCCTCTCTGGGCTTTGAGCACCTCCCTCTCTGATGGAGGACGGTTGAGAGCCTTAGGCTGAGGGAATGTGCAGTGCTTATTTAGCATGGTGCCTGCCTCAGGGCCAGGGCTCACTCTAGGTTAGTACAGAGAAAACAAATGGTCAAAGATGGAAGGAGGGAAGGAGATGGTATGTCTGTCAACCAAACCTCCATTCCAAGTCAGGCTTCAAAAGAATCAGGGTAAACACTGTTTCAAGGACTTGGGACAGGATGGGGGACCCAGGTTCTATCTCAACAATATAACACTAGGAGAAAATCAGGAGACTGTCAACATTCTTATAAACATATAAGATATCATAGAGGGGCCTGGGTGGCTCAGTTGGTTAAGTGTCTGCCTTTGGCTCAAGTCATGATCCTGGCGTCCTGGGATCAAGCCCCACATCCATCAGGCTCCCTGCTCAGCAGGGAGTCTGCTTCTCCCTCCCCCTGCTCTTGTGCTCTCACTTGCGCGTTCTCTCTCTCCCTCTTAAATAAATAAATAAATAAATAAATAAATAAATAAATAAATAAATAAAATATTAAAAAATATATATTATATATATATTATAAAGTCAACAGGAACTGGAGGTAAGCCTTCTAAATATGGTTACGGCTGCTGGCACGTGCGGGGACCTGCAGCTCATGATGTACAGGACAAGGACAGTGCTCAGGCCCTAGACCTGAGGACTGGGACTTGGGAAGAAGCCCCCATGGCTCAGCAACCTGAGGGTGGGAGGGGGCAGAATGTGATGTCAGACAGGAGGCAGGTTGGTATGGGAAGAAGTCAGCCATGAAACCTTCTTACTTTTCTGTAGGGAGAGGACTTTAATAGTGAAAAGAGAAAGCTATCAATTCCTTTTTCCAATTCCCCAAAGCAAAGGAGGACACATTGTTAAGACACTTTTTCTTAACTTTTCCTCCAGGTACTGGATCTGAGGTCCCTTCCCTGATCCCTGTTTAGACATTTTTTTTTAATTGGGAACACTTTTATTAGGGTCACAAGTGCAGGGAAGGTCCAATCACCCAGCAATAACTGAAAGCTGAAAGGGGCAGTTCTACTCTTCAGCAAGCCGGATGCTCTGGCTCCATGCTGGGCTCAACGAGGAGGTGCTCGGTACGGCTGTCCTGGGGGGGTGGGGGATGAGAAATGGGGCCCACCAATCCCCTTCGGTCCCAGGCACATCTGTTTCCCACCAAGTGGGCCTGGCCCCGGGGGTTCTTTTTCAAAGCCTGCCTTTTTTATTGGGGCTCCTTCCTATTTTTTAGGGCAGCAGCTCTGCTTATCTGTGAGTCGCCTGTCTCCCTGGCACTGGCTCTCCACCCGTGGAGCCATCTCATGCTCCCAGTGAGGCTGCTCACTTGGGCAGCAGCACGGGTTTGGGTTTTTATTTTAATCCCCAAAGGGATGGGGAAAAAGCACAAATAAATTACAGCTCTGAAACCATCAGTTGGAATTTTCTTGTCCAACATGCTTTACAGCAAAAAGGATGGAGATCTCTGTTTTATCTTAGAAGCAGTAAGTAGGGGAATGGGCTTCTAGAGAACTTTAAAGGGAATCCAGTGAGTCCCGACGTGCCTGAGACAAGGAACCATTTTGCTTTGAAGTTTCAGGACACAAACGGGAGCTGTGACCCAGGAAGCTGACCCTGGTGGGAATGTTTGAGGCAAGGGGCATGAGCCCCAAGCTGGTCAGACACAGCTGTGACTTGGCTGGGAAGTCCTGTCATTGGGACCACTGGTCATTATTTGTGTCTCTGCCTATTGCTTGCTGTGGAAGCTCTGTAATGAGTTGCACTTGTGTCAAGAAAAAAAAAAAAGGTTTTGGGGAAAACGTACACCTATAGTAACAAGCTGAGAAGGCTGGAAGATTCCTGATGTTCACTAGAGTTTTCCTGAAAATGAGGTTGGGTAGGAAGAGTTGTTCATTCTGTGGCTTGGCCAACTGGCCAGGTGGATTCAGAGCACGTTGCCTTGCTCAAGACTGAGTTTTCAGTTGATAGGGTTTTCAGTTGTCTCATGGCGCCCATGGCTGTGCTGGGGCCTTCTCAGTGATTCAGACCTAGAAACTCCAGTGCCTGCCCAGGAAATGGTCTTCTCTGCCAATGTACCCAGCCTGAAAGCTGGTCATAGGAACCTCTGTCATGTTACATCAAGTTCAGAACCATCTTCTGGTCCAGTAACGTTCCACGAAATGGGACCAAATTACAGAGGCATCTGCCTCTCACCCACCAAAGGTTGATACGGAATTTGTGGAGCCCATACCTATTCTATTGGGGAATAAGGAAAAGAAGCTAAATTATGAATCCAAAGTCAGGGACAGGATCTTGGAAGGGGCTTGTTCAGGGCAGAGGCTCCAAAGCTTAAGCTCTTATAATTTCACAGTAAATTATCTCTGTCCCCTGCCGTGGATTATCAGCAGAGGGCAATTAGACTATTGTTCCAAACTTACCCTTCAGGCATAGAGTCATAGCACACAGGGACAGTGGCCCCTGGTGGCCTGACTGGACTTTGGTTCCCCCAACCACGAGGGCTGCTCCTGGAATCTCTGTTACAGAGGGCAAGACAAAGAAGGCATGTGTCCCAAGTCCCTCAAGTGCAAATCATGCTCCCCTGACGACAGTCTTCTTTCAGCATTGCCTCCCTCAGGGCCTAGCACAGTACCTGGCACCCAGCCAGCACATGGCTGAATACAAGCTGAAGTAAAAAATTAAATTGAAGGAGAAATCCAGATCCCCAAGTAGGACTGAAATTCCCAAACTGATTTCAAAGGGGAGGTGGAATGTCCCCCATATGCCCCGGAGACAAGTGCATTCTTGCCTGCTTGGGATGGGATAATAAATCTCCCCTTGTCTGTCAGGGATGGGAGTTTCTCTGGGGTTGGTCTCCAGGGCCACCAAGGAGCCCATAGGCCTGGACCCCTTGGCGGATTGGGATTTTTTTCTCTAGGGAAGCTGGTGCCAGAGGGACCAGTAGACTTAATCCTGCTTGCATCTCTTGGCCTCAGTGACTTCATCCTTGGCTTTTTTGCTAAGGTTGGCAGGGGAGTCCTCCCTCTGCTGAGTTCCTCATGATTGTCTGTGGACCAAATGTGTGGGAGGCAGGAAGATGAAGGACTCTGCCTTAAGCTTGTGAGCTGACAGAACTATGCGCTGGGCAGCACCGGGTGCTCAGTGTGGAAGGAAACCTCTCTGCAGGGTGAGATTTCGTCTGGTAGATCAGAAGAGTGATCCCCATTGATGGGGGAAGACAAGTGTCCACAGGACACTGACCCAGTGAGATACTGTGCTGGAAAAAAGGATTCCGTGGCCAAGTAGGTTTGGGAAGCAGCATGCGGCATCCTTCACGTAGAAATGTGTTAGCGTATGTTAGTGCATTAAAGTCTGAAAAGCCTTGCAGTTGAACAAGCAAACCAAAAGAAGTTTAATTTTGTCCATTATTTCCCAGATGTGCTTGGTCACAAAACCCTTGCTCGTGTGATGCCTGGGCGTCACTTGGGAGGTATCATGGGTGACTCTGGAGCTGAGTCCATGCCTCGTGGCTAAGGAAGGAACTGCTCACTGGACGAGGGACAGGGCAGGGTGAGGCATCCCTCCATGCTATATAACTCTCCCCACTGTCCAAGGTGTAGGTCTTTGGAGGAAATTTTGGGAGGAAGTGGGAAAAAGGGTATAAAAAAAATCCCAGGAAATAATACATGCCTTGCATGGGCAAGAGAAATGGGGGAAATAAAGGCTCACTCTGTGAGGTTAAGAAAAGGTCATCTGTGGGGAGACTGAGAAGATCTGTTATTGTGATAGGTGTTGCTAGAATAGATGTTGTTACGATTAGCGTATTAATGATACATGTAAATTTTACTATTATTATTTATTATGTTTATTACCATGAATGGTAATACTAACATTTAGCTAACGCTTATCATCCCACAAAATTATTTATATGTCCTTTGGTCCTCACGAAACCTCTGTGAATTGTATAATGGGTCTTAATAGTTTTCACTCTGTGGATGTGCTAAGTTATGAGTCAGTCGTTCAAATTCAAATACCATTAGATGCCAGAGCAGGGACTCAGAACCTGGGCTGTAAGTCTTTGGCCCTTTGGGAGGAACCAGCAGCTCTGTGGTTCTATGACTACCCTTTCTGGGGCGAAGATCAGCAGGAGAGACCAGGGCCTCTGGATTCCTTTGGAAGCATCAGAGGAAAGGCTCCCCCGATGCCTGTTGCTTGGCCTGTGTACTGCCCATAGCCGGAGCTAAAGGGACCGTGGGAGCTCGTGCCCGGTGAGGGCTCCCCTGCCAGCCTGAAGAGTTGAGGATGGCTGGGTGGCTGGGGGAGAGGGAGGGAAGCCAGAAAGGCATCTCCTCTTCCCTCTGTTTACAAACCTCTTTGGTCCCTAGGCCAGTAGAAGGGGTGAGCAAAGCTCTTGCCTGTGTGGGTTTTTCTAAAGGCTTTGGATGATAGGCACAAATACTTCCCCTAATTATATCTCAAGCTTTTCCAGGAATTGGAAAGCCTGTTTGAAAAGAAAGAAGCCTGGATCCATTTTAAAGCTGTCTTGAGACTCACACAGGGTTGTTCTGGGATTCTGAGAACCTAAGGTGATGAGCTGATTCCAGGGATCCAGCCTCAGGGCCCTGAAATGCAGGTGGACATGGGCCAAGGGAGGGGTTCCACATTTAATCCCACCCCAGCCTTGGGTCATGTGCGGATATTGAAGCCAGCCGGGGAAAGCCACAGTTGCAAAGATAATGGATATGGTCCAAAGTCCTGAATAACACCAGGGACCAATAGGTCTAATCCACAGACCACCTGGTGTGCGTTTGAAACCTTGGAGAAAGTGGATGTGCTCGCAAAGCAGAGTGGAGGGGCAAGCCTGAAGGCTTAGCCAAGGAAGATTTAGAACACAGAGAAGCTGAAAGCAGAGTACTTTGGGACAGTGGTATGCAGCCTCTCTAGAGGTGTGGGATTATGCTGAGCAGGAGTTAGTTGGAGGGGGAGGTACCCAGAGTCAAGAAATGGCTGGTGGTGGGGAAAAGTAGCTGAGCATGCTCAGAAGAGGAAGACAGGTCCCCAGGAGGGGACCCACAGAGCAAGGACCTGTGGGCTGACAGACGAGAGAGAAAGCATTAGACAAGCAGACAGCTTGTGTGGGGGCGGTGGGTGGGCTGTGATGGGGTGGGGAGCACTGGGGGTTGTCTTTGGCACAGTGCTGGTGAATTTGAACTGCAGAGTATTGGCTGGTATTGTGGTGAGGGCAGCTGAGGGTAGAGGTGTGGACGGGATCAGGAAGCAAGCTCAATGTGCAATGAGAGAGCCTCAGGGAGAGCCCTCTTCAGGCAAGGGAAGGCTCACACAGTCACCTGGGGGCAGTGGTTTGGTGTCCTTTCAACATGTACAGTGGAGCATGGCGATGTGAATGCGTTTTCTAGACCACACACTAGAAGTGCATTTGACATAGACCTGCATCAGCTGCTCAGGCCAGAGAGCGGTCAGACTAAGAAAACTCTGCAAGTGGTTCTGGGTATCCTGCCCAAGGGCGTCTGTGCCAATCAGCTCCCAGGTCAAGCTCCAAACTTCCCCTTGTCAGTCCTGACAGCCCAGCTCCTCTTCCAGAGAACCGTGCTGCCCTGGGCCTTGCAGGTCCAGGGGCGATCTTATGAGGACATTTGCTTTATGCCCATGCCTTCTCAGCCAGCTCGCTTTTCATACCAGGCTCACCTGCCCAAATAGCTCTTCTGCTAACTGCACCATCTGCCTGCCTTGCTAAGAAAAGTCATCCATAATGTGAAAATCAGGCAAAGGAGAAATGCGTGTCCTTTCAATGTCATGCTGGAGTTTGATCCAAAAGGCCCTTCCAAGGATTATTCAATGATCCGGACCTTTGCTTAGCTAAACCTTTGCTATTGATCAGGACCTACATTCACTGAAGTTACTTGGAGATTTATGTCAGATAGAGACACAAATGATTTCTGCCTGGTAGAAAAGATAACCCCAAAGGGTATGCTTATGGAGGGACCTAAACCAGTTTTGAAGATCTAACCTAGTAGCTGTCTTATCCCACATTCTTCTTCAATGGCTGTAAATACCATACTTCAAATGCTCCTTGAATCGGCTTGTCTATCTGCCTGTTCCTTCACGAATGAGTAAAATAAATCTTTGACACATGTTTACTCTGTTTTTATGTATTCATGTTTTTAACATTTTGGAAAATTGGCAGCTTTAGAGCTTGTTCCACATAAAGACCCAAAGGGGCTCACTTGCCCAAGAAGTGCCCCACATACTGCTTAGGCCCAGGAGTGGCCTTTCCTGGTTCCCAAGGTGAGTCTCCAGTAGATTACTGATGACATGAACTAATGTCACTTCTGTGTAATGTTTAAAATTAAGAGAAGTGTAGAATTCTGTGTTCACTAATTTGAATTATAGTTCTGACCATTTTTATATCAACTATTACTGTATTCTTTCTATATTTTATCAGCTTAAATATAATTCTTAGAATCCTTAGTTAAAATCAAAACCTTGGATTAATATTAAATTAAGTAATGAATGGATGGTTTTGGGCCAACTACATTTTAGAAATGTGAGATTCTTTTTACCAGGATATAATTAGACAAAATAATGAGGCAACCAAGGTCATACCTGGGATGTCATCTTTACAAGTCAATTTTATTGAATCAGATATTATATGTATGTGTGTATATGTATATATATTTTTTCATTTTGCACTAAGCCCTGCAAACTATGTAATCAGTTCTCTAAGTATGTGTATACATATTTTTGCTTATTATTTTTATACATTACAGAGAAGCTGTTCCTTTGGGTTTTATTATCGAACAATTTAGTGGCATTAAGTGCATTCACATTAAGTATGTTAAGTGTCTTGGATGCCCAGCACATTTTGTGTCAGTTTGTGCTTTACCTTTAGTATACATTTCCTTTTACTGTGGTAAAATATAATACCATTTTAACCACTTTTTTTTTTTTTTTTTTTTTTAGAGCACACAAGCAGGGAAGGGGCAGAGGGAGAGGGCAGAGAATCTTAAGCAGGCTTCACACTCAGCACGGAGCCCCACACGAGGCTCGAACCCACGAACCCAAAATCATGACCCAAGCCAAAATCAAGAGTCAGATGCTTAACCAATGAAGTCACCCAGGCGCCACCATTTTAACCATTTGTAAGTGTACAATTCAGGGGCATTAAGTCCGTTCACATTTGTTTGCAACGATTACCACTATTCATCTTCAGAGCTTTTTCCTCATCCCGGACAAAAGCTGTCTCCATTGCACTCTACCTCTCCTTGCTCACTGCCCCCAGTCCCTGGCAACCACCGGCCTACTTTCTGTCTCTGTGAGTTTCATTACTCCAGCTGTCTCACTTCAGTGGTATCAGGACATGCCTGTAGGACATGAATCACTTTTGAACCTAACCTAGCAGTCTTATTCCAAAACTCTTTCTTCAGTTCTATAAAAGCTCAGTTTCTCAAATGTCCTTTGTGACTGGCTTATTTCACTCAGCGTAATGTCCTCTAGGGTTAGCCGTGTTGTGGTGTGTGTCACAATTTACTCACAGTTTGTAAGGCCGAATAATAATTCATTGTGTGTAATACCATATTTTGTGTGCCCATTCAGCTGTCGATGGACTCTTGGGTTGTTTCCACCTTTTGGCTGTTATTGTGAATAATGCTGCTATGAACATGGGTGTATAAATATCTGTTTGAGTCCCTACTTTCACTTCTTTTGTGTATAGACCCAGAAGGAGAATTGCTGGATGACATGGTCGTTCTGTTGAATGTTCTGAGGAATGCCATGCTGTGCCCATAGCAGGCACACCATCGTACCTTTCCACCGGTGATGCACAAGGCCTCCACTTCCCCTACCAACGCGTCTTAGTTTCTTTTTTTTTAAATCCGTAATAGGGGGTAACGTGGTATCGAATTTTGGGTTTTTTTTTTAAAGATTTTATTTATTTATTTCAGAGAGAGAGTGCTCAAGCATGAGTGGGGGGAGGGGCAGAGGGAGAGGGAGAAGCAGGCTCCCCGCTGAGCAGGGGCCCCCGACGTGGGTCTCGATCCCAGGACCCTGGGATCATAACCTGAGCTGAAGGCAGATGCTTAACCGACTGAGCCACCCAGGCACCCCGCTGATTGTGGTTTTAATTTGCATTTTCTGAATGACTAGTGATCTTGAGCATCTTTTCAGGGGTGTATTGGCCATTTGTTTATCTTCTTTGGAGAAAAATCTATTTAAATTCTTTGCCCCCTTGTTGTTTCTTTCTCTTCCTTTAGATCTGTTGTTAGCACTTACTACAGTAGACTGTGCTTTTACAATTGAAATGAAATATTTGAATTGTTTTCTGTGACCTCTCAGAATTCAGGAAAAATTCTTTTACTGAGTTTCTTTCCTTCTCATGATAATATAGTTATTTGCATAGGTTCATTAAGAATCTGACTTTTTTTTTAACCTGAATATAATTAGAAAAAATAATTATATAACCAAGGTTATACCTGGAATGTCATACTTACAAATAAATTTCATATCATCAGATATGCCAAACTCGCCATTAAAGGAGAATAGCTGTGCTTCCCGTGTGGGACTAACACTCATAAAACCTTTCTAGGAAACTCATCTGGTATCTGTTCTATAGCTTGCAGGGTCCCCACCTGTAAAGATCACTTCCTGGCAGCCAGGAACTTTCACTGAGTGTGGGGACAGAGAGAGAGAGAGAGAAGTCACTCAAATGTGTAGCTACTGCATGTGAAACCAGTGGAGATGAATTTCTTAGGTATGTTTTCCTAGCTTGGACTAGAAGAGCCAATTAAAAAAAACTCCCAAAACAAAACAAAGAAAACACTACGAAACAATAGAGGTTACGGAGGCCATTGAAAATGCAACCCAGATTGCTTATGAAGTTGCAACCATTTTGTGAGTGTCATTCTATGACTGTGTTTGCTGACCATACTCAATGAAGCTTATACATTTAATTGATCCCTCTTTCTATACTTATGTAAATTAAGACAAAAACACAGGGAGAGCAGCCCCCTTTTTTTTTTTTGTATGTGTAATCAAAAATTATTCTTGGAGATTATTTATGATCACCAGCTCCATCCAAAATTTGGGAATGAGGAAAATGAGCTGTTAGCACAGCTAACAGGCCCACCCAAGGATTATTTATTGATGGGGTTTCCCTGTTGTTTGGCTCATTGATTGGGACCCAAACTCTCTGAACTAATGTGTTAACTTTTAAAGTTTTGCCTGATAAAAATACAAATTATTTCACTGCAGTAGAAACAAAAACTCCACGTGTTGATTTTTTTGCCCTGTAGGACATGAATCACTTTTGAACCTAACCTAGCAGTCTTATTCCAGAACTCTTTCTTCAGTTCTATAAAAGCTCAGTTTCTCAAATATTCCTTGAACCAGCTTTGACTGCCCTCCTGATTCCCTCATTAATGAGTTAAATCAAGCTTTGACACAAGTTCATTCTAAACTTTTGAAAATTATATTTCCCTGTCTCTCACTTCGGGCCCAGAGCAATCTCTTCCTCTGTCATTCTGACAGTTCCGGCAGGCTTGTCTCTTCTGAAATCCACGCAGGTTGTGCATTTCCTTTATCTGCCGGGACAGAGGATTGCTTGAGTTTGTGTGTTGCTTGCATCAGTTTCCAAGTTTACTTGTCCTCAACTCACAGAATGTTAGTGCTGAATGGAATCCCTACCTCCCTCAGTTATAAAAAGGAAACTGAGGCTGGAGACGAATAAGTGGATTAGGTAAATACGATGTAAGTACTATAATTTACTGTCTGGCCATGTACTGACATAATACCTCTTCCTGTCTTTGCACCTTTTTTATGTGTGTCTCCATCTTAGATTTTAAGTTCTGAGGCCACAGGGACCATATGTATGATTTTTTCCCCTGCATCTTTGATGCTTCCCCAGAGGTGAATGAGTGTCTTGTAAGCGCTTTTTGATGGGGGGTGAAACAAAGGAAGAAATGTTTTTGGAAGCAGACATTCTGGAAATTGCCAGAGAAAGCTGTTCAGAGGTCAGAGGGTGGCTATTCTTCTGTCTGAAACTGCTTTAAAGAAATCCCCTCCCCAGGGGAATGATTCAGCACATCCCTGCCTTTGAGCTCCATCCAGATGCTTCCCTGAGGCGCTGCATGGGGAGGTATTATCAGTGTCACTACCTATGAAGATTTTTGCTCGGAGCAACAATTTTTGTTAGTTTTGGCAGATACATCTAGAGAATGGCCAAGAAAGGATGTGACACGAATTCAATGATTTAATTCTGAAAACCCCGTGGTTTCAGTGCTGGTCATTTCTTGTTAGAGCTTTGTTTTTCCTCTTGGGTCATAACAACTGGACTTCCAGGGGAATATTTCTTCTTACAAATTAAGGAAATTTTCTGAGCCAAATTTCAGGTCTTTCCTGATTTAAAGAAAAAACAATGAAAGGACAGTGGGCTTGGCTTTGAATAGCAGCCAGGGACACCACACAAAACGATGACTATTACTACACTTCCTAACAAAGCCATGTTATTTTCAAATAATAAATTTTTCATTTGTTATAGAGGAAAATCTAGTACTTTTAATGGAGACTTGACTTGGAGGTTCTCATAAATAATTTTAACCTTTAGAGGAGATGGAAATGGTGCAGTGCAGGGATTAGATTGCTTTTTAAAGCAAATTTGGAACCAAAGCTAGAGATGTACATGCAATGGCACTTGACCCCGTTCTCCTCCAGGACGATTCCTGGTATGATGAACTTGACCCAGTTATCCTTGACTACTGGCTGCTGGTGACCTCGGGGATGTTACCGCCTGATCCTCAGCTCCCTCTTCGGTCAGATGCGGTAATCATACCAAACTCAGTGTAATGTTGTGAGGATAAATTAAATAGCTAATTAATTAAATTAGCTACAATAATAGCTAATAATTTTTGAGAGCTTAGTATGGGCTGGACACGGTCTTAAGGACTGAACACATACTCTCTCGTTTAACCCTTACAACAGCTTCCAGGGAAGCAACTATTTTTCTTCACCCTCTTACAGATGGGGAGACTGAGGTTAAGGTATAGAGAGGTTAGGTTTCTCAAGGTCTCACAGCTAGTAAGTGATGGGACCTGTGGTCAAATCTGGGCAATCTGGCTTCAGGACTGGTGCCCCCAGGCAGTATGCTATATCCTCTGCCCAGATAATGCAGGTGGAAGTATCTAACACAATGTTTGGCACATAGTAGGTATTCAGTTAATTTTAATTGCATCTGAACAATTCAAGTGTAAACCCAGCATTTCTATGTAGATAGCCCAGAGACCTTAGCAGCTCAATGCCAATAATACCTATGCTATTAACATGGTCAGTGAAAAGGATCTTCCTAAAAGTATGTGTCATTAACAAAATGTCATGTAGTCCTAAAATAAAGTTACAATAAACTTGCAAGTGATAAAACTACTTCTTGGGCATCAGATAGTACTTCTTGCTGCTAGACTGATCTCAACTTCTGTTTTCCTTCTTCCACTACCACACATTTAATTAACAGAATGTTCTCAGATTGAAGATCTGTCTTCAATCATATATGCATTTTTGAGTATCCCTTTTGGCTGTTTAGAAATAGAATTGACCTTCCTTTATTTATCTTCCATTTATCTTTGTCCCCTATGGACGGGATATCATGCCAGGTCAATCTTGAAAAGATAAAGAAGATAGGCCGTGTCCAATGGGAAGCTTACATTTTAGTGATGTAGTTACAAGCCTATGCATAGCATTTAATATGCTAGAATATGCCTTCATTGTAACTTATATAAGCTTACCTGCTCTGCGGTTCTCCTGCAGTATGTGGCTCACCCTCAGAGAGAGAAGCTCTTTGACTGTAGTCAAATGTCTTTTCGTTCAGTTTCTTCTCTCCGAGGACACTGCCTCTTTTCTCTTAGGACTTAATGGAAAGATAATGAAAGGATTCATTGTCTTTAAATGGATCTGCATTATCCGTAATGGAGAAGCCGCTACTATTTCTTTGGTCATTATCTACAATGTGCAGGGCTTTTCAGATACAGTAATAACCAGACAAAGCTCCTGCCCTCAAGAAACCTACAGTCTGGGGCAGGGATCCAAAAAGCATGGGCCATGAGCTCAATCAAGCCCTGCACCCGCTTTTATAAATGAAGTTTCCTTAGAACGCAGCCACACTCACTCATTGAAAGATCGTCTGTGGCTCTTTTCACACTACAACAGCAGAATTAAGTAGTTACAACAGAGATTGAATGGCCCCCAAAGCCTCACGTGTTTATTATCTGGGCTTCCACAGAAGGCTGCCTGACTCTTGAGAAATGGTTTTGTTCGTCTTCTCCCCCAGCTTTTATCACTTGAGCGAGTGCAGGTTCAGGGGTGGAGGACAGGTCTCGGGAATGAGAAAGTTTTTTAACTGACACGGTCATAGTATGGCTTTGTGCTTTCTGAATGTTGGCAGTTGTAAAGTTTTATCTTGAGGGACACTTTTTTATGTTATTTGGAGACCCCATTTCTCTCAACCCCATCCCCCTCCCCATTACAGAGATCTCTTACCTGAGTGGATATTCCTCTGATTTAGCTGGTCATTTACTCTTTATGCCACACTTACAATGAGGTCTACACACCCTGCCAGAAGGCTTTAATAACTTGCCCTAAGCTGACATCATTGGCTCACTCTTGCTCGTGGCCCACATCAGGCCCATGGAAGCCTCTTATTTCATCTGTCCCAACAAATTCTAGACATGCAGGCTGATCCCAGGCCTCCACCTCTGTTTTGATCTGCTCATCAACGCTAGCCAGCCTCCCTTCCATTTTAAACTTTTCAGTAGAAAGTCAGACCCCAGTCATGTCTACTGTGTCCCTTATTCCCCCAGATCAGGGACACCTATTAAAGTCTCTGAGTAGTTGCCTGGAGCCACCTGCTTTGAACTCTAGGTCATGCAGGCACATCCCTCACCTTGCCTGCTTTGAGGGTGGGGGGGCCTGCTAGCACAGCTCTCCAAAGAACTTGTTCTCATAAATCCTTCCTCTTCAAATCTACTTTTGACTTACTTTATAGCCTCAAAGTGAGGGAGGGGCTTGAGAGTTTAACAGTGTTTGGCTAATTCTTTTTGCAAGCCCTACAGAGTGCTTATTATATCTTGGTGACTCAGTCAATGCTTCTAATTTGATATAATACACAATTTTATCGAAGGCATTTGGACCGAGGAAGAAACAAGGTCGGATCCAGGTCTGGTTCAGGTTTCTAAGATGAAGAAGAGAAATGAGAACTCTGGGTTTCCATCACTGTGAGATGGGGGCTTGAGGTATTTTTATTTACACACCAAAGAATGTGTGGCTTCATGAGTTCAGAAGATTTGGGAATATACCTCCAAGGGAATTGACAATGGACTATATCTTGAGCATAGAATTTTAAGCCTGGGTAGAGCCATTTGCATTTTTAAAAGTTCACTGTGGCTAGAGTGTGAAGGATGGATTGAGGGGATGGAGGAGGGACACCAGGAGAGGCTGGGAATAGAGGTAAGAGGGCAATGTTTGAGAGAGTTAAAAGGCATTATTTCCACTAATTGATAATAGATTAGATGTTGAGGGAGGAGCTAAAGATAATTTCAAGTTTCTGCCTTGGGCAACTGGGAGAATTTTAATTCTGCAGAAGAGTAGATCCGCGGGGAAGTGTTACCTATTTCTTTCATGGCCAAGGAGGGGGGCTATGAGAAGAAAGGCAGAAAAGAAGATCTTGGGGTGGGTCAGACTAGGGTAGTTGAGCTGGAATATCCAGAAGGAAGGAAAGGCTGAGTAAGGCTTAAGTCCTAACCTGTAGTCTGTATTACTTCTTCATACCAAGCATAACCTTTTAGAATATGGTTGACTAGTCTTCACTATAGAACATAAAACTACAATAAGACTGTTAGATTAATATCATTACTATTAATCCTCTAGGAAGGACTCTGATCGTTGGGGGAAATGACATTAAAAATCACAGGAAAAGAAAAGGTATCATACTAATCCTTCTACTGGAATTCTCTTCCTTTGCCTTTTTCGTATATTTCACTTGCAAACTCATTTCTCCTTTTACATCCAGCTTACATTTTAGCTCCCTTGGAAGACTGTAAATCACCAAGGCTTCCCTGCACAAAAATAGTCACCTATTATAGTCAGAATATCCCAGCCCTCTTATACCCAGTGATTGGTTCAGGAGTCACTCTGTGTCCCAGGCAGAACCGATCAAATTCTTCCCTTTGATTGCTCTAAGGATATTGGAAGAGAATAGCTGTCTTTTTCTGGACTTGCTCGGCACTGAGGGGGAGAGTCTGTGGATACTGGGTGCCATTTTGTCTCCTCTGGTGAGACCTTGAAGCAAACTGCACCTCTTGGTTTCCCAGTTATGCTAGCCAATAATGTCCTTTTTCACTTTCTTTTAAAATTTTCTTAAAAAAAAAAAAAGATTTTATTTATTTATTTGAGAGAGAGTGAGAGAGAAAGAGCACAAGAGGGAGGAGGGTCAGAGGAAGAACCAGGCTCCCTGCTGAGCAAGGACACCCCCGCCGCCCAAAGCGGGCTTGATCCCAGGACTCTGGGATCATGACCTGAGCCGAAGGCAGATGCTTAACCGACTCAGCCACCCAGGCACCCTCTTTTAAAATTTTCTTAATATAGCTTGAGATTTTTCACTTGCAAGCCAGAGAGCTCTGACAGACTTCCCTAGTGCCCCTTGACAAAATCCATGGTCCTCTCATTTACGCCCTTACTGCTTTATTGAGATATCATCATATACATACATTTTATCATTTTAAGTACAATTCAGTGGTTTTCAGTATGTATAGAGTTGTGCAGTTATGATCACTCTCTAATTTTAGAACATTTTCATTAACCCCAAAAGGCAGTACCATATGTATTAATGGTCACTCCCCATTACCTCCATTGGCAACTAATCTACTCTATGTCTCTATGGAGTCGCCTGTTCTGGACATTTCATACAAATGAATCACACGGTATGTGACCTTTGTGTCTGGCTTCTTTCATTTAAGATGTTTTCAGAGTTCACCCATGTTGCAATATGCATCATTGCATCATTCCTTTTTAGAGCCAAATAATATTCCACATTTGGGTTATCTATCAGTTGATGGACATTTGGGTTGTTTCCACTTTTTGGCTATTATTAATAATGCTGCTGTGAATATTCATGTACAAATTTTTGTGTAGATATTGGTCTTCTGTTCTCTTCCGTATATAACCAGGAGTTGAATTCTTGATTCTTTGGTAACTTGATGCTTAATCTTTTGAGGAACTGCCAAACTGTTTTCCAAAGCAGCTGCACCATTTTATACTCCCACCAGCAGTGTGTGAGGGTTTGAATTATCCACATCCTCCCCGACACTTATTATTGCCTTTTTGACCGTGTCCAAATGGGTGTGACGTGGCATTACATTGTAGTTTTGCTTTGCCTTTCCCTGATGGTTAATGATGTGGAGCATCTTTTCGTAGGCTTATTGGCCATTTGTAAATCTGTTTTGGAAAAATGTTTTAATTCTTTGCCAATTTTTAAACTGGGTTATTTGCCTTTTATTGTTGGGTCATAATAGCTCTTCATACATGGTGGATACAAGTCTCTTATCAGATATATGATGTGCAAATATGTTCTCCTGTTCTGTAGGTCGCTTTTTTACTGTCTTTATTCCACGAAGAACAGAAGTTTCACATTTTGATAAAGGCCAGTTTCTTTATTTTTCCTGTGTCACTTTTGCTTTTGTTGTTATATCTGAGAAACCATTGTTTAATCCGAGATCACAGAGATTTACATTTATGCTTTCCTCTAAGAGTCCCATGGTTTTAGATCTGTGATCCATTTTGAGTCCACTTTTGTACCCTAGTGCATTGTGTGTCTCATTTATTTTGCACTTGTCCAGTTGCACTATGATTTCTGGTACATAAGTGTCCTAAGTATCCTAACATCAGAACATGTTAATTAATATGGAGCCCCAAGCTTAAATAAATTTGGGGAAGTCTGTACAGTAAATTCCCCTCTTGAAGTTCACAGCACATATTTGCCCATGAAAGGCTCTCAGCAGACAATAGTAAAGAATCCTGTTTTGTTCCATTTAATCTCATGCTTACAAATACCACAGTGTGGTGGACACTATGATGTACCTTTTCAGGAATGAAGGACTCACTGCCTCAACTGCTGGCAGTGCCCTGGAGCATCCCTTCCACCTCAGCTGTTGGCCCCCCTTGGGGATTTTCTCAGCTGAAGAGAGCTGCCTTGTTCAAGGTGATGCTCCCTTCCGGGAATGGACCATATCCAGAAACTGAATGGCATGGAGATAGAAAGGTCTGGTTGTCTTGCCCCCAACTCAGGCCAGCTTCGGAGAGCCATCTCATCTTCAGAACCCTTGCATCGTCAGCCGAGTCTGCCCCTAAGACTGCACGGCAGCTCACCTTCTCCCTGTGTCATCCTCCTTCTGCCCCTTCCCTTCCCAGGGGTTGATCTTAAGAGCATGCCCGAAGAATCTTCTTCCACACACAACTGCATCTCGGCAGCTACTTCTAGGAGAACCCACCCTGTGACAAAAAGAATTTCCCAAACATACTGGAATATGGAATATTCACTTGTATGAAACACCTGTCTCTCAGAAAAGTATTCACACACAGATTTGGGACATGTAGTATAGCAGAGGCAAGACTCGCAACCAGAAGAACTGACGTGACTTCTGACTTGTTGGCTGACTGGCTGGTTAATCTGCTACCTATTCTGCAGAAGCTTTAGTACATCGTCAATAAAATGAGCCCACAAAAATCTACCTCACAGGAATGTGAGCTTGCCGAGCACAGTGCTTAGGTGATCCATTCAAAAGAGCTCCGTGAGGCAGGGATTTTTACCTGTTTTATGGACTACTAGATCTCAAGTGCCCAGAATTGTGTCTGGTGCAGAGTAAACATTTGATAAATATTTGAATTAACTAAATAACACACAGAAATCCTCTGAAAATTTTATTGAGGTGTGTTTTCAGTCCATATATTTGGATAGGTCACAGTCATTTGTAAGAAGGAATAAGTAAAGATTACTTTCAGTGCAGATTAGGGAAGACTGACTAGCTGACCTCTCCTCTACTGATTGGGCAGCCATAAAAAATATTGGACCATTACTGCTGAGATATCTTGGGCAGTGCCCCCCAAACCTTTAAGTACAACCACCAATTTATTTTGCTGACCTTTCTGGTAATTTTTGGTGTAGGTCATAGTCTCAAGCAATATGCTAAAAAGTCACTTACATTGAATATGGTACTGGATTAAAGCAAGCGTCATCAAGTCCCACTAAAATAAATTTTGAAGGTTTATTAATTTAAATTGTAAAACCTTTTGACCTTTACTGAGAAGAATCAGTGTCATACCATTTGTGCCTGTTGTTGCATGAACAGGACAAAGACACACAATTTAATTTAGCACATCCCAAGGCTTATGTTGCTAGAAGCAATTTCCTACTGATAGGGACATTGGAGGGCAAGAGTAAATAAAATCCCCCAAAGCTGCATTGTTTGTATTGGAGATTACGTACGCATGATTATGCTGAAAGACACAGTGTGTTCCCCTCTGAAGAGTTCAGCTAACAGGCAGCACTAGCTCCTCTTCTGGACTCAGGAAAGGTTTGCTCTTGCCTCATGGTCATAATCTAGTGGCAGAGAAACACACCATCATAAGCTCCAAAGAAGATGAACAAACAGAGATCTGATCAAGTAGAAAAGGAACACAGAGCATGCTGCTAATTGCGGCTGGAGCTTAGAAGGCACTCAGAAGGTATGACCTGAACTGTGTCTTGAAGACTAAATATAATTTCTGTTGGACAGGGACATGAGGGAAGGTGGGCACTCCAGGAAAGAAACAGTACAAACCTGGAAAGCAATCAAGACTGGATACAGCATGGGGCGCCTGGGTGGCTCAGTTGGTTAAGCGACTGCCTTCGGCTCAGGTCATGATCCTGGAGTCCCGGGATCGAGTCCC
>NC_138373.1:60059362-60078930 GCF_054177405.1 Leptonychotes weddellii | reverse complement strand
GAGTCCCGGGATCGAGTCCCACATCGGGCTCCCTGCTCAGCGGGGGGTCTGCTTCTCCCTCTGACCCTCTTCCCTCTCGTGCTCTCTGTCTCTCATTCTCTCTCTCAAATAAATAAATAAAATCTTAAAAAAAAAAAAAAGACTGGATACAGCATGCCAAAGGCTAAGGTGGTGGGTGATGAGAATGAAAACAGACTGTGGTGGGGATTAAAATTCTACTAGCTCTTCCTCACACGCAGCTGATGGCAGAGTCAGACACGATCTCTGTAGTTCTCATGTTGTGTTCCATGCCCAGAGCCTTCAACCACGTTTTAAACTACTTGAGGGCAAATATAAAGTAATATAGAAATAGCTTATCTGAAGGTAGGGCTCTGGCATACTTGTGTCTTGGGAATAAAACCTTGAATATTGAAACAAATGAAAATGAAAGAGAGGGGAAGAGAGAGAGGAAGAAGAAGAAGGAGGAGGAAGAAGAGAGAAAAGAGGCACAGCAGAAAGGCCTCCAGGAATCAGTAAAACCCTATTACAAAGCATGGATTTAGGAGTCCAACAACATAGGTTTGAATCCTGATCTGTGACTTATTGATGGGACCTCCTCAGGTCTGATTTCCTCCTAGGCAAAATGGGCATCGCAGCAGCGCCTGTCCTGGAGGGGAGCTGGATGCAAATACTCTCGAAGACCTTTGTGTCGTGGCCTTGCATAGTGACGGGTCAGTTTGTGTTCCCTGCTCGCTAAAGCTGCTGGAGCTTCAGCACAGAAGTTCATGGCTTTTCTCAAAAGACAAGTTCTTTTTTTTTTTTTTTAATTTTATTTATTTGACACAAAGAGAGACAGCCAGAGAGGGAACACAAGCAGGGAGAGTGGGAGAGGGAGAAGCAGGCTTCCCGCGGAGCAGGGAGCCCGATGTGGGGCTCGATCCCAGGACCCTGGGAACATGACCTGAGCAGAAGGCAGATGCTTAACTACTGAGCCACCCAGGTGCCCCAAAAGACAAGTTCTTATTTTGGCACTCAGAGCATACTGGCTCTACTAAAAAGAGGTTTTTCCTCCCCTTTGGTTTTGGCATACAAAGTCAGGGATGCGGAGATTGTCAGAGGAAGAGTCCACAGATATATAAATGATTGCTGAGAGACGCATCAAGGAAGGATAGAGCCAGCAAGGCAGACATGCGTCTACAGAATGTCCTGGGCACACTTGGCTGTGTTTTAAAGCATCACAAAGACATAGTTGATGTACATAACACTGTCTCTGAGTCAGTATGAAAAGCTATGTCTTCATTCAATCCAAGTACCTTCCATATTCAGAGAATTGTGAATGGTGTAGGGATGGTACAGATGAATAAGACGCTTGTTTTAATGGAACTCACAAGTTAGAAAGTCTGTAATAACAGCTTGGAAATTTCCCATCCAAAATAGTTAAGATGAGCAAAAAATTTTAGACATCTGAAAAAGGAAAGCGCTGGTGGAGGGGAGGTGTAGACGGCTTACTTCCCAGCCGTGTTTGATAACAAGATTAAGGAATCTGCTGTGCTAAGTGCAGAGCAGGTGCACACACGTTGCCTGCCAATTGAATTGGTTTGCCTTGCTTTGCTTTTGCACAACGAAATAGGTAAAACTACCACTCTTTCTCTGTTGGTAACTCATCTTCATCCCAAAGAACTGTTCCTCCTCCCCCATTCCCTGCTCCAACGCTGGACCCTGCCATCCTGCGTCTTCGGGCTGGACATCTGGAGTCACCTTCAAATCTCCCCTTCACCTCACCCCCTGCATCCAGGGTCTCTGTGGTCTGCAAACCCCTTCTGTAACAGTTTGGACATGTGTCCCCTTCTCTTCCTGCCTACTTTCAATGCATCAGGGAATTCTTCTCACCCCAGTGATTGCCGTGGCCTCCCAGACAGCAGCTGCGCCCCCACTGCCCTCCAAACCTAGCCCGTCTTACACCCTGTGTAAGAAGGGGGGCCTGCCCAAGACAGTCATGCCTGTACCGAAGGGGACACTGCTTTGGGAAGGTCTTTCTTGAGTTCTGTGGGATATTCAAACTTGAATTTTAATGAGGTTCAGAAAAGAAGAATGCGAAATACCCCAAAATGTCCTCACAATGGAGGGATCCAGGATGACCACTCGGGGTGTCCTGCCCAAAGGACAGACCTTGGAAGCACAATGTCACATGATCAGAGCCCATACAGGAACATCTTTCTGTGCCATTTCTCATTCTCCTACAATTCCTTGAGGGCAGGGCCATATCTGGATCCCCAATGTCTGGACTATTCCTGGCACATAGTAGGCACTTAACAAATAATTTAGGAAGGAATGAATGAGTGTTGAATGAAGAGCCGCTTGGTCAGCAATATATTACTGTAAAGTATTTAGTCAATCCTTTATTGTTGGAGATTTAAGTGTTTTTTTTTTTGTTCTCCTTTGAACAATGCCACTGTGAAAAGCCTTTATCAGTTAAGGATCGTACTCAGCTAAAAACCTGGTCACAGTAGCTTAAACGTACAGGCTTTATTCTCTTGTATAAAGGAGCCCAGACATGGACAGCTCCGTGAAGTCATTAGGAATGGTCTCCTTCCACCTCCATGTGCAGCTTCCATCCACAGGCTTATAAATGCTGCTGGAGTGCCAAACATTTACAGCAAAATCTCCACACAGGAAGCAGAAGCTCCAAATTGATTGTGTCTCAAAGGCTACTAAAAAAGATTGGGTGTTATTCAACAATAGCCAAATACAAGGATTAGCCAAACTTTTCAAATTATTCGTTAGTTCTGTCTTTCCAGTAAGTTCAAAAAAAAAAAAAAAAAGTCTTTTGGACAGACCAAATTTTACCACTCTGTAGTAACTACTATCTCAGTAGCACTAAGATGTAAACTCCACAAATAGCCAGTCTGCAGGTGGAAAAGACAGGAAATAGGCCACTTGCCTTGCTTACCGCAGCATTCCAGTGGGTGTGTTCACGGTGTCTGTAGAGTTGATATCGTTCTCTGGGAAGGAACATCTCGTTTATGTCCTGAAGGATGAAGCAGGTCCGTTTTGTTTCAGTGTCTCAGACGCCCTTTGATCCCCATGTGGAACGGGTTTTGTCTTACTGACCTCCTCCAGGTTTCCACAAGGTGTCTGTTCAGTGGACTGGTGAGTTCCATTCTTCTGAGGTGTTCCAAGGGTGCTCCAGGTCAGAGCAGGCCAAGCTCAGGAACATTATTCCCTCTTCCTGGAGGGAATTCTCCCTGCCCTGTGCTGTAGAGTTGTGAAGCCTCTAGCCATGAGAGTCAGGCTTCCACTGGAAAAGCTAATTGTAGTTAATTCCTGGCCAATAGAGGATAATTTTTTTCTCTGTGGTTTTTGGTTTTGTTTTGTTTCTTTAGTGAAGCTCTGGTCGCAGTGAATAAACCCTTCGGGGGGATGCTGTTTCTGTCCTTCTCTTTCTCACATCACCCAACAAGAAGGAAAAAGAACTGCAGGGGGAATGGAAGGTTTAGGAAGACATTTACTTTTTCAAAAGTTTCTAAAGCAGACTACAAATCAGCCTAACTAATTCCAGTTGTGGGGTGATGTGAGTCTAGGCTTGGATATTCTCCGCCAAGCAGACTGGGCAAACTTTTAGCCAAGTCTCCGTATGGTTGGTGTTCAGTACATAGTTTTTGATGGATTGACTAAGTTCTGTTGTGCCAGATCAAGCAGTTTCCAAAGTGAAAAAAATAATTATGGCTTTCTTTTCCTGTGTTAAAGAGTACAATGTGTGCGATATTCCATAGGTCCCTGGGACTTGCCTGAATATCTTCCAGTGTAATCAAATCATTGATTGGTCCGTGCTTAGAGAATGTAGTAGGAAAGCAAAAAATGTAATTTCTTGGATTAGATTCTCAGGCACTAATTACTCACCCTGAATCCCGTGGGTTCTCCTGTTTCCTTGATACCTGTAACCCTCTTTATCCAGAAAGGGGGTCCTTACCCTCACAAATGAACATCTATCTCCTATAAGTCAGGGCTTTTAAAAGAAACCATATAAGCAGAAATGGGATGTATTGAAAGTATACTGAGTCGCTGGAAGAACTGGAAAGTCTGAGAACCAGGCTCCTGAGACTTCATTGCTGCAGACAAAAGCGCTTTGTTGGGACTAGCCTGGGGAGGGAACCACCATGCCTCCTGCTGGTCTGGAGCCTCCACCTTGTTCTCCCATCCCAGCTGGCATTCCAGATTCAGACATTGGGGATCCAGTGGTAAATAAGAGAGGATGATAATTTCTTCATGGCACCCAGCCAATTTACTTTCCAATCCAAGCATGGAAGGCACTCCAGCATCCACTGTGTGCCTTGCATGGCAGGAGATGGAGCCTCATTTTGTGCAGACGTTGATACCCTGGTTGGGAGAAATGAGACCATCTCTCAGATCAGTTGGAGAAAGAGCGAGGACTGTGCCTCCAACGTGGATGCCAACCTCTGGGGGGATCTTGTTAGATGAGCAGATTTGGGGTGGGGGCTGGGATTCCTCATTTCTAACAAGCTCCCAGGTGGTGCTGAGGCTGGAATCTCTAGAAGAGCAGGGCACAAGAGCATGCATGTCATTAGTGCCAAGTGGGAGAGCATTTAGGTAGATCATAGAGTCATGGAGATTCTCTAAGGGCAAATCCCTGAGATTCAGGCATTGAGAGTGGACAGATTTAACTGAGTCTTGACACGGGGGCAAGAGTTGATCAGGCAGAGAGTAGAGGAATGCCAGTGTTGGGCCCATTTGCATGTTATACCAAGGGTGACCAGCTGTCCCACTTTGCCTGGAACTGTCCTGGCTGTAGCACAGAAGGCCTTGTGACCCTTCTTCCTACTTCCGTGATGTTTGCCCAGTAACACCCGGCCAGAAGCCAACCATAACTATGTGCTGTTTGCTTGACAGATTGGCCAAGTATATACTTTATGAAGGTTAAAGTCACAGGGAGTCCATTTCATTTCTGGTCTTAGTAATGGCTTGGAAAGGAAGCAGCAAAGCTTTAGATAAGGCAATCCTGATTTTCTTAATACTATTGTGATATCAGTCTTCACATCACAGCGTTATAGTGATATTTCTTAAGCCGGGCCTTTCTTTCATTACTCACAAAATTCTAAATTTCTGTTCCTATATCCCAACATAGTATATGAAATGTCAGAAGCACGGTGGGAGCCCTCAGAAAGGCACACCTTAGTACTTCTGGAACCACATCACTTCATTTCAGCAAATCAGGTGGACTGTGTCGTTGCAAAATTTCTGTGTCAACCACAGCCATGGACATGCTGTTGAGTCCCCTGGGTCAGAGCTTAGCATACGGATTCCGTAAGCAGGCTTGCCCTTCACCCAGACGGTAGACCATCCTTACAGCTGGTGCTTTTCCTAAAGAAAGTGTTCATTTGCTTTGATCTGCTTCCTCCTTAGCCACAAGGATGGTGGTAGTTCCTAGATAAGAAGTGCTCCATTTTCCGTCTCACCTGGTGAGCCAGAGAGATGCTCATGAAATTTCCCAGGCCAGGGAACCCGAGCAAAGTCCAATCAGGAGCAGCTGCTACTTTTCACGGAGCAAATCCTCCAGCCAGCTGATAATGGTGCGCGACCTGCGCAGAGCTTGAGGAAGGCAGCAGGCCACCCCACCAAATACAGCCAGGTGCTGGTCCTGCAAGCCTCCTGCTCCTGCCGCACAGAGCTTTAGCCCTGACTGCTGGCTCCTGAAAGCTGCTCTGGTTGGAGTGCTGAAAACCACTGTTTGGGAGCACAGATCAGTCTCTTGTTCCCCCCTCTCCTTCCCTCTTTTCCCCCCTCTCTCCCTCCCTCCCTCCCTCCCTCCTCCTCATCCTCCTCTTCACCTCCCCTCCTCTTCATCTCCTCTCTCCTCTAAGCCCTTCCCGCCCCTTTCCTTCCTCCCCGTGTCTCTCTTCTTTCTCTCTCTACCTCTCACTCCATGCACACCTCTCTCTTTCCGGTTTTCTCCTCCAGGGCTTTAAATTGTCATTATCTTTTGCAAAATTGCCCCCAGGAGCTGAGTAGCCTGTTCCCTTCTTTGCATTTCCTTTGCTCAGAAGCAAGGCTGCACCAAGTGCTAACCTGCAACCCGAGAGGGTGTTTGCAACCCAAGCAGGTGCAAAAAATCACTGTGTTTCCCACAGGGTCTGATTGTAACACTAATCCCATAGTTAATTGGAGTTCCCTACTGGGCTTAACTCCCCTCCTCTCTACTTTGGGAAGTCACCTAAATCAATTATTGCTTATTTTAAGATGATGGTGGGCAAGATTAGGGAATAAACTGGGGGCTAAAGGAAATATACAAATCAATACTTGTTTTGGGGGAGACACCGTGCTCTGGGGGAGCTGAATGTTACGGAGTTTGGGTACATGTGAAACTCAGCACTACAAGGGTGAACACTTCAACTCTGTTCAGGGCCCAACCCTTGACCTGGATTCCTCCTCATATTGGACCCTGGGCTCTGATGCTTTCTCACCAGAGCCCTGCCGGGACCAGCTGCGCGTGCAGAGACCTCCCCACCCAGGGCCAGCCATGCCCTGTGTTCAGGGCCCGCCGGCGGCTAGAGGGACTGGGGGCTGATGAAGGGGCTCAGTGTGGACATGAGCAGTGTGTCTGAGAGGGGCTAGCTCCAGGTGGTTTTCTTCCCACGTGGAAGCTCCAGGTTTCTGCTGAGATTGTTAAACAGTGTGCTTAAAGAGTCAGCTTTCTGTCTGATCTTGTTAGAAGACACCGTCCCCTTCTCTGTGGGGCCACTTTCACCTTTGTGACTAACTGGGCTTGGGTCCCTAACCTTCCTGTAAGAGGGGTTGCTTTGCCTTCCACCAAAAGCTTGCAGTCTGTGGTGGTGTTGATGGTGAAGGGCCCTGGGAGGGGAAGGTGGGGCCCTGGGCCTGTGGGGGAGTCCCAGGCTCAGAGGAGGGGGCAGCAGGCCCTGGCTTGGACATCTACTGGTGAGGGCTTCAAATCTGGCGGCAATCTTGAAATCTTGCCTGGGACACTCTGCCAAAGCCATCCCCCCACAGTCCTGATGCCACAGGCAGGCCGAAAAGGATGTGGGGAGCGGTGCAGGTTTGGAGAAGCACAGGGCTGTGAGGCGGGATAGTGCAGGGCTCCTGTTTTGATAACTAACTAGCTGTATGGTCTTGGTCAAAGTAGGCACCTCTCCTTGCACCCCCATTGTTTCCTCTGTAGATGGAGGATACGTATCTCTTTCTTGAGGGCGGTTGTGATGATTAAGAGTCTGCACAGTTCCTGACCCAGTGGCTAGTATGCTGTTGCAGTTAAGTGCTCAATAATTGCAGCTTTGTGTAGAAAACAGAAGGGAGGGAGCACCAGGAAGCAGGAAGGGGAAGAAAACTGGCTGAAACGGCAGCAAAAGAGAGACGGGAATTGAGCCTTGGCCTCTGGTAAAATGTCTGCGCGTGAGGGATCCAACAGCAGAAAATAGCTGTCTCTTGGAGCATCTGGGGCAGAAGCAGAGCTGCTTCTGGAAGCGGCTGCAGTGATGCTGATGGCAGTAGGAATCAGGTGGCCTGGTTTGTAGAAAGGTCTCGAAGCCCTTGCAGGAGTGACGCCAACCACCTCCTGGACACGGGGTTCGTAGCCGTCTCTTTTCCTTCTCCAAGGCAAATTTTGCTCAGTTTGGAACTTGGAGCTGATGGTTGGGAATGACAGGGTTCTTGAAACATTTTTCTTTCCCTAGATGGAGGGCTCATTCCCACCTCCACCCACAGGCTCCCCTGGAAGTGTCTGGCTCTCTTGGAATTTCTCATAACAATTCCAGCTATCCCAGCTGTCACTTGCAAGCACCACTATTTTCGCTCACGAGGGTCCGAACGCCCGGGGTCCTGTCACTTGGAGTCACGCCCCGTGCTGGGTAGAGAGCTGTCACCAGCTGAGGCAGGGACGGGGGTGGGTGGAGGACTGGAGCCAGCCCCCCCCACAGCCCACACCTGCCCAGGTGGCTTCGTGCTTTTGGGGCAGCTTGGACAGGATTTTGCCTTTGCGGTTTGTAGCCCATTAATAAAATCACTCTCTCTCTTCCTCTTTGTCTCTCAGTGTTGCTTTCTTCAACTGATTTCAATCAGTAAGACTGTTTTAAGTCTTCATATTTATTTTCATGCAACTTCCCCTATGGGCCCATGCTCGTGGCTTGGAGAAGACAAGCCCTTAGTAGAGCCCTGTCTCTAGGCCGTGTGCCTGGTGAGAACCCTACCAGGAAGTGGGGTGAAGGGGGGGTGTGTGGGTGTGGCCACGTGTTCATGGTCTTTCCTTCCCCTTTCCCCTCGGAAATGTTCTAATTTTGCACCTCCTTAGAATGAACACAGAGGAGGGCGTGGTAGACACACACAGACACACCCTACATGTCTTCTCTAGAAAATTTCAAACACAGTGCTGCTATTTTTAAAAGGCACACGGAGCTGTGCTCTAGTTGAACGATGCGGAGAGCTATTTGTGCCGAGTCCCAGCTTAACACATGCCTGCCTGGGATGCCAGTGTTTCCAACTTCAGTGCGAAAAGTAGGGGCTCGACCATAAGCACTTGTCCGAGGCCCGGGTGGTGCTGGGGAGTCCCAGCCACAGTGAGAAGTACATAAGCTCCCAGCTAGAGAAGTGTTCTCTTGGCAAATGGGAGGCTATAGGAGAAGATTTGGCCCTGTAGCAGGCTCCTGATGATAATTAGGGAAAAGAATCAGGGTGCAACCCATAGGTTGGAGATCCTGTGGGGTCATGATAAAACGGAACAGCCTTTAGTCCCATTTCCTGCTTTTCATTCCCAGCGCAGCTCTGTCTTACTAAAAAGTGAGGATGTTTTAGAATGCCTCCCCCTGCCCCTTCTCCCTCTCTCTCCCCCTACCGCTCCCCCCACCATTTTTGCCATGTGTCAGTATCCCCATCATAAAAACCTAGGAGTATTCTAAGAGTTTCTAGGGCATTCATAATGAAATACCGCAGACTAGATGCAGAACAACAGGAAATAATTTTCTCTGCTTCTTCAAGCTAGAAGTTCAAGATCAAAGTATTGGCAGGTTTGGCTTCTCCTGAGGCCTCTTTCCTTGGCTTACAGATGGTCACCTTCTTTTTTTTAAGATTTTATTTTATTTATTTATTTGAGAGAGCACAAGAGGGGGTAGGGTCAGAGGGAGAAGCAGACTCCCCGCTGAGCAGGGAGCCCGATGCAGGACCCGATGCTGGGACTCCGGGATCATGACCTGAGCCGAAGGCAGTCGCTTAACCAACTGAGCCACCCAGGCGCCCAGATGGTCACCTTCTCGTTGTGACCTCACATGGCCTCTTGTCTGTGCAGTTGCCTCCCTGCTATCCCGTCCTCTTCTTACGGGGACACCGGTCATATCAGATTAAGGTCCTACCTTTATGACCTCATTTAGCCTTAATCACTTCCTTAAAAGTCCTGATCCTTACGTAGTTGCGTAAGGGGGGTTAATTTGGGGGGAACACAATCTATTCTGTAACGGGTATAAAGTAGCAAGCTCTAGAAGGTACACTTGAGTAGGTGCACAGGTGTTCCTGACAGTGACACTGCACAGCCCACGGATGACACTCATCCCTGTGACTGTGGATGTGTACACACAGAGGCCACAGCATGCCCAGACAGAGCCATGCAAGACCTCGGACGTGGTCCACACAGTTACACAGGGCTCAGCTGATAGCTGGGGCGGCGGGGAGCATATAGTAGGAGTTCCGGTGGCTCCAGCATTGGATAGGACCCAGAAACAGCACCTTTTTGTCTTCACCCAGAATCCTGGATGGCAGTGGGGTAGGGGAGGAACACCAATGAAAGGACATTCTTGGAGCTAGAGAGAGCAGAAGGATCAGCGCTGCGCCATTCCAAACTTTGACCTCTCCCCTCCTCCTCCTGAGGACTTGGTTTGTCTTAAACAGATGCCCAAAACCCTGAGGGAGGAGATGCCACCTGACCAGCCTCAGGTCTGGGACCCACCAAAAAGTCAAGGTGAGCGCCCCTGCCCCTGAGGGCATGCAGCTCCATGGGCTGCCAGAAAAGTGCCCTGGGAAGACTTTGAGGACGGGAGGTCCTGGTGTCCTCCCAGTGCAATAGCCTCAGGGTCCCTCATGGGAAACCCCCAAAAAAGCCAGTGAGAGGCACCATGAGGCACACTGTCCCGAGTGGGTTCATCCACGTGGACTCATCCTGCAGGGTTGCTGCCCTTTGGGGAAGGAATCAAATGGAAAGAAATAGAACCCTCCCCCGCCGCCACCTGTTGAGTGAGGGATCCCACAGGCAACCATTGGGCCTAAGCAAGACGGCTGCCCTTCTGCAACTGCTGAAGACCAGCAGGAGGTTGCTTCAGTTTGTGTAAGCACTGATGGGCAGTGATTTTTCTGGCCATCGCATGATCTCTTCAAGGGGAAAATGGTGAAGTATAGCAAAACATAGAGATAACTGTCTTAGAAACAGAGTCGTAAATACCACCCTAGTTTTCTAAGAATGTCAGGGTGCTGCTGACCGTTGTGTTCCCTAATCCTTGTTTTCTCCCAGGTTCTACCTCTTTAATTTCCAAAGATCAAATCCCGATGGAGCTCCCCATATCACTCAGAGTAAATGCCAAAATCCTCATAGTGGGCGCACAGTACTGGGTCCCTGGTGCCTCTGTGACCACATCTTTACAGTTACCCTTGTGGTCCTCCTGCTCTAGGCCGTCAGTCTCCCTGCTGTTCCCGAATGTCAGGTATGCACCTGTCTCACGGCCTTGGCTCTTGTGTCTCCTCCTAGGAAGACCCTTCTTCCAGATATCTGCAAGGCTCCCTCCCACACTTCCTCAGGTCACACAGACATGTCCCCTCCCAGGTGACGCCTCCCCAACCACCTGTCTGAAATTGCACACCTACTTCTCTATTCCCAACCTCCTCGCCCTGCTTTATTTCCCTCTGTAGCACTTCACACAATCTACCATTTACGTCTATTACTTATTTATTGGGCGTCACCCCCCCATTAGACTATAACCTCCATACCTGAATGTTTCTTGCAACACCTCCACTGCCTAGAATAGTACCAAATGGATGCACAGATAGTTCTTGAATAATTGTCTCCCTTGAAGTAAAAGCCCCTTTTCTGTCTGGACTTGACACTGAGTGCACTGTGCATTTGGGATGACCTTGGGAGCTCACTGTCTCCAAGGCGGACAACAACCTAAAGACTGCCAGTGATGAAACCCGTACTGACCTCCTTGCAAAAATCAAGGTGTGTAAGAAATATAGCACATCCTGTTTGTCTACATCTCAAGTAGGTTTCTGTTTCCAGATTATATCCTGGATGATAGAAACTCACCCTTTCTTTTCCCTGAGGTTGTGGCTTATATCAAGTTCCAGGGAGCTTACGTTACACCAAAGGAGCCCATGGGTGGCCCAACCTGTCGTCAGCTCATACAGGTACCTCCTAAAATTTACGGCATCTCATCTGGGCTTTTGTCCTTGATCATGAAGGTAGCCACAGGGAGGTCCTTCATTTCCATCCACACGCCCCCTGAGTTCTAGTGGTTCTGTTCCTTCCCCCGCACTCAGGGACACAGATACAGTGTTGCCGCCTCTGCTCCATGCCGGGGCCCAGACAGCTCTAAGAGCATGGCAGAGCCCCTGGTCCTGACCTGCTACAACACCAGCGGCTCTGTTTCCAAGGGCTCTGCCTAAGAAGTGGGGGGCAGGACCCCACCCAGCTCTTTGAGACCTGCCAGGGCCTAAGAATCTCATAAAGTCTCCTCTCTTACTCTATAAAAGCAGAGTTTCCTCAGACTGGTAGCAGAAGGAGAAGTCAGAGAGGTTTGAAGCATGAAGAGGATTTCATGTGCAAGGGCCAGGGAGCTTGAGAGACACCCTTCCGCCCTCCCTCTGCAAGGCCCTGGATTCTGCCAATGACCTGAATGAGCTCAGAGATGGATCCTTCTCCAGAGGCCCCAAGGAACAGCCCAGCCGGGCCAGCACCTTGATTGCAGCTTCGTGGGAGACCTCAAGCAGAGAACGCAATCGAGCCCACCCAGACTTCTGACCCATAGAACTGTGAGCAAATAAATGGGTACTAGGCGACGTAGTAGCTTTGTTGTGCAGCAACAGCAAATGAATATGGGGACAAAAGTCAAAGTGCCTGACATGGAGAAGGCACTACTTAGTCAATTCCATGCCTCTCTCCCTTTTGGTTCCTAAATGCGTTATAGACACATCGTGGCAGAAACAGTGTTCCCCAGACACTATACGTGCTTTCTAATCCTTTCTCAGGCTTTCTTGCCAGTACGTGGAAACCAGATCACTCCTTTGGGCCAACGGACCGTAAGTGGAAGTGATGCGTGCCATTTCTGAGCTGAGGTAGTTAAAAACCAGGGGGCTTCATCTCCTCGGTTCCCTTGCTGGAGAGCACGTGTTTGAGATGGTGCAGCTGCGAGAGCCCGTGCGGCCACCCACCAGGCCCTGAATGCGTGCGTGGAGCCAGGTGCCCCGTCAGGCTGCACGGCTCACGGTGTGGATTTAGCCCTGCTGCCGCCAGGCTCCACCTGAGTGACGTGCACTCCCTCCCCCGAAGAACACGGCTCTCAGAGCTTGCAAACCAAAGGAAGGAGAGGGAATTCATTTTGCAAGTGCCTAGCAACGTCCCTAGCACAGTTAAGTTATTCTCTGTAGGCCACTAGTAAGTGTGGTCAGAGAAAAGTGTTCAGAGACATTGCCAGGGGAAACTCAAACTGGAGATAAAACCATTGGGAAAATAAGTCGTTGGAGAAATGTGGGTTTTTTTTTTTTTAATATTTTTATTTTATTTATTTGACAGAGAGAGAGCACAAGAAGGGGGAGCGGCAGGGAGAGGGAGAAGCAGGCTCCCCACGGAGCAGGGAGCCCGATGCCGGACGGGGAAATGTTAGTTTTATAAAATGTATCTATAGATGTTTTCCTACAACGCTGAACCTCTTCTAAAGGCTCGGGCTCATTTCTAAAAACTAGAGCACTCTAGCCCGTCATCAGCGTTTGACCGCCAGATCTCTGGCCTTGGTGTTCACCTCCCCACATTACCACGTGCTGTTGACATTTTCTCCCAAGTGTTTCTTTGGCCATCCCTGTCTCCACTCCTCTCCCGTGCCACTCGGAGCGCCACTCGAGACAGTGACCTTCTAGGAGGTCCACCAGGTCAGTTCACGCCGTGCTTGAAAACTCTGGTAAAAGGCCAAACTTCCATCCACGACACACAAGGATTTGTGTGCCTCCATCTCCCACCTCCTCTCAGACCACAGCTCGCTCTCATTTGCCATCCCAGGGCCAAATTGGTCTTTTTTCCATTCCTCCCATACGCCTTAGGACATGCATGCTGTTCCCTCTGCCTGGCCTCCTTGGGTCTCTCTGTTCACATGGTGGTTCTACCTGACTCCTCTTGTAGACGTTGGAATGGCACCGCTTCTGAGACAGCTCTAAGAGCACGGCAGAGCCATGCTTGAGAGGTCTTCCCTCACCATTCCATCTCTGTGCCCTGCCATGCCCCACGTTCTCTATCTTAACCCCTACTCTCTATCTAACCCCTAATTGCCACTCGGACAATTTACAATTACTTAATTTGTTTACTGGTTTGTTCTTTCCCAATGAGAACATCAGCTCCGTGAGAAATCTGAAGGATCTGAGGTTCTACTCTGCTAACAAGCTAACAAGTTAGCCTGCCACCGGTTAGTGGATGCTGGCAGAAGGCCAGAGGCTCCTGGTCAGAGACAGAGGGGTTTATAGCATAGGAGGCAGCGTGAGCTCTGTGCTTACCTCTCAGTTCCCTTGGCTCCTCAAGGATGGAGGATGCCCGATGGAGACGTCCAGGTGGATGCCGCCCACACAGCAGGTTGGCGTCACAGCTGAGGAACCCCATGCTTAGGGAACCTCCATCTTTTTTAATGAGAAGTGAGCAAACCTGCCTGCCTGTGGCTTTGGAGGGAGTCATCTTTGCTATGCCATATGGTAAAGAAACTTGCCCTTTTCTCTGGACAGAGATGCTATCTTTGTCTTTCAGGCTGTTTGCTGTATACACATCCTTAAAAAGATTGAGCCTCTGCTGGCAAGAGGTGCGGAAACACGAGACCCCATGGAGGACTGTCTCCCTGCAGAAGGCAGAGGTCATGAATGTGCTTCTCACTGCCCTATCTCATCAAATCAGGCAGCACTCTCAGCTGTAAGCCCCAGAAACTCAATCACGGGGCACTGCATGGGCCAAGCAGAATTGGTGCCTTTTTCAGAAGCACAGAGGCTTCACAGAGGTTAGCAGTGGCTCCATGAAAAGACATCTTCTCCACTGCCTTCCTCTATCTTGGAATTCCACTCTAATTTGTCTTGGCTCAGTCTTGACAGAAGAAGAAGAGAAAGTACTCTTTAAACTTAAAATAGACATGATGGGACAGATTTGTCTCTGGGAGATCCTTTGAGTATTATGATAGAAAAATCATAATTTTAAAGACAACTTTGGTTTAACATACTCCAAGTTTAAGGCAGATACTGAATAAGGAGGGAGAGAGAGAGTCCATGAAAGGAAATAACCGGGGGAGCAGAAGCGTAGTTAAAAGAAGAAATGGTGTTATATTCATTCCTAAATGAATGAATGAATGAATGATTTTTAAAAAAGGAAATGATGTTGATCTCTGCTCTCTGAACAGTTAAGACCTAGGATATCATCTTGGGCAGGTCATCAGGCAGGAGACCAAAGTCTGCAAAGACTCAACCCAGTCCCCCATGTCCTGTGCCCAATCAGTTAGGAAGCCTTGTCAAGTGTTACTCCTAAGTCTTTCTTTTTTTTTTTTTTTTAAGAGAGGGAGAGAGAGCACACACGCAAGCAGTGGGGGGCAGGGAGCAGAGGGAAAGGGGGAGAATCCTGAGCAGGCTCCATGCCCAGCACAGAGCCTGATATGGGTCTCGGTCCCATGACCCTGAGATCAGGACCTGAGCCAAAATCAAGAGTCGGATGCTTAATGGACTGAGCCACCCAGGAGCCCCCACCTCCTAAGTATTTCTTTAATCTGTCTACTTGTCCTTATCTCCCTGGCCCCTACCTAGTTCAGACCCCCACTCCCTCCTTCTAGGATGGTTTCATCAGCCTTCTAGCAGATCTCCCTGTCTCAATTCAACGTCCACACCTCAGCCTTGGAGGTCTTTCTGAAACACAATTCTGATTGTGTCACTCCCCTTTTAAAACTTTTCAGTGATTTCCTATTTATCTCAGGATAAAGCTCTAAATTAAAATGGCTTATGAGACCCTCCCTCTTCCTATGATATCTACCTCTCCTACCTCATTTGACTGACTCCCCTCTTAGTTTCAGCCACAGTAGTAGTGTTTACCTATGCAAGAATCCCTTCTCAGCCATTCCTGGTGGAATTTACATGTTTCTCAGAATCTCGAGAAAAATCAGTTGAGAAATCAGGAAGTCATAATTTTACAAGAATTAAACCTTAACAGTCAATATAAGGACATAGCTAGTTTGAAGGAGTTGAAACCCCAAGCAACCAAGTTGAAGGAGAGAGCTGGCAATGCTATGTAGAATCAAAAGTTAGGGTCAGTATTGCTGGGAACCCAGATAGGAGCAAGTAGGAGAAAAATAGTGACAATCTAATCAGCCGTGTGAAAAGCGTGTTCATGGCTCTGTCTTCCACCTGTTGATTAATTCTTGTGACTAGAAAAAATAATCACTTTATACGCTTGGTATACCTAATACGAATCTTACAAGTAGTGTTCCAAGAAAGAGCAAATTGTGGGGTTGCTCAACAGGTAAAAACTATGGATGTCCCGGACATAACTACCTATCCTTCATGTCTCAAATTAACATCTCTTCTTCCAGGAAGTCACCCTTGACCTGGAAATCTGGTTTAGGTGCCCCTCCCGGGTGTGCCTTTAGTTCTACTCTAGTAGCATTTATCACACACTGTGAAGGATTATGTTGGTGGCTCCCAAAAGAACCACATCTCCTGATTTTCGTAACCTATGTGGTTCTCTCCCCCGTTGACTGTGGACCTGGTCATGTGACTTGCTTTGGCCATTGGAACCTTAGTCAAAATGATACAAGCAAATGATTGCTACGACTTGCACACTGGGGCTCATTCTCTTGGAACGCTCTCCCTTGGAAGCCAGCCACCACACTGTCAAGAAGCCCAAGCTAAGCTACTGCATGACCCTGGAGAGGTCATCTTGGACCTTTCAGCCCCCACCAAGCTCCCAGCTGAAAGCAGCTGCTTACAGCTGTGCCCCATCTACCCACGGAATTGTGAGAAAGAAAAATCATTGGTTTTTCTTCAGCCACTGAGTTTTAGGATGATTTTACACAGCAATAGATAAACAGAACACACTGCTTTGTAATTACCTGTTATTTCCCTCTCTGCCAATAAACTAAAGTTCTAGAAAGACAAGTTCAGAGTCTGCTTTGTTCTCTAAGTAGGGGCTCACTAAACGCTTTTTGAATGACTTCTTAAGTCCCTCAGGTTCGGTCATACTCAACAGCATTGCTGACCACCTGTGACCAGCTGACATTAAACAGAGTGATTAAGTGTTTTGATTCTATTTGAATAGAAGTCATTAATGAAAGGAAAAGGTGGCAATCCGTGCCTTTCTGTACCTCCTGCTGAAACGAAGACACTGCATCAAGTAAAAAAGAATTATTACTTTAAAAAAAACCTGCTACTTCTTTGAGTTTTCTTGCTGTTCTTTGGAAGCCAGTTTAGATTGAACCCCCAACTGACAATTGTTCTTCAAACTTTGCTTGGAAAACACCTCTACTTCCAGACATCCAGAAGCTCGGGGGAGAGGGGAATGGAGGGTGAGGAAAGGGGGAAAAAACGTTTGGACCGAGCCCATGCTAAAATTTTTCATCAAGTCAATGTCGGACTCAGCACGCCAGCATGAGGCGATCACTACTTCTTCAGAACTCCTTGAAGGTTTTTATCCCCACCCTTGGGCAATTAATCACTCACCAGCCCCTGGCATCTCTTGTCTTGTCTGCGTTCACCCCTGCCATTTAATTTTCCACATATTTATGTCTGCCTCTTTATTGAGCTCCCGCAGAGCCTAGCACATTGTAAGCATGCAATAAATAGCTCCTATGGAATGCTGTTGCTCCAAGCAACCCTCCCATAAAGTGGACGGGAAAGACCTAGAACAGCCCAAGGGAGGAGTACAAAGATAGGGCTGGAGCACACGGGTGTTCAGTTGTTCTCTGGCATTGGGAGAGTTAGCCTGCTTTGTAGCTTGGTCTTTGGAGATACCCAACCCCAAACTGAGGCTTTCGTAGTCTTTAAGATGAGGGATGGATGATGTAAAAGTCTCTGCCTCTCTCTGCCTCTCTGTAACTTTGTTTCTTTCTCTCCCTCTCATCTGTGAATCTATGAATCATTTGCTCTGCCTTCACCAAGGCTGCGAAAAGAAAGTTTAGCTTGAAGTATTTCAGTCAAACAGAGTCCTGCCAGTTAGAGATATGAACTAGGGCCATAGGGTCCTGAAGCAGCTCGAGGACTCTCTTTAAAAGGAGGTATCTCGGGCGCCTGGGTGGCTCAGTCGTTAAGCGTCTGCCTTCGGCTCAGGTCATGATCCCAGGGTCCTGGGATCAAGTCCCACATCGGGCTCCCTGCTCCGCGGGAAGCCTGCTTCTCCCTCTCCCACTCCCCCTGCTTGTGTTCCTATTCTCGCTGTCTCTCTCTGTCATATAAATAAATAAAATCTTTAAAAAAAAAAAAAAAATAAAATAAATAAAAGGAGGTATCTCTTCTAAAGGAGGTCTCTAAAGGGGAGATAACTTCTCTGCTGGCTGGCACGATTTCTGTACGCAAGCAACTTCTAGACGCCTCTCTGTCTGATAATGCCATGTGTCTCAGAAATAGATCTGGGCCATGTTATTCAGAAACACAGCGTTAAAAACAACCTGCTCCACTCCCATCCCCCAACCCTCACCAATACTTCCTCAATATACAGCCTTTCTTTCTTTAAAAATGACGAAAACGGGGCACCTGGGTGGCTCAGTCGTTTAAGCATCTGCCATGGTCCTGGGATCGAGTCCGTCATCGGGCTCCCTGTTCAGCGGGCGTCTGCTTCTCCCTCTACCCTCTGCCCTGCTGATGCTGTCTCTCTCTCTCAAATAAAAAAATCTTTTTAAAAAAATAAGGGGCGCCTGGGTGGCTCAGTCGTTGAGCGTCTGCCTTCGGCTCAGGTCATGATCCCAGGGTCCTGGGATCGAGCCCCGCATCGGGCTCCCTGCTCCGCGGGAAGCCTGCTTCTCCCTCTCCCACTCCACCTGCTTGTGTTCCCTCTCTCGCTGTGTCTCTCTGTCAAATAAATAAATAAAATCTTTAAAATAAATAAATAAATAAAAATTTTAAGAAATGACGAAAGCATCCATGATTCTAAAGGGAATTCAGGAAATAAACCTGGCTGGGCCTGCTCTGGCTTTACCCCACCCCTCTCAAAGTCCTGTCACTTTAATGGTATTTTTTAGAAGCCAAGAAGGCACCAAGGCCTCCTGCTAACTGTGGGCAGTCCCGCCCTTGCCCCTCCCTGCCACCCAGGCTCAGAACAGTTTCTCCCAGTGGGGGCCAAATTCTAAGAATGCTAAGATGAACCCCAAGATTCCACCCCTGGTGTACACGTCCTGTATAACCCTTCAGCTGAAAAGAGTGGGACGTGTATATTATGGGATAGCCACTCCAGCATAAGGTTATATTACACTGGTAAAGAGATGGTGTACCTGTATCATGGTACATGTGTTGCATTGTATAAGACGTCTTGTACCTGCCTGGAGGGAGATTCGAAGGGAGAGCCATTCTCCTGCAGCTTTAAGCATCCATGTAGGTGAGCAGATGAGGGCAGGACCCAAGGCTGGCCTCTAGAAGCTGAGAGTGAACCCTGCCAACAGTCAGTCAACAAGAAAATGGCACCTCGGTCCCACCACTGCAAGGAACTGGATTCTCCCAACAGCCAAAGAGCCTGGAAGGGGACCCTGAGCCCTGCATGAGATCACAGCTCCTGTGGACACCTTGATTCCAGCCTGGGGAGACTCTGATCCACCTCTGGATGCCCGAGCCCCAGGCACTGTGAGATGGAAACCATGTGTTGTTTTCGGCCACTGTTGGTGGTAATTAGTTTCACAACGGAACAGGGGTATAAGCCCCTCCCCTCCATCACAGCTCCCAGCCTGTTGGGAGGAGGAAAGTGCCCACCAGACAGTGGCCCTCGCCTCAGGGTGGACAACCGAGCAGTACTTTTCCCTGCACAGGAACATGCCTTCAGTCTTCTCCCCTTTACGCCATCATCTCCTCTTGCAAACCGCAAACATTCTGTGGCCACCTCCTGGCCAGATGTGCTGCACCGGGAGTCCCATGGAAGCCGCACCGGGATCCTGCCTGTATGTGGGCCCACAGGTCCCTGACACTGACCCCCTAGAGGGACCCCCTTGCCTGAGGCCTTAACACTGGGTTCAGAATTCCAGGCTCTTTCTGCTGTGTGCACTGTGCAATTGCAGGCATTTTTTGAAGGCTTGATATCTCGATTGAGTGTTATAGAGGGGCATCCCCCAAACCACAAACTAGACTGCAGCGTAAGAACCCATGAGCTAAGGGGCCTGGCC
>NC_138373.1:60034707-60058862 GCF_054177405.1 Leptonychotes weddellii | reverse complement strand
GCTATTCCTTTCTTCGATCTCCTGTTGAGTTTGTAGGTGTTCAGAATGGTTTGATCCCTATCCAGCTGAATTCCTGAGAGGAGACGAAATCCAGGTCTCCTACTCCTCCGCCATCTTGCTCCGCCCTAATAGCCTACTGTTGACCAGAAACCTTTCCAATAACATAAACAGTTGATTAACACACATTCTTTATGTTATATGCATTATATATTGTATTCTTACAATAAATTTATGCTAGAGAAAAGAAAATGTTATTAGGAAAATCATAAGGAAGAGAAAAATAGATTTACAATACACACTATAAAAAATCCACACATAAATGGACCCGCACAATTCAAACCCATGTTGTTCAAGGGTTGTCTATATACCAATTTCTTTATCCATTCATCTATGGATGGACACTGGGATTGTTTCCATATCTTGGCTATTATGAGCAATACTGCAATGAACATGAAGCTACATAGAAATTTCAAATTCGTGTCTTTGTTTTCTTTGGATGGATACTCAGAAGTGGAATTGCTACATCATGTGGTAGTTCTATTTTTAAATTTTTGAGGAAACTCAATACTGTTTTTCACAGTGGCTGCACCAATTTACATTCCCACCAGTAGTGCACAAGGTTTCCTTTTCCCCACATCCTTAACAACACTTATTTCTTGTCTTTTTGAATAATCGCCATTTTAACAAGTCTACGGTGCTACCTTATTGTGGTTTTAGTTCGCATTTCCCTGATGATGAGTGATGTTGAGCATCTTTTCATATGTCTGTTGACCATCTGGATGTCTTTTTTGGGAATGTCTACTCAGATCCTCTGCCCATTTTTAATTTGGATTGTTTGGATTTTTACTATTGAGTTTTATGAGTTCTGGGATTTTTGATGTTTATGTATTTGTCAGCATTTGTAATTTGTCATCATCTAAAAAAATTCTAATCTTTGCTTTTACACTGAATTTCTTATTTAATGTGTCACATGTTTTGAAGAAGGTCCCCTAATGTTTATATTTAAGCTTTAGACCCAAAATCTGGATCCTGGTGGGTCTTGGACAGCCAGTATCTGGGGATGGAGGATGCCCACCAGGCCAGTGTATGGGGAATGAGGTTCGGTGGGAAGGTGAGAAAGGGTCAGTCAAGTTGTACAGAGAATTGAAAACTGAGTCCAAGATCAGAAGAGGAAAAACAGAGATGAGTGTTGAGATGGAGGGCAAGATATGAAATCAAGAGACAAAGTGGGGGAATCATTAATAATAAACAGTTATATATGTATATATTTATTAACTGTTTTACTTAACTCAGTACAAATATACCTTCATCAGCCGGTCTTGAGTGCAGGCCCAAAGTCTTCTCCTGGAGTCTGGGTCTGCTGGATGAACTTCCTCCTTGGCTTTCTGGTATGAACCACACCCGTAGGGCTCACCCATAATTTGGATTTCTTCAAAGTAGAGGAAGAAGTTAAAACCATATGGGAAGCATTTTGAATGCAGCATCCTTTTGGACTCCTCACTGTTTCCCTCTTCTTTTACAGTTTTCTCACCAGTATATAATTCAGTAGCAAGGCATTCAACTTTGTTTTTGTAGAAACTGCTCTTTTCTGCACTCATATTTCATTAGTTTACATATAAACATACCTCAAAAATTTTGAGGTTTTGGTTCCAGACCACTGCAATAAAGCAAATATTGCAATAAAGTAAGTCAAATTGATTTTTTGGTTTCCCAGTAGATATAAGTTATGTGTACACTACACTGTAGTCTATTAAATGTGCAATAGCACAATGTTGAAAAAACAATGTACATACCTTACTTAAAAAGTTCTTTACGGAGCTTTCAGTGTGTCATAATCACTGATCACAGATCACCGTAACAAATGTAATAATAATGAAACAGTTTGAAATAGTGCAAGAATCACCACAATGTGCCACAGACACATGAAGGGAATAAACGCTGTTGGAAAAATGGTGCCGATAGGCCTGCTCGATGCAGGGTTGCTCTAAACCTTCAATTTATATTTTAAGAGTCTCATGTTCTACCGACTGAGCTAGCCGGGCACCTTTCAATTTATATTTTTAAAAAAATCTGTGAAGTGTAATAAAATTCCATATGCCTGTGTTATTAACTAAATTACACAATTGTTATAAACAAATGCAACTGACTGAAACTTACCTGGTAGCGAACACATACTCTTGGCACCCACACAGCTTGACGTGTAAGAGCAGAAGGGGGCCAGTCTCCTGGAGTGCTGCTAACCAGCCTACGTGCTCTGTGCAGTAGAGCTTTAGTCAGTGTGTTTTCCTGAGAAAAGAGACGTTATGGCGTATCTGGTAGTCTTGGGGGGAACTTGGTTGAGAGTGTTTCTATTGGGGCACCTTTGGTGGCTCAGTGGGTTAAGCGTCTGCCTTCCGCTCAGGTCATGATCCCGGGTCCTGGGATGGAGCCCCCTGTTGGGCTCTCTGCTCAGCAGGGAGACTGCTTCTCCCTCTGCCTGCTTGTGCACACTTTTTCTCTCTCTGTCAAATAGATAAATAAATAAAATCTTAAAAAAAAAGAGTGCTTCTATTATGGTGGCAAAATGACCTACAAAGAAAGTAGTAAAAAGGTAGGATTGTTGAACCAGCCTCCATGCCGACAAGTGACATACAGCTGGAGATTCCTTTTCTGTCAAACCACCCAAGCCTCACATTAGTTTAGTCATGAAACATTTCCCATAAAAGAAGTTTTCCAAGAAGGCAGGAATGTTGAGGATCCTGGAAGAACCACTATGCTTGCATTTAGGTTAAACTGGCAGCATAGCCTTGATGACCCATAGCAGTGATCAGCACACCTCCCTGTGAATCTCCTCTCTCTGGACTTGTTAGTTCTGACCTCCTAGGTTCACTCTTTGGAAGAGAACCCGTTGGGACTGGACAGAATTATCTAAAGTAACTCCAGTACAGTATGCTTCCTTCACATCTTTCCTAGATGAGTGAGGTGTAGAGGTAGCCTAGAATGATCCTGATTTTGGTTTGAACATCAGTGTGTTCTGAACCCTCACTGGATCACTTCTTCCTTCTTTGTGCAAGGAGAAGAACAAGCAGGATTTAAGCTTGAGCCCTCTGCTCCACAGTCCAGTCCCCGCCTACCTGTCAGCTCTTCTGCATCCCCTCTGCAGCCTTGAGCCCCCTTGGAACACTCCCCATTCTCCAGATACACCAGGGGCTTCCTCCCACACGAGAAATTAAATCTAATTTCTTAGGGTAAGATAAATCTTTTCCCAAGATGTACTACCCGATGCCTGCATCAGGGTATGTTGTCTCATCTTCGAAGAGATGTTTTCTCTACTAAGGGATGTTTTTCTTGGTGCTCCTACCTCCTTCCCTCCAATATCCAATACTTATAAAACCCTCTTAGTTATTCCTCCTAAATAGCATGTAATTTTGCTGACTTCTCCCTACCCCCTCTACTACCACTGGTTCCAGCCCCACTCACCTCTCATCTGGACTGTTGCTGAAAGCTCTTAGCTTGTTTCTTTGCCTCTAGACTATTCTCTACCCCTTTACAGAGACAGCAGGCGCAAATCCAATCAGTTACTTCTCTGTCTAAAGTTTTTTTTACAGTAAACCCCAGCACTCACAGGATAAAGCCTGGTGTCCTTAACCTGGCACACAAGGCCAGCTAAGATCTGGCCTTGCCTTACCTTTCCAGGCTTATATCCTGCCCTTTGAAGCACAAACCACCTGTCTCACATGGGCTTTTCCCCTTTCTCGATGCCTGGTTTAACTCATCCTTCAAGATTGTGTCCAGACCTCATTCCCTGAAAGCCTTCCGTTTGTGCCCCTCTGCCCTCAGCCCAGCAGTGCCCTCTCCTCTGGGTCTGTCCCGGGCCCATGTGTGTGTCTGTCTCTGGTAGCGCTGATCACAATTCCTGTGGCTGTTTGTCTTCCTCTCCTAGTAAATAGCAAACTCCTCAAGGGCAGGGACTATGCCTTTACCTTCTGCATCCAGGGCACACTGTGGAAATATTCAGGTCAGGGGGCTTATTCAGAAATACCCAGGGAACTATTGATTGGGACACATTCAACCTTTGGAAGATATTCCCCAAAAGATTTTTTTTTTCAATTTGGGAAATGGCTTATTTCATGGAAGATATAAGTTGAAATTTCTATTTTTAGAAAAACTTACATATATTTTTAAAAAGCCCGAAAGACTGTTTTAAAAACAAGTTTGCCTGGATCTATCTCAGCCTCAGGTGCATGCCAGCTGAAGCACTTGCAGTGTTGTGAAGTCTTTCACCTTCTCTAAGATGTCTGGAACATTCTGAAAGAAAAAATTTACAAGTAAAGATGGAGTATGATGCTTCAGCCTCCTTATCAGTGTGGTGGAAGGAAGGGCAGTGACCCCACAGAGAGTCCGAGAAAGACACATCTTGCCAGGAGGCAGCTTTCCTTTGCCTGAGAAGTCTTAGTGATTGTCAACTTTCCAAGGAGGATGACTCTGTAGGGGCGGGCGGAATTATGTCGTATTCCTAGAATAGGGTAGCAAAAGTCCCTCTGTTGAGCAAAAGTCACTGTGCTGAGATGAAGGGCTCTGTTGACACAGGACAGAATGTCCCAGCACAAGGATAGCTATGTTGGATCGCTGGTCATGAAAGGGAGGAGGGGTGCCTGGTTCTCACCTCCAATACCAGGGAAAAGGACACCATGACACCTGTCTTATCAGGTCTGAGGGTCCACACCACAAACTTTCTTTGCTAGCGATCAGTCTGAGGAATTTTCTGGTGAGCTAACCAAGAAGGTCCAAGGCAAGCTAGCCAGGAACAGAAGCCTGCTCCCACAGTGCAAGCTGCCCTGCTGAGGGGACACCAGCTGTTGCCACCTCGTCGGTGCCCGGGAGGCATCCAGCATGATTCACTGGGCCTATTTGAGGTAGATGACCTGAGCCCGCATTTCACAAGGCCCTTTGTGGGCAATTTCCCTCACTGATCCCTCTCCTTGTTGCCGCAGCCTGCAAAGTCAAAGCCACGGCTTCTGCTGAGATTTCCATGGGAAAGTGTCCCCCTTTCCCTTTGCTGTCTTTTCAGTCTCCCACACCCTGTGGCTTTTACTGTTTTTTTTTCTAAACATTGAGCCAGCAGCTTGGAAGGTCAAGAACTCGTCAGAACTCCAAGGTCAGCGCCTGCAGAACCTGTCACCACCTGCAGCTGTGGGTCTGGAATAAATGTGGGCCCCGAGGCAGTCAGCTGGCTGAGTGGAGACAGCGTATTCACGCCAGGATGAGAGGGTAACCAACCTATCCTGGGTTGCCTGAGCTGTCTTGGTTTTAGCACCAAAAGACACACATCCTGGCACTCTCCTCATTCTTGAGGCAAATGGAGACAGTTGGTTGTCCTCCTCCCAAGCCCCTTGGGCATTTGCCCTCCTGTCTCCCTAATATCTCTGCCTGTCCTGAGCCACTGAGCCAACCTTTACCTTGTAGACACAGTAGCTTTAATGGAACTGGAAGTATTTTCCTCTTTACACTGGCTTAGAGAAATTTCTGAGCCTAATTTGTGACCTTTCCCTAACAAACATACAGGAGGCATAGTCCTAATAAAATAGACCTGATTTGGCACATGGAGAAGAACCACTAGTCTTTTAGCGTTTGTTGCTACTTATAGGGGTATTTTCAGAAACACTGGGAAAGCGTGTAAGAGCCTAAGAAAAAACACCTAGCCCTCAAATTGTGCTCATATCTGAATATGCATGACAATTCATTCGGTCACAGTGTAAGGATGAGTGTCAGTCCAGCTGCTACCCCCAACTATCACTACTGGGTCTTCCATGCACTGATTTCTCTCCAGCTGGAAGGCGATCACTTTCCACGCACAGGGAATTCGAAGTAGAGAACCAGCTGTTTAGGTTTCTTGGATTGGGCCAAATGAAACCAGCCACAGGGCAGGCTCTGTGCAAACAAGGCTTGGTCTGAATGGCAGCTACTGTTCGTCTGGCTTCGATGAGGTGTGAAGAAATGTGAATGCCACAGGCCACACTATGGGTTCTAGAATGGGAGCCTGCAATTTTCTGTGGCTATTTATCATTCTTCGCCCTTGGCTGTTTTGATTCTCAGTCTGAAAGGTACTCCTGAGCTAATTAACCTCTTCCTTTGGCCCTGGTACAGGAATCCAGACACTATTTGGCAAAGGAATTCCGACATTTCTCCTATGGTAGGATTTGGAACATGGGATCAGTGAATCTTGGAAAAATCACTTTGAAAATGTAGCCCCGGTCTGTTTGCTAAAGTCATTCCCTTTTTCATTTACCTTTGCAGACTTTCACTTTCCGACTCAACCAGATAACAAATTCATCTTTAGGTCTGAAAAAACATGGATGGCAGCCATAGTACATTGTTAACTCAATTGTCCAAATGGTCCAAGGAAAAATTGAGGCTTATTTGACTGATTTCTCTGACATCCCAGACAGATTGTGATTCATTGGAAAAATGTTCCCTGTGGCTTTTAGAACATTTTAAGCAACATACATGCTAAAGAGGCCTCTGGGTATGAAGACTAGTTTCTAAATGACACATACTAAGCTTTGTTGCTCAGCAAAAGTTTCATTTCGAAATCCAAAACCCCAACTAGCTCCAGGTCCAAGCAGAGCAAAGAACCTTAGCTGATTTCACCCAGATCTATCCCAGACCTTTGACCTTTATTACAAACCATAGTATTGAGCCTTTGCCCCAATCACAAAGTGAATTTTTGTTTCCCCATGAAACATTGTGGTTGTACAGAAAGACTTGGCCAAGACATCAGGTTTATGTCCAGTTGAGGATAAATGTGCTGGATATGAAACATTCAACATGATTTGTGGTTTCTGTTTCTTAAGAAATTCCTGTGACAGCACCTGGAAAGCTCACCGAGCCATTACACAGAGCAACTGAGCCAAACCAAAATCCCTCTTAGGGTCTGAGAATCCACACTCCTGGTGGCTTGGGACCTGTCTGTGATAAATAGGTGTAAACCCTATAACCCATGCCAATGCCCTGTTGGATGTAAACTACGCAGTCTGAACTATGGGCCATGGTCTTCTCCAACAGTGGCCCGTGGGGCTTTGTGAGTCTTCCCCAGGAAAGTGATAGTGCCTGGGAAGTCATCTTAACCTCATGGGGTTAAAGGCCAGAGGAGAGACACTCCGTATAACATGCAGATATCCTGGCCAGTGTGGGCAGGAATGTTCTCCCCAAGTCCAGGGCTTTTCCTTTTAGGAAAGAACAGAAATTAGATGTATTGGGGTAGGACATTGCACTGCACACACGCGCACACACACACACACACACATGCACACACACTCTTGGGAGGCTGGGTAATGGGAAAGGGAGAATTTCCCATGGACAAGTGCCCAGAATTATTCTTCCCGATGCGGAGCAATGATGAGGGGGATTGAACAGCTGGAGGCAGGGGGAATAATTTGAGAACTGGACAGAAGCCACTGCCCACTTCTAAGGCAAAGCAGGGTCGTAATAGCTCAGGATTATTGAAAGCTCTGTGCAAGATTGGTTTTAATGGTGACATTTTACTACATCTTAATACTGTTAAGTCTTATTAGCACTTTCCACGTTTCTTTCCAATACACCTCTAAGCTATGACGTTGTTCTAGGTTTCATCCCTGAAGGGTTACGGAGTATCCTGATTCCTGTTGTAGAGACAAGTAAACCAAGGTTCTGTGGATTTTGCTTGCTTGTTTTCTGGAGCACAGATCTCTATTCTGGGAGCCATTATACACTATGCAGTTTTGTCAGCATCTGACGGCATGGTGTACAGTGTGATTTTCTTTTCTTTTCCTTCTTTCTCAGAAACATGGACCTAAAGCCATCCCTTACTAAGTACTGCTAACAGATGAATATATTGAAAGGTGATGAGTACAAAGCAGCTTGGCTTATGAAAAAGATGACATTCAAAATGCTGAGAGATTAGTAGTACTGTGTGGAATTTTCTACCCCTGAACTTTGAAGCTGTGATACACACACACAAACACACACACACACACACACACAGAGGAATATTATTCAGCCATAAAAAATGAGGAGATCCTACCATTTGTGACGACAAGGGTGCACCTTGAAGGCATTATGCTGTAAGTGAAATAGGCGGAAAAAGACAAATGATATATGATCTCACTTATATGGGGAATCTAAAACAAACTCAGAAAATGAGATCAGACTTGTGGTTATCAGAGGCGGTGGGTGGAGGCAGGGGGAATTGGAAGAAGTGGTCAAAAGTTACGCACTTCCACTTACAGGTAAGCACGGGGGACAGCGCATGCACCATGATGACTATAGCTAACCATTGCTGTGCGACATGCAGGGAAGTTGTTAAGAGTTCTCCTCACAAGGAGAAAATTTTTTTCCCTTTTTTCTTTCTTTTCTTTGTAGTGTATCTATCCGAGAAGATGGATGTTAGCTGAACCTATTAACGGTAATCACAGTATGTGTAAATCAAACCATCATGCTGTACAGCTTAAATTTGTACAATGATGCAGGTCAATTATTTCTCAATGAAACTGGGGGAGAAAAAGAAAGAAATATTTGCCTCCCATGGGCCTTTGTTTAGAGGGTATTAATCTGGGTATGGTTCCACTCACCAACCGTGTAAATGCCAGGAGCAGATCAGAGTGGAGTCTAGATGAAGCTGAGTCACATGCCCTGGGTGGGTGTGGACAAGTCCTGCAGCTGTTGCAGCTCAAGTAACAAACAGAGTGCTGTTGGAGGGCCAGCAGGCAGCCTTGGCCTTGGGCTCTGTCACTTGAGCCTTCTTGTCTCTCCTCCCTTTGATAGGAACCCAGGAATGAGCCTTGGTGGCCAAGAGGAAACCACAACCTCCAGATTTCTTTTTTACAAACCATTGTCCACTTTATTTAAAACACAAGCAGGACATGCTCAGGGCATCCAGCCCTGGTCTGACATTACAGTACACATAGCTACGTGCCAACAGCCCACTGATTTTCTAAACAAACAGGTATTAGAAAATTTGCCATGACTCCTTTCTGGTTAATCAAGATTATCATAAGTATTTTTAAAGAGGACAGCCAAACGTGTGTCTGGTCTGTCCAAAATAGGTGTGTGTTATATATCCAGTGATATATATATCTCATACATTCAATTGTGGCTGAATTAAGCAGAGCCTAATTACTGTCCCCACTCTCACCTCAGACCGCCTGAATCCCAAACAGCATGAGATCAAGAAGTTGGAAACGAGCAGAACCGAGAGGTTCATCTTGCTTTAGAAGAACACATGCAATGTGTTAAGTTGAAGACTATGCAAAAATATGTGTTAATTTGATATAAAATCCTTGGAGTTTTTCTTAATAAGGTACCATGGCAACGATGGGTCTCATTCTTTTGTACCTCAGATCCAGCAACCCTGATCTCTGTAAAGCAACCATTGTCTTCCAGGCATTTTACTAACCTGCGCCCTGAAAGTGTTCCGCCTTGCACATTTTTAAGCTGACATCTACATTTTGTCTTCATTAAGTTTAAATAGCTGCAAAAGATAGAATTTCCAGCATAAGGCAAGTGTTGGTATTTCAAAATAAAAAGGTTTCATCACTCTTTCAAATATATCTAATGGAAGGTAAACACTATAGTGATTTCATGTCCAATATCATCCATTTAAAAATACATCAACATTCTCTTCTTTAGCCATTGGAAATGTATTATCTTTGAATTGCATTTCCATTCCCTCTTCCACACAGGATTTTATTCCAAGAACAGATATTTTTATTATTGAAAATCTTCCGTTGATGGCCCATCATACTTCTTTGCCACAGAAAATGTATAAAAATGGAAATTAAACATATTTTTTTCAGATTTAGCTATTTTAATACCAGTCCACATTTGATCAAAACAAATACATTACAATAAACTGTGATGAAAATAATTATTAAATATAAAAAAACTTTGTTGGAAATATATCTTTAATGAGATGGTTAGGGCTGTCATGATGCCTTGATTAAGGGATAACTTGCTGATACCAGTACTTCCAGTGATCCCGTTTTGGGTACCCTGCTGTAGTAGATGGACCCTAAGATGGTCTCCACTTATACCCATCTCTTGGTGTCCACACCCTGTGTTATCCTCTCCCTGAATGTGGGAAGAATCTGTGACTTGCTTCTAACACACAAAATATGGCAAGGGTGAATAGGATGTCACTTTTGGGGTTGTTACATAAGCTTGTAACTTCCGTCTTCTTAGCAGACACTCTTGACTCTCTCCCTTGCTGGCTTTGATGAAGTAAGCCACCGTGTGAAGAAGCCCATGTGGCCAGGAACTTGGAGCAGCCTGCAGCTGCCAGCCAGCTGGGAGCCGAGGCCCTCATTCCAACAACCTACAAGGAACCAAATCCTGACCCGCTTGGAAGTGGATCCTTCCCCAGTTGAGCCTCTAATGAGACCCTAACCCCAAAAGACGCTTTGAGTGCAGCCTCGTGAGAGACCCTGAAGCAAGGACCCAGCCAAGCCACACCTGGACTCCTGACCCACAGACACCAGGAAATCATCAGTAGGTATTGTGTTAAGCCACTAAGTTTGAAGTAATTGTTCATGCAGCAGTAAGTGACAGATACTCCCCAGACTGCACTGAAGTAATAGCGGAGCTAAGGAAAGGGCCTGGCTTTCTCTTACCAAGTGGGAGAAGGGTGTTTGTGACAGGGAGGTAGACAATAGAACTGGCTTGATGTTTCCACCAAGAGATGGTTCTCTTGCAAATATTTTAGGAAGGAGTACATTTGGAGGTTGAGAATCTGGAAATTGATTCCCTTAAATCTATAGTGTCCACATATGCCTTGGAAAATCTCTGAATCCCCAGAGCTTGGTGGTTGGCCTAGTTTAAAGTAGATTGTACAGCTTGAGCCATTTTGCAGTATTGTGACTACAGGAAAATATCTATCATTAAGATACCAAAGATATATATTTCTCATATATATTTGGGCTTTGGTCTTTGTCCATGGTTCCTGATTCATAGGAATTGGAACTTCCTAGGTGATGAGAGTTTAAAGGTGTCTATTTTGCTATGCTAATGAGATGATTTTGGAAAGCACCTAAGGATGGCACTGGTTGCCAGTGGAGCCAACCATGTGATTAGAGGGTTGGAACTTCCAGTTGGAACTTAGAGGAGTAAGGGGCAGGAGAATGGTCAGTGACTTAACCAATTAGGCTTATGTAACAAAGCTTCCTTAAAACACAAAAGGAGAGGGTTTAGGAGCTTCTGGGTTGGTGAACACTGGAGATGCAGAGAGATTGGGGTGCTCAGAGAGGGTATGGAAGCTCTGCACCCCTTGCCCCATTCCTTGCCCTGTGTGTCTCCTCCATCTGGCTATTCTTGAGTTCTGTCCTTCTATAAGAAGCTGGTGATCTAGTAAGTAAAATGTTTCTCTGAGTTCTGTGAGCTGCTCTAGCAAATTCAGTGAACCTAAGCAGAAAGTTATTGGCATTGGCACCTCTGATCTATAGCTGCTAAAAAATTCTAAAGCCCGAGTGATAACCTGAACTTGCCACTGGTGTCTGAGGCAGGCTGGGCAGTCTTGTAGGACTGTAGGACTGTAGGACGGAACCCTTAACTCTGTTATAGCTGATGCTACCTCTGGGTAGACAGCATCAGAATCAAGTTCGGTTGTAGGACATCCAGCTGGTGTCGGAGAATTGCTCCTCGGTGGTGTGGGGGAAACCCCATCCCAAGATTGGAACTGGGTCTCAGAACCCCAAAGACGTGTGGAAAGTGATGGTATCCACCACGCAGAAGTAATACGACGATGCCACTCTTTGATATTAAAGTTCCTTCCTCATCTCCCTCAGCCTTTCCTTTCTCCGGGCTTCTGGGAAGGACTCACAGACATCTCCAGGCACGGAGCCTGGTGGGTCGGCCACGTCGGGCCCCTCTCCTGCTGTCCTTGTCAGCTGCTGCTAGGACTGGAAATGAGCAGCTGCTGGGACAGCAACCTGGGCCAAGCAGGGCTCTGACTCCCACAGAGCTGCAGGGGAATGGCCCACGGGCAGCCCATCGGGGGCCCAAACCCTAGTCCCAGGGGGATGCCTCTCCTCCCTCCTTGCCAAACGGGGCATCCTCTCTCACTTTGGGTGAAACAGTTGTCAAGCCAGCTGGCAGTGTCTTCCCACCTTGTTCCTCTGTCTCAACAATGTATCTTAGAGGAGATGAACACGTCTAAGGAAGGAAGGGATTTAAAAGGGGAAAAAGTCAGCGGAAGAATAAGCAGTCTCCGTGCAATGCACACAGTCTGGATGGCTTTCGAGTCCTTGCCGGAAGAGACACTCCTCAAATGCAATACACTCAGAGAAGGGATTGAGAGACTCGTTCAATGACACTGTCTCCCTAGATGTTACTGGTGTAAAGTGAGCTTCGTTTGGACACAGCTTGAGCTTGGTAAGCACACCAGAATGAAGGAGGGGAAGTGGCATGAGGGCACGAAAAGGATGATAGTTGTCATCCTGGACTCAATAAAGACATTCCCAAATATTTATTGAGCACCTACTATGTGGAGCAAAAAGGAGATACAGGAGACCATCTCTGTGCATGATAATGTGCATGTTGCCCCGTCAGAAAGGATGCTTTCATTTCAGGATGCAGTTACACATTTTCCTCAGCAAGGATAAAGGTCGCAGTTCCGCTCTGATGCCAGACCCCCCCGCCCCGCCCTGCCGTCGCTGGGCTGCCCCCAGCCTCTGCCCGCCTGTGCCTCTCAGCAGAGGGACTCCCTGTCTCATTTCCACCTTGTCACGTTGGAAGGGGGCCCCACATTTAAGATGCAGATCAGAATTCCACGTGCATCCCTTGGCAGTGTGACCACAGACAAATTTCTTAGTTCTCTGTCTCGGTTCCCCATTTTGTCAAATGAGGGCCGTTCCCGACAGCTTGTTGGGAGGATTACAAGGAGGACTCACCCGAAGGGTGTCCCTACAAATGGAGATTTCCTTCCCTCTTGCCCATGCTCCAGATTCCCTGGGCAGAACAGGGTGCTTGTCCCCCTTCCCACCAGAGGTTTTGAGACGTGGGAAGAATTCCTTATCGCGTGAGGATTTAATGAGCAAAAAGGGCAGTCGTTATTTTTAAATTTTGGATCTCAATTTCATTTTCACCCTGGCAGGGTGATTTATGCCATATCGTATTTCCTCCTGCAGCCAGAGCCGCTTTTATTATGCCATCAATTATACATGGATGAACGTCTGTGTACATGGGCTTGTCCAGCGATCTGCCAGAGGAGAAACCGCCTTCTCAGGCTGCGGCATCTGGGGACTGGGACACATGCCGCTCGCTTGGCCCGACCTGTGAATGTTACAGATTTCCTGTCCTGTGCTCAAAACTGCCAGCAAAGCCAGCTGCACGGGGCCGAATTTGCCCGGGGAGACAGGGATCCCGCCGCTGTCAGTTTGGGCACTATGGGAAAACAGTCCGATCCTTGGAAGATGGCTACAAAAGGCAGGGGTGGCAAGTTCAAGAGGTGGCAGCAGGCTGCCCAGACAGCCAGGCCTGGGGGGCGGGTGCAGGAGGGGGGCATAGGCCCCTCTTGGCCTCTGTAACTGGCGCCATCTTGAACAGTAAGTCGTGCCCAAAGTGACGTTGGCACTTTCTGGAAATCATCAGTAAAACAGGACACTTGGTCCTAGGGAAGAATGTTTCTGTCACTCCCTGGAACTCCTCACGGAAATGCCGTGGCTCAGACGGAGTCCACAAATGCTCCTGTCCTGAAGTCAGGGCTTCAGTTTTCTCCATCAGTCCGCCTTGCCAGTGACAGGAGGGATAGGAGGGGCACCTCCGCGACAGCCGGGGACTGCTCTTGTGAGAGATCAAAGGCCTTTGAATGCCTTCATTGATTCTGCTACAAGTGGAGACCCTCTCCCTCAAGAGGTTTTTGAGGGACTATTCTGGAGCATATTCTTGCCTTTGGAGGTGTTAAACTATTCTAGGATGTGTCTAGCCTCACATATGTCAGAGACACTGAGCCCAGTGGGGTGCTGACTGACTCGGAGTGGCTGCCAGTTCCTGGCAGACATCCTGGGATCGGAATTCCTCGGGGTGGATCTGACCAGATTGCTGCTTCCTTTCCCGCTCTGCACTAATTAGTTGAGAAAACAAGGCAGACGCGAAAAGTTGAATTACAGTATGGACCCAACAATACCAGAGATGCCACAAGGCAATGGGCGACAGATCCCAGAGAGGGGACAGGCAGTGGGTGCCTGGGGACTTGAAGGGTAAGGAAGGTGCTGTGGGGTTAGTGGTTCATGGAGCTCTGGGCGTCCAGAGCCAGCCAGGTCAGGGCCCCTGGCTAACCCCAGAGAGTCAGGTCTGTGGAAAGTCAGATGGACTTCTAGGGAAACATTTGAACAAAACAGAACCAGGAAAATGGTTCAAGCCAAAAGCCCAAGGATTTCAGCCCAAGACAGAAGATGAGTCCAGGCTACTGGAAATGTGACTTCTTCCTGCAGAATGGAGTAGTATCTTCCCTGAGGCAAGGCCGTCAGACCACACCGTGGACTCCATCATGGCTAAGAGGCGAAACCAGGCTCACCTGAGGGTCATGCTCAGGTTTGGAGTGGAAACCAAGGGACAAACCTGCAGCCTGTGGCAGGTGTGAGCGCCACTCTCAGGTGCCAGTTGTAGGTCCAGGGTTTAGGAGAGACTCTGTGCTTCCAAGCTCCAGCTGGTGGTCCCTCACCAACTCTAGCAGCCTTCTTGGTTCTCTGCCCAGCCCCGGCCATTGACACACGGGTCAGCTCTGGCACTGCATCTGGCTCTTCTGCTGCCAGTGAACCTGAGCAAATGAGAGCACGTGAGATGTTGGTGACACCAGCAGAGGGCTGGTGGAGGTGGCCAAAGCGATGTACCAGGACTTGGTGGAATATGCTCCCTCCAGAGAAATTCCTTGAAAGGGCTCTTCCGAGCCCAGGTATAAAATAATCATTGGGGTAGATCTAGAGAATAAAATGCTTTCTGCTCTTCCTCTTCTTCAAGTAGAATCCATCTTTCTGTTTGCTTTTAAATCCGTTATTATATACACACCCATATTTCTTCTCAACTTTGTTGGCCTTGTGAATATTATGGTACATTTTATTGGCCTTCGTAAGCATGGCGATAAATTAGACATTTAAAATATACATATCTCTGAAAATAATTACTTGAGTTTTGGCTAACAGAGAGGTATCCCCAAGAGGAACATCAATTTCTTTTGTTGGAGAAAAGTCCAACATTTTTATGAAAACAATGCTCATTCCATATAGTGGTAGATGTAGGAGTATACACGAGAGGCAAGGCAGTACCTTTCCCATGCAGCTGAATTGAAAAACTAGACAAATATTTTGAACAGCTCATATGTCAAAGAGACATGTGCAGGCTCCTCTTATTAAAATAACAGTGGTATCATGGTGCACTGATGTGGTCCTTTTATCTTCAAAGTATGTGTGAGTGTTCATGAATTGACTTGGGACAAAAGATCAGAAATTGGCAGGAGGTCCTGGTTCTGTGATTTGGAGAAGAATGGATGGGACAGAGATCAAAGAAGTGTCCCTCCACCCCCCATGCTTTGTTATTGTGTCCTTTTGGAGCCTAAAAGGAAGCCTGCAATTTGGCTCTGGGAGGGGGAGCGGTTTCTTCTGGACCCTGGAAGCTGACAATTCAGTGGCAGGGAGAATGGTTTTATCCATTTTCACCAAATCCCATTCCCCTGGCCCTGTCTGGTCACAGTCCTACAACCAGGGTGAGCCAGGAGGTATATCCCACACCAGGGTCCCAAGGACCACCTCACACCCGAATGAGAAAAGAAGTTTCAGATCCTAGCATGGCCTGTAGATCATTTCAGTCTTTTGAGTCCAGGATGACCCCATAGTCTGATTTGATGTCATAATAGTGATGCTGTTACTGAGCTTGTGTAATGTACTAGGCCTGTGTCGCACTTTCTCTGGATTGTACCATATAATCTACCAACTGCTCTTTGAGATAGGCACTCTGATTTCCCCCATGTTATAGACAGAGACGATGGGACATAGTGTGTTTCTGGAACTTTCACCAGATCAACAGCTATATATAGGCAGTGGAGTTGAGATTCATACTCAGGAAGTCGGCCTCTGGATCTCATGCCTTCAACCCTGTGTTGCCTCCACATGGCAGAGAAAGGAGGAAAAGTAGTTTTTAAACTTCATTATTCTGTGTACAATAAGCTTCCATTAGAACCTCAATTGTAGGCTTGTATTCAATTGTTATGCCATCCAGTGGGTTTCTAAAAATGTCACCCATTTCCCACCTCTCTCTGAGCTGAATGACACTCTCAGGTTCTCAGTCATCCCATGTCCTTGTGACTCCTTCCTTTCCATTAACCTAGCTAATGACGGCGCCTTGGGTGAGGGGCCAGTTCCATCGGATACATCATGCCTTGATTTGTTTCCATGTGCCTTAGTGAAGTTATCTATGGAGCACCCACTCTGTGCTAGGCTCTCTGCTAGGTACTGGGGATATAGCTTGAAGAAGACAGTCACCATCATTGCCCTCATAGAGCTGATGGTCTAACAGGAGCCGTTCATCTGACAGATGAACGAGCAGTCATTCATCAGTGGAAATGAGCATTGCGAAGGAAAACTCTGCCAAGAAAGCTGACTAACAGGGGGTTCCGAGCTCATCTGGGAATCAGGAAAGGCTCCCTTGAGAAAGTGATATTTGAGATGGGTGTGGGGGATTCACCAAAAGGAAAGAAGGATGGGGTTTGGGGAGGAGTCCAGAAAGAAGAAACTGCTCTGGGAAGGCCTGAGGCAGAAGGAGCCAGTGAGTCAAGGGGCTTTAAAAAGGCCAATTGGCCAGAACCTGGAGAGTGAGGAGGCAGCAGGAGACAGGGCAAAGGAGCTGGGCCGGGCCCTGCTGTGTTCTGTGGGTCACAGGGGCAGACTTGGGTTTTCATCCTAAGAGAAGCTACAAGTCCTCAAAGAGGATATGATCTGATTTACATTTAAGGGCCACTCTGGCCTCTGTGTAGAAGTCGATTGCACAGGGCAGGACTGGAGGAAGGGATGCCCAGTTAGGACTCCGTTGTAATAGTCCAGGTGAGAGGATGGGCTTGGATTAAGGGTGTCAGACAAGCTGGAGGGGACTGGCTGGGTGTACGTTTCTGTGAGCCCAAGAGAGAGTTGTCGCATACATGCTCAGTCAATAGTAAGTGTCCTACAAATATCAGTCCTCATCCTTGTTGTTATGGTCCATGTATTTTGTTCGGAGGTGTAGAGATAAGTCACATAGCATCATTAAGTAAAGGGAAACAGCATTCTAGAGCAAGGACTGGAAAACCACACCTCGCCTGTGGGTCAAGGCTGGCCCGCTGCATACTTTTGTGAATAAAGCTTTATTAGAATACAGCCACGCCCCCCTTATTTCCATATTGTCTGTGGTTGCTTTCACCCAGTGAGTTGAGTAGTTGAAACTAAGACCACAGGGCTTGCAAAGCTTAAAATACTTACTATTTTACAGAAACGCTTGCTAATCCCCGTGCTAGATCATTACGCTTCCTGCTGATGAAAGCTGAATTTCCTGATGTTTTCTCTCTGGCTTTGCACATCCTGAGAGCTTCAGGGCTCCTCTCTCATTTCTGCCCTCAAGATAAAAGCAATTGCTGGTCTTCCTAGGCAAGAGAAGTGCTGTAGATAGATGGGTACAACCAGTTACATTCTATGTATTGTTGTGCTATAGGATCGATAAAAATAGGACATGAAGCCCACTGGTCCTGGCATTTTATCGTAGATTGATACTCTGGATGAATTTACTTAGGATACTTGGACCAGACCCGACAAAGTCTTGGTGGCTGGCAGGCACCAGCACTTAATAGAGGGTGCAGCCCATGGCTCTCAGAAGCTCCCAGCTGCCTGACGGCGGGGAAGCAGAGGCTTACCCTTGCCTGTGTCTGTTGAGGTGTCTGGACATCTTTGCTCCTATTAACAGCAGGCTGAATAGGTCAGGCTTGAAAGCATTTCTCAAAGTAAAATAGTGGGATTGGCAGCTACCAGGAATTTTAAAATGCTTATATCCAATAAGGCTTAAACAAGAAAAAAAAAAAAAAAAAGCATCCAATCACAGAGTTATTTTAGTTGATTTCCCAAGAAGTAATAATCATCAACTCCTATGGGCAATGGGAAACTTTGAGGGATAGACTCCTCAGCTTTATGTGACCACAGAGAGGTCACCTGTGGAGAGCACAGGGTTTGGTGTAGACGGTCTGGGCGCCACCACTCACCAGCTGTGTGAATTTAGGCCATTATCAGATTCTGCCAAAATCTTAATTTCCTCATTTGTGAAATGAGGAAAATAACACTAACCTCATAGGGGTGTTCCAACAAATATTTATTGAGTATCTACTAGGTAGTAGGGACTGTCCTTGCTTTGAAGAATAGAATGGGAATAATCAAATGGTGTCCACTATTACAGGGCTTATAGAGCAAGGGAAGGCATGAGATGTGTCCAGCAGATACAAAGCTCTCCATAAGTTTAGCTGCTATTGTCCCCCCAGAATTACCCATTTCACCAAATCATTACCTTAGACCTTCTTCAGTAACCCAGGTTTTCAGGCTTGTGGCCATCTGAGAATTGTACACAAACTCAAAAGTTGGACCATGGTCAGGAGAGTGAGGCACTCATCTCAAGTGCAAAATTTCAGGGGGCACCAAAAATCTCTAATTAATACAACATCCATAAAATTAAAAAACAAAGCAGGAGAATCCATGATGAACAAAATGTCACAACTTTAAATAAAAATGGAATCATCATTACCGAATTTCCCTTTTGCCTCAGGGTCCAAGATAACTTCACATAGAGCGTCACAAACTCATAGCCACAAATCCAAGTTCACTCATTCTGCTCTTGGGCGCGACCCACACGGTCCCAGGGTGCAGACACGTTTCCTCTCTTCTCTCTGAAGTGTAACTGTTAGCGAAAACTCCCAATTGCTAAGCATGCGTTGAGAAACTCCCTTTTTCCTCTCCTTCACATGCTTCAGAAATGGAGTTTTCGCTGTTCTGTTTTGTTGATATAAACCAGAGAGCTTCCCATTGTTATTGGCAGAGCCTGAGAAAGTAAAAACACATAAATAATTAAAATGGCACCCTGTCAATTTAGACATGCAGCCTCGGAGGCCTGTGGGCCTGGCAGGGTAGAGTCAGACGCTGTCAGCCAGGCCAACGGGGCCCAGAATTCAGACCTGAAGCAGGAGATCCTCCTCCTGCCAGATCCCTAGGCCTCAGTGGACCTCTTCCTCACACACACACACACACACACACACACACACACACGAATATTTAAATATTGGTGTTAGCCAGAAAACTGAAACTCACACTTCTAGGTGGTTAAAACAAGAAGAGCTAAAATGATTAGTGTCATTGAGGATATATATTCATACGGAAGTTTGAACAAATAAAGGAGTGCCTGTGTGTGTGCGTGTGTATCCGAGAGAGACAGAGAGAGAGATGTAGAAAACCCTCCCGGGAACCCAGCAGATCCTGTGAAGTCATCTGGCCCGACGGTAATGTGCTGCAGATGTGGTGGTTCAGAGCCAGCGAGCCTCTCGGCCGCTCCCCGATGCCCTGATGACAGTGAGCAACCTCCATCTTGTCATGGGCCTCACCACTGGCCGCAGCCACTGCCCAGCTTCATAGTTAATGCAGCCTGCAGGCCCAGTTCACTAGAAGGAGATTTACGGGTGTTAGCGTGTTCTGCTATAGATTTTGTTTCCAGGAGCAGAGCCTTCTGTGTTGCAGGCAGAAGAAAGGGGGTGTTCAATTCATCAAGTTGAGCTGCATGATAATGAAGAACATTCAAGCAGGTGAAGGTGCAGTACAAGGAACATGGGGCCCATTGGTTTTCCCATTTGTAAAGCGCACCCTAGAAATCAGTAGACGGACTGGGTGAATTATTTCTCTTGGCAAATACACGTGCGTTATTAGGTAGCGGCCACCTGCGGCTTACTGCGCCCGAAGCTTGGAGGGAAAGGGGTGAACACGTGAGTCCTGCCTTGCAGGCTGATGGAATGGTTGCCTGCCTGTGGATGATGGCACTTCTTGGGGAGATGGTTTGTGGAACCCGCTTTATGAATGGCACCACACCTTCTACATACACCACAATCCGGCCCGTGCGCAGGACTGGGAGTGGGAGGCACACGGCCTGGTTCTGCCACCCACCAACTCTGTGACCATAGGCCAGGGCTTCTCACAATGTGGGCCCTGACGGGCAGCAGCATCACCATCACCTGGTATAGCTTGTGAGAAATGCACGTTCTCGGGCCGACTGCAGACATCGTGAATCGGGAGCTTTATGAGCTCCCCACACACCCCCGCACGCTGTTTTAACAAGCCTTGCAGGTGATTCTGAAACATACTTAAGTGTAAGAGTCATGGCCTTTATCTCTTTGGTCTTATTCTCCTCACGCCCCAACATGGTAAAACTGGGATGTTATGGTCTAGCCACCCCGTTAAGTTGTGGGGATCAAATAAGCTGATCCAGGCACTTATAGGTGGCAAAGAACATTAACAAATTATTAATAAATAACAACTAATTATCACCAATGCAAAGCATAAAACATCTCTGAAGAAGATAAGCCACTCTTGGCAATGATTAGGGCTTTCTATTTCAGGAATGGTCTTCATCGTGAAGAATGTCAAGAAGTGCCCCCCATACAAGACCATATTTTAAATACCCACAGCATAATAAAACCCGTCACTCATCCTCACAGGGTTGGCGCAATCATTCAGCGTCTGGAATGGAAAGGACTTCAGGTTTTCAGACGCGCAGGCCCTGCAGGTGTGGGCACTAGGCCACGTTACTTCAGGCCAGACAAGTTGGAATCTTTTTCTCCGGAGTTCCTAAGAAAGGAGTGGTAGTAAACCCAAGAGGGAGGCATTCAGGGGGTGGTTAGGAAAGCTTCCCTATCATGTGAGAGGCAAATTAAATGTATAATGATGGATAGAAGAAAGAAATTTCTTTTTTTTTTAGGACATTGGGGAAAAATATTACATAGGTAGTTCATGAAAAACATCTCTTCTGTTAAGTGTTAAATCTAAAGACAGTACAGGGCACCTGGGTGGCTCAGTTGGTTAAGCGACTGCCTTCGGCTCAGGTCATGATCCTGGAGTTCCGGGATCGAGTCCCGCATCGGGCTCCCTGCTCGGCAGGGAGTCTGCTTCTGCCTCTGACCCTCCCCCTTCTCGTGTTCTCTCTCTCATTCTCTCTCTCTCTCAGATAAATAAATAAAATCTTAAAAAAAAAATCTAAAGCCAGTACAGTTTCAAAAAATAAAAAGAAATTTTCAGATAGGAATTCCCAAACTGACCAAATAAGGTCTCTTTCCCTTATCAGTTTCTCACTTTTACTTCTTTTATTGTGGCAAAATATGCATAACATAAAATTTACTGTATTAACTATGTTTAAGTGGTGTTAAGTACATTTGCTACCATGACTACTGTGCATCTCCAGAACTTTCTCATCTTCCCCAGCTGAAATTCTATCCCCATTAGACACTAACTCCCCATTTTCCTTTCCTAGCCTCTGACACCACCATTCTACTTTCTGTCTCTAGGAGTTTGACCACTGTAGGTGCCTCATATAAGAGCAATCATATAGTAGTCGTCTTTTTGTGATTGACTTATTTTACTTCCCATAATGTCTTCGAGGTTCATCCATGTTGTAACATACACCAGAATTCCCTTTCTCTTAAAGGCTGCATAACATTCCATTGTGTGTATAGACCACGTATTGTTTATCCATTCATCCATCGATGGAGAGTATTTTTACTTTCAGTCTGCTGTTTATGAACTACCTCAAAAGGTAGAGAATAACCAGGGCATCTAGAAAGCACTTAGCACCATGCTCAGAACCCTTATGTGCCCAGCAGATAAGCATTAGCATTATTTCATATGTCTCGAGTAAGAAATTCATGTTCACATGTGGACGTGCGGCCGGCCCCCTGGCATAACTGCTCAGCAGCTAGCCCCGGGGGTCCCTAACCCAGGCTGTTAGTCAGCAGGGGAGCTGATCGGAAGTCATGCATGCCCAGCTTGAGAAAGGGATGGAAAATGGGACTTAAGTGTTTGTCTAGAGAAAAACAAGTACGATCTGGGTCATATGACTGGTGATGTTAACTTTTATGTTAAGAAGCTCCGACAACAACATTTTGAAATACCAGAAATAATGACATCGTGGTGTAGACTTATCTGGCTAATGTTTACACGCATATGCCCAGCCTGGGTCCACTAAACAGTGACTCCAAGGCTATTGGTGTCAATGTGGATGATCCTCTTCTCAAACTAGTGGTTTATTGAAGCAACAGCTCCTGTCTTTGTACATGGTGAATCAATGCTTTGAGGATGTCGATGTTCAAAGTGCTCCATTTGGGAAGGAAGCGATTTGTTTTTGCTTTCTCCTTTGTTCCAAAATCTGCCTTATGAGGACCCTAATGAGGAGTGCAATTTTTGTTGGACCAAAAGGGAAGTAGCGAGGAAGCAGGGGCCACTGAGGGGCCGGCCGCGAGCGCGCCCTAGCTAGGATGTACGTGTGGACCAGTGACAGCAGCACTATCTGTGGAAGTGTGACACGAGTCTCTGTGAAACCTCCCAGTGGCCCCCCCTTGATAGGAAACGAAGCCGGCTGTCCCCACGCTGCGCCCAGCTCCCCCCCGCCCCCAAAGATCAGCTTCTCTACCCTTTGGCTCGCGTTGCAGAGTGAATAGGATGCAGGTGTTGTTAGTCAGGGTCTGCTTACTAAGCAGAATGAAAGGGGAGAAGAAAAGTTCAACTCCACATGTGCAAGAGAAGCGAATGGCTCCTGAGGTGAGAGAAGTCCTGGCCAGTGTTTGCGTCGGCCAAGCTGTGCGCTAGGTGGAATAGTTCATTAGCACGAGCTAGGCAGACAGCAAGAGGGTGATGAACATCATATTCACATCAACTCCGTAACCCAAGGGAACGGAGAGAGAGAGAGAGAAGAGAACCCTTTCCATCCCTGACAGGATTCCCAAAAGAGCATGTAGAAGGCTCTTTCCTCACTTCTCCCCCTAGAAATCATTTGCTCACTCTTTAAAATGCTTCTCAAACTCTAGCTCCTCCGTGAAAGCTCCCTGGGCCTGTCTGAACATCGAATCATATTATCTTCCCTATTCCAAATCCATTTACTTATATGGACCTCTACCCCACCGCTCTAGAATCTTGCTCACTGCATTGAAATTCTCCATCTCTCGGTCTCTCTCTGTCTCTCTTTCAGAAGACAGTGTCTCTGGCCTGGGGACTAGCAGTGTGTATGGTACACAGTCCGTAGTCAGTAATGGTTGTATGAATGGACAGTAAATTGTCATGTATATTCACTAAGACCATGCGGGATTTCCGAACTGGGCCATGGAAAAGGGTAGGTCCTGAACCCACCAGCATCTGTCACTCGTTCACAAGGATTAATTCAGCAGGCTAGCTGGCTCTCACCTGGCACTGACCAGAGGCCCCAAAAAAATGGGGCCAAGCAGAGGGAAGGACTTTAGACCTGGCCTGAGTTACCCAGGTCCGGAGGCACATCTTAGCACCCTGGATGGCCAGGGCCAAGTGCCAGCAGTGACCCCTCCTACAGCCCAGATAACCCCAGCTTCATTTTATCTGCCACTTTTCCAACAGAACTTTTCTTTGGAGCAATGCTCTTCATCCGGAATATGATGCAAGTCACAAAAACAAACCTCCTATGTAATTTTAAATCTCCCCCTATCTCCATTAAAAAAGAAAGGGGAACCGTCTTACACTGTTGGTGGGAATGCAAGCTGGTGCAGCCACTCTGGAAAACAGTATGGAGATTCCTCAAAAAGTTGAAAATAGAGCTACCATACGACCCAGCAATGGCACTACTGGGTATTTACCCCAAAGATACAAATGTAGTGATCCGAAGGGGTACATGCACCCCGATGTTTATAGCAGCAATGTCCACAATAGCCAAACTGGAAAGGGCCCAGATGTCCATTGACAGAGGAATGGATAAAGAAGATACACACACACACACACACACACACACACACACACACACACAATGGAATATTATGCAGCCATCAAAAGGAATGAAATCTTGCCATTTGCAACGACATGGATGGAACTGGGGGCTATTATGCTAAGCGAAATAAGTCAATCAGAGAAAGACATGTATCATATGACCTC
>NC_138373.1:59962165-60034207 GCF_054177405.1 Leptonychotes weddellii | reverse complement strand
GCGCCTGGGTGGCTCAGTCGTTAAGCGCCTGCCTTCGGCTCAGGTCATGATCCCAGCGTTCTGGGATCGAGCCCCGCATCGGGCTCCCCGCTCGGCGGGAAGCCTGCCTCTCCCCCCTCCACTCCCCCTGCTTGTGTTCCTCTCTCACTGTGTCTCTCTCTGTCAAATAAATAAATAAAATCTTTAAAAAAAAAAAAAAGAGCTAGGAGAGGAAGGGGTTGTGTGGGTGGTTACAGAAGACCAGGCACTTTAGCTTCTAGACCCACACCCCAGGCCCTGCTCTGCAAACCCACACACCACTTGCATCAAGAATAAATTGGAGTGGTTTTTTTAACTCTATGAATTTATTTAATTGGGTTAATTATTTAAGTTGAGAGACTAAATGCTTACAGTAAAGTATGTAAAGTGCCCTCTGCTTAAGTGTGCAGCTTGATGCGTTTTACATAGGTAATTGACCTGTAACCACCACCAAAGCTACACACAGGACATTTCCAGCACCTCAGAAGCCCTCCATACTCACTAGCTCTCTCTGCAAGTGTCCATTATTAGCTTGACTTCTGTCAGTATGGATTAGGTTTGCCTATTTCTTTTTTTTTTTTTAAGATTATTTATTTATTTATTTATTTGAGAAAGAGTGAGAGAGAGCATGAGCAGGGATTGGGGGCTGGGGGGGTAAGGGCAGAGGGAGGGGAAAAAACAGACTCTCCGCCAAGCAGGGAGCCCAGCACAGGACTCGATCCCAGGACCCTTGGATCATGACCTGAGCCTAAGGCAGACGCTTAACCTACTGAGCCACCTAGGCACCCTGCCTATTTCTTAACTTTGTATAAATGGAATTGTAAAATATGTTCTCTCTGTGTCCTCTCCGTGTCCCTTCTGTGTTTTTATCATTTAATATTGTGGGTGAGATTCATTCACACTGTCACAGGACTAGGTTGCTTGTTCATCTTTATTGCTGTGTATATTTCGTTGCATGGATATACAATAATTTAGTTATCCATTTTGTATTGTTTCTAGCTTGGGGCTATTCTTACACATCTTTTGGTCAATACTTTGGGCATAGACTGAGGAATGGAATTACTGGGTCATAGGGCTCTTGTATTTGTTTTAATAGATACTTCCAGCCAGTTTTCTAAGTTGGTTGCACCAATTTACATGACCACAGGCAGAGCAGGTAGTCTGCGTTGCTCCACATCTCAGCAACACTTTCTATTGTCAATCTTTTAAAAAAATTTATACCGTTCTGGTATGAGTGTACAGATACTACATTGTGGTTTTCATTTGCATTTCTTTAGTGACTAATGAGATTGAACACCTTTTCCTATGTTGATGGCCACTTGGATATTTTCCTCTAGTATGCATTCAATATTTTTGTAATATTTCTTTGGGTTATCTGCCTTTTTCTTACTGATTTGTAAGATTCTTTATGTATTTTAAATCTGAGTTTTTTGTTGGGACATGAATTGCAAATATATTCTCCCACATTGTGGCTTGCCTCTTCGTGTTCTTAGTGATAGCTTTTAATGGACAGAAATCTTTAATTTTAATATAGCCCAATTTTTTTATTTTTAAGTCAGTTTTCTTGTGCATGCTTAAGAACACTTTGCCTACCCAAAATCATGAAGATATTCTGCTGTATTAGCTTGTAGAACTTTGACTTACCTATCATAATTAAATCTAAAATCCAACTGGAATTGGTTTTATTAATCACATAAGGGAGGGAGAAAATTGATTTCTCCCTTACATGATCCAATACCCCCAGGCACAACTGATTGGATAGAACATTCTTTGCTACTGCACTGTCATAAATCAAGTGACCATGTAGGCGATGATCTGTTTCTGGACCTCCCATTCTTCTTCTGTGCTCTGTTTTTTCTTCTTGGGCCAACACCATATTTTCTTAATTATGTAGCATTGTAATAAACTTGATATTTGATAGTGCACATTTCCCAGCTTTGTCCCTCAAAACTGTCTTTGCTATTCTTGGCCCTTTGCCCTTCCATGTAAAATTTAGAATCAGCTGGTGTTTTAAAATGGAATTGCATTGAATCTACTGGTTCAGCTTGGGGAGAATTGGGGAGAAAATTGTAGTCTTTGTGATATCCAATCTTTGTCTCAATACATTGACATGAGATATCCCTCCATTTATTTAGGTTTTCTTGAATTTCTGTCAGTATTTTGTAGTTGTTGGTGTAGAGATACTGAATACCTTTAGTTCCTAGATATTTGACTTTTTAATTCTATTGTAAATGTCATTTTAAATCTAATTTTATAATTGTTTGTTGCTATAAATACAATTGAGTTTTTAAAAAAATTAAAATCCAATAACCTTAAGAAATGCACTTATTTATCCTAATAGTTTAATTGCTATGTTCAAAATCATAATGCCTGGCAATAATAAAAGTATCATTTCTTATAAAAGTTATTTATTTATCAATTTGTTTTTCTTGCCTTATTGCACCTGCTAGGACCTCCAGTAACAGAATGAATAGAAGTGGTGAGAGCAGACTTCTTTGTTTCCTTCCTCATGTCAGAGGGAAATATGTCAATATTTGACCATTGATTGGAATGTTTGCTGGTGGGATTTTTAGAGTTACCCTTTAGCATATAAAGGAAGTTCCTGGGGTCCTGGGATCAAGTCCTACATCGGTGGGCTCCCTGCTCAGTGGGGAGTCTGCTTCTCCCTCTCTCTCTGTCCCTCCCCCACACTCGTGCTGTCTCACTCTCTCAAATAAATAAAATCTTAAAAAACAAAACAAAACAAACAAACAAACAAAGACATTTCTTCAGAGTGCCTGGCTGGGTTGGTTGTTAGAGCATGTGATCCTTGATCTCAGGGTCGTGAGTTGGACCCTGAGCCCCACGTTAGGTGTAGAGATTACTTTAAAAATATATAGATAGATGATAGATAGATAGTGAGAGAGAGAGAGGGACATTTCTTCTACTACATGACTTGAGAATGCAACCCAAACACTTTATCTGGGGTAGATGAAAAGCTGGCTTGTGGTGGGCTTATTGAGAGATGCTCTTGACATGGAGAGGCACTATAAGACTCTTCAAGGAGTACTTTTGACTCTACATGATCCTCACTTTATGCTCTAACTTTAGACCCAAACTTCTAAGTAGGATGTCATTCCATTGTAAGAACCCTCTGCTGCTCCTGAGATTACAAAAAAGATGGATGGAATTCAAGGCATTTTGGAAATAGAGGCATGCATGTTGCCATTCTTGGGAAGACAGGCATGAATGGCCACGCAAGGAGTGAACCCAGATGTAAGGGATGTGGTCCATAAAATTTACATGGTGAGTAACAAAGAGTCCCCAAATTGGTGCCTTAAGGAAGACAGATGCCTATTTCCCACTCATCAACAGTCCCCACACTGCGAGACCAGCTCTATGAAATAAATTATAGCTTTGATCCTTACTGACAAGGACCCAGATGCCTGTCTTGTGACCCCGCCATCCTAGGGTACTGTCCTTGGCTACAAGACTGAAGCCAGATCATGAAATGTCACTGAGGGGGAAAGAGGGTCCAGGGCAGCAAATTCCTTCTCGAGCAAGTGAGGCAGGAGTGGCGCATACCTCTTCTATTCACATTCCATGGATGACAACTAGCTATGTGGCCACACCCAGCCACAAGGAAGGCAGGGATGTGTATATATGACTTCAGTTGTGGGGTCATGTACCCAGAAAGAAGGGGAGAGCAGATTGGGGTGGGAGAACAGTGACCTGTGTTTACCCAATGAGGAATTCCAGTTCTGAAGTGGTGACTCTCCACTTAATGTGTTAATTAATCTCCAATTAATGTGGTTTTTAAAATAATCTCTCTAGATTGTACTTGATATCCTCAAACTTTCCACATATTCCTTGATTTGGCGCCAAAGATTGTTTAAAGACAGGCATCTACCTTTTCCCAAAACACAGTCCTGGGGGAAAAGAGTAAACCATCTGAGGGCTCGGGTTGTTTGAGAGATGAAGGAATGCCAACTTGGTAGGTTTAGGGACCTCCCTAGCAACGCTGGGAATGTTCCTAACGGCAGCACAGAGCTAGGACTGTGGGAATGCCAACAATGGGCAGCCTGACATTTTTTCTACCTCCCTGAAGAATTTCTGTGCTGAGGGAATTCATTACCTTCCCAATTTCCTCCTCTTCCCATCTCTAACAGTTAGTCAGAGCTAAGTGTTCATAACGCAAAGGCCCAGGAAAAATAATAAAAAAGAACAAAGGGGCTCCCCCTGCCGTGGGTTTTTGGTTCAGGTACCTGAGCAAAGTCCACAGACCTACACCTGGCTGGGCTGAGGAAAGGAATAGAAATGAGCCCTCCCCTTACCTCCCGGGCAGCCTCAGGAAGAGTAACCAAAGGAAGGGGTCTGTGGAGGAACAGAGGGCAGAGGTGAGGCAGAGGGAGAGAGCAGGACCGGCACAGCCTAGCCCTGAGGCCTGTATTTCCTATGGGGAACGTTGGTCCCGGTTCCACCCACAGCCAAGACTCCCTTAGGCCAGGTGAAGTAAAATGTCAGTGAGCCTGCTCACCATTCTCCCAAAGCCAACTCTCGTCCCATCCTCGGCCATTGAGAGTACCCAGAGGATGGGAGAAGGAGAGGTGTGTCCAGCATGTGATGGACAGAAGTCTGGCCCAGCAGAACAAACATTCACGTCTGATCCAGACACCCAGAAGTTCTGATGTAATGCGTCTGGATGGAGACATCAGCATCAGGCTTTCTAAATGTGTAAAGCTTGGCGGACCTCAAGTGATCTGTTAGCCCATTGAGAAAAGGTGGGACATTTTAAGGATCAGGAAACCATCTTGAAAGTGAGATGATTTGCATAAGATCACCGCAGACTAGTCATTTGATTCTTGTCCAGAAACCGCAATTTAACTGCCCGGTGGAGGAAAAAGAGAATGTTTTTTGGGATGGATTCGCAGGTTGTCCCTGCCTGTGTGGTTTGTAGGGATAATATGGTTTCATTTTACTCTTGCAAAAGGGACTGAGGGAAGGCCATCTGAGTACCCGGGGCCCCACCTGTGTTCCCCGTGCGCCACACGGGGGTGAGCCTGCGTGCAGGGGAGTGAGGACATCCAGTCACTGCTTTACGTGTTGCCAATGCGTGAATATTTGTGCCACATGGTTTTGGTCTCTCCAGGAAGCTCAGCTGTTAGACATTTGTGTCTCGTTTTTTTCTTGTCTGGCATAAGGCAAGGCTCTCTCCACTGTGGAGAATCCAGCTCTCCCCTTCTGCTCTCAATCACTCACCGCCCCCTTCCCCCAAGAACATAGCACCTCGGGGCCCGAAAGCAAGCTGTGTGGTGCAGAGCACGGGACATCTGAACCACCAAACCAGGTTTGAACCAGAATGTTTCCTACCTGAGACTTCTTGTGGCCATCAGAGGACATTTGTGTACAATTATGGAAATAATTTTGTGTTGTAGAAAGACCCAGCACAGCAGCAGACCTTCATGAAGACTGGGGCCGCTGATTTGTAGACAGAGGACACTTCCCACAACCGCCTGAGGATGTCTGTAGCCCTGGCAACTGCTGCTACACAGACAGGGGAAAGAGTTAAGCTAAGGAATGCCATCACCTTTGGAGTGTTAAAGCAGGGCCAAGTGTTGTGCCCACGCATCATCACCCCCCCCCCACGCAACACAGCTCACCACAACACACGTGCAACACACACGCAACACATGTTCTTGCAACACACGCTCATGCAACTCACAGTACGCTCCCGTGCACTCACACCCGCACCCGAGTTGCTCCTGAGGGACCTCACTGAGCTTTTGCAGTAACCAGCCAGCAGGGGACAGCATTGCAAAGGCTTTGGAGGACCAGGACTTTGCATCCAGAGGCAACCGGCACCGAGGATTCAGTTTACAACGGGCACCTGTTGATTGTCTGCTGTGGGCCAGGCATTGTGCGGGGTGCCGCGGGGCAGGGGGCGGGGGGAGGGCAGCAATGAAGACAACAGGAACGTCTCTTGCTTCGAGACTGAGCTTCCTTCTGAAACTCTCACTCGTGTGGCCCCCCCGACTCTGCGGCAGGCATGGGGTAGTAGAGTTGCGCCTTGGATCCAGCCCTGCACTCCACAGGTGTGTGAGATTAGGCAAGCCCCTTTTCTGGAACATCAAGTGGCTGATAGTGCAGTGGCATCCGGTAGAAATTCAATGCGAGTGATGAATGCAAGCCACACTGATGACTGTAAATTCTCTAGTAGCACCTTTGAAGTAAAAGGAACAGGTACAATTAATTGTAATAGTGTATTTCATTTAACCCAATATATTAAAATAACATTTCAATGTGTAATACAAAAATGCTGAGCTATTTTACATTTGTTTTTTGCACGAAGCCTCCCCACCTGGGGTTTGGTTTCCACTTACAACACATCTTGGGACAGGCCACATCCTAGGTGTTCCATTGGCACAGTGGCCCGTGGTCACCACGCTGGACGGGGTGGCCCGACGCCTTGCAGGGCGTTAGAATCAGCTGGAGAGCTATTAAGAAATCACCCATGCCTCAAACCACACACAACAAACAAATTCGGAGCCCAGGCTGCCTTGGATCGCTTCTATTTTGTCAGAAGCCTGCGGTGATCACCAGATGCCAAATGCCAGCCTAGCCCTCCCTTTCCCCCTTTCTAGCGTGTACGCTCATCCTTCCCTACACACACACACATGCACACACACACAGCCACGCACAAATACACACGCACATACACACAAATATATACACTCACAGGTACACACACAATGTTTGGAACCTAAAGTTAGAGGTTCATCAGAGTTCCCTTTATTAAAAAACACAAAACAAAGGGATGGATGAGAGAATCAGACTCCCGCATTTTTGCCCAGCTGGCCTCTCAGGCCCTATTCTGGGGTGCCCGTGGCTCTGGCCACCGTGTCCCCCCCCCCTCGGAGAGCCCCACGCTGTGCTAGGCAGACGCCCCTCCTCTGCTTCTGCGCTGGCTGCCTCTCATCGCTGACCCCCCCAGGCCCGTCAGGGGCCGACTACTTTGCTGCCGAGGAAGCTGCGAGGGCCAACCACTGCCCTCTCCTTCCTGGGCTCAGCCCCCGCCCTGGCCCCTCCCCTGTGCCGATAGGCTGGGGTGGGGGGTGGTGGCGATTTTCAGGGTCCCCGGGCGTTTCCGGGGCGGAGAGAGCCCCGCCTCCGGGCACAGGTGTCCAGGCGCGGGGCTGCTGCAGCCCCGGGGAGACCATGCAGAGGGGGATGGTTGAGGGAACCCCCGTGTACTTTGGCCCCTAGGGCAAGAGGATAAGAAAGCAAAATCCCACTGATAGCCTTTGTTGTCTGTAGGGAAGTGCACAGTAATGTAAAAGCAAGCACGCATGTAACCCCTAGTCACCCCATCCAGGTTGGGGAAGAGAAGAGAGGTTTGGCGCAGGTGTCTTCACGTAGGCTTTAGATGGAAGTGTCCTCTGCCATGATGTCAGCGGGCCCTGGAAATGTCCCTAACACTTCCAGAGCCTCTGGTGCTTCACTTGCAGAATGGGAATGAAAACCCTGCGGTGCCCGGCGCTCAGGGGTTGAGGAGGCTGCAAAGGACTGGCTCACGCTGGTTCAGCACGGGGAGGGCCTGGGACCGTGGCCTTCCTTGGAAGCTAGCCAGCAAGCCAGCCGGTACCGCGGGGGGGGGGGCGGGGCGGGGGGGGCGGGGACAGGACTCTCAGGTCAGCGATGATGGACTGTGCTGTTCACGCCTCTAGCCCGGGGCAGGGGAGCAGCGTTTCTTACGGCCGTCCCCAAGCCCCAGCTCCCCCAGGGCAACATGAGGCCTGCCCCGGCGCTCTGGAGGCCCCCCGCGTTGAGAAGGGGCCATGAGCCCACCGAGCTTTGCCCCAGAGGGACACACTCTCCGCGTTCTCCTGCGCAGTGAACAGACCTGCCTTAGGCCGAGACCCCGGCCCCTGTCTTGCCAGGCTGTTCGCTCTGCAGACACCCTTGGAAAGCTGGTCCTGAGCAATGTCCAGAACAAAAGCAGTCAGCTCTTTGGGGGCACAAGGGGCAGAAGGGCAGGAGACCCGTGGAGAATTGTCTCCCCACGGAAGTGCTGTGTGAAGGGCGAGCGCTGTGCGCACAGAGGGTCCTGCTGCATTTACTCGGACAATTGCCTGGCGGGGAGGGAAGGCGAAGCAGAGATCACCGTTTGGCCGCTTCTCTGGCTCGGGAGCCTGGGGTAGGAAGAGGTTAAGTATTTGCCCACGGCCACCCAGCCCCTTGGTGAACTGCCATGTCTAACACTGAGAAGTCTAGACTCCAGGCCACTGGCAAGACGATCTCCCATTCATTCGTCCCCACTACAATCTACAGATTGTAACACCCGGGAGCACTCAGCAGTCACGGCCGTTAGAATATTCTGAAGCTTCCAAGGCTGAGCTCATTTGAAAACAGGTGATATGGGCACGAAATAACTAGGCTCTGTTCTGGGTTAATCAAAATGATTCCTGGGGCTGCCCTGACCTGCCAACTTGGGCGTCAGAGGGCTAGGAGGGAGCTCACAGATACCCAAGGGCAGTCAGGCCCGGGGAGGGGTGCGGGGGTCTGAGCTGTGAGCCTCCTGAGCAGGAGGCTCCGGGGAGGAGGGGGAGCAGCATGGCTGTGGGGCGGGGGTCAGCCGGCACCCTCACACCCACACACCCGTCTCCGCTCCGTCCTCAGGGGCCCGGCCCCGAGGGGTTCCTTCTGTGCTGAGAAGGTTGCCAGGCTCAAGAGGTCGTGTGGCCTGGGGCTGAGGTCTCTGCTTCCACAAATGTGGTGCCCTGGAGGGGCTCTCGCTGTGCCCCCGAGGGGAAGGGGTTTGTGCAGGGGAAGCAGCCTGCGGGCTCGGTCTCTTCAGGGGGCGCTTGCCCAGGGAGGGCCTCTTTCCAGTCCACCAGTGTGACGGCCCATAATCACCGGTTGAACAGGCACTGGGACAAACCCTTCGAATGCATCATCCTCACGAGACCATGTCTGTGGTGACAGGCTCTGGTCACACGTGTAAGTCACATAGCTCAGTTCATCAAAGGCCCATCCACGTAGGGTTCCAGCCAAGGCTTGTGGGCTCTCTGCACATTTCCACAACTAAAGTAGGGGGCCAGGAGCAGAGTCCCTTAAAAGCCTTTCCTCTGCGCCGGCCTGTCTGGGCAAAGTTCCTCAGCCTACATCTGTAGATGAGCTGCTCTGTGGGCTCTGTTTGCAGGAAAAGCTGCCCCATCGTCACATCCAGGAGGGAAGGGGGCGCCCAGCAACTCTGTCCTTGGCATGAACGTACGCTGCCCTCTAGTGTTCAAAGAGCAGCGGGACACCTCCTCGGCTCTGGTCGCACAGGGTGGCGGCCCCTGGCCTTCCCTGGAAGGGCGGAACAGAGCCCCCACTTTCCCACTCAGAAGAATGGGCCCCTTCCCAGCGGGCTGTGTCACCCTGACAGCGAGCCCCCCGCCAGCCACCCTCTGCAAGCTCAGCTCTACCAGAAGGGATTTTTCTCTAACAGGGACTCTCCTATGCTGTTGGCCACAGTCACCTCAGAAGCTCTTTATCCCAATGGCTAATGGCAAGTGTTGATATTGAACTATTTTCAGCTTCGATTCCACATGACACCATCTCTTTTAGAAACCTAGCTCCAAAGACAATAATCTGTATGCTAAGGAATACAGCAACTCCTCATGTTAGGATTTTAGAAAAATGTTCGAGAGTACAAAAACCAGAGGAGCCCTCTAATGATCTTTTGGCCTTTGAAGAAGTGTAAGAGGACAAATCTGAGTTCAACTTGACCTCCAGGAATAAATGGGGGTGAGGGTGCGTGGGGAGACTTCCCACAGCAGCAGTCCTAGGTTAATCTAGCACTCATGTTTCCAGAGCAGGTGCAGGGTCAAAGGGCAGAGACACAGTCGCTTGAGTACACTCCATCTCCAGAACATTCTTGATATTCCTGAAGGCCCTGACATCAGGTACATGCTCCCCTCGGATGCAATGTGGTACGTAGATCAAAACTGTAATGCCCAAGTCCCAGTCCGCAGCATTGCCATTGTCCTGCTGGGTAACAAGCGACCACAGCCTCTTCAGGAATGTACCCAGGGAGTGTTTGCTTTTCTCATGCGTCTGTGGGTTAGCTGAGCTGACCCTACTTTAAGCTGTGGGTCTTCAGGTTGACTGGGGTGGCCCGCCTCTCCATGTCTCTCATGTTTCCAGAATGAGGGGGCTGCCTAGGGCATATTCTCCTGACAATGGGAGAAGCACAAGAGGGAATACCCAACCATGTGAGCACATTTCAAGCCTCTGCTCAGATCACGTCTGCTGATACATCATTGGCCAAAGCAGGCCATGTGGCCAAACCTCAAATCAATGGCAGGGATTTATTCTCTGCCCTCAGAGTGTGCATTGGGGAGGGGGGAGTGGAGATTAGAGAATAAACATTTGTTCAACTGTAATCCAAACAGTTACACCCCTTTGGACCCTAAAGTTCCCTTGCCTTAATCAGTGTGTAGAATACACAGAGCCATGTGGAGGTACATGCGGGGCTGACTGGCTGGTGGGTGACCTCTTGCTCTGCGCCAGCTTCAAGCAGGAGGATTTATTTATGACCGATTGCTGCTCTTCATAAAGACCACTCAAGAATAGACAAAATTATGCAGGCCAACTTGGCAAAGGCTCTGGGATGGTCCAATTTCCTTGGGCCGAGGGTTCTCCATCCAGGCAGGTGCTCAGGATTGTCAAAGTGTGGAGACGCTACTCTGTGAGGCTCCTGGTTCTCATCCCGAGCTCACTGCTCAAACTGGGCATGAACAAGGCAGATTGGAGAAACCTGCTGCGGGAAACCACGTTTTATTTGCATTAAGAAGATGTTTTCTCTCTACTGTATATGATAGCAGGATCTATGCAATGGTTCTGTGACCTTGAAACTTCTCTGGAATAAGAAAAAACCAAAACCCTCCACAGGTACCATCCACTGGAGGTACCCAAACTTCATAAAGATGGTCTATTGTAAATGAAATAACAAATTCTGCAAACTTCAGCTTAATTTTTCTTCATCGTTCAACCTTACCTATGTGGGGCGGATCTGAAACAGAGATAATATGGGTGCAATTATAACTCTGACAGGGAATCGTCCATGGAACAGACGTTTTTAAGAAAGACATTTAAAAATAGTGGTATACAGAGTGCAGCGCAGCGGCGTGATTTAAACACAGTGTTCTGTCCAAGTTCGTGCACGCAGGGCTTCCCGAAGGCAGAAATGACTCTCCTGACAGCTTCCACGTGTTCTTCCAGAGTCAGAGACCAAAACAGCAGACCCCATGGCAAAATTATGAAGCTGTCTGGATGAATCCTCCCAGGCCTCAGGCTGACATGTCTGCTGATAGCGACCACATGTTTCCCTTTGCTTTCTGACTTCTTTGCTCAGGTTCAGGGTCAGGCATCCAGGATCAGTGCTCTCTGTCAGGCGCCTTTTAAGAAGAAATCCCTTTCTCCTGTTAAAATGGAAATTAATCTTTTTTTTTTTTTTTAAAGATTTTTTATTTATTTATCTGAGAGAGAGAATGGGAGACAGAGAGCATGAGAGGGGGAGGGTCAGAGGGAGAAGCAGACTCCCTGCCGAGCAGGGAGCCCGATGCGGGACTCGATCCCGGGACTCCAGGATCATGACCTGAGCCGAAGGCAGTTGCTTAACCAACTGAGCCACCCAGGCGCCCCAAAATGGAAATTAATCTTATATCAGTTGTTGACACAGGCTCATCGAGTGGTTAGATTTCAGAGTGACATCAGGCAACAATCACATCGACCAGCATTGGATCTTATCCCTAGTTGTAATAAAAAGTATTGTCCGGTATTGAAAGGATGTAGGCCTGCGCCAAGAGGAGTGGGGACCGGGGCTGTCACTTCCTGCTGACTTACATAAGGTCGGATGTGAGGGGAACCGGATGGGCCCTGGAGAGAGTGAACTGGGAGAGAGGCCAGGTGGGATCTGCCGGCTTTCTCCAGCGGGGGTCCTTCCCTTGGCCCGTCCTCAGGGCCCACCGTCAAGACAGGGGAGGGCCAGCCCGGGCTACACGGGGAGGACAGACTCCACAGCCAGCCGTGCGAGAGGGTGCAGCCTGCTCAAGCCCTCTGCCCACCTTCCCTGCATGCCCGGGACAGAGCTGGGACCTTCTCTGTGTTGCTAAGTCTCCACGGCCCTGAGTGTCCCTCCCCAGCAAGCCCCCTTGCCCCATCCAAATCCCAGAGTCCCAACTACCCCCGCATTAAAGTGGGCAACTCCGGCCCCACCTCAGGATCCAGTTCAATTCACTGCCCATTATTTCTTCTCTCTCTTTTTAAACCCTTTCTTTTTTTTTTTCCCACGCAACAGCAATTTGCTATAGAAAACACAGATAAACAGTGTGTGCATCCATACATCCATACCCATAATCCCAACTCCAGAGACAACAATGGTTAACGTCTCAGTGAAAACATGCCCAGGCTTGTTTTACATGTTGGCTGCACTATGGTGTTGACTCCCTGCTCTCCAGAAATACAACGGAGGACCTAGTAGCCTCTCCTCCTCCCTTCCAACTTACTTCTGAAGGTTTACTGATAACCTAGGTTGTCAAGATGTGCAAGGAACTGTGTTAGGCCCTGTGGATTCCCAAGACAGACACAACGCAAAACAGACACAACGCAAACCCTCAGGTGCTTGTCACCTAGGACTAAGGGGCAGTGACATCTGACACTCTAAGTTGGCTCCATCACGGTCATTACGGTCAGTGCCTTACAGGGGAAATGCATCCCAGAGCTACCCAAACTGTCTTAGTCCTCTCGGGCTGCTCTCATGAACGACCACAGACAGGTGACTTATAAACAACAGGAATTGATGTCTCAAAGTTCTGGAGGCTGGAAGTCTGAGGTCAGGGGGCCAGCATGGCAGGATGAGGGCCCTCTGCTGGGTGTTAGACTTCTTGTGTCCTCAGATGGCAGAAGGGACAAGGGAGCCCTCTGAGGTCTCTTTTATAAAGGCCACAAAATCCCATTCAAGAGGGCTCTACCCTCTTGACCCTATCATCTCCCTAAGTCCCCACCTCCCAGTATTATCACCTTGGCCATTAAGCTTCAACATACAGATTTTGGGGGGACACTTTCAGACCATGCCATCCCCTCATGTGGCCACGTCAGGGAAGCTGTGGCAGGACTGAGGCTTCATCTGAGAAATGAAGGGCGAATAGACATTGTCCAGGAAAGAGAAGGGGCTCCAAGCTAGGAAGGACAGTAAAAAGCTCTGATATCTGCCCTATTGAATTGCTTCTGAAGACTCCAGAAGAGTTTCCCCAAATGTCTATGGGATGACGGACACGGAAATCATATGCCAACTCGTTAAAAAAGAAGTGTCCTAGTTTTCACGCCAGACACCCTAAATCAGCCTCTTTTTCTCTTTTAACAAGTTCCAGGCATTGGGATACACACCTAAGTTTGAAAGCCACAGCCTGGGGGTCTCTCCTTGTGCAGATGGCCTGCGTGCTCCTGGAGCACAGGCTGGTCATTCCAGAACCATCCCCACAGGCCCCAGCTGGGCAGAGAGGTGTTCGTGGAGCCTGGGAGAGGGAGTGAAGGTTAGTTACTGCATCTCATCAACCGTATGGGCACATCTCTGTCTCACATCTTAACATCTCTGAAATAGGGATGAACTTAATAATTTAACTGACAGCATTTTCTTCCAAACAAATAATGGCATGTCTCCTAGGTTTGTCAAAATACGGTGGTCATCTTTCCCCACTGCCCCCTAGCCTCTCTTCCCTTGCTTAGCCTAGCACACTCACCCAATCCAAGCTCAACATTTCCTGCCCTCTTGGGAAGACCCACCAGCGAGAGTACTCCACGCCCTTCAGAATGTTCTCCACCATGCTGTTAGACCGCATGAGCAGTGCCACCTGCCACAACTTTCTCCCCCTGACATCTTTAAACGTTTTCTTGTGGTTCCTGTTTCATTTTTGCCTTTAGTCATGAAGGCTGACAAAAAAATAAGTTTCTGGGGCACATCTTCTTCGGTAGAGATATGTCTATAAATACAAATCTCCATAACCAGGAAAGGGGTTCAGGGACCTTTCCTTGCATTGTTTACAGGCTGAGATCATTAACCAGAAAGACAGGATTTTCTGCTGTAAGACCTCCTATCGGAACTGCTCAGAGATCTGTTCTTGTTCCCTTGTGGTAAACTGTAGGACTTCTAAGGCTGAAAGTGTCTGTCTTGGGCAGGAAGGTGTTGGCATAAGCCCTTCTCAGGACCTCTCCAGCACGGATGCAGGAGCCCATGCTGCTCCATGCATCTCTGTGGCCGTGGCCCCCAGCCCTCCCTCCACCCCAGGCTCACCCCCCAGCTGCCCCTCTCCCCCGGCAGTGGGGGGGGTGCTTTCTCCTAAAGACTGTTGGGACCTCAATGAAGACAGTCCAGAGTTCAGCCTGTAGCTGTGGGCAAAAGGCGTGATGAGTGTCCACAGAAGTGTGGACAAGGAAGAACACAGTCTGTTGTCTCAGAACCCAGAAATCTGGTATCTCCACTTCTTTGTTGGCCATTCACCTCTCTTCACATTTCCTTGTTGTAAGTACCAAGAGCACGGACATGGAAAAAGTCATTTCCTTCACCTGAGCATGCATCTGCTAGAAAGCAAGGGTTTGCATCTATCAGACCCTAAGATTGCACTGCAGAGATAGCTGCTTACAGCTGGTCCTTTTGGCTTCATGGTTGCTCCTTTCTTGGATTAAAGGCACTATTAAAAACTCTCCATTTGGGGCAACATGTTTAATCTTTCATGAGAATAAATCTTCAGTGCTGCTGTGGAGTTCTGTCGCAGAGCTTTCCACGGAGACCTGGAAGGCACACGACTGCTCTGTATCGTGGCTGGTGAGCACCTATCCACCCTGGGGCTAATAATGCCTGTAGGTGGTTGAACTGCGGCAGAGGCTGCTGGTTGCCAGTCAGTAACTCTCGTTCCTCTCTTTATTACTAGTAGAACTTTGATTTTATTCAGACCCATGATAGTGCCCAGTCAAAAAGCTTGACCACGTCACTGAGTTCCAGCAAATGGAATATAAGCAGAAGGGCGTAAGATGCCCTGGAAGTCTCTCTAAAGGAAAGCTAACTCATTTGGAAGGAGCATTTTTCCTCTTGTCAGATACCTGGAAAGTGTTGAGATGGCTGTCAGCCTACTAGCCATCCTGGACCATAAAGTTACCTTGAGGATGGAAGCCACCACGAGAGAGAAAGAGTCTGGAACAGAAAGATACAAGGAGTTGGCTCCCAAATTGCCATGGTGTTGATGTTGCAGGATTTCTTTTCCTCTGGTGCCCATGGTTCTTGGTCACACTGCTTCAAAGAATGAAGAGGTGGACCAGACAAAGAGTAGTGGGCAGCAAAGGAAAGTTGATTGAGCAATAGTACAAAGCTCCCGGAGAGGGTTACCATGGAGTTTTTAAGTCTAGCGGTTTTGATGGGCTTGTTGGTGGGCTGTTCTAATCTGATTAACCCTCCATGAGCCTGTCACCCAATCAGGTTTTTGTCATCTACCTATCACGTGGGAAAGAAAAGGGTGGAGGGCTCCTTCCAGGGTGGTGTAAAATCCTTTCAAGGGTGGTTTCGTTTTAGGGCATGAGACAGGGGTAGGGCCTGTCCCTGCCTGCCTTTCTTCCAACTATCCTTCATTACTGACCCGCTGGCCCTGGACTGCCTGCCTCTGGACTCCTTAGAAATGTGAGAGAAATCAGCTTCCATCTCATTTAGGCCACTGTTGTTTCTAATTTTCTGATGTAAGCTGCTGAATCTGATCTTAACAAATGCATTTGGGATTGTAAGCTGTTACCTTTGGATTTCCTAGCTGGAGGATCATTGTCTCATCCTCCTGGGAGGCAGCAAGCTAAGCTGAACAGCATGGATTTTAGGTTTGAATCCCTCTCTGCTGCTAGCCACATGCTGCTTTTTATCTCCTCTTCTCTGTACCCGTTTGTCTTTCGAAAAGTGATATGCGTTAAATTAGTGCATACAACATACCTGTCACACCATAGAGACCCAACGATGTTAGTTTCCTCGTCTTCCCCTCATCCCCGTGTTGAGCATTTTATTTTAAATACTCAAAAGAAACAGGTAATGCATGTTTGAGTTTATTTCTCCACAGGCCGACCCTGCCATCGTTAAGTGGAGAAACACCAGCAGGGTTAGGCTAGGTAAAAATCACCACCGTGACGGCAGCGGGAGTGCAGGACAGAGGGAACTTGCCAAGCCAATGGAGTCTCCATGTGATCTGGCACAAACCTTCTCTCACTCAAAGCGAAGCTAGACTCTCCGGCTGAAAACAAACCAGAGGCCCACTGGACCTGGGAGGGCTGATGCTCCCAGTTTTCCATGGTGCTGTTGTCCCCCGAAGGCTGAGCACCGGGGTGACTGACAGCATTTCCAGCCTGTGGAACACAAGCTGACCACCTGGGGAGAGATTTGTGTGGGGGGTAGAAGCAGAAAGGCCGACTTAGCTGGCGAGGCACAAATATCTCCAAACCTAAGTGCATTTAAAAGGACCCCGAGCAGGCAAGTTGTGAGAAAGACGCTCTCTATGGACATTGTGGATGAATGCTTTTGGGCTGCCAGCCAGGCTCATAAACACCCAGTGCCCTGCTCTAACATAAGAAAAATAGGCTTGGGAGAATTCAATATTGTCAGGCTCTTGGCTGGTTCTGAAGTATGGCAAGGGGGAGAGAAGTAAGAGAAGTTACTGGAATGGGGAAATGGACCACCCTGGTGAGAGAAATAATGGCAGGGCTCCCTACCCCCATGATGACCCAGTCCTCAGGCCTGTACAGCTGTGGTTTTCACATCATTCTACTCTTGGACCCTTCTGGTGGGGCAAAGACCCCATGGACTTCCAATTTTGCCAAAAAAATAACTATATAATCTTAGAGTTGGAAGAGATCGGTTAATTTAGTTCAGTTCCACTTCTCCACTTGCGAAGTGTTCCAGAGAGAGCAGGGGAGGTGGCCAGAGTCACAGCTGGTTAATGCAGAGCCAGGACTGGGATGGATCCCCCAATCCCTAGGTTGTGTGTTTCATCTTATAGCATTAATTTGGTCAAGGGACTTCTTTTTCAGGTTTATTTTCTTATGCGGATTCAATTACCAACCAACTGGGAATAGCTCTTACTTTAAAAGCTGCATTTGAACATGATCTGAAATTTCAGACTACTGAGAAGGCCTTGGAACCCTCAAGTGTGGAGACCCACACACATGGGGCCAAGGAAGGAATGAGGACAAATCTACAGAAGCAAGTGGGGAAGAGAACGAGCTTAAGCTGGAAAGAAGGACCAAATCATTTTTTAAAACTCAGGAACAACAGCTTCTAGGTTTCCTGGGCTACTAGAAACAAATCGAGAGCATGACGGGGTGCTAAATTTGCATCTGCTTCCAGAACTGGGATACTAGAAACAAAGAGGTGAATCCCTGTAAGAGGACTAAGGCCTGGATTTGCAAACCTACAAGCTCGCCAACAAGCATTTTCCCTGTACCCCGTAAGGTACAGGTCTACCTCCGTTTTCCATTCATTGAACACCCACAATGTGGGCTTTTCTAGATGTTTGGTTCTTATATTCGAGGAGTAGGAGAGGCGGATGGGGAAAACAGAGGCCAGGGAAGGGACATGGGCAAGGTCACTTGGCTAAGAAAGGAGCCCAAAGTCAAACCTAATCCCCAAATTGACCGTAGGCCTCTTTCCACCCTGTAGTGAGAATTTGCAGGAGATGTAAGGGGAGCTCGGTCACCCAGGAAATACTCAGTGGAGACCAAGAGGTGCTGGAAGTCATGACCGCCCATCCCTGTGTTAGGACACCATCTGAGCTGCAGCCGGTGCAGGGACCAGCCCTGAAGGCCCACGGGGCAGCTCGTGCACCCACAGCCAAGGACAACGGACAGAGGTACTTTCATGCAAAATGTTTATTTGGAATACGTGTGCTACTGAGCAGGCCAACCATCCGGAACTAGCAAGTCTTTACATTGTGCGGAGATACAAGAGCTCCCTGAACACATTCATCTGGGCTTTACTCCTCTTCACCCACGTCCACCTCTCGTCACCTTAAGACCTCTGGTGCGGCCTGATCTGGGGGTGATGAGCCGTGGCTGGAGACTGCCCGCTACCCGTTGGGTCTTTTCCTGGGACCCTCTCTACCTGCCTCCTTCCATCTTCATGGTGCCCAAAGAAATGATAAGCAGATACAGAGTTTCTGTGGGGTTACGGGGCCTTGTATTCACCACATTTGGGAAGTTCTTCTTTTTTTTTGTTCTTCGAGATGTTTCTGCTTAGCTTTCCTGACAGGCCTGGGCGTGAGGGCTCAAATTTCAGCTGACCCAAGTGGAGAGTAATTCATTGATTTTTATAATCTGTAGGTTACTGCTTTTCTCCCTGGCTGGGACATATGGTTTTCATTTCTAATTTCTGCCATATGCTTCTCAAATTGAACTTGCTTTTGTCTCTCTCTTGCTCCGTGACAGTGAGTGTCACACACGTCAGCCCTGCCACGGGGTGGGGGTGGGGGGTGAAGGAGAGAAGTCTCGCTCCTCTGGCTTGGCTACAAGCCGCAGCAGACCCGGCTTCTGTACGGAGAAGGGGATGGATCACCTTATGGGGAGCGCTTCCTCCTCACCCCGCCGCCCCCCAATCAAGGCAATGGGACCAACGGCTGGATAGTCTGGACTTGCCTTTGGGTTCAAGTTTCAGTCACTGCACAGAGGCCACAGAACAAGGACCTCCCTGTCTTCTGTAATAAACACAACTGTGACAGGGGCTCTCAAAAGTCAAAGCCAGGAATCTGCAGGCACTCTGCCCGCCTCTCCGCACTGCTGATGAACCCAAGGACTGTTTCGATGGGCAGCTGGCTAGACCATATTGACCTTTTGAAGAGGCCTCAATCTGGACTGTAGTCTTAACCACTTTTTTTTTTTTTTAAGTAAAATGTGAAGGCTGGGGACCTATTCTCTCTTTAACCTTATTTTACCATCCCCCTCCTTCTTCGCTTGGTGGGTCCCAGGGTGGACCAACCCACTCTCCTGGAACAGGACCTCCCACCATGCAGACTCTTAAAGGTCACTTGGAATCTGTCTCTTAAATCCTGTCCTGAGTAGCAACTCTCCTCCCACAAACAGATGTACAGAATCTGCAGTTACAAACAAAAGAAAAAGCAAATGCGAAAATCCCCCAGGCCTGGGAGCGCTGCAGCCGGAGACTCATCCCACCCCGAGAGCACAGACAGATCTGGCTGAACAAGGCCCGGACATGCCAGTAACTGCTCACGAGAGCTCAGGAAACCGGGAGGGTTTCTCTGAGCCCGGCTCTTTAGGGAGTGGGAACCCGGCTCTACTGGTCACTTTCCAAGAGCTGCTAACCTGACACTTAATTGTGTCCTACTTCATCATTTTAAACAAAACAAAACGGAGCAAAACAGCCAAGACGCACAAACACAGTCTTTGGCGGGGGGGGCGGGGGGGGGTGTCACAGATGAAATGGTGGCTTCATCATATTTTCCATCAGTCCTTTCTGCTCCGAGCTGGGAAGGAGTCAACAGTGGGGCGGCTGCGCCCTTCCTCCTCAGAAGCCCGAAGCCAAGCCACCACCAGAGTCCGTCATCCTGCTGCTGCAAAACGCGGTCAGGGGCTAGTTCCAGAGTCATCTGAGTTCACACATTTGAACTTGAATTAACCACAACACTTCAACCAACAGTCAAACAGAAGAGAAAAAGTTCAACTTAGAAATTGCACATGGATCGAAACCTTCACCTACGATTCTAGTAAGGAAACCAGCATCTCAGCAGATACGTTTTCAGGGACTTTTAAAGAAGAAAAGCATTCTGCAAACGCGCGCAGGAGCTGTGTGCCTTGGGCAGGCAGTTTTCTGCAGCCTGCAGAAACATAAGGTTGAAAATGATATAATGAAGGTACTTGGTTTTTGGTAATTTTGAAATTTTCTTCAAAGCAAGGCAATTACAGCTCTATTACCAACATGTTTTCCCTTCTTTTGTAAATCAAAAAGTACAAATACATTTCATGTGCAATTCCTCATGTAATGTTGAGTCCAAATGGCCAAAGGTAGAACTTTTAATTTTATAAGCCCCAAATTATGAAACACCAACAGTTAGCATACATACGAGAAAAACAATGACAAACACAAAATAGGAGAACTTTTTTTTTTCTGGCCACAAATAATAATGGATAGTTATATATGCATGAGAAGTGGTAATAGTAAAAGAATAATTAGCATTAAGTTCAAAACTTCTGGGAAGCTATTTTGGATTAGAGAATGTATTATTTACCTCAGAATGTGCAAGCTTAAAAGTCAAATTGTCAAAGTTATCCCCCCAACACACAACAAAAGATTTATATACAGGCTGGAATCCAGATACTAAGGTTCAAAGTATAAATATTGATAATTTCAACTAAATTCAGAATGGTTTCAGAAAGATGGTACAACTTAGAATAGAAACTGAAAGAGTATCCTATTTTGCTTTGTGATATACATAGGTTACCCTATTTTTTTCTCTTCAGGATCCTTTTCTTTCTCTTGAGGAATAAGCTAAAATTTAGTTATTTTGATTAAAAGAAGTTTTTAGATGGGATCAACATATTGAAGAGGAAGTCAGAACAGAGATCATAGATATGTGTATATGTATGTGTCTATGTATGTACGTCTATATACGCACACCTTCTTCCTTTTGCAATTGAAGGAGAGAAGCAGACCCCACAAAGACCTCCAGGTAGCCACCCTCGTTTGGTTCTAGTAGACGACTTGAGTGATTCACCAACTATAACAGGCTAACTGACCTCTTCCCCATTAAATGTTTCCTGGGAAAAAGTTTCTAACCATTCCAAATGCTGAGACTTGGCCCATCTCATTTGCTGGGAAAGCAAGAGCCTACTACAGCCTTTCACAAAAGCCAAAATCTGGAAAGAAGTAAGAGTAAGAACCAAGAGTGCAGATAAGTGTATTTGAAACGATTGTTCAGAATTACTTAGATTCTGTGTTGTTTATTACAGTCCAAAGACATGAAGTTCTTATGAAATAAAGTCATATGGTACAGATAAAAATGGGCCAGTCAGAGTTGTTTGCAGGCCAAATTGCAGACCACCCAACAGTTCATATTTTAGGAATTTGAAACATCTAAAAATAGATAAGGTGGTTTCTCAAAGAAAAAGAGAGAGAGAAACAGAGAGGGAGAAACAGAGGGAAGGAAGGAAAGAAAAGGGAGGGAAAGAGGAAGGAAAGAGACAAGAAACCATTCAGGAAGTGTTAGCTAACAAGATACCTTACTTCGAAAGAGGGGGCAAACGCATAAAAATGCATAAAATTTGTGCAGGCTACTGCAATAGTAAACACAGTTGAATACATAGGCCTTGGAGTAGTTTTGTATTGGCATATATATAATGTCTCTGGCACTTTTAAAAAATATGCAGAGACTAATAATTAAGGATCATTCTAGATAAAAATACAGTATTTTGTAAAGGGGCAGGGGGAGGAAAGTCTGGTCTCAGGGGAGATCTCCACAGACAGATCGAGATGAAGCTATGTTTTTTGGTAATTCTAGTGGATATGGCAGCAAAAATAGTTGTAAGGATGTTGGCTGGTTTTGAGCAGGTTATTTTCAAATACCACCTTACAGCTACATTTGCAAAAGCATCTTTGTGAAAAGTTCATTTTATTAACCCTGTAAAATGTCTATATGGACATCTCTTTCTAAGATAAAAGAAAAGGAGCTGAGTTGTGAAGGGGTAAGGGATGTGTGCTTTAAAACAAACATGAACCCTTTCTAGGTTCCTCTCACACAAAGGGATACAGACTCTTAAATAAAATAATACTTCCTTAAAAATCTGCCACCTCACAATTGTTTACATCATAGAAAAATAGCATTTTTTTGTAAAAAGAAATATAGTTACTTTGTTAAAATGGTCTATTTTAAACCAGCAATTATTTTTCATATAAAGAATTTCTAAACAACCATACAGAACATAAAAATAGATAATACTGAGGGCAAAGCAGATGATGGCGTGTTTGCGAATGATCAAAAGTATTTCATCGCCAGATAAATAATACTCTGAGTACATTATGGTACAAGTTTTAATCTTTTAGGAATTTAAAAAGATATTGCTTTTATTCTCTGATGGCAAGTTACTTATAAATAGAGTTACTTGCAGCAGCAGAAGGCCAAATTGATTAGAAATGGGTCGTATATATTCATCCCATTTCCCCTAAACTCAAAGTGCTGGAACGCCGGGCAGTTGGCCCAAGTCCCAAACTCCTTATCGTGAGCATGGACCACAGGCCGTGGAGATGCACAGGGGAATTTATGACATTCACAGTCCTTTCAAAATCATTCACGTTCGAATTTTCACATAGAACCAGATTAACACCAAACTATTTACCAGCTTGGCTAAATCCATCATTACGGAAAGTTTAAGTGACTCCTTTCTAAATAGAGGTATTAACTCTTCATATTATGAAAACAGATGGTTTCAATGGACTACTGCTTTATTTCCACAAAGTGATTCTGTAGGGACGAGGAGTTTCTTGGTGGCAGTGGGAGAGGCTGCGACGGGATCTACAAGCCAGCAGGTTCCAGCCTACACGCGGGCGAGCCGGGAGGGCAGGCCAGACAAGACGACACCCGGTGAGTAAACTCTAGCGATCTCGGGCTTCACTGGCATCTCCTCACACCCTCTCCACTCTGCTAGGGTCATAGGAATCTGTGAAAAAGCAAAACAAAACAAAACAAAAAGCAAAACAAAAAAATTAGTGGTATATTCAATTAGTGTGTTTTCTGTTTAATCCTCAGACCATAAATAAGTATGTTGAGGGAACAAAAAATCCACAAGTGTAAAGTGAATGCTTAGACATTTAAACAATATTGATTTCACCGAGTAAGAAACTATCATCAAAAGAGTGTTTTAAAAGGACATGTATGATCATTACCTAATCACAGATGGAAACATGTGAGTTGCTTAATTTTTTTTAAAGATTTTATTTATTCATTTGAGACAGAGAGATACAGAGAGAGAAAGAGCATGAGCAGGGGGAGAGGCAGAGGGAGAGGGAGAAGCAGATTCCCCAATAAGCCGGGAGCCCGATGCTGGGCTCAACGTAAGGCTCGATCCCAGGACCTGGAGATCACGACCCAGGCTGAAGGCAGATGCTCAACCATCTGAGCCACCCAGGCGCCCCGTGAGTTGCTTAATTTCTGATAGTTCTTTCCTGTGGTCCACAGTGGAAGAGGAGGGCATCGGTAACACTAAATGCAACACTGGTAAACCAGCAGTGCTATGTCCGGCTGATACTAAGGACCTTTCTTTTCCTTTTCTTTTCTTTTCTTTTCTTTTCTTTTCTTTCTTTTCTTTTCTTTTTTCTTTTCTTTTCTTTTCTTTCTTTTCTTTTCTTTTCTTTTTGTTCGTCCTTCCTTCCTTCCTTCCTTTCCTTTCTTTCCTTTCTCTTTCTCTTTTCTTTCTCTCTTTCTCTTTTCTTTTTCTTTCTCTCTTTCTCTTCTTTTCTTCCTCTCTCTTTTTTTGTAAATTACAACTCTAATGAAATCTTGCTTTAAAAAAAAAATGCATCTTGGGGCGCCTGGGTGGCTCAGTTGGTTAAGCGACTGCCTTCGGCTCAGGTCATGATCCTGGAGTCCCGGGATCGAGTCCCGCATCGGGCTCCCTGCTCGGCAGGGAGTCTGCTTCTCCCTCTGACCCTCCTCCCTCTCATGCTCTTTCTCTATCATTCTCTCTCTCAATAAATAAATAAAAATCTTTAAAAAAAAATTTCATATAAATGGAAAAAAAATGCATCTTTGTGGGGCACCCGGGTGGCTCAGTTGGTTAAGCATCTGCCTTCGGCTCAGGTCATGATTCTGGAGTCCCAGGATCGAGCCCCACATTGGGCTCCCTGATCTCCTCTCCCCCCATCCCCACTCATGTTCTTTCTCTCTCACTCTCTCTCTCAAATAAATAAGTAAAATCTTAAAAAAAAAAAAAAAAAGCATCTCTGTGATCAAATGCTGTCCCTGAAAGGCTTGAGGACCCTGAAATCCTGACCACTTGGCTGGCAACGAGAGGCCTGCTGTCCCTGACTGCCACCAGCCAGCAGACAGGCCCCAGGATGGACACATGATTGGTAGCACCCTCTTCTAGGCCTTCCCACACACCCGGGTGTATGGGCCTGGGCCATCGCGCTGACCCATTCCACAGCCCACACTGGAAAATCCCAACCTGGGCCCAAGTGAGCGGTGGGGTTTCCAAATGGGACACCATACACAAGGACAATGGTCCGGGGCTGCCATGAGGGCTACAGCTGGGTGATGCTGAATCTGACCCCCTGGGGACTCAGATCTCTGGGACCCAGTCAACCTCGAGCTCACTTGTGTGCCTCCTCTAGTCAGAATTTCCTGCCACAGCAGCACAAAGGTGTCCTAACTGTTTAAGAAAAAACACTTACGAAATTCGGAAGGATTGGTAGAATTTGACAGTTATAAACACTACTGCAAAACAATCTCTGCTCAAATCTGTCTGGACCACTGTACATGACGAAGACCGTATAGATCCCAATTTCTCTAGCGGCTGAATGTTTTCCCACGCCTCCCCCCACCGTCTCAACTCAGCCCCAATCCGGTTACGATCCATACTATAACCGTGACGACGACGACCGTGCTTAGGGCGCAGAGTCAGACGTTAGAAACCAGATAGGACACAGTGCCTGCATGTAGGAAAAGCAGCCTGCTCCACCTCCAACATGATTTGCTGCACCAAGTGCCCACGTGGCTAAAAGCAAGGGGGGCTCAGGCGGGTCTGCTGCCTTCTGATCTTTTACACTTGGCCACACCCAGTGTGATGACACAGGATACCGACCACCGAGAGCAGCATTTCTGTGCTCAGTCAGCCTCCTGGGTGCGGAATCCGAGGGGGCCCTCCTCTGAGCAAAAACATCTTTTTCTCCACTGGAAATGGGGTGGGCGGTCACTAACGGATGACGCGGCGGGAGGGGCACATTTTCAGCTGCTGAGAGGCCAGGAAGAGCTTGAGCATCTATTGAGCCTCAAGGTACATACAGTGGGCACTGAGCAGCTCACCTTGGGCCGGGCAGAGGGAGACACCCCCACAGAACAGGCCTGCGCCCCAGAGCCTCACTGCTGAAGCTAACGGCCCAGAGCCAGGGAGCCGGGGAAAGAACTCTGGAGGACAATAGGCTCCTTCTGTGGGTCGTGGACGGCGTAGGTCCAATAAAAATACAATGTGAGCCACATAACGTTATTTTAAATTTTTCTAGAAGCTGTGTTAAAAGCAAATAAAAGGGAACAGGTGAAGTTAATTTTAATAATATATCTTATTTCACCAAATATATCCAATTTCATTTCGACAGGGAATCAATATAAAAAGAGAGAAACTTAAAAAAAAAGTTAGACTAAGTCTTTGAACCCTGGTGTGTATTTTACACTTGCAGCACCTCTCAGTTTGGACGAGCCCCATTTCAGATGCTCAAGGAACCACATGAAACCAGGAGCTATCACCCCGGCTGATGCAGGTCTGGAGGACAGAGAGGTTACTCTGAGTCGTGAGAATCCTGGCTCCGGTGGGCAATATTTCAGCTGGAGACCACTCACTAAGGCCTACCCTTGTGGGTATGTTGTGCGTTAACATGCTTGAGAGCTACTGACCTCGAAGCTGTGCTGATATCCAGCCTTCCCCCAAGTGCCATTGCTTGGCACCTCGCACCCTCCCAGGATGCAGCCCCGGCCTGAAGCAGTCTCTCCGTGTTCTCTTCCTGCGCCCACACGGACAGAGTCTGCCACGGAAGCTACGGAACCAGCAGGCTCCGAACACTACTAGTGCCTGGATGACGCTTCCAAACTGGAACACGATCCATCCAGCACAGACGGGATTTTGTCACCTGAGTTAGTTTTGAGGTGCTGCCTTCTTAGCCGGCACCACTAAAAAGATGTCAGCTGAAAGGACCACCTTTAAGTTGCAATAAAGGTATTTATGATACAATGGGTACTCCACCACCACACAGATCATCAAGTTCTAGAAGGGCGTGTGTGCGTGTGGATGCTGGGCAGGGGGACGTCACAGATATCCGTGACATAAACTGATTTTAAAATTCCAGAACAAAATCTGGATCTAAGTGGGCTGTGAATTGGGGAGCGGTGAAGTGGCTCCTGCCCACCGGGATGACGGGAACAGAGGTGGGGTGGGGATGGAGATGATGATTCGTGTGTGTAACATGATAAAATACATCAAGAGGAAAACAAAATCCAAGAGTTTATCAGCAAAAAAAAGCAACAAGGCTTTATTCTAACTTGTGAAGCAACAACGAGGGGAAAAGCTAACATATCTCAAAGCCTGACCATCTCCATCCTATGATCTGCATTCCTCTCAATGATTTGGGACAGGCCTGGTGACTGTCACATGAGGGGCCGATGGAGGTTCACCTGAGCCCCGGCGCGTGTACGAAATCGTCCCTGATGGCGTCCTGCTATGCAATTATTTAAGAGTGTCAGAGGGAGCCGTGTGGCATCACGAGGAGCTCTCTGCCTTTAGATTTGGGGTCATTTTATTATTTTATTATGTACTAATAAATGCATCAGATGGAGAGGGAAAAAAAATTCTACTGATTGTCAGTAACTATAGTTTAAAAAAAAAAGGTTATGAAGAGCTGTTTCTAATGGCTGGCTAACATTAAAATTGGCATTATCTACATGTTTTCAGATACCTGTCCAACCCCATCCACATGCCAAATGATCAAGCTAAAAAGTGAGGAAGTGCTTTACTGAACTAGAAGTTTTGTGTTATAAAATCCTCCCAAAATATGTGGGCCGTGGACTGAGACACAGAAATCTTGACAAACTGGCGTTTTAATATAACAGGATTTGTCTCATTTTAAAATCCTTACAGTTCTTGGGATGAGACAGGACAGAGGAAGAAACTCATTTTAGCTCACACTTAAAAGCAAGTGGGCATATTTTGGGTAGGGAGAGGGAGGGACCAGGAGAGGAATTAGGCTGAAGCCTAATAAGTCCCAATAGCTCAAAAAATGGGCCATGTAACACTTTTTTCCACCATTATGGCAAGAGTTGCACATCTTAGTGTTCTCTTTCTTGGCAAAGACCAAATCTGTCAAGTCAGATGATCCAAGAGGGCCCTGACCAATGGGTTATTTCAATCATGTATTTTGTATAAGCAACTGAGCAACACTTGGCTAACACTCCCAAGAATCATAGTGCATTTGTGGGAAAATGTAAAAACTGCCATGGGGATGTTTTGTGGAACAAGAATTCTGGACTTTTCTAGCTGAAATAAGGAATCTTGGCCATTGACTTTTAAATCCTTGGATTTCCAAGTAGGAAACAGAGAAGGTGGGGGTAAGGGCACCGCCCTACAGTAAGACCAGAGGGCGTGGCTCAGGAGGGGGGCCCGGGGCCCCTGGTCAGCGAGGTCACACACACGAGGGCGCAGTTTCCCCTTACTGTAACAAGGTCCGAATGAACGATTCAAGGTCCCTGCCTGTCTGCGGTTTACGATCAGGCCTTTTGACATGTCCCTCCACTCTTCTTCCTCATTAGTTCTAGAATGTATCACTGCTAATTCCCCAGCCCCTGAAGAAAATGCTGGAAACAGAGTTGCCTGTTTGTGACAGAGCTGAGAGGTGAGAAATCCCTGTTGCTGCCACCAGGAACCCGCCTCGTGGTTTGACCTGGAGCAGCTCTGAAGGCATTAGGGTGACCGAAGGGAGAGGCCCGCGGGCCTGCGCGGCCCTGCTGCCAAAACCCTCCGTCCTGGGCTTTAGCACTCAGGCCTCAGGGGGCCTTCTGGGACAGAGCTGATGGGTGAACCTTTTATAAAGGGGTAGGGTGTTGAGAAAGTACAAACTGTTCCTTTTATCTCCTAAACCTTTTTCAAGTTTCATAAAAGGTGTGGTAGCAAAAACAGACAAAATGGGGGACAAAGCATTTTGGAAGGTGCAGTGTGAGACACAACATCATGGGCTGGGCAGTTTATAGCATTATCTGGGTACGTTCTTCTTATCAGAGTTAATAAAGAGCGTGCGGGTGGTCTGGATGAACGCTTGTTTTGGGAGAGAGAGCAGACTACCCACGTTATGGCCTCCCGCAAGGCTCATCAAGGTGTTGCGCCAAAGCTGGAATACTTTACTGATTTACCTCTTCATGGTAAGGGACCCAACCCTTGTTTATATATATAACTGTATATAATTGTTTGCATAGGTAATTTCCATAAAGATATAATCCTTCACAATACACCACAGGATCTTGATTTTTAAGCAAAGCCTCTGGATAATTCTTTGTAAAAGGAAGAACCTTTTGGAACAATAATTCATAATCTCAACTTCACCAATGCAGGATTTTCATCATCCACCAACCTGGTGTTTTCTCTACTCTGAGAACGCCCGCCTGCTCGCCCGACTCCTCACCTGGGCACCAGAAATCCTGCTGGACGTTCTTCTTGTCCCTCTGTGCCGACGGAGGCCCGTCTTCTTCCAGTGAGGGGGCACCCCTGGAGACAGAGGGGGGGTTCCCGGCCTTCTGCGACAGCTCCCCAGCATTCAGAGACACTGGGCCTCCAGGTGGCACCCCGGGGCCCCTCTCAGCCTTCAGTTCCTCAGCCTCCTCCATGGAGTCAGTGCTCCGGGAGCTCAGGAGCCTCATCCGAGACACAGAACTCACCTCTTTCATCCTCATCAAGCGGTCAGGGTCTGCTCTCCTCGGGGGGGAGGCCAGTTTCTCTTGTAAACTTTCGATCACTTTGGAAGTGCTTCTGAGCCTCTTTTCTGAGCCTGACACACTTGGGGTCCTCTCTATAAAATGGAACAGAGTGGACCTGAAGGGCGGTTTTGTCCCCAGGTCCTTGTGATTGAAGGCCTGGGACTCCTGGGGGCTGGGCTGAGGCTCGGGACTGGGCTGAGGCTCGGGGCTTGGGGCCTTGCTGGGGACAGTCCTGTCCACACTTGAGTGCTCAGCAGCCTGGGGAGCCCGACGGGCACTCTCCCTCTCCCCGACAAAGAGAGGGCTTTCGGTCCAGCCGCACTTTCTCCTGCCATAAAAGGCGTCCATGGACACCGAGGGGTCATCCGGCTGGGCTGAGCTGGACACAGACTCCTCCCTGGGGGCCTCCGGCCCGCGGGCACTTCCATCAGGCCCGGGATGCTGGTTCTGTCCCGTTCTCCTGGCGCCCGGCAGCAGGGACTCCACGGCCACCTCAATGCCCAGGATCCTCGCAGCCCTCGCTTGAAGGGACTCATTCGGGGGGATCTCTATTGCACTCGCTTCTCCTAAAGACCCATCTAACTTATCGGTACTCGGCTTCTGTGCGGGCGGCAGCCCCACAGACCTCAAGTCCGGTGCGGAGAGTCCTCGGGGTTTGCTGCCAAGAGAGAGTGGGAGCAGCGGGCTCCTCTCCCCTCCAGGCCCAGCCTGCCGAGGGGGTGCTGTGCTCAGCTCCCCAGAAATGGAAACACCGGGCAGCTCCTGACTTCCCTGGGGCTGCCTCGGCTCAGCTGGATCGGACGAGGGCGCTGGTTTTGTGTCACTTGACCTAGAAGACGTCACTCTGTGCAGCGGACCCGGGCTGACGGCTAGCTTGTTCATTCTGTGCTCCGCCTCCTGGTGCCCCTCCTCTGCGACCAGGCTTCCGTGTGCCCACAGCGAGGCTGCACCCCTGCCACCACCCGGCCCCACCGTCGTGGGGCCCGGGGACTGAGGCAGGACACGGGGCCCCCCGGGCTTCTGCTCCTCGCTCCAGCTCTCAGACTTGCTCTTCACTCTTCCCGGCCGGGCCCCGGGCTCCTCCAGCGCCGGCCTCCTTCGGGGTTCCTCAGCTCTCCAGGCCCGGCTGGCTTCACCGAAGCCCCAGTTCTTGCCTTCGCATGGCCACTCTGTGTCACTGTCCTCACTGCGACTGTCGCTGCCACTCTGACCGCTTTCCTCCTCCTCCTGAAGCTCCTTGTTAAAACTTTCTAGCTGGCTGATCAAGTCCCAGGGGCGCCGGCTAACGGGCTTCAGGAGAAACTGCCCGAACAGCTGCTTACTGTTGCAGGGGCCGGTGGTCTCCCCCTTCACAACCTCGCCCCGGGACACGGGGCTGGCCCCACGGCCACGGCCATCCGCGCCGGCCCGACCGGGCCCTGCTTTCGGAGCGGGTGCCTGGTGTATGCAGGACGTAGTCCTTGAGAAAGCGCTGTTGCTGGAGGGGCTGAGGGACATTTGACCTGCGAGGGGAGGCGCCTTTGGCCTCTGGTTCTGGTCACTGGAAGCTAACGCCGTGGGCGCGTGAGCTTCAGAGGCCAGGGGGTCTGAAAGTCTGGGAGTCAGTACGGCTTTTGGGGACCCTCCCAGCTTCTCAGCAGCGAGGGGCCGTGGGCTTTTGGAGTCCTCGGTGAAAGTGGTTTGTGTTTGCTGATCTCTGTACTGGTGTCCTGGCCACGAGCCAGAATACTTGAGCTCTCTGTGTTTTGTAGGGTGAATGAATCTGAGGTCATTTGTTTGTTTGCCTTCTTCTGGTTCCCCCAGATCTTGTTTCTGGAACTCTGTTCTCCCAACCATGCTTCCTGTGAGAGCTTGCAGCTCCAGGTCGGTGGAAGACGTGCTCAGCAGACTTTGTTCTTGCAAAGCCGGGCTCTTATCAAGCCCATTCTTTTTACCAGTGCTCTGTTTTAAGTCATTGTTGTTCCTATCTATATCTGGCAGATGTGATTCGGATTTAACTGGGATGGAAACCAAACAAAATATCGTCTCGTTCATTTTTTTCTTTGAACTTTTCTTGGTCAGAATCCCAGTTTCAAATTTCTTGAGCTTGGTTCGAGTTTCCCAGGTACTCTCGCCCTGCGGGCTGGGGGAGGAGGCTGGGCCTTCTGTGTGTCCCTGCTGGCCGCCCCCCGTGCCAGGCCACTGTCCTCTCATGGCCCCATGGTCTCGTTGCTCAGGGAAGCCGCTGCTCTCTGCATCCCTGGGGCGCGGGCCCCACAGCCACCGGGGACTGGGATCAGCGGTGGAGGAGCCACTCACACTGCCTGGTGGGGTCACCTCACTCTGCGGGCTCGAGACGGTGCCATCGTGTTGACTGTGTCCATGCTCAGGTGCCGGGGTGGCGCCGGGGCTGGGGTTGTAGGGCTGCCCATCAGCCGTTGCTTCCTGACAGAAGCCCTGCAGGTGGGCCAGTTTAAAATGTCGGATCCGTGGGTCGTCAAAGGGAATATACAGAACAGAGCTGTCATAAGCGGTGGTAGGCCGGGGCTGCAGGGGGACCCCGCGAGGAGAGTATGGGCTCACACCATACTCATTCTCGGGTCCCGGGGGGCCGGGAGGAAGCGGACAACCCGGGCCCGGCAGCTCCACTGGATGCTGCTGCTGACGGGGACCGCCGCACTCAGGCCTGGGCGCTGCATCCTCCACGTAGGGGTTGGAGATGTGCTGGGGCGGTGACCGGTACGATGGCGGAGGCACGTACACCGGAGGCTCTAAACCGGAGTCAGATGCACACAGCTCCAGCCTGGGCTCGTGAGTTCTGCTCAAGTAGGAGACACACAGGTCTACCTGCTGGCTGACTGGAGAGTCGCTGTTCTCCACTCCCACCCTGGAGTGCTGGTGAGAGTCGTAGGACGGGGGCTTGAGGGGTCGCCCAAACTTGGGCCGGGGTAAAGGGACCGAGGAGCCGCTCTTCTCAGGGTTCCTTGTGGATTCCAAATTTGGTGCACAATTTGGGGGATAAAATGGGATTTTAGGAACACCTGGAAAATGTCCATCATTTAATGGAATGGGGATGTCCATGCAACTCAGGCTCTCGGAGGAAAGAACCCTTGGCAGGGACTGGGATTTCCCTTTGCTTTGGGAATTCAATGCCTGCTCTCCTTGCATGAATGGGTACAGATCTTGAAATAATTTCTCCCCATCACCATCAGACATCTGCCTCCCTAATTTCCTTGGCTGGTTCCAGCTCTCGAGGCTTATATTCTGCCACTTGGCAGGTCCCGCCATTCTCAGCTCTTCTTCCCAAACTGCCTTCTTCATCACATTCTCTGTCCTTCCTCCAACTTCCCATGGACCCTCCCTTGCGTGGATGGGCAGACCTTGTGCTTGGGCCATGCCTCTGACCTCCAGATCTTCTCGGTCCCTTGGCCCCAGCAGGCCACTGACCTCCTGCCCTCTTCTTCTCCAGTAGGCGTGGTCGTGAGCAGTCTGCGGTTGAGAGGACCACCTTAGCACGGGCTGATGATAAAACCTACAAAACAAAGAGGCACAGAGGTTATACCGGGGCAAGAACCACATAGAAGAAACACGTCCTTCTCTGCTTCTGTGACGGCGTTCCGAGTCAAACTCGGGTCAGTACTTCTGCAAAATATCTTCCTAACCAGAGTACTTACAGACTTTAAAGAGAACATGTCCCACTAATTATGGTTGGAAGGCAGCCACGAGTTTTGCCCCCAAGGGCCTAGGAGTGGCAGCAAGAAGCTGCCCACAAGAACATGAGGATGTTGGTGGTACTTGAGAGATGTCAAGGCTCTTAGAACTTCAAAGGGCCCGAGGGAACAAGGGTCAACTCGAGAGCAGCATTTCTCAAAGTGTTGTCATGGGCCACTAGGAGTCCACTCCCTGCTGAGTCCTGACAACTGAGCTCTCCCGGGAGTTCATCTGGGAACCTGCTTCTCAGAACTCCACCCCAGGGCCATGGTTCTTAACTTCAGCGTGGGCAGGAAGCATGAGAAAGGGTTGCTCAGGCACAGACGGCCGGGTCCCATCCCCAGTTTCTAATTCAGCAGTTTCAGGTGGGACCCCACAAAAGTGTATTTCTAACATGTCGCCAAGCGATGGGGTCCCAGGCACCCCACTCTGAGAACCATCACGGCCAGTCACTGTGAACCAGGACTTCATGTTAGAATCCAGAGGGGCTTCCCAAGTCCCGAGGCCCAGACATATCCCTGCTCCATCACGTCAGAGTCAGAGAGGCGGGAGGCGGAGCCGGCAGTGGGGTTTCTCCAGGTACCCAGATATTCCCAGTGTGCGAATGAGACAGAACCAGGGCTTCAACAGAGTTCCCGCACTTCCCTGATGACAAGAAGCCCCCAGTGGGCTCGTTAAATACACACGTTACCAAGTCTCTCCGGTAAAAGTTCAGATTCGGGAGGTCTGGGTCAGGGTCCAGGTGCCCACATTTGTAGCGAGCACTCCAGGGGAGTCTCATCTTAGGTGATGTAGGAAACACTGCTCGGGCTGACCTGGAAACTCACCAGGAGAAGAAGGGCTCTGTCGTGTGCCAGGACCCCCAGGGCAGGCAGGAAATGGAAGTACCAAGTGCCAGCCTGCTCCCAGCTTGCCGTCCATCACCTGGCCGCATGTCAGAATTTCCTTGAGAGCCCCCCCGTCTAGCCAGCAGCACGACACCAGTATATTTTGCCATCCCCTCAAATGATCCTAGCACGCACCCGGGGTTTGGAGTCACTGTTCTAACGCAGCTGAAGAAGAAATCTGCACAGCACTGTTGCCCTGCGCAGAAAGTCAGAGGCTGCTACAAGCGACTGGAGGCTAGGGGGCTAGTTTCTCCATAGCACGGAGAAGCCATCAACCCAAAGACATCATGGCACGCTCAACTGCTCTCATTAACAGACAGTGTTCCAACTCCAAAACCGCTACTGGGTTTTGAAATTATAAAAGCAATATGCATTTGTTGTCCAAAATCTGGAAAAATAGAGGAAAGTACAAAAGACAAAACCTGCTTGTCATCTTTCTCACCCAGTGACAGTTATTTTGATACATATGCTCTAGGCCTGGTGTAGGTGAGGATGCGGACTTTCGAAGAGCTGTGGTCTCCGCCAGGGATCTGGTTTATGTGGACATTCTCCTGCACGCGTAGTGCAGCCAGCAGCTGCTACGTACGTGGCCGTTACTACGTGCTCGGCCCACGCCACGGGCCTTCTGTCCGTTAATGCACCTGCGCTCCCGAGACAGGAACTGCTGTCATTCCCATTGGACCGAGGGGGAAACGGAGGCACAGAAGATAAGGAACTTAACACTAACGTGCACTTGGGCATGTATGCTGTCTCAGGCACTGTGGGAAGGATGCCCAATATCCACTGCTCTCTCTCCCTTTTGCAGATAAGGAAACTGAGGCACAGAGAGGTTCAACATCTCTCCCAAGTTACACAGCTTGCAAGGAGTAGGGACCGCTTCAAACACAGTGTGACCCTAAATAAAGCCCATTCGGGTAGCCACTCCGTGTCACGTCTTCCGATGTAATGCAAAATTCCTCAAGTGCATAATTTTAAAGGATGGTTGTTAGTATTGTATCATAGGGACAGGATTCCTTTAATCACTGTTAGGCCTCTGTAGAGGACATTCCAACACTCTCTGAGAAACACTATTGTTCGCAAACACTAAGCAGGTCGCAGATTATACAGAATAAATCCTTAGAAAAGGAATTAGTAGATCGGGGGCGTCATGTTGTCTCTATTGTCAAATGTGCCCTTAGGCCCACAGTTGCAATTTACTCTCCCCCCCAGATGCAGAGGACAGCCAATCTTGCTGATCCTTTCCCATCTCTGGTTGTTACAATTAAATTGTTTCCTTATTAGATAAGTGGAAATAACTCCTGATTGGTTTCAGTTTGCATTTCAATGATTACTAGTGAGGGTAGCTTTTTTTTTTCCATGTGCTCAGGTGTCCTTTGTGGTTTCAAAGGATTTCTACAGCGCAGCCCACTTTTCAGCTGACAGTGGAGTGAGGATGGTGGGAACGGGGCCCGTGGGGCCGCTGGTTCTGGGCAACAGCAGGTGAAGGCCTGGGGTGGGGCGGGAGGGTGAAGAGCTGCCAGGAACTGGCTGAAAGGGGACCATTCCCAACACCCGGGTGGAGGCTGCTATTCCGCGAGCCTGGATGGTCAGTAAATAGTAAACATCCATGATCACCATCATCATCATCATCATTACAGGCATACCTCACTTTACTGCGCTTCTCAGATCCGACCGTTTTTACAAACGGAACGTTCAGGACTTCCGTGGAAGAAGTCCCTGCAGATGGGGCGGAAACAGCAAGAGAACCAGAATTAGAAGTGGAGCCTGAAGATGGGACTGAACTGCTGCCGTCCCGTGAGAACACCTGAACGGATGAGGAGTTGCTTTTTACGGATGAGCAAAGAAAGTGGTTTCTTGAGATGGAAACTACTCCTGGCGAAGAAGCCGTGAAGATTGTTGAAAGGACAACAAAGGATTTAGAATATTCCACATACTGAACTGATAAAGCAGCACCAGGGTTTGAGAGGATTCAGTCCAACAGTGAAAGAAGTTCTACTGTGGGTCACACGCTATCAAAGAGCATCGCATCTCACAGAGAAATTGTTCATGGGAGGGAGAGTCGACCAGTGTGGCAAACTTCACTGTTGTCTTATTTTAAGAAATTGCCACAGCCACCCCCACCTTCAGCAGCCACCAACCTCGAGGCAAGATCCTCCTCCAGCAAAAGGATGATTCGCTGAAAGCTCAGATGGTGGTTAGCATTTTTAGCAATATTTTAATTTTTTAATTTTCTATTTTTTTAAGTAATCTCTATGCCCCACGTGGGGCTCAAACTCATGACCCTGAGATCAAAAGCCGCATGCTCTACCAACGGAGCCAGCCAGGTGCCCCCATTTAGCAATATTTTTTTTATTAAGATTCTAGTTATTTATTTGACAGAGAGAGAGACAGCGAGAGAGGGAACACAAGTAGGGGGAGTGGGAGAGGGAGAAGCAGGCTCCCACTGAGCAGGGAGCCCGATGCCAGGCTCAATCCCAGGACCCTGGGATCATGACCCGAGCCGAAGGCAGATGCTCAACGACTGAGCCACCCAGGCGCCCCTAGCAATATTTTAAGTTAAGGTACGTACTCTGCTTATTTAGACATAACACTATCGCGCACTTCAAAGACTGTGGTGTGGTGTACACAAAAGTTTAATATGTATTGGGAGACCATAAAATTCGTAACCGGACCTGCACTCTCTCCGAGGCATGCCATCATCAGTAGCACCACAGTCGTGGTATTTTGGAATTCCTTCTTTGCCTCAAGTCCTGCTCCCACCCCCGCTCCAGATAGCTTTTTAAGCAGCCACTTAAAGCAAAACTGAGTTATCGGCTGACAAAGCAGAAAATACTTAAAATCAGTTCGAGGTAAAGCATTTGCCACTGAGCAGTCTAAATGCTTCTGCATTTACCACTTACACAGAGTGGCGGTAGTCTTAACACGGGGCACGGCTGAAGGTCAGCTTCTTCATTTGCTCTTGCTGTTGCTGAAACTTTGTTCTGAGCACTTAGGATTTGAAAGCTTAGCAGAACTCTTCTTGGGGCAGGTTCCATAGGGACCGGGCAGGGTGGAAGCCCTCACCTGCACCCTCCTTGCACAGCCCCGCCCCCACCTGAGTGGGCCAGCAAGTCGCCACCGTGCGCTCCGGAGGCCACAGGCCCTTCCCTGAGGAAGTCCTCTCTGACCACCCGCCCATCACAGATGCCCCAAGAAACAGCAGAAGATGCACGGACTGCAGGGTCTTAGACTCTACACGCAGTCCAAGGGCAAGACTGAACCACTGAAACTTAGTAAGAAGTGACAGTTGTCATGGACCCAATTAAGAGAGAGTCAAGAATCTCCTTTCTTGCCTCTGTTCTTCAGCAGATAGTGAGTGGGCTTTATATACCACACAGCTTTAATAAGCACCGTTCTTACTCCTTACAGTCCTATAAACATTCTCCTGGGGCACCTGACTTTCTGAGAAAAACCACATTGTGTGGCTTTTGCTCATTTTCTCAATGGATATTCTGGTTTCTCAGTAAATGTGTGGTGTGCTTAAGTGCCAAGAGGTGGCCGGGATCCCAAGGTGCTATTTGTCTATGGACGTTCCATGAACATGATCAGAAGACAAATAAAGGATGACATAAATAGGGCAAGAATAGTCAGACTGTAACTACCTACACTAGTAATGTAGTCAGTTTATTTAGGTTTAGGGACCCCACCTAAAAAGGTTACACTGTATCACTTTAACTTTGTCAAAACTGCCCTATCTAACTAACCAAAATGGCTAAGCATTCTGGATTCAACTTTTTTCTATTTGTACAAGACAAGGTCATCTGGGAAATAATAAATAATCTATATAATAGAATATGCTAAAGAACCTATTTAACAAACATCTGTCCTGTACCCAAGATGCCTGACTCAGACATGTTCAAGTGGACCCCACCTCGTGACAGTTCTGGTCAATTTCTCCCTCAGACAAGTTACCAAGCATGGATATCTACTGGCTTCAATATGTGATGTCCATTCTCCGCTAAATTGTGTGTTCCCTCACATGGCTTCAAGGCCAAGAACATTTTCTCGTACCTTTGAGGAAATGAGATGAGATCAAATTTTTCTTTTGAAAAAAATGAGAGCTAATAATTTACATCTTAAACAAGTTAACAATGGGACGTTTTACAAAAACAAGCTGAACACATTAATACAGGGTGGGAAAAAGATAAGAAAAACAAAGTGGAATGTGAGAACTCAAATAAATTGTGTGGACAAGTTCAAAGAGACAGCAGGGTCTTTCTACGGAGCGCCTGGGAAAGCAGGACAGAGGTGAGGCAGACGTTACACTTGCTGACAGCCCCACGCCTTATCACAGAGAAGAAACAACTGATAAAAACTGTTTGGAAAGTATCTGAAAGGGGAACACGTGAAAAACAACATGTCCAAAGGAAAAGAGGCAAGCCCATTCGCTGAATATATAAAAGCTAATGGTGAAAAAAAAAAAAAGAGACATTTCTATGAGTACACTCATGACTCATTTTCAACCACAACAAAAAATACTGTTCTTCTTTTTTTTAAAAAAAGTAAAAGCCTACTTAGAATGGCAACATTTGACGTGACTTGTAAACACGGTTTCACACGCTCCGGGATCACCTTCTCAGTAGACTCCAGGTCCTCAGGAGCTGTACTAACTTCTCATCCAGGCACACAACAGCCTAGCTCTGCGTCAATACTGGTGGGCATGGGAGAGATGCCCTCCCTCATCCATGAACAAAATCCTGAACCTGGTTTCCCGGGGACAGCCCCCAAAGTCTAGCCAGCAGTGCTTCCCAGTGGAGGTCCGGGTGGAGGGTGGGAGGTTCCACTAAAGTGGACTCCAGGTCCCGTGATTTCTTCCAGTTGGCAAGCCTGCCAGCCTAGCAGATGCTGGTGCTGCCGATTGCCTCCCCACCCTACTGGTCACATCCTACAGGATGTGGGGGACAGTTGTGGCACTCTGCCAACGCTATTCCTTCAGAAGCCACTCCCTACTCCAGATGGGCCCATCTTACCCAGATGCACAGTCACTTAAAGAGCCTCCCACTCCTCGAAGGAGAAGCTCTCTTCTTCTAGATTGGCAGAGGCGTTGGGCCATCTCTTTAGAGTGACTCATATTCACCAGTCCCCGTGTGAGATGTCTGACATGTTTCTGTGATGGGGTCAGCCATCTACTGCTACAGAATTTGCTCTTAATGCTCCCCGGGCCTGGAAGCCTGCAATTCTATTTTTTAGTGTGCCCTGGTATATTCAATACGCTATACTGTGTAAATAACCCACTGACCCAGGGTAATAAAAAGGTAATTTTGGAAAGGAAAATATGAGGTCAAGAGAAGAGTAAGACTCACATATGGAGGGTAGCATAAAGATCAGTCAGAGAAGATAAGGCTCCTTTGGAAACATTATGGATCAATATCACTGTTGAGCAACAATTCAATCTGAACGAGAACTGTTAGTTGTATTTACTACCGGTTACTAGTCACCATCTGATAAATTTCTTAGCAGCAAGAAGACGACAGAGCAGAGGGGAAAGAGATGCTGGTGCCTGCAGTCAGGCCAGAAGGAGCCCAATGAACCTATGTCCGCCCCCAGGGAGGGTTGCTTCCGGTCCACAGGAGGGTCAGGGCTGTGGTCCTGCCCCGGGCTACAGGGAGCATCGGTGGCTTTGGGCTTCTCAGTGCACCAACAGGGAGGGTATGGCAATGCCCTGAGGGGATCCTGAGCACCCAGCCCACACGCCGGCTTTCCAGACTGTGCCTTCCGCCACATCGCTTCCCTTCGCTTTGTCTCTGATTCTTCAGCGATGGGAATAGTTCCTTCCTTTCTGAGTTCGTTGGGAGGGCTTAATGAGAAGATACATTCAAACTGTTTTGCGAAGTGTCTAACATACAATAAGCCCTTGGTTTGTTTTTTTAAAAAAAAAAAAAAAAACAAGTATTACTATTATTAACCCAATTAAATTCTCAGCAGCATCGATCATTTTGAAATTCTTTTCCTCGTGACATCCGAGGAAGAAGGTGAGGGGCACAAAGGAAAGAGAGAAGAACTGAGTGTTTGTCTTTTGTGATGATTATTTTAGATCCGTATTGTCTTTTCGAAGTCGTAATCAATGGGCCTTCACAATAACAGGAAATAATGATATAGCTGACTGTCATAACAAGACTCTGCCCCTCCGGTGATGGCTGGTCTCTAAGGAAGAAGCTACACCCGCTTTCATAGTGATGATGGAGAACAGACCAATATTTAGTTTATTAAAACAAAGCAGGAAGAGCAAGCTCTGACCCATTTTTTTGCCCATAACTCCAATAGGTGAGGCAAATACTGAATTTCCCCTTTTCTCTTTAATAAGGACATAGTTCTACCGTGAAAATGTCTTCGCCGGCGCAGTCTATATGGTGTCGCCATCAACAATGAAGAAAAGCCACCCCTAATTTCTCGCTTCTCTTTCACGATCCTATGGCCACCAACCCCGTGCTCACGTGGACATGCAGCGAGCCCTCTCTGTGCCTCACAGGTTAAGCTCCGAGCAGTGAAGAGTGGGGGAGGCAGCCGCCAAGGAAGGTCAACCAGACCCAGAAGGGGCTAGAAGGGACGAGCCCGCTCTCTGTGTAGACAGACGAGGACACTGTGCCCATTGTCAGGTACAGCAAGTACACGTTAGTGCATCAGCTCGACTCTGGTCTCAGGTTCTTTGAACCTCGTCAAGAACTCAGAGGTATCATCATCTCTGAAACAAAGTAAACTGGAACTAAAGACGCACTCAGGGCTCTTTTTGGACCTGTGTTTCATCTTCTTATCACCCAGTGCGCCTCTCGCTTGGGTATCTCCTGGCTTCCTTAATGGACCCAGTTCTCTGACCAAAGAAGGCACTCAACTCACAATTCTCCTCTTGACCAAGGCCCAGCTACCCAGACCAATGAAGCTCTAGGCTGTGCTGCTGGAGTCTCCCCATTAATTCTAGAGGCACCTCCTCATCATCATCGCTGTTTCCTGAAGTCTCATGTTCAGAGGGTCTAACCTGCTTCTTGTCGGGAAGCACTGGCAACAGGAAAGCTACGTTGAGAGTGTGTGCCGGAGGGGGGACCGGCTCCAGGCATGTCTGGATGGTGGCAGCGCTTACAACCAGAACAAGGCACCTCGCAAGAAGGGTTTACCAAAAAGACAATGGGAAGCATAGGGGGTCGGAATCTGCCATGTGTGTTCACGAACTCACCAGCTCAAACAATTCGGACCTTCCTCTGTGAAGAGGTCAGAATAATACCACCTAATAATCAGGATATGAAGCAAGCAGCTAAAAGACAAATAATGTCTGTGGAAATATAATTTTGTAAAGAAAAATAGATACACGGAAACAGATGTTAAACTTGAAGGCTTCCTTTTTGGAAAACCATTATAAGCAGGCTATGACTTGAGAGAAGCTTAAAAAGCCTCTGAGAAGTGACTGTTTCCCATATCCAGTAGCACCATCGAGAGCAGACGTCTGCTGATCAAATAGAAACCTCCCAAGATGAGGCCCTGACCACATCAGAGACTCGTCTAGGTTGCTACGTCTCTCCTCAGTGACGCCTCCCACTGATGACAAGATGTAATTGCAAGTTATTCTCATGGTTAACTAACAAACAGCTTTACCAGAATTCCTGGAGCCAAGCAGAGAAGAACCTATTATGGTATGACTTTCAGATCCAAACTCCTGCTATGTTAAGTTATTTTACAGCTTCCTCTGATTATAGTCTTTCAGCGGAAACACAGTAAGGAAACCGTGAATGCCTGATAACGGCCTTCTACATATTTTAAAAGTAGCGAAGTATTATGCAGTAATGGCTACTTACATCTTAAGCATGCCATTTCCTCCATGTATAGATAACAGCTCGCTTTTCCCCTATGCCCACTTCCTCTGTTCTCTCCTTAATCTTGGTGCGTGCGCGCACACGCGCACGTGTGGACAACCCAGCCTTGGAACAACACAGTATGTGCATCGATGGCTCAACTGCATGCAAACTGATGAACCTCTCGTTATAATCTTTGAACACAGATGTAAATGTAAGCTTTCAGAAACATCCTTTCCATATTGCCAGAGGGAGGACACAGACGTTACATATGATGCACTCCAGAAGTATCTGTTGTTGGTTATACAGCAAGAAGGAGGACACACTAAAAATCTAGCACCAAATCATGTGATATATAGAATGCTGTCTGCAGTTTTAAGACACCCGTGGTTTCCCAGCTATGAACCTGTCGATCCTGTAGTGACATCTGATGTGGCCCGTGAGGTTTTTCCTGTACCATGTGAGTGACTTTCGTGCAAAGCCTGCAGCCAGCTCCAGCAGCACAATCTGCTAACCGAGACCATTTAGGAGTGGTTTAGCCTCGAGATAAGCTCTCCGGAGTAACTGACTTAAGGGGGAAATGCCAAGTCTCTGGAGTTACTAAATGAATGACCTGTGAAAAGAGCACATGTTTGGGGGTGCATGGTCAGCACTCGCCTCCCTCACCCGCAGCCCCTTTACCAAGCGCAGGTGAAGATCAGACATCCACATCTGGTCATCCCCTCCTCCCCGTCCACCCTCTCTTCCCCTATCCAGCCCCTGCTCCCTGTCCCCGCTGATGGGACAGGGCTGAGAGGTGCTAACCAAGGCCCAAGCCCAACTACTGAGTCCTTCTCTCAAAAATTTAAGAGGCATGGGTGGTGGTCATCAGGGGCTTCCTGAGCTAAACCATCACGTAGAAGCAAGAGCAGAACAAAAGTCACTCTGAGCCAAAGTTACTAGCCAGTAGGGGCTGTCAGTGAAGGGAAGAGGCTGGTCTGCAAAGGAGGGAGCAGAAGCACCGGGAGATGCAGAGCCAGGGGACAATGGGGGACAGAGAGCGGAGAGGCCCCCAGGGGAACCACTCACGACCCCGAGAGAGGGCGACTGACTACCGATCTTGGGTCCCAGCTTTCTCATCCCCACATCAATGAGGCCCCACTCGTCTTCATTTCCTACCTGTGGGCTCCGCGAGACTCCCCATTACAGCCTCATGACAACTTGCCCCTGTCATTCGAGCGGGCTGGGGTCTTGCACCCACAGAATCTACAAAGGAGGGACACTTCCCTGCCGAGGCTATTCGGCCTCCTGGGACTTTTGCTGAGTCCCGTGTCTGTTCCTTCCTTTCCCTTCCACCCTGTTCGTCCCCCAGGAGGTAGTGGTGTGGACAAAGCCATCAAAACTGCCTCTTCGGCTGCCCAGCCTGGGAAGTCGGTGCCCCTCTTTTCCACAATGGAACCTTCCCAAACCAGCCTCGCCCAGGTCCTCTCGCTGGAAAAACCTTCTCTACTTCCCATCCCGTCTTCTCCCAGTGTTCTGAAATACTCAGCATTTCCACAACTGCCTGGGCATAGAAGTACTAGGTTTCATCCAATTTATTTTAAAAAAATGTGTTGAGTGTTTAATAAACGCAAAATTCCTTAATAGGAGTTAGCAAAACCAGAGATGAATTCGCAATGGTGTCAGCTTTCGGGAAGCGGACAATCCTGGGGACCAGGAGACGGTGCTGGTAGAACACCCCGGAGCGAATCATTCCCCCAGAAGGCAAGCTGATAGGAGGGGCTGCTGGTGGGAGCTAGGAGGAGGGGCTAGGGAGGAGGGCTCTGGGTCGTCCCAGGCAGGGCTTGGTGCACGGAGAGCACACAGCGGTGTGCCCAGGAGAGGGCACAGGACTCGGGCTTGGAAGCGGAGGGGGAGGCCCGTGGGGCCCATCCCGAGCTGGGGGTTGACATCGCAGGCAAAGTCGAGTCAAGGCTCCATATTTGAGGTTTGTTTTCTTTCTCAATTTAACTGGATCTAACCAGCCCTTACATAAGAAACGCTGTTGGAAGCCGAGGTTAATTACTGAAGGAAAGACCGAAGTGCATCATTCTCACCAGACTACCTTGACGTTCGAGGCGTGCCCCCCGACGCGGGACAACACGGCCCTTACGACACACACGGAGCGGCAGCATTGCGCACGCGCGTCTCATCTAGGTACGGCAGGATGCATTCCTCATGCAGCGCCCCAGACAGGAAAGGGACGCAGCTGTGCTCTGAGAGACACTGCACATCCGCGCATGCCAGGGGGAGGGCAGAGGACAAGGAAGTGAGAGACGACAGTCCCCCACACGGCAGCAGAGAATCCCATGCCCCTTTCAAACGGGGACAGGCCCCACGTGGGGAGAGCTGGCCACCAGCCTGCCTGGCAGCCCCGGCCTGAGGCCCAAGCCGGGCGTCCCTCCGCTGTGGCCCTGAGTGAGTGGCCCTTACGACATGCTCTGGGCTTCATGTCCTTCGGCTGTAAGGACACTGCTAACCTGCCATCTTACCAGAATAAGACAAACCCACCTTCTTTGGGCCCCTGTGGCCTTCCCAACCACTCTGACCATCTTCTTTGGGGAGGCCGTGGGCACTGAGGCCAGGCCTGCGGTGTGGGGACACGCCCCAGGGCAAACCTCACCCCACCCAAGACACTGCCAGAAGAGGAGGCCCTCCTGAGCCAGCCTGGTCTGCTGGCTTGGAGTTGGGGGCCCCACCTGCCCCTCCAGACCCAGAGACCAGCCCCAAGTGTTACTGTGTGGGAGAGGCAGGAAGCAAGACCTAGCAGACGGAAGGCTGGGACTTGGCAGAGAACCACTGATTCATCCCGATTCAGAATTCACATAAGCCAAAGTACTGTTGGGTTTTCTTTTTCTTCAATTTCCAGGCTTTAACTCCTAGCACCTATTTATTTCCTCTCGAGACATTTTTTTTCCTGAAAAGAAATTCTCCTGCCTACCTTTCTGTTCGCTTTTCTGTTTGCCTCCTGTTTCCAGTTCTCTATAAGCTACTAAAGGAAGAAAACATCTTTTCAATTCAACCCAGGAAGCCTTGCAGCTGGTCTCTGAGGCTCTGGGCACTGGCATGGAGTTTTGCAAACATGTATGCATGTTCTTTTTACTCCCCAAGGCAACCTTCCATCCAAAAGCTACCCTACATCTCATAAGTTAATCAGCCAACCTCAGAAATGGGGTGGGGGTGGGGGGAAATGGCCGGATCTGTTGAGAACTCTGTCATCTGTATGAAGACATCCCAGTGCTACCCAAAGCTACTTACATGAGCACTTTACTCATGACAGAAAGAAAGACTGCCTATAGATCCGATTATGCCTACCTACCTAGAGGCTGGGCTGTGAGTGCTTGTGGTCTCAACAGCCTATTAGCACTAAGGGACTAGAACATCTGAGCAGGTTGTAGATGAGGCTGGGAGCCACACGGCCTGCCCCGAATTCTAGAGGGGATTTTACTGCCCCCTCCTCTGATCTGTGAGACTGAGGGAGACCCCACACAGCCTACAACGCCCATCTGCAGGGATTCCACTGCCACAAATGGAGTCTCCTGCTCCTCAACAGTTGTTACAACGGTGGAAGAAAGAACTGAATCCATGAGCACACGTTAGACACACTATGTATCCAGCACTGTAACAAGCAAATACACAGGAAGGAACAGACACGGTGGAGAGCCTCAGTGCCCTGAAATCCGAGACAGAAGGTACAGACACACTCAGCACAAAAGCTAGAAGCAACAGAAGGCAGGACAGAATCGTGCGCAAGTCTGCGTAGTGTGATTAGGGCTGTCCTAACTCTGCCGACTCATGCGTAAGCGGCCTCTCCCCAAATCCAGCGTGGGCAGGTATTTCAGGGCACATGGCTGAAAAGAGACTGACGCCCAAGACAGTAGTGGACACAAGTGTGAGTCTGAAGGGCAAGGTTAAAAAAAGCAGCTTTAAGTCTCTTTCCATTCCAGGTTTCCTCCTGACCCTGCCACATCCGTGGTCGGAGAAACAGAGCTCCTGGGGCAGCATCAGCCCGCTCGTACCTCCCCGGGCACCAGCAGGGCAATTGATCGCCTTCGCTTTCACTCGATAACCAAGGTGCTGAATGCTGTACATTTTAAGAATAAAATCCCTCCCGTTTTCATCTGAAAGCTGCCAACCAACAAGGAAGATCCTCTCTGTGAAAAGGTGACTTTGAACCATGGGAGGTGGGTTCATTTCCCTGAGACTGAATTTACTCCCCTTTTTGTTTGCTTGGTTTTCTGCTTGTTTGTTTCCTTTGAAGACAGGCTTCTGCTTCCATTTGTGTGTGGGTCCATTTCTTGTCAGTTATGCACAATTACATAACATGCTCTCCACCGGCAGAGCCCTCCTCCCCCAGGCTGAGCCTGGTGCCAACGCAGTGCTGAGGACAAACACACTTTTATGAAGTGATGACATGGGTTTCCTCTCGCCTCAAACTGTGTGCATGGGGGTCGCAGGGCTCCTCTCCCATGCTCGCTCTGTGGCAAGCTGCCCGAATTCCCTCTTTTTTAGCTCTCCCTCCCCCAGCCAACCTGCCCTCTGGTTGGTTGTAAGAAAACACCCACAGATACAGCTGTATTCAGACGGGACACCTATATGGGGGCCAGTGTGTGCAAGGGAAAGATGGGTAAGGAGCCAGTGGAATTATATGCATATACAAGAAGAAAGGTTTTCTTCATCACACATGGAGGGCGATATATACCTCTTTCAACTCTGTAATGTACACGAGATTGAAACCTATTAATAAGAAAGCCTAATGGACTAGGAATGTGTGCCTGACAGAAACTAGCTTTTACAGAGTTTTGAAATGATTCCTAGCTGAGGCAATATGAGCAGCTTGTAAGGGAAAAGAGAGGGCGGGTATTAGAATGTCGTGTGTTTCACGTGATAGGATTCATTTACTCACCACTATTTACTGAAGGCCTCCTATGGCCAGGCCCTGGGCTCCGTGCTGCCTGAACACCCCAGATACCCCAGTGGAAAGAAGTGTCCTTGTCTCTCACCCTCTCCGGCTCCAGCCAAACACAGGCACTGAGGGATCTGACTTCCATACCCACTGCCAAATCCCCAAGACAAAAGACAATGGTGGGTTCACATGGACGCTTACCCCAGCTCAGAAGCTCGAGAAGAAGTGCTCTGGGGCTCTCCATGGGCTCTGGGAGCGCGGTGGCTATTCTCTGAGGTGCTCGCGTGTCCCTTCCCCTGGGACGGCTTGCTGGGGGGTAGGGCTGCCGGGCCATGGTCACACCCATTCAGCAGGCCCTGGCCAGCTCTGGTGCGGCTCCTCGCTTGCCGGTGGCCCTCGCGCTCATCCTCGCCGGGCGCTGGGATACTTCGCGACACCTTGTATCCATGAGAAATCAGGAGGTCTTCTACGCTGTACATAATGCCCCGGCTTCATCAAAGCTCAGCCCCTGGGACCGTGGCGCTGGCAGGACCCACACTGAAGGGACAACAGAGAGCGGGTTTGTGAGGAGTCACTGATGCTCCCGGAACCGCGCCCGACACCTCCCGCTGCCTTTACTCCGACCAAAACCAGGGCCCGGTTATGCGCACAGCACGGTGCCCGCATCGGCCGGGAAGAAGAAGCAAGGATCGCTCTGCCTGAAGTTATTCTCCATCACATTCAACCCAAGAGGGTGGCCATGGACGCGGCACGGGCCCTGAGGGACGTGGCGGGAAACCCGGGGGCCCCACCCTCTGCCGGCAGCCTCTTGTAGCAGAGTCTGGGACCGTGTTTAAGCAACGAGATGATTAACAGTGTCCACTGTTCCCTCCCCCCCCCCGTCCTCTGAAAACAAGGGGTGTAAGCAGAGAGGACAAAATAAACACAGATTTATTTTTGTGTAATTGTGGGGGAAGCCACAATTACGCCTGGGAGTCTCTAAAAAGAGCAACGACCAGTGCCCGGCTTTACCTTATTACCCTTTGCGCTTCCATCCTGTAGCCCTACCTTTGGCTCTCCGAGGGCCGAGCGGGCCCTGTCAGCAGCCGAGCCCTGACCCAGGAGGGGCCGCGGGGGAAGCCCCTGGACGGCACCACAGCGGGGACCCCACACTTCTCCCCTCCCCCGGGAAATCTGTAAGAATCAGATTTCTCCCCCAAGAAATCTTGGGGCAGCTTTTCCCTCTCTGAGCCTGGGGTGGCCACATCCCAGACGCCAGCAGGGTATATGACTTCAACAGCGCCTCCTTCCCGCGGGGCCACCGTCCTAAGGCCCCAGCACCTGCCGAGAACTAAAGGAAGGGACTTGAGAGCCCATGTGTAAAAACAGGTGGGGCTGCCATGTTTATTTTTACACAAGGGAATCTTCTTTCCTGTGTCTTCCGGCGGTTCGGGGATGGGCCGCGCCTGGAAGAGCTGCAGGAGGAGGCCAGAGGCAGCCCCGCGCGGCCAGGGCGGAAAGCGCGCTGGCAGCCCCCGCGAACAATGGCCGGGAAATGCCTGCGGGCCGTGCACAGGTGAAAGGGAGACACATGTGCTTCCTGCCCGTGCCAATCCCTACTGGGGCCCGCCGTGCCATTCTGCTGACTGGGCGCCTCCCTGCTCTTCATCACGTGCTAGATGATGGGGGAGGGGCCCCCAAAAGTCCCGGCCATCAGCACAGAGAGAGCATCAGACTTTGGAAGTGGTAATTTCCCATTAGGTCCCCACAATTCATGGAAGGCTGACGAGCTCTGGCAGTTACTGTACTGGTGGAAAACTCTCCAGAGCAATTCTGCCCCTCCTGACGCCCCTGCTACGGGTCTTGCAGGGGGTTGTACCACTTGGGTCATTCACGTAGAAATGGAAGGACCAGAGCGGCGAGCACTTGTTCTTTGATTCAACAGAGCAAGTCACTGGACTAGAGTCTGCAGGGGAAAGTGATCCCACTACAAACACAGGACTATGGGAACACAGAGGCCAGGCCACCAGGCCAGGGTCCTCGTTTTGTTCAGGGCTACCCGCCCCCCCAGCATGTAGCACACAGTAGGCTCTTATAGATAACTGTTGAATGAATGCACAAATAAGAGAAAGGGACATCTGAGCTAGGTTTGGAAGAATGATTAGGAGTTCACTAGCTCAACTGCATGCATGTGTGTATGAGAGAGGGAATATAGATTTGGGGTACAGTTATCTCAGAAGTAAAGAAATGACATGGCGGGCGCCTGGGTGGCTCGGTCGTTAAGCGTCTGCCTTCGGCTCAGGTCATGATCCCGGGGTCCTGGGATCGAGCCCCGCATCGCGCTCCCTGTTCCATGGGAAGCCTGCTTCTCCCTCTCCCGCTCCCCCTGCTTGTGTTCCTGTTCTCGCTGTCTCTCTCTGTCATATAAATAAATAAAATCTTAAAAAAAAAAAAAAGAAATGACATGGCAACACAATCCTGGTAGCCTAGACCAGGGAGGGTCCCCACACAGGCTGGCTCAATGTCCCACATCCAGCGGGCACCACAGTTAACACTGGATGTTAGGTCTTACTACACTCAGTTTCTCTCTCGTACTAGGTCAGGCTCTTGAAAAGCCGAGTGTGCTATCTTCCAAGTGGCCATGCAGCACTCAGAGGAGAGGGCCGTGTCCACCACAGAGCCAGCAGGGCTGCAGTCCACTGCCAGGGTGGGAGAAGCATGCATGTGGGGCATTTTCCTCCTGGGGGAGGAGTTGGTCCAGTTGGTCTAGCATGGCCACGTCAGCAGGGTAATCCTATCTTGCAAACCCTCGAGTGGCATGACGACCCAGGCCAAGCCGTGTTCCAAAAAAGATTCAAAGTCTAAGAGCCATAACTTGACCTTACAGGTCTGAGGTCAAAGGTGTACTGATTACTGGAAACGTCTAACTTGTTCTGTCTCACGGGGGCCAGTTTCCCGTGGGGAGCGGGAGCACGAAGCACAGCCACTCCAGCATGCCCGGAGCCATGCAGGTGAGCCAAGACGAGAGGGGTGACCCGCAGGCCCCACAACCCAAACGAGTGTTCCCAGCCGCCACCCCATCCACGAGGGCTTCTCTCCCTTCGGCTGACACTCTGCACCCTCGGATCCCAACTCAGAGCCGGGGTTTCTCCTCATTTCCACAGCCCTGCTGAACATCACTGCTCCCCTGAAACCGACATAGTTTTTTCCGATCCCTATCAGATTTAGCTTACTTTCTTTAGCATCCTTATCTATTTAAGACTTAATGGGCTGCCTCAAGAGGTAGCAAGAGCCCCATCACGGACACATCGATCCCAGCGGCCACCAGAAGACGCTGACGTGCTGAGGAGACAGGCCTCCGGTGAACTGCTGGACAAAAAGCTGTCCCTTTTAAAGCTTCTTTCTGATCCTGAGATACCAGCATTCTAAATCAACAGTAATTAATTGGATCGCCCACCCACCAACTCAAACTCTTGCTGTAAAGACAAACACAGAGAAATCGGACATAAACGTAAGTTATTAGAACACTAGATTTAACAACTTGGAAAGGTATGTGTACAGTTAAAATAATGCCGTATCAAGTGTGATGCTGACACCGTCCCAGCCGTGACCCCTGGACTAAGTGACTAACTGCACCAAACCACAGTCTTCTGGGCTGCTAAATGGCAATGCTCCTCTCTTCCCCTCCCACCAGACTGTTTTGAGGACCAAGTAAGAATGTGTAAAAGTGTAAATCAGCACGTAAACACAAGATGGTGGATTTAGCATGCTACAGTGGCCCTAGTTTGTCTCTGTAGAGTTACTTGCCTTATGCAAAGACTTCACATCAGTTATTAATTTTCACTATGAAATTCAGACCATTTCCCAATTCCTCTTGTGCCACTTAGGATGTAACTTTTGATTTCCAAGGTCATGCCTGCTTTATATCACCCATATATCTTGGATGGATACTTCAATCTCCATCCAAGTCACTAAGAACAGTATTATTTTATATAATCCAAAACATTAAGACACAAGTCCTGAGGGCCTATAATGCACCAGGCCTGAAACTATAATAATGAGTAAGACACATTCTTTGCCCCTGAGAATCTTACTGTCTTGCTGTACAGACTGCAGGAAAATAGGCAGAAGGGACCCTAACCTGATCTCAAGGGGTCAAGGAAGCTTCTGGAAGATTGCTTCTAAGCCAAACGAATCCTCCACCTCAAGGTAGACCTACACTGTAAGTATGATTTTCCAGACAGTTCACTTAAGAAATTTTTTCCTTCACTACTTTTGTTTGTTTCCTTGTATTGAATACTCATAGTGGAACATCTAGGAAGAGTGTTCACAACAGTGCAGGTGTCTAGATACAATCTCAGCTACGGGGGTGACGTCCAGCATGGCTGGACCAGAACACACAAGAGACAAATGAAGCCACTTTAAATATCTTTTTCATCGCATGAATATCTAAATACCATTCATACAGAGGAAACATTTAACATAAGAACAAACAGGTTAAAAGAGAAAGCACACTTTATTTCATTTTATGCTCCCAGCAAGCTTCTAAGGTAACCATGAATGTCTCCATTTTACAGACAAGAAAACTGAGGCTGAGAGCCTGAGCTTGTAAGTGAAGATCTGAGGTTCAAACCAAGGTCTGTTTAGCTTCAAAGCCCTTGCTACTTGCCTCTATTTTAGGCTTGCCCATCTAAAGTTCCTTCCTATTAAACAACAGAAGTTTCCTAATTTATCCAATAATGCATAAAAATAAACAAGAAAAGATGGAAGGCATGGTGGCATTAAAATGAAAAACTGTATTTAAAAGGAAAAAAATTTCCTTTGTTCCCTTGGATTAGGATGGCTCTTCTACAGGATTCTTTCCTTAAGCACACCGGGCACACACAGGCCATGCGCACACTCGTATGTACATACGTGTCCACCCGTACATGCATACGTGTACCCACGCACAAGGCCTAATGCCTCGCTTGACTGTGATGGTTTGATGGCAGGGCTAGTATTAATTTTAAGTGCTCAGGAATAGGATTCATTCACAAATAGACTGTCATTGCTTCGTGACCTTGAGCAGACCTCAGATCATTTTTGGTTTCAGGCTCCTACAGAGCTATCATAAAACCTGTTGCGTGACTCTGAGAAGCAGACAAACTACATCCATGATAAATGGGAAAGGAAGGGGAAACTTTGAGGAAAAAAAAACAAACCCTAAATTCTAAAAGAAAAACGATCGATACAGAAATAGTCACTCTTATCTACAACACGGATAGGATTTGGACTTCGTGTGAGCAGGCACTGGGAAACCACAGAAGTGTTTGGGCAAACGGGAAAGACTGACAGTCTAGCAGGAAGGTGGAGGATGAAAGTGGTTAGAACAAGGACAGACGTGGGGACAAGCAGTTATGAGTCTCTTTTATTGAAACATGCAAGGGTGGTAATTTTCAAGAAAAGAAGTGCAATGGATTTTAGTCTTGGGTAACTAAGATAATGGTCACTTCATTTAGCAGAAATACAGAAATCATAAATAACTATTGGTTGGAGAAGATGACAGGTACTTTGATTTTAATTTAACCAACCTAGCCCCACAAGATTATCTTTCCCCAAATCACTTCCAAATGGATTTTTATCAGATTATTTGTCCCATCCGAAAAACCTGAATGAGACCACTTCAAGTAATTTTATTTTGTGGTAGATTTCTAAGTTCTTTAAATATTAGCCATGAGTATTTAAGCACAGAGTTGTCCACTCCTTCACTGTAGGGATGAGATTCTATTTCTCCACGTTGCTCAGTACGTATCTGTTATGTTGAATTGGGCCTGAGACACTGCACCAAAGAAGGGAACTTCCCTGGGCTTCAGTCTTCTCCAGAAGAAGTAAAATAAAGTTGAACTAGAAGTTCTTCGGGGTCCTTCTAGCTCTAGAAATCTGTCCCTCTCTCAAGCCTGTTCACCCTTGTGAAGAACACCATGCATTTCTAAGTCAGCTGGCCACAGTAAAAAAGATACAGCTTGTGGCCATGACACAGAGCAAAGCTAAATAGGTCTTGTGAAGATAGAACCTCTGACCTTGGCCCCATTAGCACCCAGAAAGGCCAACCAAGAGAGCAGAGCTGAATGGCCACATACAGAGAAGAGGAGGTGGCGGGGCTGGGCGCTGAGGCCACAGAGTACACCAGCTAGTAACTCTCCATCCAGAAGTCCCGGAGCACAGGTATTGAACACTTCTTCCAACTTATATCGCTCAGGACACTTGGGTCACAGTGAACGTGCCAGGCACGGGGCTCTGTGCTGAAGAACAAAAAGACACAAGCCCTTTCAACACCCTCCCTTGCAGATGCTATGGTCTAGGTTGTGGTGTGTCTATTACAGGCATGCTCATCACCAGAGGCTGAGATTGGCACATGAATGTTACTTTGTAACAGGTACCATTTCCTCCTCCCTTTACATTTATAAAAATAAAAAGTTTTTATTCTCATATTTACAGTTACAAGGCTCCCCAAGACAGTGAAATAAAACTATTAAAAAACACGTTAGGGGGCACCTGGGTGGCTCAGATGGTTAAGCGTCTGCCTTCGGCTCAGGTCATGATCCCGGGGTCCTGGGATCGAGTCCCGCATCGGGCTCCCTGCTCCTTGGGAGCCTGCTTCTCCCTCTCCCTCTGCCTCTCTCCCTGCTCATGCTCTCTCTCTATCTCTGTGTCTCAAATGAATAAATAAAATCTTTAAAAAAAAAAAAAAAGTGCCTAAAATTAAAAAAAAAAAACAAAAACACATTAGATCAACCAAAACTTTTCTTCCTTTTTAAAATTTGCCTCGAACATGAACTGAAAATTAATAAAGGAAAGAGACAATACCCAATTAAAAATGTAAAACAGATGTTTACTCTCACCAGTAATCAAAGATATGCAAATTAAACCAAAATGCTATTATTCACTGATCAAATTACTGAAGCTTTCAGAAGGCAGTATTTGTTGTAGGTGAGGGCATGATGAAGGGTTTTCCTATTTATGGGTGTATGACTATGTGGGGGGCATCTGTGTGTAAATGGGTATTTCCTTTCTTAAAAGTGATTGACATGCTATAAAATCTTCAAACATCGGAAACCCTATGGGCTAATAATCTTATATCTTGGAATCCATCCTATAGAAATAATCAGAGATACCCACAACGTCATCTATAAAGATACTTACCCAAGTTTTAATTATAATAAATAAAAATTTAGATCAAATAAATTTGTCTAATTTTTTAAATGTCCTTTTAAGATATGGTTTAAAAAATCCTGATGCATCCACATGGTAGACTAGTATATGTATATGCATGTATAAAATCATGTTTTCAGATATACAATGGCACAGGGAAATGCTCATGGTACCACATTAAATAGTAAAGACAGGATACAAAACCCTATGTTCTGTACAATAGCAATTTCATACACAAACACACACACACACAAGAGAAAAGACACCAAAAGGAAACATATCAAATTATCAAAGGTGATACGGGATTCTGTTTTTTTTAATGTCCTTATTTATACTTTACTATATTTTATGAGGTCCTGTCATGAAATATATTTGGTAGAACCATATGAAGCTGCCATGTTGCAGGAAAAAAAATGGTCAAATACTGGCACTTTCATGTACTTTAACTTGATATGATTTCACCATCAGAAAAAAATTTAGGGGCACCTGGCTGGTTCAGTCAGTAGAACAGGCAACTCTTGATCTCGGGGTTGTGAGTTCGAGCCCCATGTTGGGGGTTGAGTTTACCTTAAAAACAAATATTTTAAAAAAAGAAAAAAATTTAAGAACAGTTTCTTAAGTAGGATTAGGAAAATGTATCTTTGAGAATTTGGAAGACTTAATGAAAAAAGAAACACTGAAGAAAAGAATAAACGAACAGTGAATTATATAAGGTTATAAGGGTCTAGTATATGGTACATGTGTCGTATAACCTGTTTCCAGTAAGCCAAAAGTTACATGTTCTGCTGATAAAATCCAATACAAGATTACAAACAGCATCATAAAGGTCTTGATGAGACATTGTTACTCTTCTAGAAAACCTAAAACTTCGCAGTTATATTCACTGACATTCCATACTTAAGATGTAATTAGTCCCTCAAATTGTTGGCAGTTCACTGTAAATATTTCTTCAACTGACAACTTTTCAGTCTAATGCTGTGATTAATATATAACAAAGTACTTGCTTTAAACAAGAGGTAAATAGCTAAGACCTAAAACAAAGCAGAATGGGGCACGTTGCTAACTGATATATGGACATCTAATGCTTTCTATGGGTTTTTTTTTAATCACAGAACTATGTGTTTTATTATGAGCAGTAGGATTCCATTTCTCTTTTCAGTCTTAATAATTCAATCAAGACCTCCACAGTCCCAGGTTAAGTTCTGGGACAGTAAGCGCTCACACACTGTTGTTACCATTGCACAACAGTGTGATGGCCGGCTCTTGCCAGAGCCCTCAAGTTGTTAAAATCTCCTAAACATAAAAAGCGTATTTAATCTGTGAAGCATTAATTTTAGTAGAGCAAACATCACTGAGTTCAGTTTCTTTAAGGTGACCAAAAAAAAAAAAAAGGAGGTGAAAAACTTGGGTCTGAGATCAAAAGGATCCTGGAATGCTAATCTTGCTGGGTTGGGTCAGTGTTAAGGCACTGATTCCAAAACACAGAGAAAGAGAAGGAAAGTACCAAATGTTATGTACTTTATTATTTTCATAAATACTATCTCTTCTAACTTTCTGTCTTTTCCCCCCAAGACTTGTGTGAACACACACACACACACACTCCTGTCACCTCTTTCACCTCTAAATTCTGCCACACAATTATTGCTTTGGTGACCTCAACCTCTTTTTATGAGACCCTAAGTACCTCATTAACATTTCTGAAAGATTAGCAGTCATTAAGAAAAGGAGTGAAATTGGATAAGATTTTTTAAATCTTCTGGAATTTTTGGCTATTTGCAAAAATAACTGTAAAACTTACAACAGATTAGAATGTAATCCCACTACCATCATGTAAATCAAACTCCATGTGTAAAGATTCCTGATGTAGTCTATTAAACTTAGAACACACATAGTTTTCTTTTAAAGTATCTTTAGGATAAAAGAGCCGAGGTCTTATAATAATGTTAAAGTTTAAATTATTTCATATAATTTGTACATTATTTTCTAACTGCAAAAGTCATGTAAAGTTATTCTAGCAGCAAACACTGCAAAATTCAGTGTTTCGGTAAAAAGTAAAAGTTCCAGTAACCCCACTGTGCCAAGAGATAACCACCACCAAGAGTTTGGTTTCCATTTCTCCTACTATTCTTTGTATACATCTACAGTTGCTTTCTGTCTCTCCCCTTTTTTTTCTTCTTTGAAATATATCTTGGTGTCCCTTTATAACAAATTATTTCATTTACATACAGAAGAAACAAGCTTAGAGGTAAGCTATAGAGAGATCACCAAAAAGCAGCAAATTACAAGGACATTTTGTGGTCTAATAATTAATCTTTACCAGTTTGGCCTGGCTGTTCCCAACTATATTGTCTACAGAAAGTTTTTGGAAAATATACTTAAAGACAGTAAAGGTAATAATCCAAATTTTAAACAAGATACCATCAATTTAAATCGAGATAATTGAGGTTTTAGTATCAGGGCAGTTCCTATAGTTTTTCAATGACTTTTAGCGTTTAAAGGCTATATCAAAGTATTGGAGACTGACCTCGCCTCCCCTGGGCTGCTAGCCCCAGCAAGTGAGTGTCCCTCAGCATTCCTTAACTCAATAGACTCTTGAAACAAAGCACAATAGCAAGGTTTTAATGAGTGAGATAACCCTTGCCATCCAAAAGGTGAAAAACAACATCTGTTAAAAAACCAAATAAACTGTAGTAATGGGTTCAGCAATAGGCCTGAAATAGGATTTCAGAGAGATAGTCTTTGCTTATCAAAGTAAAAACTACAACAGAACAATTGTTTCAAATCCAACGCTCTGTGTTCTAAACTCTCCCTAGATTAATTAGCGTGAAGTCCCGCCAAGCTCATTAAAAGAGAAACTCTGGACTCCTACAGCAGGGTTGGTGTTTACTGTCCTCCCAAACTAGAGGACTCTCTAGCAAGGACAATGAGAACTTGGCGGAACCAAAGACTTCTGGGCTTTCTTTACTGATAGCATTTCTACTTTATTTTTAAACTGCACTTAAAAAAAATTATACTCTAAGGATCTTTTCAGATTTGTGTGTGTGTGTGTGTTTTTTTAACTGAAAAACTGGTCCTTATTTATTCTCCTTATGTACTTCCAATCCCTAGTTACATTTTCTAGCTATTGAACGATAAGCCCTATACCTCTAGAGTCTGTGACTACTCGGATAGGTCATTAGATAACTCTGATAAGCTTGTCAAGCACTCCAGAGCATGTGAATACTTGAAGTTTTAGTCCAAGGAGGTAGAAAGACAAAATTCTCTCTCTCTCTCTCTTTTTTTTTTTTTTGGCACAGACTTTCTCCACCCACCCAACCCCCTTAAATCTCTTGGGCCTGCCAAGGGCCTGACCTTCCATTCTCTTCAGCACAGGGGTGAAGTTTGCCAGGAGGAAGGCCCAGCAGATTAAGGCCTCCTTCAACAAATATTTGCTCACCCACTCTTGGGGGAGTGAAACTGTTTGCTACATGCTGTCTGCCCAGAGTAATAGTTAGGGACCTTCAGGACTGCTCTTCAGCTGGTGGCCAAGATTGAGACACCTAATATCAAGGTAAAAATTCAAACCCACACAACATTATGAGAAACCAAATGAATTTACCAAATTCCCAATTTCACATGCAAACCATCACAAGTCCCCTGAAATAGAATTTGCATGTGATTTCTAAAACAACTATACACACTTGCCTTGCTGCATGGTCTTAATCCAGTCACCTTAAATTCTAAAACTGCCTGACATCAGGCACTGTTTTCCTGAAGTTTAGCCTGCAACCACTCACGTGAATACTGAGTCTGCCATTTTTGTCTAAGTATTTCTGGCTGCCTGAATCCTATGTCCCTCTTTTCCCAGGAATCCTCTCCCTCCCCCCCACCCAAGCCCCCACCACACACACACACACACACACACACACACACGCACACACACACACCATCTTCCAACTCTCATCTCAAATTTCTTTGGAAACCTAAAAAGACAAAAAGTCAGAGAAGGAAGACATGAAGATGTAGGGAAAACCTCCCAAGTGTATGGTCCACACTACTTCATCCCTCTCCCCAAGACAGGCCAGGCAACTAGATTAAGGGAGGGACAGGCGAGCATGGGGGTAGAGGGAGGAGATGCAGGGGATGGGAATGAGGGTGGCAGGGTGTGGGGGTGGAGGGGAGGGTGATCTGCCTAAGCTAATTCCCCAAAGTCCTCTGCTCCTAGAGAGTGTGGATGAGCAAAGAACAGGGCATGACCAGGTTGCACTGGCGTAGAGTTCTACGTTTTTTTAATTTTTTCTCCAGTAGTGAAATCACAGCTTCTTTTGCAAACCCCCAGAAATATCTGAGGCGCTGGGCGCTACCTCAATGACAAGGAGCAAGAAGGGAGTTTTCAGCTGTAGGTGCTGAACCCCACTGTGGCCAGGGCATCTACACAAACCCTAGCATTCTAGGGTGATCTGATGGCGACTGGAGGGTGGGGGGAACGAGGGTGCTCAGGAGATCGGAGTGCGGAGACCTGGGCAGGCGGGCAGGCAGGCAGGCTCCAGATCCCACAAACGAGCTGATTAACGAGATTTACAGCACTCTCAGGCGGGGCTCTTTCCTTTCTCCCACCCTTTTCTCTCTCCTTTTCTTTTTTTTTCTTTTTTTTTTTTTGCTTAACCACCAGCGGCCGGGGCGGGCCGCCCCAGGCACTTGCTGAGAAGCAGCGGCGGTTAGCGCCCTAATCCGCGGTCCTGACTCCGCAGAGCGGGGCGCGCAAGGCCCGGCGGAGACCCGAGCAGGGAGCGCGGGGCGCGGCGGCGAGCTCTCAACGTCCCGCGGGCTGGTCCGGACTGCCGGGGGCGGCGGAGGGGGGGAAGGGGGGAGGTGGCCACCGTGGGAACCAGGGACCTCGGGGACTCTGAGCAGCGGCTGTCAGTTCCTGGGGTGATGTCCGCGAAGTCGGGGCGCGCAGGCGAAAGGGGGGTTGGCTGGAGCCGGGCTGGCGGGGAGGACGCCGAGAGGGGAGACAGCGACCCCCGCCGTCCCGGGCTCTCCCCGCGCAAGGGGCCACGCGAGCGCTAACGCCAGCCGCGGCCCTCGGCGGAGTCCCGCACCCGGGCTGGACGCCTGAGGGGCGGGGACGCCCCCTCCCCGCAAAGCGGGCTCTCCCTCACCCCGAGGCTGCGGGCGTGGGGCCCGCGGCGGCCGGCCTGGGCACCGTGCGGGACGCCCGGGGCGGGGATGCGGACATCCCCTAAAGCTGGGGGAGGCTCGCACCGGAGCTACGTCCGGGCTGGAGAAGTTGGGGGCGAGCGCGGGAGGTTGGGGGCGAGGCCCGCATAGCGCCATGGAAGCGGGCTAAACGGACGGCGGGAGTCAGGAGGGGCGAGAGACGCCGGGACTTACCGAGCGGCTCCCTCATGCTGCCCCGCGCCGCCGCCGCCGCCGCCGCTCCGGCCGGCCGGGGACCAGCGCGACCCGCCCGGCTCGCTGCCACCACGGCCGAGCATGCCCGGAGCCGCCGCCGCCCGCCCCACCCACCGCTCGGCCTCGCCCCGCCCGGATCCCCGCCCACCGCCCGCCTCGCCCCGCCCTCCGCCCCGCCCCTCCTGCTAGCTGGCCTCCAGGCTCCGGCTCTCTCCGCCGGGGGGCGGCACCTGGGTGGGGAGCCTAGCTCACCCGCCTCGTGCGGGCCCTGCCTGGGTGGGTCGCCCTAAAGGCACAGGTGAGCTGGACACCCTTCTCTCTTTTCCTGTCACTTGGGTTTGGACGGCTTTGACCCTGTGCTAACGTGCACACACACACATACACAAAACAAATATTCATATACAGATGCACACACATTCATGTATAATCACACACAGACGCACACCAACACACGCATATACAGTCACATACAAATTCACACACATATACACACACATGCACAAAGACATTCACATAAAACACACAAACACCCATACATCCATACTCTTTCACAAAAACACAATCAGGGAAGGCGTGAAGAGCAGAAAACGGTGCCCGTGACAACAGCTTAGTGCTTGGGATTTCCTTGTTTAAAAAAAGACCTCTAAGAGTCTTAGCTATAGGCTCAAGGAGACTTTAGAGGTCAGTTAGTCTATCCTCTCTTGTGACAGATGGGGAAACTAAGGCTGGGAGTGGGATTTGCCTAAAAGCGAGAGTAGGAGGAGGTCGGTGGGAGAGTCCAGACTGGAATGAACAGTTACTCCTCGCCCACTGCATGTTTCCCTGGCAGCAGTAATTAGACGGCTGCCAGGTCTGTTCAAGGGCAAAAGTCCTTGTACTCTGGAGGGTGGAAGAAAGACATAAAGTGTTCAATTTTGCTGATGAGTTGGGGAGAGGGAGAGGGTGTTGGCTAAGTCAAGTCCACGGAGCCAAACGTGGATGGCAGAGCAGACTGGAGTCCCTGCAGAATGAATTTTTAGAAAACCTCTTAGTCACACCATGGATTTAGGGTTGTGCTCACTGCCACAACACCAGTAATACATAAAGTTATTTGCACTCTCACCACGGACGACCCCAGTCTGAACCCTTCATATGCATTATTTTCTCGTAATTCTCACCACAGTCCTGTGAGGGGGTGCCCTGGATGCTGGGGCTCCGGGAGGCATGCAGATAGAAGTTGCAGAATCTGGCCAAAGACCCCTGCTCTGAACGCTAACCACAAGGAGCATATAGGCTAAGAAAGCAAAAAAAGCCAAACACACTAGTGCTGGAGAAGAAAAACAATATAATCCAATGCTGTGTGTTGCATTATCTATAATGCATCCAAGGAAACCACATCGGGGAGATGGGGCAGACAGGACAGCATGATCAGGTGCTCGAGGAAGGCACAGATCCCAATTTGGGGTGCTTCTGCCACTTTCTAGTTGTTTTACTTGACTTCTGTCCACCTCAATTTCCTCTCGGACAGAATGGGGATAAGGATAGTGCTCCTGTCCTAGGAAAGCCATGGTACTGGCACAGAGGGAACGTGCAGGAACGGGCAGCTCCCACCACTGGTATTTGTACTAACAGTGTTCTGTGGGCTGGAGCCGCCACAGGGAAGGCTTTGTGGGGGGCACCCGGAAGAACAGCTGCATTGTGTCTAGGCAGAGGCAAAAGACATCACCTCCAGGCTGAGGGAGTAAGATGAGAAAAAAAGAAAATGAATCACAGAGGCTTTTGTGGAAAATCGTAGTCCTATGCAGTGGTGACATTACTTCTTGCCATAAACTCGTCTCTCAGGGACAGAGTGTTCAATGACATGCAATTCCCATTTGTCCTCAATTTGTCAACTCAATGAAATAACTTTTTTTCTTGTGGAACACCTGTATGTGCCCAGTACTCTGCAGACACATGTGGAGCCAAATGTTCCTGCAAGATCATTTATCAGCCAGCAAACTGATTAGAACAATGTTATATTGTTGGGTTTCTGGGTCAAACCCACAGAAGTTTTATAATGTAACTGAAATGCCGTATGGTTGTAGTAGGAAAAAAACAAAACAAAACATTGAAGCAATGCTAGGAACTAAGCTAAACCCACCCAAATAAAGTTTAATGAGAGATTGCGTTTCAGCAGAAAGGTTGATAAAGGCAGATTTAATTAGAGGAAGCTGATAAGATTGAGCTACTGTAGATTCTGAAGATGACTTTGCAATTCTGAAGATTTTTGTGGTTTCGGAGCCCTGTCTCTTTATCATGACAACCTCATTTCAAACTGTTTGGCGTCCCTCTTTCTCCAGCACTGATACATCACTAGCCCTACTCTATTGCTTCCCAGCCATGACTAAGGCCATTTGAAATGAACAAGCAGAATGAAAACAGGATAGAAGGCGGTGGAGGAGCTGGGAGATTTTTCTGAAGATCTGAGAATAGAATAATGATGAAGGAGGTAAGGTTGAAAAGATACATGAGTATGAGGGGGTGGCTGTTTGAATTATAATGTAAGAAGACAAGAGGCAAAGGGGAGGGCGGTGTTTCCCCAAATGAGGATAAAAGTTGGTAAGGTCGGTCCACTGGGCCAATGTGCCACACTGGTGAGCAGTACACAGCCACGAGACCGTGGACGTGGCACGTGAGAAACCAGCTCTACATCCGCGTGTAGTCTCATGTCTTCTATATATGCATGTATGCATATGTTGGTTGTTGTGTTTTTAGAAAAAAAGGAATTTTTTTCCTAAGTCAGGGCTTTGTAACTCAGAAACCACCTGCATCAGTTTTATTTTGACTGTAGGAAGAATCACATTCCTTCTCCTCATCACCACCCACCCCGCTTTCATGCAACTTCAGTCCCTTCCTCCTACCTGCTTGATTTGGGGAGGTTTAAACACAGAGGAAAATATCTATCTGCTGCTTCTGTGATATGTGATATAAAATATGATTTACACCAACTTGGAGCATGATGCCGTTAGAAATCCAGCACTGGCCAGGGAACGTGCGCCAAGATCCAGCCCTGGGTGCCCGATTGTCCCCGCCTTTCTCTGAGTCCAAGAGAAGGGATTTCACAGACTCAGGAAGGAACTCAGATTATTGAGTCATCAGGGCAGATGTGCGATGACCAGAGAAAGAATGCTTAATGGCCTCTTAAGAAAAAAGAAAAAAGGAAAAAAAAAAAAGACAAAACCGTTGTTTCTTTAATTCCCTGCCTTTTCAAGGACCTAAAATAACCCTCCTCCCTCCTTGCTTTGGGGCTCTTTTGTGATGACCTACTATAAGGTTTCCTTTAGCTGACTTAGATATTCTTTGATGTTTTTCTTAGTCTGAAAAACACTACCAGTTCTAATTTTTTTTAAAGGTTAATGTCCTTGATAAAACCTTGAAGTCCTTCTTGTTAACTCGTTCTGAAAGTCAGACAATAATAACTATGTAAACATATGCATATGTTGATGTCCACAGGTACCAAAAACCTTATTTTTTAGATAGTAACATGCTATATGTTAATTCAGAGGCTAGTCTGCGTAATTTTTAACCAGGAACTTGAGCTCCGTTTCTCAAAGTGCATTCCATGGACCACTTCATTTAAGATTAACTGGGGGTTTGACCGAAAGCGCCTGAGCCTGATCCGCGTCTGACACAATCAGAATTTCTAATTACTACAGTTGAGACCCAGAAATCTATACTTTAGGGAAATGTCCAGTAAGTGTCCAGATGATTCTTACAGGAAGGTTTGAGAAGCAGGGATAGAGCACAAGAAATAGAAATCGTGTGTCAAAAGCCTAACAGAATGATTGGAACATGATAAACATTCGAAAAACAGAAGTCATCAACATCATTGTGTGATGGTGAAGAGCAGCAGAGCAAAGTCTCTCGGGAATAAAATGCAAGAGGTATCTGTTAACTGTTGATTTACGCGATTTGGCACCAGCCCAGACAGAAAACTTATAATCCTGGGGATTAAGAGAGAAATCACAAATGTTTTTTAATCCTATACCTTCACTCTAAGGAGAGTGAATCTGCATGGTTTTTGCATGAGAAAAATCATTTTTAATTATTTGCTACCTCTTCGTCAGCTTTTTCCTCCATAAGGCTACGCATTAATGGGAAACAGCCTCTTTGCCTCTCTCCCAAGCCCTGTCACCACCCTAGCGTAGGGGGTTGCTGTTTACAGTGGTTGACAGAACATTCCAAGCATCCCCCTGCCTGCAGTCTGCGATTCTTTGCCAGATTCATTAGGAAAATCCTGTTTTCCTGTCCTCCCAGGAATGACAGTGGCTGGCTGGGATCCCACTGGTACAAGGGAGATGCACATGTGACCTCGAGAAGACAGAGGTGTGGTCGGCACCAGAGTGGTCCCGGCATGGGCAATCCTGAGCTGCTTCTCTTGCCATCACACACCAGCTAATCAGGAATCAACCAAAAAGAACTCCAGCATTTTCTTTAACCCCGTGTGACTTTTTATTTAAGAAATGGGAACTATGTGAACAACAATGAAACAAGTTGGTTACCAACATTAATTGCAAGAAAGAAAGAAAAAAAAAGCTTCCTTTTGGGGCAAGAATGACATATTGGCCTTTTAATAAGTCAGTAATGGCTAGCAACACAGAAATGACAGCACGTTGTGAGAGACATGTGGGAACTACCTTTCATTTAATGTTTCTTCTATGCCAGGAGCTTGGCTAGGCCTTGACTTGTGTCCTTCCATGTATGTAAGGGCAACATCTATTACTGGGGTGGAATGATTTCGAAGTGATTCTAGTTGAGCGTTGAAGAGAATGGCAATCTCCCATTTAAGAAAGCTTTCTATGACTTTGTGTGTTTGCCTCTGTGAGGTTCCTACAGCATTCTGCTTAAGCTGCTATGCTATATCATGGTCTACCCTGCATTTGCTCTCTTGGCATATGTGTTTAGTTCAGCTCCTAGATTCTGAGTTCCCAGTGGAACGGATTGTTCACCCCTGTCCCAACCGTGTTTTCCTCAGTTCTGTGTTTGTCTGTTTGGCATCCATCAATTATAGTAGGGGGCCAACCTACTGGCCACAGCTGTTTCCAACCCCCTGTGATGGAGAGCCCATCCTCTAAACCACCTCCGTACCTACCTGTCACACCCCAAGCCAGGATGTCCCCCGGCTTGGGACTGCCCCTACAGCCCTGAAGCCCACTAGAGTTATTCAGATCAGCCGATCCTCAGCTGTTTCCCTAGCCATGCCTTGCCTTTTACACAGAGACCACAATAAAGGCCATGGTCTATGCTTTCCCCGTGCTCCTTCCTGTCTCCTGATGGACACTGGTGCTTCCCGCCCCCCTCCCCCCCCCGCCGTGGCTCTGCATGGCATGCCACGCCTCATGTTTCTAGAGGAACTGTGAGTAACTTTACTCTTGGCTTTCAGGGGCACTGACCTCTCCATGTTGTCACTCAGTCACCTTTATAAATTGAGACCCAAGTACAAATCAGTCCCTCTGTCTACCACAACCTAGCACCTTATCTTTGGCAGCTGGATGAAACAATTGTCTATTGAACTGAATTGGTGAGTATCTCTGAAGTGGAAAATGATCACTTAAACTCACACCGTACAAATACCGAGTTATAAATCCTCACCAGATGAGTGGGGTCAAAACACTCAGCTGAGGGTCAAAGGTTACCAAAGGAAAACCGGCCAACACTTTTAGAAAATGACGAGGTTTCCTTGAATTATTTATCTGCTTGGTGTAAGTCTGTTTTTTGAGTTTTACTTTTGCTTTTTCCATGTTCTGCCTTAAAAACAGCTTATTGTCCTCAAACTCTGCTTATTTGCCTCTTAAGAACCTGGGTGATGTATTTATCAAGCAGATGGCATGCTATTTGTCTCTTTGGTTTAACCCACCAGAAATTAAATTTTCTAAAAGCAAACAATATGAAACATGCAAATAAGAGAGGACAAAGGGAATAATTAGTATTTTGTAGGAAGGCGACCAATAGACATGAAACATAATTCAGAGAAAAGAAAATAAATCATTAGCGAAAGTCAGCTTTTCATCAGCAGTGGTTAAAAAGTAACAATAAAAGTCCGAACCCAGTGTCTCCTTTGGCTAGAACGCTGGTGAGTAAGCTCCAGGACAGCGGCTGCAATGTTTCTTTTGTCACCCACCCTCCCCTGATAACTTGGTTCATTTTTTCCCAGGCTTTGCCGATAAGGCCCAGCAAGACTCCCCATTCCTGCAAGTGCCATCACTAGAACCTCTGTCCCGCCTGGGAATCTAGAGCACATTTCTGCCGTCAGAGGCTGAACGGAGTACAGTTCTGAAGTCAGCTGGAACTGCATGTACTTTCTAGTTTTGTCAACTAGTGAATGTATTCGTTCTTTGTCTAAACATTTTTACAGTCTTCCCTATAGTTCTGGATGCCTGGAATGTGCATCAGACCTTTTGCTGAAACCACCAAATACCTGAAGGTTACCATAACTAACTAGTCACAGATGTAGTATTAAACCCACCCCTATTTTTCCCCCCTTCTCTATACAGCATACACTGGAGCTATAATATTATACATTCTTGGAACAGATGATACTCATAAACAAAACTAATATCCTTTCCAGAGAACACTGCCTTTCTTATTCGTGGTCAAGGGCCACCTGTTTATTTTATCAGGGGCCACCTGTTTATCAGTAGGCAAACCTATACATGAGGTTATGATGGATTTTATATGTTGAAGGATTAACTTAAAATGTAGAAGAACATTTCCTAGGGCGCCTGGGTGGCTCAGTCAGTTGAGCGTCTGCCTTCGGCTGAGGTCATGATCTCAGGGTCCTGGGATTGAGTCCCACCTGCACCAGGCTCTCTGCTCAGCAGGGAGCCTGCTTCTCTCTCTCCCTCTGCCCCTGCCCCTGCTCATACTTGCGTGCTCTGTCTCTCAAATAAAATCTTTTTTTTTTTAAAGAACATTTCCTACTTACTAATTCTTTGCTGCTACCTCACAATAAATTGTTCAATTATTTTTTTTTAACTTTTCCCAGCTTTCCTAACGAACTGTAGGGCACGAGCACATAGGGAAGGGAAATACTGACAGAGTGAGGAATGTGGGGACAAATTACTCTAATGTTGAAGTGATTGCAGGATAGCAAATCTGATTTTCAGCCATTTGATGTTAAATTTTAAGGTCTTAATAACTACGTTTAAAGGAATATATTAAAAGTTAAAAGACAGGGGCGCCTGGGTGGCTCAGTCAGTTAAGCGACTGACTTGATTTCGGCTCAGGTCATGATCTGGAGGTGGTGAAATCCAGCCCCGAACTGGGCTTGCACAGAGTCTGCTTGAGACCCACTCTCTTACCCACCCCCACCCCTCCCCCACTCACGCTCTCTAAATACATACATACTACATACATACATACATACATAAATACATACATAAATAAATAAAGGAGCCCACCTTTTAAATAAGTTCCCAGATTCTAATGAGCCCTGAAGTTTGAGAGCAGCAGCTCATGACCTATCCTAATATTAACCTGCTCCTACGGAAAGGTTCTTCTGGTCCCACCTCTTCGCTGGCTCCGTAGGTCTCATTACCTGCCAAGCGAGTGGTTGCCCCATTGGGGGAAGCTGAATGCATTGACAGTAACGTGTCTCCCAATTACCCTGCTTGGCAGGAGCTAACATAACCTGAAGGAAGAAATACTTAGGCTCCAGAGTCAGGCAGATTTGGCTTGGAGTTACATGTTGCGTTTATGAATTGGGCGTCTTCAGTTCTCTGAGCCTCAGTTTATAGGATAAAAACCACAATTCATCTATGAGGATTAAATGAGATATTTTGTGAACGTCTTCAGTACAGAGTCAGCATTCCATAAATGTGAGCTCTTCTTCTGCTGCCCTCTTCATCGGGTTCATGTGAGAATGAATAAGGGAAATGCAGAGCACCTGGCACATCATAGCCCTCTGCAAACACGAGCTATTAGTATCTTCAGTTTTGGGCAACTAAATATAACTTATGAGCACAGTGCCTTCGTTTGTTGAGAACCAAGGGAGGAAACTATTTCTATATTCATTTGCTTTTTATAGGAAAAAATGTTACAGAGATACTAGATGATTAACAAATTTTAAGACTGTTCCACTTAGTCTTTTAGATTGGGAAGCAAGATTGGCATTTCCTTCCTTCCTTCCTTCCTTCCTTCCTTCCTTCCTTCCTTCCTTCCTTCCTTCCGTCCTTCCTGCCTTCCTTCTTTCCAGACAAGAGAATAGTATTGCAGAGAGCATGTGCATTTTCAGGTTAAAACGAAGTGTTAGACCTCCTTAAAGCTATTGAAATAAAGAGTTCAGTTCAGATACTGTGTAAAGCAGGATATTTAGAGATACCTTCACTTTTCCAGGGGGCCCAGGTATCACAAGATTCCAAGAGAACACTTTAATAGGAGGACTCTTGTTGGGACGCCTGGGTGGTTCGGTTAGTTGAGTGTCCAACTCTTGACCTCAGCTCAGGTCTTGAGTTCAAGCCCTGTGTTGGGCTCCACGCTAGGTGTGGAGCCTACTTAAAAAATAAATAAAAAAATAAAAGGACTCTTATTTAATGTGAAATGTGAAGTCTCCGAGCTTAATCTGAGCATATGGCTCTGTGTGTGTGTACATGTGTAGGGCAGTAAAAGAACTAGCTTTCAGGATTCAGAAGACCAGTTTTGGCCCAGTGACGAGAGGATGAATAAATGTGTTAGAAATCTTGACAAAAATACTGTGGACTAAATAGCCATCTGATACTAAGCCAAGTATATCCTTTCAAGCATACATGAGCAGGATAAATTTACATGACTCCTCTTTTGGATATTAACACCTACTGTACCTGTGGCTAGCACATTACTGCACTGCTTTTCACCCCTTCCTTCCAAATGTAATGGAAGGGTGCCAGGTAGGCAACTGGCCAAGGTGAAAGGAATGCAACCAGATTATAAACCCACTGAAAGTTTCAGTGATTTCAAGGTTAAGTACTCTAAGGTATCTTGGGCCAAATTCTCTGGCCTAAACATCCAGAAGAGTCAGCCTGGCTACCTGAGCCTGGCTTTCAAACATGCCCACGTACACAGCATCTCACTTGATGTCTGAGCGGGTCACGGCAGGGAGAGTGCTGATGCGTATGGTTCTGCATCACCCAAACACACCACAGCAATGGTTTCAAGGGAAAGGCAAGATCTGCAGCTCCGTGCTCACCTCCAGCTGCCAGGGATCCCCACATGTAGGAGGAATCCAAAAAGGCTGTGGATTCCTCTGAGCAGGGTTGTGGGAGAGGAAGGCCACGGAGCATATATTACCCATGGCAAGCCCACCATCACATCCCAACACAGGATGCTTCTCATATGTGGAGCAAAACCTGCTTATTCTTGGGAGGCAGACCGCCTCCTTTGCATTTCTCACCTCAGACTAGCTTTGAGAGGCTTTAATTATTTAAATTCTGGTCACACAAACAGAAATCTATATAGACTTCTAGGAAGCATCTTATCCTTCCGTGGGGAAAAAGGCCTTGGAATCCAGAATGCAATGGGTCAGGGTTGTCCTTGCCTTTGAAGGAAAGAAGTGTGCTTTGGAAATGAAGGATATAACGCAAGCACAGTTCCCCTCCGCTCTCAGGAAAAAGCCCAGGTAACAGAATCTGTCACAGGTTGCTTTCAATATGTTTTTAGTAGGATTCTTAAGGAACAAGATGCTCTTCTCATTAGACCTGTTAGTCTGGTGTCATTTCACACAGCTTTATCCCAACTCCATGGAATGGCTTAATTGATTTCACATTCCTGTCAGGACCGATGACACTGGGTAATTGTTATATAATAATTGAACTGACGACCAGCTAAGGAGATCGAGTGCCCAAGTTTGCTCCGACTTTGTTGGACCTTGAAGCGAAGCTGTACCCCAAGACCACTCTAGGAACTTATATTCATTCTGGATAAAAATGCCTCCATAAATGGAAGCCAGTGCCACGTCAGAAATGCCAAACACCAAACACTGGCAGGAGCCAACCTGTCAGAATCATGCCATCAGATTATGGAGCAGCACAGTGGAAAAATCTGAAGTGAGTAGCAAGGGAGGGGAAATGCACTCGAAATTAGGGCAGTTTGTTTTTGCTTTACTAACATCTGCCGAAGGGGGAAGAAGTCCCCTGGAAGACTCAGGGTAAAAAGCAACAGAGCTGTCCTGCTTCCGCGTCTGCTCTGTTCCCCACAGCCTGTCACGGCTGTGTGTATCCTCATTATATTACAACACTTATTCCCAAGCATTGTCACTTGTTTTGAATCTTCTCGACTGAGATGACAAATGGCGTTAGCCTGATGCTTCCTGGGGCGTTCGTGTTTTCACTTCTAATTTACAAGTATGGTTCAAACAGGACTTTTTGAGCATTTGGTGCCTACCCAGAAATCTGACAGAGTTACTTCTTTCTAGAGGTAGAATGCCGATGCTTTTCCTTTGTCAAAATAGCTACACTGTCCAGGTGTTTGTTGATTGCAGAAACCACAGCTCCAGCTGAGTCACCAAGTGTGGTCCTCCGAGAGGGTGGGTCTCACTCAGCCAGATGTAGAAACAGGACTTCACGTTTCACCCCAGTACTGGCTGGTTATCCCTGCTCGAATTTTGCAGCGCAGTTGTGAAGGGCTATCTGTGTGCAGTTAGGACAATACAAGGACACATGTGTGGTCCTGGGTAGAATGGCATTGCGAATCACTAGAGTCTATATTAGGTGGGACTGACAGAAGGCCTGTTACCCTCAACTTCACCGGGATAAAAGTCAGCATGAGAGCAAAGCCATCACGCTTGTCAAGGGTGGAAGGAAACAAAAGACATTCTATAAGCTGGTGAGAACCAGCTGGGAAGGCTGAATTGCTCAGGCCCATGTTTTATTCATTTTAAAAGGGTTTCTCAGGGAGAGGAGAAGGCACATTCCCCAGCAGAACTCACTTGCCCAGAATGGCAGGCAAATAAATGGACATGTATGTGATTGAACTTGGGAAAATCTAAGAAGACATTTGGAATTGCAGAGAATATTAACAAGGCTGCTGCAAGCCAGCCGGAATGGTCCAGTGAAACCTGCCTCCCAGAGTCAGAGCTTCTAGTCTTCTGTGTGACAAGGGGACAAGAAGGCTTCTTTCCCAAAACCCGAGCAGAAGATGGTACCCGGAACTGAGCTGCCTCTGCCCTCGGCAAGGAATTGAACAGAAGAAACGTACTTTTCCATTTATTTCTTCTTACCATTTTAACCATTTGTAAGCGTACAGTTCAGTAGCATTTTGTACATTCACGAGTGTACGACCACTAGCACTGTCCATGGGCAGAGCTTTCTCATCACCCCTCACAGAAACCCTGTAGCCGTTAAACAATGATTTCCCACTCATCCGTCCTTTCAGCCTCTGGCACCCTCTATTCTATTTTCTCTTTAAACTTCCCTATTCTAGGGCCGCCTGAGTGGCTCAGTCGGTTAATCGTCTGCCTTCGGCTCAGGTCATGATCCTGGAGTCCCGGGCTCGAGTCCCGCATCGGGCTCCCTGCTTGGTGGGGAGCCTGCTCCTCCCTCTGCCTCTGCTCCCCGCCCCCCACCGCTCATGCTCATGCTCTCTCTCTCTGCCTCTCTCTCGAATAAATAATAAAATCTTTAAAAAAAAAATAAATTTCCCTATTCCAGGTACCACATAGAGATGGGATCCTATTAACACTTTTCATCTGTCACTGGCTCATTTCACTTAACACAAGGTTTTCAAGCTTCCACGTTGGAGCATGTGCCAGAGTTTCCTTCCTTTTTAAGGCTGAAAAATAGTCCATTGTGTGTAGAGACCACATCTTGTTTATCCGCTTGTCTATCGATGGACATGTGTTGTTCCACCTTTTAGCAATTGGGAATAAGGCTGCTGTGAACAGTGGTGTAGGAATAGCTGTCTGAGTCTCCACTTCCAGGGTTTTTCAGTAGGTACCTGCGAGCGGGGCTGCAGATGATACGGTAACTCTATGTTTAACTTTCTGAGGAACTCACTAACTGTCTTCCACATTGGCTGATCCATTTCTCATTCCCACCGGCAATAAACGGGGGTCTTAATTTCCCCACATCCTTGCCAACACCTGTTATTATTATTTTTTTTATTTTCTTTTTTAAAATAGCCACCCGGATGGGTGCGAAGTGGTATCTCATTGTGGTTTTGATTTGCATTCTGCGCTCTTAATAATTTAGTCACTAAAGATAGGGATGGGCACCTGGGTGGCTCAGTCATTGTCTGCCTTCAACTCAGGTCATGGTCCCAGGGTCCTGGGATCCAGCCCCACATCGGGCTCCCTGCTCAGCGGGAAGCCTGTTTCTCCCCCTCCCACTCCTCCTGCTTGTGTTCCCTCTCTCGCTGTGTCTCTCTCTGTCAAATTAAAATAAAAATAAAAAATCTTAAAAAAAAAATAAAGATAGGGATGGCTTGTCCATTGAAATTTCAGTAGCTGGCCCTGGTCAGCCAAACAGGGTGTGTGTGAAGCCTATTTCCTGACAAATCTCGGAGCCGCTCTGCAGGGATTCCATCTTGTAACTGTCACAACCACATAGCGCATGGGGACTGATTGCAATTGTAGAAAGGCAAACGTCTGAATCAAGAAAGACACTTTGCACTCCCAGCGGGCCGGATGAAGGGTTTCTTTTTTTAATGTGGCAGTATCCGAGACCTGCCGCTTAGTGCAAACCCAGGCAAATCACCCATCAGGCCCGGGAAGATATTTGAAATAGATTCTTTCATGGCTGAAAAGCTAGACAGAAGGTGACTGTCGCAGGGCTTTCTGCTTTTGAGGGAAAAGCTGATTGCTCTGACCCGACAGCAAGGCCAGTAAATTATACCTGTGATAATTGGAAAGAGCTGTCTGTGGAACGATCCATCAAGAGAAGTTGCTTCTCGGGTGATCGGCCGATGGCAGCAGACCCCTTTATACTCCTACATAAAAAGGCTGCAGGACAACCGTGCGTTCCTCTTTTGAACTAGATCTATCAGAGCTTTTCTCCCTGGTGACACTTAGGAGGATGGTGACCCTGATGCAGGGACTGAGGCTGGACATACTCAGGACAGAAGGTGTCTTAAATACACCGTGGTAATGGATGGTGAGATGGCATGGTCATCTTTTTCGTGTGCCCCTGAAGCAGGCAACTGTATTTGAGGTTGTGGAGATGGTGGTAGGAGCTCCCCAAATCTGGCTCCAGTCTCTAGTTGGGAGACTCTGGTGAGGCTCTTCTGGTCAACACTGGTGAAATTGCTGGTGATCCTGGTCTAGGGATCTGCCTTACTTCGTTAGGAGGTCAGGTCATTATAGGAGCTTCTGGCTGATCAGCAGCAGCGTACAGAAAGGTACAAGTGAACTTTAGAGTGATGGAGAGATTACTGTTCTAGATGGGGCTCTTTGAGTTGTCAAGGAAGGAAATTTCTTTTCTTTTTTTTTTTTTTTT
>NC_138373.1:59934594-59962065 GCF_054177405.1 Leptonychotes weddellii | reverse complement strand
CTAAGAGAAAGAATTTGATTAGTTTACTATCATCTCTGGGCAGAGTTTATTTGTTTGTTTGTTTGTTTGTTTTGCCAAACCTCTTCCTAGATTTCTGGCCAGGGATTGGCTGACCTTGTGTCAGCTCACTGACCAGGTTCCCATGGGTGGTGGCTGAGGGGCTGGGTCACATGATGCACAACATGGCTGCTCCCATTCGGATACTAGAGGGCAGCGGGCAAGAGGGCTTCTGCACTATCACACCTGTGGTTGATGGGTCTCATACACTCACAGCTGACACTGCACTCACAAAAACCAGACACTAGGACTTCACATTTGTCTCCCCTGCTTAAAGCTTAGAAGGATTTCTGCAGAGTATGAGAATATGTTATAAAAAGAATTCAGCTCAGGTCTTACTGGCACAGTTATTCCCAATTATTATTCAACATTTGTTTAGTTTTTCAAACAACACCCCCTCCTGAAGAAATAACCAGAATGAAAATAATATTCGTATAAATCTCTTGGCACAAAAAAAATCTCTAAGTGTTTCCTTAATGAGTTACCCGAGTTGAGTAGTTGAGATGTTTCCCACAGTGAGTCCAGATGGAATTGATCCTCTTACTGTCCAGTGGTTTGATCTAATTGTCGCTGAGTGGGGAAAAAAAAAAACTGTTTCCGGAATTCTCATCTTCGAAGAACCGCCAGGTTTCGAAGTATCACTTGCGCCTTTCTTCTTAAAGAGTCAGTGTTTCCTTTCTCTCCCTTCCCTATTCCCATCTTCAAAGAACGTCATGAATGACACCCTCCTCTCAGTTCCTGTGGCTCACGGCTTAGAATCACCTGCAGCCCCTCCCTCCCCTTATGTCTCTTTCCCTAGCAGAAAGTCATCACTCTGTGTCCTTTTAGCCCGTCCCTTCCAATATATTCCTGCAGCTTTGGCAATAGTGTCCTGTCTGGGGCTCCGCCCCTGGCCTTCCTCTACTCCCGCAGATTTCCCACACAAAGTCAGGAGAACAATCTGACATAAACCTCATGCAGATCACCCTACTCCTCTGTTTGCAAACCTATGGTAGAGCCTCCGTTGAGTTCAAATCCTGCATCGCATGCTTCCTACATTAAATTCCTATTCGTGTGCTTCATGGATTATCAGCCCTCCCTCCAGGGTCCACTGTGCGAGATCTGCTCCCTCTCTCGGCCTTTCGACAGGCCGTTGCCTCCTCTGGAATGCTCCCTGTCGTCATCCCCCTCCAGGCCCCCTTTGAGTCCAATTCCAGCAGCTATCCCAGGATTATAGCACAGGCCTGCACCTACGGAGGCCTTCCTTGAACTGCTCTCCTCCGGCTCAGCCCATGTCTCTTCATCTGTGGCCCCTCCTGCCCAGCTGGCTTCCGGAGCTCCTCTCCAACCTGAGACCAGGGGTCTACCAAGACCGGTTCTCAGCTTAAAGAAAAAGGAAAGCAAACTCTCTTTTCACCAGGGCGGTCCTGGTTTAAGGCCATACCAGGTACTGTTCATATTTCAGATTCACTGAAGAACAATAGAACATCTCCTCCCCGTGGCCAAAATCTCCTTACTGCTGACCACCCAGAGTTCCCCAGCTGAAGGCAAATGCTTCCTGAGGTCGAGTTTAAGAAGCATCGATGTTGCCTGGGAGGAATAAGACATGAACTCACACCACGGCCTAGTTTACCAAGTTAACTAGAGAGTAAGGAATGAACTCGAATAGAGGGCCACTATATCTTGATATTTTATGCATCAGTCAGGAATTTTTTTGCTGAAAATGACAAAAACCCAGTGTGAACCAGAATATGGCCACATCAGAGATCCATCTGGCTCACGGGATTGAAGAAAGTGTCGAACACACAAATCAGAACCTGGAATTCAAACGCCAGCAGGCACCACGGTGGCACCAGCGTGTCTCGGACTAGAAGAGAGACCAGGGTGGTGGAGACAGGCCCCCGAGAAGACAGCACACGGCTGCTGCATGGCAGCTTCTGGAACTGGCAGACTCGTGTTTGGAGCCCGTCACTCCGACTCTCACCTCCAGCATTGCCTGCGAATCTGGAGTAATCTTGAAGTGCTCCTGGAGTTTTCAGCGACAGCAAATGTGTGCATAACTAGGCGTCGCGGGTATATTTGTTTAAATATTACCTCTTCGAAGCCTAAGCATAACTGTGTTTTTGCCTTTTTCTTAGAAATGAATAATTATGAATATATATTTATACAGCTCACACATAAGGGTGATGAGAGAAACCTTTAAAAGTGCTGTGGAGCAGATGGTAGTTTTAGAACAAAACAGATCCATTAGCTGTCAAATGCAGCTTCCCGAAGGATGAAAAATAGAGTCAGTTCCCAGGTAGTGCTAAGAAGAGCTCTCACTTATTCTAATCCCTTAGGATATGGATTCTTTTGTAAAAATTCTGCTATGGGAAGGCTATGACAACTCGCTATTAAGGAATGTCACAGAATGCAAAAACAAAAAACAAAAACAAAAAGACTTCTGATCAAATGGTTTGAAACTTAATTCAAAAGGTATTTTAAAAGGTGATGCAGTTGATTCCAGACCAATTCCAGGTGCACATCTCCAGGGTTTTCCAGAATGCATAATATTCCTGTCCTCATTTGTAGAAATGTTTTATCTTTTAATATTAAACATAAGAAGGAGGGAAAAAAATCTCCTATTTTACAGAAGTTAGAGTTTTCTAGAACTGGAGAAACCTTCAGAAGTCGTTACAGATGAAGCAAATTACTTATCTAGGGCCTGACCGTGGTTTAGAACCAGAGCAGGTGCTAGAAACCAAGCATCCTCTCCGGTGCCTTCCCACCACCTCCACCCAATGCGCTTAGCATTTTCTTTTTCTTTCTTTTTTTTTTTTTAATTTTATTTATTCATTTGAGAGACAGAGAATGCGAGTGAGAGTGTACAAGCAGGGGGAGCAGCAGAAGGAGAGGGAGAAGAAGCAGACTTCCCACCGAGCAGGGAGCCCGATGCGGGGCTCGACCCCAGGACCCTGGGATTATGACCTGAGCCAAAGGCAGATGCTTAACTGACTGAGCCACCCAGGCGCCCCCTAAGCGGGCATTTTCTAAAGGACCATTTCTACAAATAGTCACTCATACTAGATTTTCTGCCCATGTGGATTTATGTGGATCTACTGAATGATTTGATAAAAGATTCTTAAACAACATTTTACATGACCACAAAGAGTTTCCAAGATTTCAAATATTTTTATTTATGGGTGTCTGGCTCTACTCAATAGAAACAGCAGAGTTCTTTGTGTACCAGAATATAGAGCTACAGACAGCCGGGAGAGTTTTAATTTAATAGTTAAACCTCAAATGCCTATCTGCTAAGTCATCGAATCTGTGTTTAAACAACTCGATCCATAATTTTACATGGGCATCAAATGAAACTTCTATCGGCCCTAACGCAAGTCAGTCCTGAATCAGAACAGAAATACAGGCATTTAGACCAAAAGAAAAAACAGGCAATCAGACAAAACAGTTTTAAAGAATCTGAGAATGTCTCTTATTCATGAGGTGGGAGAGTAAATTAACTTGAAATAAAATCATTATATTTTATATATATAAAATCAATAAAATTACACTCTGGAAATCATCACAGTCACCCAGTCCATGGTCATTCCGTTTTCTGCCTTCGTATGGTCTTCAGATTGGCTTGCCCTCATCACTTCCCCCACAAAAGTAAAGTCACAATCCTGATCCTAGACCTAGCAATACACTTGAATCCTGACACTAGAAATGCAAAAAGCAGGTATTCTGCTCTTCACGGCTGTCTTTTCGTCCAGTTATACAAACCGTTTTTTTGTTAATTAATCCTTTGGTTTCTTTGTGAACTCAAGGTCAGTTTTTTACATTTTCACTCTTTCAAGAGGAGTAATTTGATTGTCTTTTGGTTTGACCTAGACACTTGGTGTTAAAGTCAGTGCCTCAAACTGTGAAGTCAGGCAAGGCTTAAATAAAATGATCCACTATACAACGAGCACAGTGTGGCCCAGTTCTGTGTGGACCATCTGCTTTATCTGCCACTATTTTTATGTGACTTTGTATTGCTCTTTACTCTTCAGTAGTATGACTACATATGTCCCTTTGTCTTTACTGTAAGATTCCTTCTAGCTCAAAAAGTCTGTAATGAATAAAAGTCATTGATTTCAATAAATTTACCATCAAGTTAGAGAGAAGATGTGCTGGATTGTAATATGCAACACAGGTTCTGCAGAAACTCGGAGAAGATAGAGGCCAGTGAGAGCCATGACTACTTGAAGGGAACGAAATGGGAAGAAGGAAGGGCTTCCGAGTGAGGGACAATATGAGTTATGAGCCAAAGAAATGAGAATGAGTTTCAAGAACCAAAGTCATATGTTGGAAACTGTATGTGTAAGTTGGAAATGATGGGCTGACATTGAAGATTCCCTCTAGTCACTGCAAGTAGGCCAAGAGCCCTACTCTCTTGCATCACTGATGACTCAGTTTACCTATTCTATCTAAGGGTGCCCATGGGTCTAAGGTGATGGCGCCCAATCCATGGGCTTCTAAGTGCCTTCTCTGTTCACCCACACAGGAGGAATCTATGGCAGCAGGGAGAGTTAGTTAAATTCTAACACCAATCTAGTCTTCCCTCTAGACAGTTTGTTTAAATGAACTCCTTTGAAAGGTTAAAAATTGAAATGACATGGCAAATTGGGTGGGATTGTAGAGACAAAATGTATAAAACTCTGTATCTCTGCCAACTCTTTTGAAAAATGGAAAACTCAGACTTTTTTTTAGCATCAAACTGTCACCAGAAAAATAAACCAGTACATTTAAATTTTTTTTATAAAAGATCTTTTCCTCGAGGAAAAATTAACTTGTATAAAGTACACAAAAGAAGAACTGCCCAGCAAAACAATTAGAAACAAAGTCTACTTATTATCTGCCTCTTTTGGGACACTGAAGCTCTCTCCCCTCCACAAAGGACTGAGTTGTCCTTTGGCAGACAAATCCGTGTAAATGATGTGTCAGCTGTGCAGGGCTTTAACCCAAAGGGTGCGTTTTACTGACAGGGCGGAAAATAGAGTCTACTACTGAGTTCGAAATTAGCTGCGTTAGATACATCAATCTAGAGCTCGCTTCTTTTGTATTGCCTGCAGGATGACGTCAGTAGGCCCAAGGTGGGAAGCTCAGTTATCTTAGCTTCGGATTTTCAACAGTGACTTTTGCGAGCTCAGAGTCACATCACAGAGCCAGATTGTTCATCACTACCTCGCCTGGGTATAAATCCAGTCCCACTATTGAAAAGAGCTGTTCAATGCTTTTTTTCCAACTGACAAAAGGCATCCTCACTTTTGACCATGGTCCTTCCCGTAGCTCACTTGTTGGATGAAGAGATGGGGGATATCCACCTAGCTTTTTTCAACCAGTAAATCTGAACTCTTTCCAATCTGAGGCACATGATTTAAAAATGTTCATATACTTCTTATAAACAAAGAAATTCAATCGACCCGAGAAAGTCAGAACAAGCTTTCTAAAAGGCATATTGCTGTATCTCTTCTTTTTAAGGACAGAGTGAATTTCTTAGTTTTGGTAGATTTTTATGTCTCGCTAAAGAACTCCACTGTTACCTGTTAGGGGAGCAGGGTAGGAATAATGGACTGAACCCCAGACTTGGGCTCTGGAGACCTGGGTGGGAATCCTGGCTCTTCTGAAGTAGGAACACCTATACGACAGAGGAAGCCCTATTCCCCATTGGTGACACAGTCATCCTCCAGGCTCTCCACCCCCCTGCGCACACTGTACCCCAGGCACGAGGCGAAGTGGTATCTCACTGTCAAGTCTGGGAGGAACTGAACACAGCTCAGCACCTTCTTTCTTCCTGCCCCTGAACCTTCCAGTCAGCACACACACCATCCGTCGGTCCTCAAGCCACGTGGTCACGCTTGTTCAACAGCAACGCTGTCGGCAGCTGAAAGCAGATCTAATTCAGGGGCCTGGTATTCAGCCCGCTTGGCCAGTAGACTGAAACCACGTTCTCTGCTACCATTTTATCAGTAACACAATTGCCTGACTCGACTGGTTCCAAATGTGGCAGGGGAGAAGTCAGCAGTTTGTCTTCATCCCTCTTCAAAAAGACCTAGCATGGTATCAAGAACCTCCTTGAACATGAGTAAATTTTTGCTTAAAATTAATGAAGGTCGATAGAGTGGAGCTGGTGGGAAAAAGCAAAGTAGTCTGAGTGTGAACATTACAAATAAACAGTTTGAAGCGGTTGATCCAGCTTCAGACACCCGAAGATAGATCATTGGTATTAGCATAGAAAAGGGCAGTATTTCTCCCCACGGGAAGTTCAGATAGAATGGTCTCCCTTAGACGTGCTAGAACACAACTCTGTTCTCAGTCTGTTGGCCTCAGCCAAAGCTGGAGGAATCCTCGCTGGAGGCCTCCTGTTTCCTTGGTTTATTCAGAGCAAGTGGACAGATCTGCCAGCTCAGTGTTCGGGCTTAAAATCAAATAGTTTGGAAGACAGTAAGATAAAGTCCCTGATTCAGTTTCTTTCTCTTTAAAAACAAAACAAAACAAAACAAAAACCCAATAAGGTTCAAAAACACAGTGATTCAAAAGCAGGAATTAGATGAAGTCCATTTGGTTCCAAGGCCTTGATCTCTATCCCAAGGAGGGACATGATGTATAAAAAGTAACTTAGGCTCACTAACCAAAATCAAGAAGGGTTTTTTTTCCCCCGGTTAGGGCAATTTTTAGAAGCCACAGATGACAGAAGGGCTCTGGTTCCTCAATCCCTGGTTAGCTTCTGTGATGGATACAGCGCACTGGGGTGTGAGAGACTGACCACTGGAACGGGAGTTGAGAGACTGGAATTTTCCTAAATCATCTATGTCCTTGATAAGTCACTTTCCCTGTCTACATCAAGGTCTCCCCATCTGTGAAACGAAGGGCTGGGTGGCTTGCTTCCTGGGGTGGTGAGGGTGGGCCTCCTGCCTCCAGCTGCTTCAATCTGGCGAGCTGAGTGGAACCGCAGTGGTCTCGGTGAGCGGAACCGCAGCGGTCTCGGTGAGTGGCTACCTGCGAAAAAGCAGGAGGAGCATCCGTCTCTCCTCATCTTGAATAGCACCTCTTCTCTCCCTGCTTCGTTTGGCTGCCCTATTGGGCAGCCGCTTGCAAAACTACTGCTGTGTTTCCATCTGTCGAATCTCAGTGGAACATCAGGGAGAAGGGGTGTGAAATGTGGATGCTCCTTTCATATTTTTGTTGTTGTTGCTGCTGCTAATGGCTATCTAGGGACAGAAATGTTGGAAGACCTTTGTGGAAGTCCCTTCCGAAATACATCAAAATATCTAGAGTTCACTGGGTAATAGTTCCATAGAATATAGGCTGGCCACCACCATGTTTGTAGCCAGTGACGCCATCTGATTTACCCAAAAGAGAAGTCACTGTAGATGAGTTAATCACTTGCACTAGAATAGCAGGTGCCTGCTCTCTAGCAAACAGCAAGACTTTTCTGTATTGGGGGACTCCTAAAGTACACACACATACACACACACATCAACTCTGCTGTATAAAAGTCATTTGCAATATATGAAAACACAACTGTTTCAAAATAAATTCAAAATGACTGGTTTGTTTCATTCCCCGTTATGTTTATGAAAATGGTCCAAAGAATGTCTGGGTCCCAGTAGTTAACATCAGTGATCATAACCTGGTTAACTTTTACCAACAACTAGAGAATATGTTGGTATTTTCCTTCTCAACCTAATGGTTACCTATTTAACTAAATATTGTCTCTTTAATTTAGGGGTTATCAGCCAAAAGCTGCTAGTCCGGCAGTGTGATAAATGGTGTTCTGTAAATTCCTTTTGTTTCCAAAGCCAAGGACACTAAAAATACTCTAAAAATACACCAAGGTCCAAAACTCATCGTGGACACCACCTGCTTACTTGCTGATGGCTTGAGGGACTTTTAGGAGAAATATTTGCATAGGTGATAGGCAGCCACAGAAGGATGGGTGGATACAAGGGAGAGTTAAGGGAAGAAAATGTGAACATTCTAGATCTTATTCTACTCCTAAATCCCTTTCCATCCTCAATCAAAGGTCCCATCCGCTCCTGAGAAGCAGGACCCTCGAAACTGAAAATCAAGTCGCCGTAAGGAATGGGGTACGTCCGGGCCTCTGGGACACAGCTGTCCTCACCAGGCCCGAGGGTGGGCCATGATTAGCTCGGTGTCTGTTTGCTTCTGCTCTAATTCACATGCTATTGATAAATAAGATCGGGGGCACGAGAGGGAATCGGCGCCAGGCCCCAGGCAAGATTAGAAATGGCAGCCTGGCGCAGACACAGCCCTGGAGGACAGGGAGCGCAGGCCTGGGCCCCCCCAGCCACGCTCATTCCTCTCCTTCGGGGCCTCAGGGGCAGAGGCTCGTCTTCATCTTCGTGGCTGAACAAAAGCACTGGAAACTCTGGAGGAGTAACAATATGGTGACTTAAGACGACTGGGACATTTGCGAGAAGCCCTGCAATATGATTTCTGACAGTTGTTTGGCATAATTAAAAGATCACTAAACAGCGCTAAGAAAAAGCTTTTCAAAAATAAATGCGATTCTGGATGAGATTCTAATGGCATAATGGAATTTCTGTTTAAATTTATCTTTCAAGGAAGTTCCTGTCAGAAGGAGGGGGTGCTAACACATGGGAACTGACGTCAAATTGTCTGGGACGGGTGTGGGAGTTTAGAAGGTGGAAAGGCATAGAAAGCTATTTGAATTTCCTCATGATGACAATAACCATATTCTAAACTCTATTCAAGTTCAGGAGAACACCCTCCTTTCGGTCCAAAATCACAGAGTCCCTTTTCTGTGATACAGAGAGATCCTCTGGAAGGAGAAAGGTGATTAGAGAGTGGAAATAAGGGCAGGGACAGAGATTGGGGAATGGAAATGTGGGGGTCCGAGCAGGGCCATGACAGCAGGAAGGGCCAAAGACACATATTTGCCTGGCAGGGCCGAACCGCAGCTCCTGGCTTATGGTGGCAGGCGGGGCAGAGAAGCTGGGAGCCTCCACAGTTGCCAAAACCATCACCAAGCCCCCGCCCTCCCCCATCCTTCCCCCCAGGAGCCAACAGGCCAACCTGAGGGAAGAGACACCTCAGGGCTCTCCTCATGGACACCTGCACCATGGCCAACATCCTGAGGGAAAGCCTCACCTCTGAGCACAGAGCCCGGTGCTGTGTGTCACACAGCCCCCACAAGGAATGGTCCAAGGCTTTAAGAAGGAAGCCTTTCCCTTCCTGAGGGCAGGATTAATAGCAGGGCCAGAGCCGGCTCCTTGGCTGCTGGGCCTTTGCAGCTGGACTGTTCCCGGTTTTGACTCTCTGTGAACGACCCCGAAAGCCTGTGACCTGTAATAATTTGTTCTGCTGCTGAGGCACTAGAATGGTCTGAGAGCAATTGTGTGGGGTGAGGGCAAGCCATTTAGCTGGTGATGAGCGTAGCCTACTGCTTAGCGTCTGCATTTCAACTCAGGTTTCACCATGTTTCTACTAACTTTTTTTTTTTTTATGATTTATTTATGTATTTTAGGGAGATAGGGAACACGAGCTGGAGGGGCAGAGGGAGAGAGCATCTCAAGCAGACTCTGCACTCACGACCCCGAGATCATGACCTAAGCTGAAACCAAGAGTTGGACTCAACAGACTGCACCACCCAGGTGCCCCTAGCTCAGTAACTCTTGTGAGGGGTTCTAGAAAGTATTCTGTTATGGAAAAGGGTCTATAAAGAAAGCCAACTACATATGCTGATTTTGAAAGTGAAAGAATTCAAAATGCCCTAAGTAAGCTGTGGGTTTTAGCCAGGAAATAGACATTCATGAGAAATTAAAAAATAATGGAAAGGATATACTGTAGAAGGAATTCAACATCATATGTGCAGATATGCTAAGGTCCCGGATGTTAAGTCTACTGCACTTTCCGATTTTGAGATGTGAAAGGCCTGTGCTCTGATATACATCCTGAGACTGAATAATAAAAAGAATGTGCCTTCAGCCAAAACTAAGGTGTCACTCATGCTGGGCATCCTTTAAATGTTGACAAAGCCCACAGGTGGTCTCCTAATTTCTCCGTGTAGATCCCAATGGCATGCTCATTCTAGACCGACTTTTTGGTGCCCATATATTAGCGCTGCTCACCAGCCCATTGTTCGCCACATCTGGACACCCACGTCACTTTGGGTCATTTGGAATTGGCAACTCAGTGAAATCGGTGCATACAAGCTGCGTGTGGAGACGTGTGAGACAGACATAAGGCCCGCAGCTGGTCCCTTCAGGCAGCAGGATGAACGGACAAAGGGGCTGGACAGGATGCTGAGTCAATAAGGAATACTGGCGGGTAGGATGGCTCAGGGCCTTGCATCCCTGAGTTCCTGCTGAACTCCAGCCCCTGGTATGAGACCCTCTTGGGTGATCGGGCCTTAAGTCTGGTGGCAGCCCTAGACCTGAGGGAGCCCCAGGGACAGAGGATGGCTTCGGGATGCTGCAACTACTTGGAGCTCAAGGTTCTTCCATAAGCATCTCGGAAGTAAACTCTAAACTCGTTGGTTGTGTAGGATATCGGTTTATTGGCTATTGCTTGCCATAATTAGGCCCCCGCCTGAGAGCGTGGGCATCTTGTTATAGAGGGAGGGGACTTCCCTGGTGCTGTCTGTCTTGCAGAGCACTTTGCTGGGCCCCAGGGACTCGGTGAGAGTGAGGTGGCATCTGCCATGCGAAAGGGAAGAACGTGATGCTGCTTGTAGGGTCGCTATAGGAAGTCATCAGGAACTGGCCTTCCTGCATCATCACCACTCGTATTGAAGCCGAGAGGAAAACTCATGAAGTGTGGAGGGGGGAGGGAATGCTGAGAAATATGGGACATATTGGGACAAGTCAGACCCCCGGTGCTGTGGGGTTCTGTCGCTGCCCCAGCGGCTATATAGAATATTCACCTTCTTGTTGAAGGCACAGGAGATTTGCTGTCACCTGCACCCTCCCTCGTGCAGTCCTGGGGGACATGGAGGGCGGTCTTTTGAAAAGAAATTGGGTTTCTGCCTGCTGTAAGCTAGACGCCATCCTGGCCTTCGTAAAGGCCAGCCACCCACTCCTACCCCCTTTCCTTCTGGCCCACGCGTCACAGATGCAGCCTGCCCGTTCTCTCCTTTTCATCACGCATTTCTCTCTCCCGGATCTCACTGAGGTGTGGGGTAGTTTCCCATCTTTTCCGCCTCCCACACTCTCTCTGAAAACAAGCCTACAGAGTCCCTCGTTCAGGAGTGCAAAGGAGAGCATCTAGTGCTCAGCAGAGGTAAGGTCCATTCAGATTGTCTAAGGAGGATGTTGGACCCAGCGCTTCAGACTTCAGGCCGGATGGGCTCGGGCTGGTGCATCGTAGACTGTGCTGTGATGCTGAGTCCCTCTGATCATTTCATCCTTTTCCCTGTGGCCTTGGGGCAAACTTTTATGTCCTTTCTTTGTGCCCTAGAACTCTGGGTCCTTCCCTGGTCCAAGCCCCCATTTCTTCTCTCCTGCCTCGAACTTGCAGTTCCCAATGTTGCCTGATGGATGAGCCCATGACTCTCATCTCTTGAAGTTATTATCTGATCCCAGCCCTCGTTCAGTATCGCTGACGGATTATTTACTAGTCAATTATTAAGGCTGATTCTATCCCTGAGTGAACCGTGGTTTATAAGATCATCATTCTAAATTAGGTCCTGGGCCACCCTCCCCTGTGGCCTCCGTAATGGGTGCCTGTGTCCCAGGCGCCTTGTCTGGATTGCTCAGCACTTACCATAGCCTGCTCCTAGCAGCCATAGCCTGCTCCTAGCTTGTCCCGTCTCTAAGCTTGCATCCCCATCCAACCTACCCTAACTTGGGTTTTGAGGTTGAAAGTATGCATTTAGTACTCAAATCTTCTGCACTTCTTATGTACTGGTATCATAACGTTTATCCTGCTGTGTTTTAATTATTTGTTGACCTGTGGCTCTCCCAGGCCAGACCACAGACCCCTCTTGGGCAAGGACTGCATCTCACTCATCCCTGGATCCTGAGTGCCCGACACAGGACAGGTGCTCAGAAAATATTTATGAGCCACTCAGGTTAGTAGCTGAAGTTCTCTAGGGGAGAGACCTTATAAAACCCAAAAACCCCAGCCTTGCCGTGGGCAATACATTCCGCCGGAAGCAGTGGTAATGACAAATGGCCAAATTAGCAAGAGATAGGCTGTTCGCATTCATCCTGGAGAATTTTTTTTTCAGGTTTGTTTGTTTCTGTTTGCTCATTTGTTCACTTTTAAATAAAGTGGAACTTCTCTCTGAAACTCATGTCATGTTGGGTCAGCTGACAACAACAGTCAGAAAAAGAATGCTGTGTTCCGCTTTTCTCTTTCACTGTCAGTAAAAGCTAAGGTTCAGTGTACACAAGTCACACCATCACCTGAGGAACTACAAGGAGGAGAAGCTTCCAGAAAGATTCGAGCCGCCTGGACCAGAAAGGCCTCCTTTTCCTGTCAGTCTGCCTTGGTGCGTGCATTTTCCTAACCCACCTCCCAGGAGACAGGGGAGCGTGCATCTGGGAGCAGAGCAGCGCAGGGTGGGGGGGGGGTGCGCTGGCTGGCCCTGAGGGCATACAAGTCACATCCGCTTAGAGCCAGACTCCCGCTGTGCCACCAAACCCATCTCCCTGAACCCGTTTCCTCATCTGTTCCATGAGAATGCTACCTATCCTACAGAGTTGTCACAGGGATTAGGGATCCTGTATACATGTCATTATGATTGTGATGGTTATGGAAACCTCTGGGCACAGACCACATTCTCAAGCTGGCACATAATGAAAATCAAGGAATCTCTAATGCATTATTCATCACACCTTGACATGACTTTTATATAACATTCAGCCAGAATATCTTCGATCTATTTCTTCTTCATTTGCTATTCTGAGCTCAGAACATAGGATAACTAGCTCATCAGTTCAACAAGCTGATGATTTTTTTTTTTTTAATGAGCATCTGCTTGTGCCAAGGACTCAGGTTCCTGAATGTACCTGGTTTCCTGAGGTTGAGGTATAAACTGACAGAGGCTCAGGTGGTGTCATGGAATTTCTCGAACAGATCATTAAGGCTGCATGGCATGCATGCAACGTGTGTCTATTTGGAGACACTGTGGGAAGGTGAACCGAGCAAGAGCTCAGACTTTCCAGGGAGCAACTGTAGAATTTTAATGAGCTTTGAGTCCATTGCTCTGCTGGAAATAGCAGATCTCCAAGCATTTCTTCAATAGCATTACAGTAATTATAACAATTCTGAAAGGAATAATTTGCGGGTTGTATTTTTGTCAGCTTGGAGGCACAAGAAGGGCCACATCCAGTTCTGCATTTTGTCCGTGTCTAGAGTCACCGTCAGATAGATGTTTAAAAATATTAATGACAATAGTGTAGATGGTCTGGTCCCTGCTCTCTGCCAACATCTTGAGACAATACTGCCCCATTCAACTTTCTGCGATAATAGAAGCATTCGGATTTGTGCTGTCTCATATGGTGGCCATCAAGCACTTGAAATGTGGTTAATGAGATGAGGGCCTGAATTCTCAACTTTATTCAGTGTTAACTAATTACATTTAAATCCGCGTGTGGCAGTTGCTACCGTATTGTACAGCACAGCCCTAAGCCACGAGCTGAAGCCCACTCCAGCCGCCCTGCCGTTTGGAGCATCAGTGCACACAGGAGGATACCCAAAATGCACCCAGGGAGCCACGAAGCCCATGTACTCAGGCTGAACTGAAGCCTCCTGATTTGGTTCTCAGATTCTTCTTTCCACAACAGACTGGGGCATTAGAGAGTGAGGCAGACACAATGGCAGCCCCTGGAATTGAAAAAGGTCACAGCCAGGGCGCCTGGGTGGCTCAGTTGGTTAAGCGACTGCCTTCGGCTCAGGTCATGATCCTGGAGTCCTGGGATCGAGTCCCGCATGGGGCTCCCTGCTCGGCAGGGAGTCTGCTTCTCCCTCTGACCCTCCTCCCTCTCGTGCTCTCTGTCTCTCATTCTCTCTGTCTCAAATAAATAAATAAAATCTTTAAAAAAAAAAAAAAGAAAAAGGTCACAGCCAGACCAGGATTCAAAGAAAAAACAGTCTAGGCTTACTAAGCATAAGGACAAGCAGCTTTTATACCTCAAAAGTACAGTCTTTGATGCGTTGCACCATCGAGAAAATGCTAAGCGTTCAGGGACATAAGCCTTGGGAAGGATAGAAAATGAGCAAGCCTCATCCAAGACCTTTGTCCATCAAAGGTGGGAAAAATATAAGCAGTTTTGGCAATTGCAACAAATAAACTCACCCAATGGGTGAGGTTTGGTTATCTGAGAAGTCCAGCTACTGGGGTCATCTCATTCCTCCCATAGGGAAGAAATCATAGCTCCCTATGATGTCCTCCTGCTCTTGGGATGAAACCCCAGAGAGTGACCATGATTTCCTAGGCCACCGGATGTGGCTTTGTCAGCCCCTCCCACCTCACTTCATTGCACCCTCCTGACCCTTTGTTCTCCAGCACCTTCTATTTCCTGAAGGTGCCATGAGCCTTCCTCCATAGGGCTTTGCACACGCTGTTCCCTCTATCTAGAAGGATCTTCCCCCCAACCTTCTTCCTCTCCCACTCCAGATCCCAGTTCAAATGCCACTCCTTGGAAAGCCTGCTTACACCGCCACCCCCGCCGCAGCCCATGCAGACCTGGCTCCTTTGGTGTCCACGCTTCCATCTGAACTCCTTTGCCCAGAACACCTGCTTGAACATATATATTCATCAGTGAGACTATCTGATTTATCCATTTGTAAACTCCAAGAAGCAGGGATTGTGTTTGGCCTGCTTCATCCACCTTTGCATCCCCAGTAGCAGGCTGATGCTTAATAAATGCTAAATGAAAGAATGAGTGAATTCCGGTTTGTTTCTAAGATGTTTGGTGTGACAAGTGTCCTCCAACTCCTAACATGTTCACATCTTTTTTTATAAAGCCTCTTTAGTCTCTGGAATGACTCATCCCTTTAACCATCATGCCAAAGTTCTTACCGTCCATAACTTTTCACCATGAAATCTCCAGCCTAAAAATTCCATCCACGGCTCCCTTATTTGCTCCACTTACTACCTTCGCCCCCAAAGCTTCCTGTTTCCTTTAAACAGTTGGCTCTCGTGCTGGCAAGCTGAACAGCATCTGTGCTGCTTTCCTTAACGATGCATTTTCTGGATTCTTCCTCCCACTGTTTCCTTCACTTGATTTCACTGGTAGCCTCTGAACTCCTCATTTGCTGTCTGCCAGGAGAGGTGTGTTGTCTTTTGCGATTTTTAGTTTATTCTCCACCCGGACTTTTTCTGTGATCTCTTCCATAGACTTCCTCTGAATTTCCAATCTGCCTAGTTTTTATTCTTCTCCTTCAAAGTTTTAAAAAGTGGGGAAAATGAAACTTACAATTATCCCCAATTCTTCTTACTCCCTCCCTTCGAAATGTAAAACAACATTACAAAAGAAAGGTCTCAGATAATCATTTCCAAAGCCTTCAGGGGGATTCCCATCTTCCCATTTTTTGTCTCATTCCAGTTCCCCGCCCCCCCGCCGAAGAAATCAGGGGCAAAAATAAATAAACAAAAAAACTTCCATTAGTCCTAACCGCCTCCTCCCTAAACCCAATCAACTTTAGGCTTCATTCTCTTTTTCAGAATGAGCTACCTTCACTGGTTAACTGATTTTCTCTTTTTCATAAAGCTTATTTAGTACCAAATTCTTAATATAAATTACAGTTGTCTTTAGCAAGTATTTACTGAGCATCTCCTATGTGCCTGGCACTGTGCTAAGGAAACAGCAATGAATAAAATGGGGGAAAAGATCCCTATCTTCATGGAGATTACATTTTACAAGGAGAAGTATAATAAACATGAGCATAAAATACTTTTACATAGTGATAAGCTCAACAAATAACATTACATGATCATGGATACATACAATGATGAAAAGTCTAAAGTTGTAGCTCCCAACCCACAGGAATGTTGTGACAGTTAAGTGAGCTAATACATGTATAACGTATAGAGGAGGATTCATTACTCCATGGCAATTGTGGCTTTGTTTTCCAGCACAGACTCCTGTCGTAAATGTATTTAAAATTATTGTTGTTGTTGTTATTGTTATTGGATGAAAGGAAAGATTATCCGCTCATTCACTCAAGAGACATTTATGGGGTGTCTACTTGTGGGCAAAGTACTCATATGTTTGTGAAGTGGTACAGTGGAGAAGAGAAAATCGGCCCCATTCTGACTTCAAAAGTAGGACTGAAATAATGAGCCAACTCTACTGTGGCCCCTGTCAGGGGAAGGCCAACCGGGCCGGAGGGTGAGCTGGCCCACCACCCTCCAGACCACTCTTGGTGACTCACCTGCTGCCTAGTCAACTTCCCGTGGCACTCGATGGCAGAGCCCCCGGTATGCTTTTGCCATGATATTTAGAGGTGTATAGTAAGGCTAGGAAAGCCAATAACTCAGATCCAGAGATTCAGAGCTGGAAGGAACTTCACACGTCACACGTCTATTTCACAGATGAGGAGTGTATATCCACACACATATATACACATGTGCACACACACATACTCAAATATCCAGTTCTTTTAATACCAAACAAGCTTCTTCTTCTTTTCTATTGTGACTGGAATGACCTACAATTAGAGAATCAATGTTTCAATTCAATTCAACCAACGTTTTGTGCTGTTCGGTTATGTGCAAAATAGCATGCAAAGTATCACAGGAAGCATAAAAATGAACAAGATCTTGTTCCAGGTTTCAAGGAGCTTGCTGTGTAACACAGGAGATATAAATTCAAAGTGAGCATGGCTGGTGCCACAATAAAGGCACAAAGTCTCATGGGAACGCCCCAAAAGAAATGACCTCCCGCTTGACTGGTCCTGATTGGAACTAGTGCGCAGGCAGAGATGGGAGGAAAGGGCACCCGGAATGCGGGAATCGGGAGCTAACCCACAGAGGCCTTGGAGCATAGGGCTCCTTCAGGAAAGGGCTGTGACTTTAGGGGTGCTGCAGTGTAAGGCTCACAAGGCTGGAGAGGGCTGCTGGTGGGAAGAGAGAATGAAGCACCTTCATGAGGGCCCCCCCACCCCCCAGCCCGCCCAGGGCACACTGTAGGGCTTGGGACTTGATTCCTTCCCCAGTTTTGAGCAGAGGAGTAACTTCATCAGAGCTGTGTTTTCTGACTAAACTCACAGGAGGGAAGAGCGGCAGGCTGGCGGTTGGTTGAAAGATGGCAGCTCATTCGGTTATTCACGTGTTACCTGCGATAATAATAGTTAACGTTGATTGAAGGTGCTAAGAGCTTTGCATACATTAGCTTACTTAATTGTCGTAACATTCCCGAGGGCTAGGAGCTTTTATTATTTTGATTTTACAGATCAGGAAACTGAAGCTTAGGGAAGTTAATGTGCTAGAAAGAGGCAGATTGGAGAACCAACCAAGCGGGTTCTTTTTCTAAATCCACCCTCTTAATGGCGGGGCTATATTGCCCTGGCTTGCTAACTTTAGTTGGCAATGATTTTGTTGAGGAGTACCCAGGGGAGAGGTGAAAATAATTTTTAGACACCTTTTATGACTGGTATCAAAAAAGCATGACAAGAAGACAAGAGCTGAGCTTCACTACGCTTATCACCAGCCCCGTATTGTGGATGACATCTAACCCCTAAGGGGCTCCTTCTGCCAGTTTTCTGGCCCAATTCCTCACCTTCAGCTTGTATGTGCTGAAATCATAAATATAATTTTATATTTAAGAAAATTAAGAATCAGGAAGTTAAGACTATTATAAAATAATTCATATAATACTTTTTGAAACCCGTGGGGTGACTGTTTTATGTTAATCATCTGCCATTATACATGAGTATTGGCATTAATTGACCTTACTGCTTTTGATAAATATAAAAGATCAAAGGCTGATTTTTACAATTTAGGTGCAAAAGTCCACCATGGTGGTTTCCCATCGTATCTCCCGAAATGCCTCAGACCCAGCATCAACCCAACTGTGCTAACCCTTCTCCTCACTTATGTCCTCGTGACAACATCCAGGAAGGGACACATCATTCCCTTTAGGACACAACATCCTAGGGCACTAAGACCCCAGCCAGTATTTCTGTTCCAACACAATTCCAGAACATTAAAACCGTTATTCCAGATGATGCTTTAAACACCATCTATGATTTTAAACAGATGTTTTCCACCAGGGAAGGGTGCATCAGATAAAAGCAGGGCATTCTGTGGAATTTGGTCACTGTGAGGTCTGCAGCAGCACAAAGGGTTAATTGGAATGAATCCATTGGGCCATAGATCTTTGAGCTTAGATGACGTGCAAGGTCCCCATTCTCCCATTTAATTTCTCAGTTATTATCCTCCTGGCTGTACATGCTAGGGAGGTGGCCCCGAGCTCAAATGTAGGGAAGCCAGAGCTGTATGGAGGGGAGCCCTACTCGCTGGCCCCCCAGAACCTGATTTCTGTACACTTCTCTTCTATGACCCCTTTTTGTCCCCATGGCAGCCCTGACTCTTTATGAAGACTTGAGAACAGGGACAGGGTCTTGCATCTTTCTCCCAGTGGGACTACTGATGGGCTTATGGTGAGCTTACACAAATATTTGTTAGATGAATAAGTACATAAATGAATGAATGATTGAATGACATCAGAAAACACGTCATTCCAAGGACATTAGTCCTGAAGCCCCAACATTTCAGAATGAAGACGAAACTCTTATTTGCTTTTTAATTGCATAAAGGACAACTTCCTGGAAAGTTTAAAAAATGTTAGGCAATACCGTCTAATAAAATATGCACCCTATCCTGGTAGGTCTTCTACCACCTAGGATACCTTAGTCAGTAGGTTATGTTCCAGAAAAACATCAAGAGCCCTATTTTGTGATAAGAGTGGTCACATAGGGGGTGGCTACCTTGGAGTGTCAGTACAATGGACTTGGCTTTCAGAAGATTCCTCTTTATTTGGGATTGGAGCCAGAGAAGTGTAGGCATCCAACCTTATGATTAGTGAACTCTGCTTTGCAATGGAGACATGAAAATTTTATCAGCAAGACCCCAGGCATGGAACAATATTATACATTCAAAGTGAGAGGCTCACAAAGACACCAAGGTACACTGTTGTCCCCAGCATTCAGTTCCTCACAATGGCCAACAATTCAGTCCCTTCACCAGCAGGGAAGGACGGCAGGGAACCTCCCCTCACTGGAGTTTCCACGGAGTCTGTGAGAGGAGATTTCTGCCACTAAATGCTCTTCCCCAAGTCAGAGTTTTCCATCCCGGGTATTAAGTGCCTTCTTCATAAATACATGTCAGCCTACATTTTGATGGAAGAGAAAACTCCCATGTTCTCAACATTAAAAAAGGAAATCAGCTTGCACATGCTTTTGGCAAGTTCCTGTAACCTGCTCCCCACTGAACACTTTAGGAGTAGATATTTTTTCACCCTGAATCTGGATGCAGCTGAGCTTGGAGTCCTTGGCCCAACTTGGCCAGCTGAAATGCCTGAGCCAGAGCTGTAGACAGAGGACCTCGGAGCTGCTCTCCCACCATCCTCCAGAGGCCAAGCACCATCATTCTTCCCCAGGCTGCCTCTCTCACATGCCCCGCTCTCAGGGATCTTTAGATACTTTCTGTCATGTGCACTGAGGTCAGGCTCTACCATGGCTCCGCAGAGTGCAGAGAACACCCGTAGGCACAGTAGAACTTCGCTCCGAGAAACAAAGACGCCATGTTAGGCTTCAAAGTCTTCCTGTCTCAGGATATCCTTACAAATTCTCTGAATGAAAGTCTGGACTTCACTCATGAACAACCTTTCACCTGGAAGGTCTTGGGCTGTAGGTCATTAGATGAGGCTAGTTTTAGCATGTTTGGGGAGACTGGTGTGGGGGCAGCAGGGGCAGGGAAAGAAGGTGGACACAAGTCAATTGCCAAATCTCCCTGTTCTCCACCCCTCCCTCTTTCTTGCTTCTGAACAGGTGGAAAGTATTCTGGAATACCAACCCCTCACTACTTCCTGCCCACCTCCCTCACCAACCCCCCCATTTCCTTTGTTGTGCTCCTTCATCTGTGTCCAACCTCCCCTCTTTTCCTCTCTTCCACTCCAACATCTCCGGACTCTGGCTTTCTCCCTTGCCCTTTCCTCTGCCCCTCTTTCCTTTGCTCACCCCCCTCCTTCTACCCATCCTCACCATATAGGGACACTTCAGTGTTTGCCCTCCTTTTCTGTGTCTCTCTCCCCTCCCTCTGAAGCTCTGTCCATTCTCTGAGTTTCGCTGATGTCCTGGATGCTTCACAATCACCTATCAAGCCAGGATCTCCATTCTGGTGTCCTGAAGTCTGGCTCTCCCCTTCCAGCACCAGGGCTGTGTCTGCCACCGCCGCCCGGGCATGCAAGATCTCATCTTCTTAAACTCAGTGGAGAGTAAGCCTCCTTTTCCCTGCTCCCAGAAACTCTTTCTCCCAACTTCCTTTCACCGTTAATGGTGCCACTGATCTCCCAACCTTCCAAGTTCAAAATTTGAAGTTACCTTGATTGACACTTCAGCCAGTCATCGAGTTTTACTGATTTTTCTTTAAATATCCCCCTCCTATGTATTCCTCCCACTCTGTTCTCCTTGCTGCTGCCTTAGCTCTGGCTCTCATGACCTCAACCTTGATTATCTCTGTAACTACTTTGCTGCTCCCACTTCTCTCCCCACAGCCCAAGGGCTGGATTGATAGCAGAAGGGCATTATTGCTCTGGCAACCTGGGTTGGGGGTAGGGAGGGTGTGAGCACGGTCAGGGCTGATGTATGGACCAGCTGTGGTCTCCCCTCACCATGCTGCCCCTCTGTTGACCCACCAGCAGGGAGAAGAGACCCCAGACCCAGGGCTGGGGGTAATAGCCATAATTTGATCTTCAGTTATTCTGCAAATACATACTGAGTCCCTGCAATACCCAAGCCTGTCTTGGGAACTGAGATACAATAATGAACAAAACACAGTGTCCCTGCCTCATGGAGATTATTCAGTCACAGGAGAGACAGAAAGTAAATAAACATGGAATGTGACAAGAAGAGGTAAATTGTAGGACTTAAGTATCAAGAATAGAGCCAAGGAGGGGCATCTGGCTGGCTCAGTCGGTTAAGTGTCTGCCTTCGGCTCAGGTCATGATTTCAGGGTCCTGGGATTGAGCCCCGCATCGAGCTCCTTGCTAAGTGGGGAGGCTGTTTCTCCCTCTCCCTCTGTACCTCCCCCAACTCATGCTCTCTCTCTCAAATAAATAAATAAAACCTTTAAAAAAAAGAAGAATAGAGCCAAATAAAGGAAATAAAAATTGAACGGGACAAAGCGCCAACAAACACATGAAAAAATACTCAGTGTCATCAGGGAAATGCAAATCAAAACCACAACCAACGACATAGCACTTCACACCCACCAAAGCGGCTATAATAAAATATACAATGTTGGCGAGGATGTGAGGACACTGCAGCCTTCATCCATAGTGGTGGGAAGGTGAAATGGTGCAGCTGCTATGGAACACGGTTTGGCAGCTCCTCACAAAGTAACATAGAGTTACCATGTGACCTAGCAATTCCACTCCTACATACTCACCCAACATACTCCTACATACTCCTACATACTCACCCAAAAAAATTGAAAACATGTGTTCAAACAAAACCTTGCCCATGCATGTCACAGCAGCACTGTTCACAGTAGTTGAAACTCAAAATGTCCATCCATCAAATGTTGAATGGTGAGCAAAATGTGACATATGCAGACAGTGGAATACCACTCCGCCATAAAAAGGCATGAAGTGCTGATTCATGCTACGTTATGGATGAACCTTGAAAACATTATGCTAAGAGGAAGAAGCCAGATCCAAAAGGCCATATTGTACAATTCTGTCTATATGAAATGTCCAGAATAGGCAGATCCAGAGACAGAAAGCAGATCAGTGGTTTGGTGGTCAGGGCCTGCGGTCTGGGGGAATTGGGACTGGATATAGGATTTAAAGCATATAGGATATCCCTTTGTGATGACAGCCACGTTATCTGGAACTAGATGGTGGTGATGGTTGCCCGGCGTCATGAAGGTACTAAATATCACTAATTGTACACTTTGAAAATGGTTAAAAAGGTAGATTTTATGTTATGTCTCTTTTGCCACAACAAGAAGCAAATAGGGGTGGTCACAGGCTGCTCCTTGAACAGGAGAGTCAAGGAGACCTCTCAGATGAGGGAGAAGCCTCTCTGAGAGCCGAGGCAGGAGGGTTTGAGCCTTGCAAGTTACCGGGAAAGGCAGGGAGCTGCAAAGCCTGCGGTCAGCTCTGAGCGGTATTCCTCGTGATCCGACCCCCTTCCTCGTTTCATTCCTCAGGCCAACAGCACAAGGCTCCTTCTGTGCCCAGCACCTCTGCCTCTCCCGACCTAGCATGGCCCTGAGCCTCCCATCCCCGCCAGCACTGCTGCGTGGGCCCCCAGCCACACCGACCCTCCCTCCTGCCCCCCACCCCCTCGCCCACGGAACTGCTCCTTCCGGGCACTTGGAGGCTGGACAACCGTTTGTGGCCCAGCCACGGACCACTTCTCCTTGCATACATTTTCTGACACCTGCCAGAGCCTGAGCACCCACGTGACTGAGCCTTTGTGCATCTAGTCTACTGCTTATCAGCCGCATGAGGCGGGGCATCAGCACCTCTCTAGGCTTCAGTTTCCTGCCCTGTAACATGAGGCTGTCGAGAGACTGGTGAAGCAAGATGAGTGCAAAGTGCTGAGCTTACTACCTGGTGCGTCGTGAGTTCTCGGGAATGGCAGCCGTGTCATTACTTCGATGTTTCCCATAATCTGAAGTTTGAAATTTAGCACTGTATCTGCTAATTATTTACTGTACGGAGGAGTCAAAATATACGATAAACATGGTAATGGTATTTACCTTCCCCCAACCCTGGTAACTATTGCAATACAGAGCATATCTATCACACTTGAATAAATGTTTGACTGACCGGGGATTGATTGATTGATTGATTGATTGATTTGGCTCTATCACCAAATAGGAATAGAATTTTCTTCAAATTAAAACATAAAGGGAAACATGATCTAGGACGGAGGGGAAATTAGGAAGGGAGGGAGAGGGAGAGAGGGAGAAAGAGAGAAGATCAGTAAGTAAACACCTGGTCCAGCCAGGGTGGGATATATTGAAATATTTCATAGGCATAAATGTTTGGAAAAAAAATGCATAGTTGAAGAAAGACCCAGAGGGGTGGTGGCAAATTCTTCCGAAAAAATGGCTCACTCTACAAATGAGTTATTTTATTTCAAGATGCCATAGTTACAGGAAATGTTCAAGGAAAATGTTAATACATTTTACAAAAGATGTAAGACAAATCTTTAATGTTCTACCACCGGAGAAAGGCATGAGTGTAAACATATTTAAAAATGAGATAGCAGAGCTACACTTCACAACAATTTAGAAGTGGGAGATAGACAGGGCATGGTGGCACCCAACTACTCAAAGAGAAAGCAGCAAGGGAAGGTGAATCGGTTTAGTTCTATTTGGTAAAAAGATGTGATGCCCAGGTAGGGCTGGGCACCGCTGCGGGGCACGCCGCTCATGCAACCTACCTCCAGACGCTACACCAAGTGAATAAGACCAACCCAACTACTGTTACCTATTTTCATGATCTGCACATGCCCAAAGGTGGTTTGTTGCTCCACCGAGGAAGCACATCTATCCCCAAACCCCCAGCCCTCTCTCTCCGCCAACAGAGAATCACCACTACAGTTTTCTCTGCGCGATTCCCGGGTCACACTTTACTCCCCTTGCAGAGAAACAGACACAAGCCCCGTGCAAGAGTCAAAAGTTAGAAAGCAGCGGGCTCCTTCCAATGCTGACGGACGCAAGGTTCTTCATCAGTTTTTTTCCTCCGAACCAAACAATGAAAAAGAAAAGAAGCTCTTTACCTGACCAGATCCCTGCTTTCTTCCCGAGAGTCTAACATTGAATATTGAGAAAACAACTCGAGAGCATCTTCTTGAGACTTCCTTAAATCCCAAAGCTGTCTCCGATAGCAGCTCTAAGTTGGAGCTGTGAATAGAGGCTGTGTGTTATTTTAACCAGAAGGTTTCTAGTCAGTAGGGAGGAGAGATGGAAATGAGGTAGGTTGGCAAGCAGGAGCGCCATCCACCTCAAGTGAAATGAGCTCGCAGATCTGATGTAAGCGCTCAGCGACAATTTGAAGAACCCTCAAACCCACTTTTCCTAAACTAGAGGTTAAATAACTGTGGAAAATTCCAAAGGAGTAAGATAAGACACTTACGGTCTTTTCTAAAAAAAGACATTTTGGTATGCCCTGTCTGATACTGTCTGAGGGGCAGCCCAGCACAGAGCTGGCCTGAGGAGTCCTGGGCATCCACTGGAGACGGGGACACCTGGAGACAGCTTTGATCCCCCAAAAAGGAGTGTTCTGGGGGTTAAAATGTACAGGATGTCAAAGGAACATAACCGAGTCACGTCTTTTGTGTAGAAACAAAACCATGACAATCCATGTGAAGTTATAGGGTAAGGGGAGAGCTATTCTGGAATATGTTATTATGAGAGCTTAACATGTGTGAGTGTGTGTGTGTGTGTGTGTGTGAGAGAGAGAGAGTGTGAGTGCAAACGTGTGTATGTGTTCTCACTTCCCAAACAACTTAAAAAGCAAAGATCCAGCCTCAGCTTAGACCAGTTGGAGATCTTCCTCCTTAGTGTCTTGGCAAATACAAATGCCGCCTTGGACTCAGAGGAGGAGAATGATTTATCGCACACAGATCAACTGCAAAAACTAGAGCTGCCGAAATGGCCAGAGTCCTTTACCGCCAGCCCTTCACAGATGCCAGAGGGGTTTAACTCCACTTTTGGAAAAACTCAGCAGTGCTCCCATTAAGCAGGGTCATAACTCAGTTTTATGTAGACTCTTTCATCTCAAAGGAGCTTGAGGTGGGTTTACCCCAAAATATAAATTATCCTGTGCACAGTCACCTCAGGGATGAGCTCCTGCCTAGCAGCAGCTGGCCTGGACACAGGCAGTCAGTTTGGAGCCGCAGTGAGATGGCAGGCTGGCGGCCAGGAGGCGCTCCACGAGGAAGAACGAGCGGGGCCTGCCTTCCACCTTGGCCCTCTCCTCCCTAGAGCTAAGACCTCTCCGATCTGCACCTCGCTTTCCTTCCTGAGCCCCCCACCACCCCCGCCAGTGCCCTTCCCCAGGACCTGCAGACACAACCTCAAAACAGACCTTAAAATCACAAACCAGGAGTAAATGATGACTGCATTTTCAGATCTGATCCTGTAGAGCTGGGGCTGGCAAAGCATAACCCTTGGGCCAAGTCCAGATGCTTTATAAATAAAGTTTTATTGGTACACAGCCACACTCACTCATCCATGGACTGTCTGTGGCTGTTTTGGTACTACAATGCTTTATCAATAAAGTTTTATGGGTACACAGCCACATTCACTCATCTACGGACCGTCTGTTGCTGTTTGGGTACTACAATGCTTTATAAATAAAGTTTTATGGGTACACAGCCGGACTCACTCATCTATGGACCATCTGTGGCTGTTTTGGTACTACAACAGCAGAGTGGAGTGGATGTGGCAGAGATTGTAGGTAGCATGTTTGTTTTTGAGGTGGAAGAAAGGAACAAGGAGTCTCTTTCAATAACCTCTAAAGATCAGCCTAGGGAAGATATACCTACTCATACCACCAAGCCCAGATTCAGGCCCTGAGTCTCCATTTTAATTTTTCCTTTATTGGAGAAACTCTTTTACTCAAGCATCACCTTGGCACACTGCCCCAGCTTACCTAGCTTCATCCCTGAGAAACCACAGTGGCTGTGTCCAACTCTTCTCTCAAATAGAAGCTTTGGACACACCCTCAGGCCCTCTCCATGTCATCCCCAAATGCCCGTTGTCTTTGAAACCCTCTATGAGCCTCTCCAGAGTTAGCTGCTCCCTCCTACAGGCTCTCATCATGTTTTGTTCATTTTTCTCTTGTATTTCTTATACTTACATGCCAGTGATCTCGATGCTTGCCTTTCTTACCACATTGTGCATTTTTGGAGAGTAAGAATGATATCTTATTCAACTTTTTATTCCCAGAACCTAATGCCATAAAAGACACATCAGTGGACACTCCATTAGTGGTTACTACAAAAATAACTCAGGCAGTCTTACTCCACTGGAACCTAATCTCAAAGGAAATGAATGAAAAGTTGTCTGATACTCCCTGAAAATGAGATGTTCCTGAGATAGCTTTCCCAGGGATGACCCTGGCTCTGTCCTTCTAACACCTGCCCCTCAGTGGGGCTGACTCTTACACCTTCTTTGTTAGTTGTTCCTTTAATTTTGAAATTATGGAAGAAGAGTCTCCTTGCAGAAATATCAACAGCAGTTAGAAAAAGACAGTCTTCGTAACAACTAGAGCTGTTAGAAGACCTGGAAGGATCTGGCACTGGGTGGAAAAGAGGCAGTGTATTCTCTAAGCTCCTTTCTCGTGATAAGATTTGGTAAAGCCTAGTTTCCCTGGTGTGACCCCATCAGAAGACAGAGCCAGCACATGGCCAAGGATGCAGATTTGCCCCCAGCCGATCTGGGGCACAAAAGGAACCAGCCTTCTTGCGTGGCAGGAGCCCTGACATGGTACTATCTCAGCAGCTGTGCCACCAACCCTCTTACTTGTATCCTTTTTCATGGTCAAAAGGGTGGCAAGAGCTGATAACATTGTGTAGGAAACACAAGTTGGTGATGTGGATGTAGTGGACATTTATCCCATGTGTGGCCACTCAACGTCTTGTGAACACTCTTCCTTTGGTGAACTTGGATTTCCCGCATTGAGTCCTTGTCTCAGTCTGCTCGGGCTGCCATAACAAAAGACCATGGACCAGGTGGCTTCCACAACAGAAACGCATTCTCTCATGGTTCTGGAGGCTAAAATTCTGAGATCAGAGTGCCAGCACAATCAGGTGTGGCGAGAGCTCAATTTCTGGCTGGCAGACTGCCTGGCCACCTTCTCCAGTGGCCTTTCCTTGGTGTATGTATGGGGACATCTCTTTCTCTCTCCTTTCCTCTTCCTGTAAGGCCACCGATCCTATCAGATTGGGACCCCACTCTCATGGCTTCATTTAAACTTAAGTACCCCCTAAAAGCCCAGTCTTCAAAAACAGGTTGGGGGTTAGGGCTTCACCAAAGGAATTTTTTGCAGGGGGGAGGGGAACAAAATTCATTCCATGGTAGTCCCCTTTCCTCAAAGTAGAAGCCAGACTTTCTCTTCCAGCCTCCTTTGCAGCTGGGGTGCAGGTGTATGTCACAGGCTGGGCATTTAGCTGCCTTCAACTTAGTAAAGACCAGGAGGAGGCAGGAAAAGGGTTGAATCCACTCTACAGGAGGTC
>NC_138373.1:59894569-59934094 GCF_054177405.1 Leptonychotes weddellii | reverse complement strand
AATGTTTTCTTCAGAAATTAGGAGCAAGGAGAAAGGTTTTATTCCTTTCTTCTCCCAGAAACGTATTTGATTCTTCGTTCTAAGTCACTCATATGCTTTCTTTTCAGCCCAAGCTGCAAGAAGACTCAATTAGTCCAGCTCCTTTTCAGTTTTTTCTGCTCCATCTCTCAGCCTCTTTATACCTTGCTTCCTATCTTAGGTCTTATAAATTGTTTGATATTAAATTTGTTTTGGGAAAAGGTGGAATAGAAATTAATTGCTTACGAAATAAATCAGATAGTGACTATACATAGCTCAGCAAAGGCATCTATACAAAGGCATGTCCTTTGTCTCCCTGTTAATGGTGAATTAATGAATTCACACAGTGAGTGTTCATATACTGAAAATAAGTTACTTCCTAAATTACTAGTAATTTGCTTACTAATAATTTACTTACTAAATAAACAATATTTAATAAGTGCTATTAATTTAGTTATTGCTCAATAAATGATTCTCACCAATAAAACTATTAACCTTAACAGAGCTATATTTTCCTAAATTTCTCACTCATGTTACTCCCTGATGAAACAGGTTGCTTCATTGATAAAGGAGCTGTGTGTGTGTGTGCGCACGTGCACGCGCACGCGTGGGTGTGCACTTCTCCTGAATATGCTCTGCCTATATTCCAAGGCATAGTTCCTATCTTACCACCATCCAGCCGGTCATTCATTTGTTCATTTGGCAGGTATTTACTGAGTACCTGCTGTACGCCAGCCTCCATGATATAGTAAGTTCCCCATGAGGCTTTCAAGTACTCCATGGTCAAGTCCTCCTTCAAATCCTAAGGGTGGTTAGTGCCTGAGCCATTTATCTTATGCTTGGTATCTGCTGTGTGGCTTTGTAAATTGCTTTTTTATGAATGGAATCCTGTATTTCTCATCAGAGTGTGGTCCTCTCTAGAGCAAGGACCTTATCTTATGAATCTTTGAGGTCCCAGCACATACCCAGTACTTTGTCCTACACATATTAGATTCTCAATAAATTGTTTTATTAATATTGATATTATGTCCTTATGGTAATCTAAAATAAAATAAATGGATAGCACATGAGAAGTGAAATGCCTCCAGATTCAGAAAATTTTTCATGTCAACATATTAAAGCATATCCTAGGCCCAAGATTAGAGGCTTATAGGAGAGTCCAAACCACAGATTAAAAAGACTGCAGGCAAACATCTGAGCAAAGCTGGCTGTGTGTGTCTAAAGGTTGGAGCCTGCAGCCTAGACTATACTTGAACAAATGAATGGCTCAGCATCACATTTAAGAGGGCACTGTCTAGAAAAGCATGATGAATGTGGTAATGATAGTGGTTGGGATTGTCCCTTCTGAGAATGGACAAGCACATCATGAACAAAACCATTACTAAGCACTAGCTGAAGAGAATTTATCCTGTATGTTGGCCAAGGAAAAGTCATCTTTTATAGTAGGAGGGATGGAAAATGGTAGTTGCCAAGCAAAGCCTGTTCATCTGGATGCAAAATCGATTGGCTAGTAAGACCGGTGGTGTTTAGTTTGGAGGTAGATGTAACGCAAAATAAGTAAAGACATAAATATCTCTGGGAAAGAAAAAGCCAATATATTGATGTGTACAGTGTCGCAGCAGCCAAATGTTTTCGTGGACTCCAGTGGTAAGGACTCACGCAGCCCCTCTTGGGAAGGAAGCCTTTTTGGTTTTGTTAGACCAAGTCAAAGCCTCAGCAGCTCTATCACCGAAGTACCAAAAACTTGACTTGACACAGATTCCTCCCACATCATTGGTCGTTCTCAAACCTGACCTATCATCAGACTTAACACCTGCAACATCAAAAAAATTTTTAAACATTTAAAAAATGTGAAAAGCTGATTCTTGGACCTCCCCTCCAGAGATTTTGAGTTAGTAGATATTTTTAAGAACTGCTCAGGTGATTCTGGAAATTGACTGGGTTTGCAGTCCACTGATCTAGAGCTCTGTCCTCTGTCCTACCCTCTGCTGGGGTCTAAAAATTGGGAAAGAAGTGTTGCCCCTGGCCCACCTTCAGTGATGAGTAATTGAGAAGACAAAACTTGCACATATGAATAAGGAAAGAATACTGACAGTGAGAATGGGGGCCTCAGGGTGGATTTAAATGCTACTCGGGACATCCCTAGACTAGAGAAGGGGCAGGGCATCCCTGGCAAAAACAAAAACAAAACAGAGTTAACAGAGCCATGGAAAGAGACTAAGCCAGGAGCAGGGAGCAGGGTCAGCTGACTGGAGTGGAAGGGACACATACTGGAGTAGATAGAAATAAATCTGGTTTATGTATATTTAACAAGTGGCTATGTAATCTTTGAAGAACACTATTCTGAGACACTGACCCTGTGGAAAGTGTGACTTGAGCCAATAATTCCCAACCAAGTTGGAGTTATAAGACATTGTAATTGTTGGTTTGATTTCACAATGTCCTACTTTTTCCCTCCATATCTCTCCAAAGAGCTCACCAGAATGGAATCTGGGCCCTAAGTATATCAAGTTTTCCCTTTGTGAGGCTTTGCAAATGCTTCTTGAGAATGTCCAACTCTAAGATGAAATAGCACTTGGGTGAAAAAGTCTATGTACCACATTTCCATGTGGGTACACACTGCTTGAGAGAAGTCCCATCTATATATCCACTTCCCAGCCATGTCCACATGGGAATATGGGGGAGAGGACATCTATCTGGGAATGTCGCATTAGTCCTCAGGGCCTACCTAGGTCCTAACAAGACCTCACATTGCTAGTGATGGCTTAGGAAATGCATCTAGCAAAGTTTGCTGACGCTCTACTGTGAGCCAGGCATCATGATGAGTCCTGGGATAGAGAGTCAAACATTCTACCTCCAGGAGCTCACCTTCTTGCTCAGTAGATTTAAGTCTATATTTAGATGTGAGTCTAGCACCTTGACAGGCTCAGAAAGATCCTAAGAGCTGACGATGGTGAACGACAAGTAGAAGCAAGGGATGAGACACTGAAGACAGTCAAGAAGGGTCCCCTCAGCTGAAGTGTGGGCATCATTCACTCACTGGTATGTTTGACTGTGGCGATGAAAGCAAGGCTGATACCGAGACAACAGGAATAAAATAGGTAAGAGTTATGAAGAAATCTCTCCCTCACTCACCACATCAGCAACTATTGTCATAACTGACTCCTTCCAGCTTTGGTTTTTAAGAGGGAGGTACGGAAAACAGGAAGGCAAGAACAAGAACAATTCAAGTAGGTAATAGAAATGAACCCTAGGGAAAAAGTTAAATGACTTCGATTCTTTTCAGGAAAGAAAAGGGATTTAATCAAGCATTTAAATATAGGAGAGTTATTTTAAGGCGAGAACACTTCCCCATCTTAAAGTGGTTTAAATGAGAGGAAATGGCTTTAATTTCAGGGAGAGAGGTTAATTCACTTCTAAGGAAAATTGTCTGACTCGAAGGATGGTTACAGATCAGACAACTGAGGCATTGGTGGACTGTCCTTTCCAAGAGACCTTTAAAATGAGGAGACTTTTATCTGGAGTGGGGGGACTCTGGCTGGGGAAAGAAGAGCTGGTGGGGACCTTGCCCTTAAAAGCATGGCAGTTCAGGCTCCGGCGTCCTCGAGAATGAAGGTGATTTTTGCAATAATTGCAGCAGTGGCAGTGATCATGGGTCATTTTTATCTAGTGCTTTCCACCAGCCAGTTTCAACTCTAGCAGTATATACCATAACTCCTGTAATCCTCAAGACAACCCCACGAGGCAAGTTACTATCCGCATAGTACAGATAAAGAACTGGACACACGGAAGTTAAGCTGCTTGTTCAAGGTCACAGGTCGGGAGGGGCAGAACCGGGTCAGGGGCCCAGCAGTCAGTTTCTGAATGACTGGCTAACCCATCCTGGAAACCTGTATCTCGCCTGTGGCTCCAAACAAGCGGTCGCCTTTCCCATATCTGACTCAGTTCTCCCAAAAGCCCGAAATAAGAAGTGCTTTATATGCACTGTGTTCTATTCTCTATAAATTATAAAACTTGTGGTTGAGAGAAGAAATTCTTTCAAGACCAGGCCTTTCCCCGGGACCTTTCTCTTCCATCCAAACAGTAAACAGGCAACAATGGTGTGACCCAGGATGCGTGGCTCACCTCCTGATCCAGCTTCGGATCCCCTGCTGTCTGTGAACCAGGGTCCAAATCCTGTATTAATTTATCTCCACATGCCTTCTTCCAAAAATGATGTAAGGCAGCTCACGGCTAAAATCAATTCTTAGTTTCAAGCAAACCAATTCCCGAAGGACTTTCAGATGTATTTACCTGTTGTTAAGCAGATTCTATGGAAGACTCAGCTCGCATCCAGTTTCAGGTACAATCAGACAAGTTAAGGAAAAGCACAAAGTTCTCTTATTGTGGTCATTTTTGAGGAGTGAGACGTGGTCTTAATCCATCAAAGGCAGGCTGTTTTCAGGTTGGGGAATGGGGTGCAAATGAAGGAAGAATGATTAAAAAGAACTTTGTTCCCCGATTATTAAGGCCAGTTGTCCTCAATGAAAGACAAATGCAAAAACTGATGGGAGGTGTCATGGCTTTCTGGCCAATTTCAGAAAAAGAGATTGTGACAAGTGAAGGCCAGATTTTTCATCATGGCTCCACAATAATCGGGGTCCAGTGTGCTTATGATTGTCCATAATTCGGAGGGTTTTATTTCTATCATAACCTCTATTCAAAAGAGAACTATTTATCATTTAGGAACGTTTGGAGTTTTCCTGTCTGTACCCCTCGCGTCCCTCAAGTTCGCTCCATGTAAAATTCATCTTTCAGCTTCTACTTCAGGAAAATGAGTCAAAAAGGCCAGGGTCTGACTCCTGACTCTCAGAACTTCCCTCTGCTAAGGTCAAAATCCTGCCTAATGGATGGGTGAGGCCATCTGTGATTCCAAACAAAGCTGCCAATGAGAGTCCAGCAGAGGAAAGCTAGGACCCTGGCTCGGCTGGTATGCTGGCCCATAGCCCCTCACACCAGTAAGACCAGACCCTCACGTCCTATCATAACACCTCAGAGTAGGCTGGCCAGGAGCCTCTGTGTCCAGTGTGTCCACCCAGATATGGTGCCGAATCCATGGAGTTTGGGCAGCAGGTCAGAAGGAATGGGCAGGTCTGCTAGCAGCGCGAGAGTCAAGGTCAATTGCCTTTGTGGCCATTCACCTCACGTTACCATCAAACGGGCCCTGGGTTGGATTCCCCCATGATGGAACAAAACAGAGCGGGCAGCACGGATGGGGTGGGGCAAGAGAAAGCCTAAAAGAGGGGCAGACAATGGAGTAAACTGACGTGACCCTGTGTCACAATGTCTGGGGTTCTTAACACTTTAGGGGGGCACCAACCTTTCAAGAACCACTGAAATCATGCATTCTTTCTTCAGAAAAAAAATATACCACGCATACCCACAGCATCTTGCATACAGTTTCAGGGGGGTTTTCAGGGGCACCCTGAAGCCCAGTTATGGATGTGAACACAAACCCCAATAAAGAATCCCTGCCCGGAGTGTCTGACACACCGTCGCTGTGAAGGCAGGCAGAGGTTTGGGGCTGTCAGCCCTCCTTCCTAAATGCTTATGGTTCAGTCTTAGAGTCCTAGGAGGAAAAGAATACTCTGGTTCTGGTGACAGACCTGGCTTGTGTTCCAGCTCAGTTAACAAGATGCATGACTTTAGCCAAGGTACTTAACCTAGCCTAGCTTTAGTTCTCTCATCTGAAAAATGGGGATAATGGTAGTGCCTACAGTGTGGGATTGTTTGAAGGCTTTTTTTTTTTAATTTAAGGTTTTATTTATTTATTTGACAGAGAGAGAGAGAGAAAGAGAGAGCACTAGCACGGGGAGCTGCAGAGGGAGAGGGAGAAGCAGGCTTCCCGCTGAGCAGGGAGTCTGACATGCGGCTCGATCCCAGGACCCCTGAGATCATGACCTGAGCCGAAGGCAGACGCTTAACTGACTGAGCCACCCAGATGCCCCGGATTGTTTGAAGGTTAAATGAGAAGGTGCTTTAGCAGAACAAGTACTCAGAATGTACTAGCTAGAATCGGGTCCGGTCAAAATCCCAGCACCCACACAGTGACCATGAGATGGTCCGGGCTTGAGAGCATGAGACACTGTCATTGGCAGCCCCCGCACATGACAGGAGCCACCAGACGCACGCTCAAGGCAGACCTCCCATCTGTCACAACCTCTGCACACCATTTTGTGAGGGGACAGGAGTGGCAAAGAATGGGCACATGGCCTTCAGCGAGGCTGAGATGGGGGCATGTAAGGAAATCTAGGGTCTTGGGGCAATTCTACATCACTGAGAAGCATTAGCAACACGAAACTCCGCTATATGACCAGTAAAGTACACAGTGATGCAGTCAAAATACTTGAGAACCTGAATGCAGCTCCGCTTTGCATTTTGCCAGGACAGCAAATGAAAAGGGAAAATGTGCAAGGAGATTCTTCTCAGCCTTTTGGTAACTACATCCCCAGTGCCACCTGCTAGGCTCCCAGGGGATCATCACGAAACCTCAGGCACCAAGGGAGTTCCAGTTCAAGTGACTAAGGCCTTTTCCAGGGGCACAGCTCACTGTGTTCCATTTTGAAATGTCTCCTTGGCAGCATCCATCAGAACGAAACACTTTTCTCCCGTCCTCTCTTTGTATTTAAGACAATCGCATGCCACGGGGTTAAGAGAACAGGGAGGCGAGGGGGCAGGACGATGGAGGACAGCAGGGAGGTGGAGGGGACCTTGTGGAGAGACAGAAGGCAAGGTACCCCTCCCACTCTGCAGTGTGGGTAGAGGATGTTCGCTTTCCAAGTTTCGGGATAGTTAGGATTTTTTACCTGTGGTTCTCTAGATGCAAATTCAGCACCGATCCCCCCAGCCTAGGAGGACTTATGAAAAATTTCAGGCTGGAACCAAATTCATCTATCTTCTAGTGAGCAAAATCATTCCTTCCTGCTATCAGCAGGAATGGGATAAGACTGAGCCCGGCTGGGGCCAAAGTCAGGGCCTGGAGAAGGTGCCCCCAGCGGGCGGCACGCAGCTCACTCCCAGGGAGAGGCGGGAGGCATATGGCTTAGAATTAAGGAGGAGGGCAATAATCCCTCAAAACCATGCATCTAGTCCTGGAATCTTCATTCTAAATCTGCTTTTTTTTCCTCCCTTGAAAGTCGCCGTGGGACAAAATCCCCCACAGGAGGGAGAACAGAGGCACCTCACTGCAGCCAGTGTACCCCCAGACCCCTGTCCCAGCACTGACAGTTCACTGCAGTCTTGTCATTCTGGGTACCCTCCTAGAGGAAATCGGACTCGAAATATTCCAGCTGTTGGCCCGCAGGGCCCTCCCACGTTGCAAACTACACTGTGTAGAGACGGCAGTTATGAAAGCTCTATTAAGAGAGGTTTAATCTGGAGACTCTGAGGCAGCGGGCAAGAAATGGGGGCAAGTTCGTCGGCAGACCCCACCTGAGCTTGCACAGCAGATCCCACCCGATCTCTGGGAGCGGGGAAGGCTGTGGAGGCCACAGATGGGAATGCCACTTGAACCAGGCAGCTGGAAAGAGGTCGAAGTGGAGACAGCTCAACCCAAGTCCCTGGATGCTTAAGAAAAAGGAGTAAACATTCAGGCCAGGAAAAAGGTGGGGCTTCTCATTGTAGAGCTCAGGAAAGGCTGGTTCGCTTTGAAGCAAGGAATGTAGCTGGCATCCTCCCACCTTGGGGCAAAGTCTTACTTCTCTCCGAGAGGCTGGTCGAAGATCCAAAAGACGCAAGTGCCAGGGGCTGAAGCACTTAGGCGAGGCTGGCTGGATGCCTATGTGGGGTGAGTGCCGACTACAGGCACGAGTTAAGAAACTCAGGAAATGCCCCTTCTTTACAAAGCCGAGAACATCACATGCATACACATGTGCTTACACACACACACACACACACACACACCCCTCACAGGCACACCACACACACAGATCTCCTACACACCGCAGAGACACACATACATGCCACACACAGATACACATATACCACACACACCACATACATACCCCACGTATACCACACCACAGACACACACACCACACACCAACACATACCACATGCTCATGCACCACACACACATACCACACCACATACACGTAGTCCGACGCCTACTCTGGAGAAACAAAGTGCTCCACATGGAAGGTTCTCAAGGATAGGGACACCCCTGCCTTCAGCTTGTCCCCTGTAGGGCCTGGCCCAATGAGTGGCACCATGCACTCCTAAAGGAGGGCATATTTCACAGAGTTCCCAGTCTCCTGTCAGCCCCAGCGACCTGCTCTGACAAACCCACTTCTTGCAGCCCAGGGCATGGGTCACACGAAGGGGCTGCCTGAAGGAGGCCCCTGGGATATGGAAAGGAAAGTGGGAGTAGGGGGGTAGGGGTAGCAGGAAGTGACCACACCTCCTGAACACATGTTCTCTCGCCTGGTCTAAGAAGGGAACAGAACATTTTAAAGTAGAAGTACCCGAGGAGATGGGAAGTGTGTATCAATGACATAAATGGTTAATATTTATTCTCAAGAGTAGCTTTTCTTATTTGTTGAACCCCCTATTGTCACTCAGGCATTTTGCTGGGTGCATTACATAGATTTCCACTACTCCTTATGATCGCTTGATGAGTGGGTGCTACCATCTTTATTGTGTAGATGGAGAAATGAGGGCAGAGGGTGCCTAAGATGTGCCACATACAGTAGAAGCAGGACTTGAACATATCTGTCCACCTAAGTTCTTTACCTCGGGACTATGCTGCTATTGTGTTGGGAGATTTTGACAGCCCTTGAGAAAAAGATCTATGACAAAACGTACCAGTGCAGTCTAGGGAGTGAGATCAAGCAGATGAATGTGGTATCAAATTTGTTTCTAATTAAATCTGGTACAATTTTTTAAAATATATTATCATATACTGAGTTGCAAAACAAAGAATGTTTCCAAATGCCAACCACAGCCACCAATTTCTCAGATGGTTTTAACATCAAGCTGCCCTTGTAGATCTCTAAATGTAGAGACTCAGCTGTAGAACTGAATTAACCCCAGAGCTCCTCACTGCTGTTTTAGTCAGGAACTAGAAAGAGCTCACCCTCCCTTTGTGAAGGCCACTTGTCTGAAAAATATCTATTTTTTGAAAGGCCAACTACATTAAAACTTAAAACCACTCAAGTTAGAAAGCTGCTCACGACGCCATCTTGCCCTTCACTGATACTCTGTGTTACTAGTGTGGTCACCCAACAACATGGGTGTCAAAAGCACGCACTTGTCTGATATGTTTCCAAAGCAGCTGAAGTCATTTGCTTCTGTCACTTGGGTGGTTCGCCATCTTCCACCCCCATGCTGAGATGGGTGATCCAGTGGGGACAGCCCTGTGACCTACCATAGTCAGAGGTTAGAAGTAGTCTTGGGTTAATGCCACGTGCATGTGTTCTAGACACTGCCGCCTACAAGTCCTCAGTTCATGCCAAGCTGTAGACAGTAACAGGGCCCGTAGGTCAAAGATAATATGGCAAGACAAAAATTTGACTTTCTTAAAAAAAAAAATGGAATTAATGAAGAATCACCAAGGAGGTTCAGCTGGGCCCTTGTAATTCTGACACCTGCTTCCCCAGTGATCCTTCTTTTTAGAGCTACTTTAGGCCAGCCTATAAGGACCTGCTCTTTTTTAAAGCTTTGGCCCAAATGAGGACAAAAACTCATTTATTTCCTACAATGCATTTGCAACAGCACTGGAATAGTAAACTAAAAGGTTTTTGGATAACAAAAGAGAAATAAACTAACATACAACCAGACCATGTGGCATCAAAATACTGTCATCTCATTCTTCCTAGGATGCCTGCTTCTTTTTCCTGCTCCCTGCCTGTCTCCAAAGGGCTAAGGTTATCTTCATTGCCCGAAGCATCATCAATTGTATTGAGGCACCTCAAAACCCAAACTCATGGGATGAAGATCTAGAAAGACAGGAGTTCCTTTTCCCTTATGTCCAAAGATCCCCTTGCTGTTGTCCAGATGATCCATTAATTCATTCCTTCACTCATTAGATCTTTATTGAGCATCTACTATGTGCTTGACATTTGGATGGGCTCTGAAGATAAAGTGGTGGACAAACCACATTTCTGCTATGTTGGAGCTGCATTAAGTGATCTCTGGGGTTCCTTCACAAGTCACGCTTCTATCATGAATATTTTTGATGTTTCTACAAAAGCTTCCCTTGGCTATTGACTCATTCATTTCAGATCACTTCAGTCTTCGTGTGAAGGGTCAAACTCTGAATTTAATCCTCAGAAAGAATCCCGATGGTCACTTTTGTTTTGATTGGGGTGGGGTTGGTGAGCAACTGGATGGCCTGAGTTTCCTTGGTTCTACATATCAAAAGCACAGACAGTGCCAACACACTCTCTGAGATTTTTTTTTTAAGTACATTTTGTGATTCCTCATTACAATTCATTAACCATCATGGCCATACCTGTACCACAAACTGCTCTCTGAGTTTCTTGAGGTTCCCAAGGAATCCCATTGGCCTTCAAAATTTGTTGACCGGACATCTATACTGAAATACCAATAGTCCAGGAAGTTAGGTGAGGGCCAAGCCCAAGGAAACCCTAACTCTCAATTCAAGTCTGAGACCAGGGACCAATCTTATGTTGGGTAAGGGGTGAGAAAAGAGCCAGAAGCCCCAAGAGCCAAACCTGAGGACTGCTTTATACAAAGCCATAGAATCAAGGTCAAGTTGGAGGTCTATAGGACACGGAGTCAAGATAAGGAGTTCTAAGCCTCTGTGTCAGGTGAAGACAAGGATCCAGAATGATATGGAGCCAAAGTGGCTGCTACCTTGAAGTTGACTGAGAAGCTACACTCTGCTGCTCTTTGATCTCTCATGAGTCTGGAGTGACCCAGACTCAGCAGGCGGCTGGACACAACTCAGGATCAGGGGTGCCTAGACTTGGTGTAAGGGCTTCTTACATTTAAGTAGTCCTCATACCCACACCTTCCCTAGAGGTCATCCCCAAACCCCTAGCTCTGTGGTTGGGATTTTCAGAGGTCCCAGTCATACCCATTATTTCTACCACACAGAAGGACCAAAAAAATAGTGGACATGATTGCATTCCATTTTTAAGTTTCTCATGATAGTTCCCATAAATTTACAGCAAGTTCAGTCTTATATTTTCCCATGTTTCTAGACTATACTGTATTTCATTATCTGACTGCCAGGAGGATAACTCCCCATTGGGTTACTAATTACTATTTTTATTGCATTCAAGAGACTCTGCAATTTTTTTTGGTGATTTGTTTTGCCTTGTAATTAGATGTCGTGAATAAATTAGAAGAGTTTTAATGTGATCTTGGGGTTTTCTTTATTAATCACACTGAAAGATGAAAGGATCAAAGAGCCAGCAAGATAAAAATATAGGATATAGTTGTTACCTCAATCTCCTAGCATAGTGGTTCTCAAGCTGCAGTCGATAAACCTCTGGGAGTTGCTGAGACCTTTCCAGGAGTCCACGGAGCCAAAACTATCTTCCTAATGATACTAAAATGCTATTTACATCTTCCACTCTCTTGACATTCATAAGGAAGCAATGGTGGGTACAACTGTTGATGTCTTAGCACAAACCAGTCATTAGTCATTAAATTCTTCATCATCACAAACTCAGAGGGGAAAAAAAGAGCCTCAATTAAGGACACCTTAGATGAAGCAGTAAAATTACTAATTTTGTTACATTTCAAACATTAAGCATAAGGAAAGATCTGTTCAGGGTATAAGAAAGACCAATGGACTTTAATATAAAAGAGTATTAGTAGATCATTGATATGATTTTGGATTCTACATTGCAACTGATCTTTAAGAAACTGCCATTGGTTAAATTTTGACGTAGTAACAAAGAGTATCCACAATTATCTGAAAAGGCTAGTAAAATGTTCTTCCCTTTTCAAGCTACTGTAGCAAATATCCAGTACTTCTCTAAGGCTGACATGAAGGAGGTGTGCAAAAATGTAAAACAATGCTACTCTTCTCCTAATTATTTTTACTCTGGAAAATATAGGTTGTGCTTATTTTTAAATGAATTAATAAATAAATATTTTTAAAATGCCTCCATTTTAATTTAATAGAAATTACATATTGATAGATATAAGCTAAAGCTTTTGGGGGTATTCAATAATTTCTAAGAGTATAATGGGGTCCTTAGAACAGAATAGTTGAAAACTTATGCTCTAAGATGCACACATGTATACATTCCTCTGTTCTTAGCAGGCCAAAAAAATCTTGCCTGATTCACTAAGAAGTGGAAGTCCTTGAACTCTTCACAACAAGAAAAATCTGTCTAAACTATTGAGAGTCAGAATGACATCCTTGTCTCCACAATGGTCACCAGGAGTCTGCCGGGGCAGCCTGGAAGAGCATGTCCAAGGGCAGGAATTTGTGATTCAAAGGACGGATGCTGCCAGCACCTTGACAATATCAAGATTGCTCTGAATTATAGGAACTGTTCTACCATCACTGTTTTTAAAGTCGCATTTCCTCATTTTTACATAATGCCATGGACAACTGGGCCTGGCCATTCTCCTGATGTGCTTGCTACTCTTTAGTCTCCAGGAGAAAAGTTTTAACATCTCCTGGGTGTGGAAATACTGTCTGAGACAGGGAATAAGTTCTAGTGTATTTTAGGGAGTTGAGAAAGATACGTGACTTCCTTCTAAGATGTACCCCTTGAGACTTTAACCAATACCTATAACATAGGTTTGGGCCCAAGTGCAGAATTAAATAGGTCTGCAAACCAGGTGCTATGATCGCCATGGGTGTTAGCCAACAATAGGTATCATAAAGCTCCATATTCTGCCTCACACCTGCCTTCACCAGCACAGGGTTCTTGATCAGTGGTTCTCTAAGTGTGGTTCCTAGACCAGCAGCATCTGCCATACCTGGGAACTCGTGGGGAATACAAATTCTTGGTCCCCAACCCAGACTTCCTGATTCAGAAACCCTGAGAGTGGACTCCAGCAGTCTGTGTTGTACTGAGTCCCCAGGTAACTCTGATGCACATCAAATTTGAGGACCACTGCTCTACACCACCAAGTGAAGGGGGTTAGGTTTGTCTTGGACACTTCCCACCTTCATTTCAGGGTAGCTTATCCTTTTCCCAGTTCTGCTCTTCAACTCCCAGCTATCTCTCCTCCTTCACACTAGGACAGGACCTCATTTTTATCTCCCTGCCAACCCTTCCCAAATTGAAATGTGAGCAAATAAGGTTTAAAGCATCAAGTTTCATTTCATTAAGGAAAGAAACCTCTAAGTCTGAAACTCAGTCTCTGCCCAGAGACTGACTACCTTAGCTTTGCTCTTTATCTGTGATGCTTACCTTTAAGTTCCAGCTCTTTTATGGTTTTTTTCCTCTTTGCAGAAGTATTCATCTTTAATCCCTCTTTAGCCTATGAGTAACTAATAGAAACATTCCTGACTGGGCAAGTGAATCTTGCATTGTTGCTTTAATTTCTCCTGCCAATTTTAGAGCAAGAGCTACAGAAAAGATTCCTCTGTATTCATTTCTTCTAACAGGAGGAAGAGTTTAGTGGCCAGCCTGTTGGTCTCTCTTGGCCAGGACCAAGTTGTCAACTTGTTTCTGAGGCTAATTCAGCATCTGACGTAGAGCTGTTAAGCCTGGTTGGCTATATAAAAAAAATATGCCCAGCCAAATGCATTACCTCTACCGGAAGAATAATTCACATTTTGGGTTCCCCTGTTGGGGATGAGAAGTCTAACTCCCATGGGAAACACAGCACTGGCTTAGAGAGCCACATGGATTGGAACTCAAGAAACCATGGCCATAGTCCTCTGCTCCACCCCACAGCACTGCAGAGAAGCAAGGGCAGGACTGCTGAACACCTCCAAACCACCTTCAGAAATGGGCAATTCTGAATCTTCCTGCACTGATGGATGCTGTTGGTATAGTTCACAAAGGGCACCAAGTAAGACTTAACTTTAGAGATGGGCACATACTAATCGTCCTCCTAAGATGTGCTACTGGTTGTCACTTCGGTCTTATCTGGTGTCATTAAATATGTAGTGAAGTGTCCAGGATAATTTTATCAACAAGGGAACCATTTTTGAATGCCAAATAAATGCATACATTTATCCCACCACCTTCTTTCAGGATGTATAGCTACCTTTCACCAAAATTATTGCCCCCCCCACATTGATTTTTATGATTTTGTTGGGGAGGGAGGTGGCAGTTCTTGGTCTGGGAAGGCTAAGATATGCGCTTAATTTTAAAATATTAAACAAATCTGGTTTTCTCTCCTTTGGCACCACATGGAAGAAAAGATAGGATGGAGGCTATTGGACACAGGGACTGTGTCCTACACTCTCCTATTGAACATCTGTAGTACACACAAGTCATCTAATCTTGAGGAAAAGAAACCATAAAAAGCCATATCTAGTATCCTTTTGGCAGAACCACCCTATGTTAGATGCAACATCATTGTATTCTTTAAGATCTCTGGAAAAAAGATTCCATTCCTCCATCTCTTCCTTCTAATGATACAAAAGAGGACACCTGGAAAATCATGCAGGCTCTTCTCTCCTTTGTGATATCACTTACCCCATATGAGATGCTGTTGAATCAGTCAGGGTTCTTAGTAGCAAGTAATAGAGACTGGCTCTGGCTCTCTGAAGCAATAAGGGATTAAGGGAATATTATCAGGGGCTCTCAGAATTGGAGGGAAGCTAAAAGAACAGTCTCGGGACAGAATGAACCATGAAAGACCTGGAGAGAAGAGTCATAATGTATAAAATAAGGCAACAGCCTTGTTAAAGGTACAGTGTGATCAAGACGTCACTGTGACAGGAACTGGCACCACTGTGATGAATCTAACTTCTGAAACTCCTCTCCTTCCTACGTCACATGCAAAGTCCAGAGTTCCCAAGAGCAAGCATCTGATTGGTCAAGCCTAGGTCAGTCACTGACCCAAGCTGACACTCTGGCTATAGCAGAAGGCTAATGGGGAGGTATTTGGCCCCCTTGGCCTCTACTGTGGGGAGAGGCAGGGAGAGACAGCAATCAGGATGGCCTTCTGGCCAAGGAAATGCTCAACAAGAGAATGTAATTTCCATTAAGGAAACTGGTGGCTGTTGGGAAGGAAAATGGTTATATTATAGCCCATAACAATAAGATATCCGTCTTTCCCCCAAAAGGAATGTAAGCATTGAATATTGTGGTTATAATCAAATCCTGGCATGAGCACTGTGAACTCTTGAAGGGTAGCCTTGGTCCCATTAAGTTTGATTTCCATGCACTTTGATTGCAACATTTCCTCATCACACACTTTCCTCACATTTCTTAAGGCTCCTGGAGGAGCAAGGAACTGCTTGAAAGTCCTCCCCTGGGGTGCCTGGGTGGCTCAGTCGTTAAGCGTCTGCCAGGGTCCTGGGATCGAGCCCCACATCGGCTCCCTGCTCAGTGGGGAGTCTGCTTCTCCCTCTCCCACTCCCCCTGCTTGCGTTCCCTCTCTAGCTGTCTCTGTCAAATAAATAAATAAAATCTTTAAAAAAAAAAAAGAAAGTCCTCCCTTGTGTTCTCCAGGCTGCACTGTAAATATTGGCAGATATTTTGTACTCTGCCATGTCTTTCACTCTTCCATCTCTGAGTTTGGCTTCTCCGAAGGCATAGTAATTTTAAAGGCATTTATTTACTTAGATCTTGATGTAGGTAGCTACTGGGAGTGTCTCGAAACAGAGAAATAAGGAATGTTCCATGGCCACAGTTGAATCAATCTGCCAGAGCAGAAGGAAACTGACACAACCCGGATGAATCCTACCAACTAAAAATCCATGTCGTGTCAAAGGGAGGACCAGTGGGCCACAGCAGTACAAAGTGTCTTCTACTTCTCAATCACCAAATGGCACACACATTTCATAATCTGAGAGCTACTGTCTATAAGATGCACCATTTCTAAGTAAGAAAAAACACTGTCAAACTATGAGACAACCTTTTCATATCATGGAGAGTTTTTATCTTATGTGTATCGAAAGGATGGTTTTAGTCTTATTTAGACACAGGTTTTATACCAAAATGCATATATAAAAGAGGAAAACACAAGAGAAGTACATTAGAAACATCTTCACATTCCTACTCTAACTCTTCCAAACTCCTTTTTGACTCAGCATCGCTAAAAGCTGTTGTTTTTCTACATAAACTATCCTCTGTGTCATGAAGAGTTTTAATGCCTCAGTGCATTCTAAAAGATTCCATCAAAGAGCTAGAAGCCAACCGTACTGATCTCCTAAGCTGGCTCTGCAATTATTTAGATTTTGCCTTCTTTTGAACTTCCTCTTTAAGAATTGCCAAATCCATATGATTCACCATCTTTCCCTCCCTTTCTCCCCCACCAAAGAATCTGGCCTCTAGGGATTATGAGATGATTGTCCCTGGGACTTTTCTAGGCTGTTGCCACCCATGCTGCAGACTTTGATGCTGGCATTTTTAAAAATTAAGCAATGACACCAATCTACATTCCCACCAATAGTACACGAGGGTTCCTTTTTCTCCACATCCTCGCCAACACTTGTTATTTCTTGTCTTTTTCATTCTAGCCATTCCAACAGGTGCAACATGATATCTCACTGTGGTTTTGATTTGCATTTCAATTTCAACTTAGAAATCAATTTCAAATTTCAAATGCCATGTGCAAAACAGTTTGGAGGTCTCTCAAAAAATTAAAAATAGGAATGCCATATGATCCAGAAATCTGACTACTGAGTATTAACCCGAAGAATACGAAAACACAAATTCAAAAAGATATATGCACTCCTATGTTTACTGCAACATTATTTACAATAGCCGTGAAATGGAAGCATCCCAGGTGTCCACTGATAGATGAATGGGTAAAGAGGATATGGCATAAAATATAATGGAATATTACTGATTCATAAAAATAAGTGAAATCTTGCCATTTTCAACAACATGGATAGATCTAGAAGGTGCTAGGCTAAGTGAAATAAGTCAGATAGAGAAAGACACATACCATATGATTTCACTTAAATGTGGAATTTAAAAAACAAAACAAATGAACAAACAAACAGAAAATATACTCTTAAATATAGAGAACAAAGTGGTGGTTATAAGAGGGGTGGTGGTTGGGGAGATGGGTGAAATAGATAAAAGGAATTAAGAGATACAAACTTCCAGTTATAAAATAAATAAGTCACAGGGATGAAAATTACAGCATAAGGAATATAGTCAATAATATTGTAATAACATTGTAATAACTTATCTACTTAACAATAATATTATTACAATAATATTGTAATAACATTGTAATAACTTATCTACTTATCTACCTTATCTAAGATAAGGTAATAACTTATCTTACCGTGACTACATTTATCATAGTGAACATTGCATGATGCATAGAATTGTTGGATCAATATGCTACACACCAGAAACTAGTATAACATTGTGTGTTAATTATATTTCAATAAAAAGGTAATTATTTAAAAAAGCAGGCACTGACAGCGAGGTAATAACTGAAACCTGGTCTACAGTGACCATAAAACACTGATTGCAAGATGCATATAGTGTGAGAAATGTTAAAATATGTATATATATATTTATATATATGATGTATCTTACAATTTTAAAATCTATTAAATATGAGATGTAATGGCAATTTTTAAACTCAGAAATGCTACAAAGTGAGAGTTATTAATGTTGCCTTGTAACACTTATTGTCATGTAGAAGATGGCAGCACAAGTGCATATTTTTATGATGCCATTTTGACGAGTTTATTTTGACATTCATACTTACTGCATAGCCCTAATCACACCACTAAATGTCCAGTGTTGTAAGCTACTTGGAAATGTAGACAACAGACACTCACCTTCTCCCATCCCCATCCTATTGCTCGTCCTGTTCTGGAGTCTAACCTTATCGTTCACCCTACTTCTTCCCCGAACTTGAGCTTCACCCTGAGAGAAGGTGGAGGAGAGTCAAAGATGGGGTAAGGGTGTCTTGATTTGGAGAGCTGACATCAGGGAGCCGGTGGGCTTTGGGTGTCAGTGGGCACTGGGACTGGGAGACGACCACAGTCTGGGCTCTAAAAGGGAAAGTTTAGGGTTAGGAAAAGATCAAATCACAGGCTAAAGTATAGGTGATTGAACCAAGATCTAGAGTACCAGAGTATAGGTGAACTTGAGTATGTCTGAACCAGAGTAACGATGGTTGAACTAAAATCAAGGACTAGGTGGTTAGCATTGGCCAAGAACACATGGGGAATCCAGTGAGTTAAGCAAATTAAACCACAAGCGGCACCAATTAACTGAGTACAACGAATCAGCAAGTCTTGGTTAGAGACTTCATATATACTTCCTGCCACAGCAAATGCTGGGTAGGGCACAGGCTGGCCCAGGTCTAAAGAAATGAACAGTAGATGAACTACAGCTGGATGAGGTGAAGAGACCTAGGACCGTGGTTGAGTCTGATTATTCCCAGGGTACATGTGGGGTTGACACAGGATCTAATATTTTTTTAGCATCTTAGTGCAATGAAAAGTTCTTTCTCTGGCTCTCAGAATGATTTCCTCATCATTTTTCATTGGTTATTCCCTGGAGTCACCCTGACCATCCTCAGAGGGACAGCTAAGTTCCAGATGTAGAAGCACCCCTGGATGTGTTTTCATCTAACGTTGTTGAGCCCAATAAAAGATTATGACAACTTGAAACAAAAATGAAACCTTCTTTAAGGCACGGCCACCCCACCTCCACACACGCAGCTGGAGTTTCCTGCTAACGTGATCCTTGAGTATCTGGAGGTCCTGGCCAACTGACAAAACAATTTGCTCATGATGGTGGCTTAATGACAAAGAGGAAATCTCTTATGGACTGCTGGAGCAGCAAAAAGTGTCCAAAGAACACAGCTTTGTGTTATCGTAGCCACGGGGAACAAGGGGACTAGGGATACTTTTGATTTTCCACTGTGAATGTTCCAAAGATGACAAGCTCTGCAGGAAATCCTGGGTCTCATATATAGATATGGACCAGCAGCATATATATATAAAATAAAAGAAATATATATATTTCTCTCTATATATATATAAAATAGGAGAAATATATATATTTCTCTCTCTATATATATATATAAAATAAGAGAAATATATATATTTCTACTGTTGGTCCTCTTTAGTCTTAATCAAGTCTTATATCATCATTGACCTTCTCCACAATGGAAAAAAAGAAAAACAAAACCCAGGTTGCAAAACCCTGCACACAACTTGCTTTTGACAGCATTTCCCAGTGCCCTCCAGGAGATAGGAAGCTACGGAAATGTTTGTACAAGCAGCAGCAGGGCAGAGAGCTAGCAGGAAGCTTAGAGTTTCAGGGATTTTTTTTGTTTGTTTTTTAGTTGAGTTTAGTTCATTTTGGTTACCCCTTTGGTTTGATCAAGAGGTATAGTTTTGGGTGTAGCAACCAATCTTTTTTACAAGTTGAAGATAAAAGACACAGTGTATTGATACTGCACACATCTGAGTATTTTCTAATCTCCTGTGAAATAAGCTAAATTTATAAGCAAAAAATAATCACAGGCTAATTGTTTACTTTACACCAGGCCTGAATAACTTCCATGACTTTTAAAATAATTTCCTTGATATTATCCACTTTTACCTGATGGGATGAATCCCTCAAATACATCATATAATATAGACTCCCATGTTAGCAGATTCTCCTGGAGAGAGATTCTCCTGCTGGCCTTGAAGAAGTGAGCTACCGAGTTGTGAGGGAGCCATATGGCGGTGGACTGTGGGCAGCTTCCAGAACTGACAATAGCCCTCAGCTGACAGCCAACAAGAAAACTGGACTTCAGTCCTACAGCCGCAAGGAACCAAATTCTGTGTGAACTTGGAAGAGGACCCAGAGCTCCAGAAGGACAGCAGACTGTTGCCTTGACTACACTTCTCTATTACAAACCACAATAAACCACCATCTACACACATGCAAGTGTTTCTGAAGGGCCTATCACACAAAGTGAATTTTGTTAATAAATATTATTCCAAATTACCCTCCAGGGCTGTACCAATTGACACTCCCACCATTACCAACCATGTTTGAGAATGCCCAGTCCCTGGACCCTTTACTAGTACTTGATATGAACGTGTCTGAGATTACTAATGAGGTTGAGCATCTTTTTGTATATTTATTGACCACTTTGTTTTCCTCTTCTGTGAAATGCCTCTGTATCTTTTGCCCACTTTTCTGTTGGATTATTCTTTTTTATTGATTCATAGAAATTCATGATAAATTATAAATAGCAATCCTTTTTCTATTGTATATATTGCAAATACATGATATTTGTGTATCCAAACCCATAGTGCATTTTCCCCCTGAAATTTGTGTATGGTCTTTTTTTATCATATAGAAGTTTTTAATAACTGATGTGTAGTCAACTTTACTAATTTTTATTGAATAAATAAATTTATTTACTTATTAAGTCTGATTAATCAAAAATTAGTTTTGATTTGGGGTTCTTTTTAAAGCCTTCCTACTCCCAAGATTATAAAAAAAGAATTTCCTGTATGGTCTTACAATATTTTTTTTTTCAAAGATTTTATTTATTTATTTGAGAGAGAGAGAATGAGAGACAGAGAGCATGAGAGGGAGGAGGGTCAGAGGGAGAAGCAGACTCCCCGCCGAGCAGGGAGCCCGATGCGGGACTCGATCCCGGGACTCCAGGATCATGACCTGAGCCGAAGGCAGTCGCTTAACTGACTGAGCCACCCAGGCGCCCTGGTCTTACAATATTTTTACAATTTTGTCCTTAAGGCTTGATTTCTATTCCACCTGGAATTTTATTTTGCGTCACCCACAGCTCCACCCACCCCAATCTGGCATCCAACCTCACCATTCACCTAATGTTGCTTTGTGCAAGATCTCTAGGGATTTCTACATCGCTGAATTAAAAAGTCAGCTCTGTGGCCTTGTTTTATTTTACTTCTGAGCAGCACTGATAGGGGTTGAGCAGAGTTGTTTCTCAAACATTTCCCTCCCTTGGCCTCTGGGATTACACACTTTCCTAGATTTCCCTTCATCTCCTGGCCTTTCCTGCCCTCCTTTGTTGGCTCATTTTCCTCTTCCTTTCTCAAAATGTTGGTATTTCTCAAGGTCTAGTTCTGAGTGTCTTCTCTGTCTCTCCCTTGGAGACCCCCGTTTTATATAACCTCGATAATGATTCCTTAATTACATCGCTAGCCTAGATGTCTCTCCTGAGCTGCAGCTATGTGCACTCAGATCCTCACCTGACATTTCTGTTTGGATAATCCACAGCCATCTCAAACTTCCCATGTTCGAGATGGAACTCTTGAGTCTCACCCCCTGTTCCAAACCTGTTTTCTCTCTCGGCTTCGTCACAATCTACTCCTCTGGCTCAAACCAAAGCATCATCCTTGGTTGTTCGCTTTCTTCCACCGCCATAGCCAATCAGTCAATGAGTCCTGTCAACTTTATCTACCAAATGTGTCTTGACCTGATCTACAGCCCTTCATCTCCACCAGCACCCCCCATCCAGGCCACTGTTAGCCCTCACTCATGCTTCTGCATCGGCTTCCCTGCTCCTATTCTCTCTCCATGCAGGAATGGTTTCCTTTTAAAAAGTAAGTCATAATAGTTCTGCTTTCAACTTCTCAGTGGCTTCTCATTGTATTTTGAACCACCCAAACATCCTTCCAAGGTCGCTAAGACCTGGGGAGGCCTGGCTCCTGACCCTCCCCCATCATCTCAGGCCACTCGTCACCTTGCTTATGGGTCCCCCCTCAGATCTTTGAATAAACCCAGATCTTCACCTCCGCAGGGCTGTTTTATTTCCTGGGGCCACTGTAACAAATAACTGCAAACGTGGTGGCTTACAACAACAGAAATCTCTTCTCTCACAGTTCTGGGGGCCAGAAATGCAAAATCAAGTATTCTACTAATGAGAAACTGGGGTTTAGAAAAGGCCCCACAGCTTAAAGAACCAGTGCCCATTTCCCACCCTCAAAACTAAATATCCACAATAAGATACACATCACTTTACACGGACAAAGATCAGAGAAAAGATTCAGTGAAGCAACTAGACTATAACCAGATCAAAAACAGCTCTATTACTACAGACAAGTTCATGGAAATAACTGCAATGCGTGTGTGTGGATGTGTTACATTTGTGTTTATACAAAAGGAGAATTTGAGATCTAGAGGATAGGGCAGATCCATATGCATTGTCTCATTGGAGGAGGATTTCCTTAGACATGTTTGAACGCCCAGTTCTGTGTTTCACTCTGAGTTTTGTCTGTCCCCAAGGCTTTTAAATCAACCAAAGAAAGGGATTATAACTATTTATGACTCTGCCTAACAAACACAGCAGGGCTTGACCTTCTTGCCGGGGAAGGGCCGGCTGCTTTGAAAGGGTCTGCTTTTCTTCTTAGAGGCGTTTGGGATTTGGACAGGCACACACTTTGGAGTTATCTCCTCTTAAGCAGATAATTCAAGGATTAACTTATCTCAGTAAACACAGGGATGCTAGGACAGCTAATCACCTCCCAAGGGACTGGGAAAACCTCAGGGGAGAAACAGAAGTCATTCCAGGCCTCCGCCGTCCAGTAAACAGCACAAAGCTGGAGCATCCCGAGAGGTTCCGGGCCACATGCATCCACCCAGTGCCATTGTGCAAGCAGGGAGGGCTCTTTGGGGACCATTTCTGCTCTCCCTTGCAGCAGAAGAGTCGGGGCTAGCAGTGATTTCACCATGCACAGCTGGAGAACATGATTCTGTGGTTTCCCACAGCCCCTTCCCACCTCTAGCACTCACCCTTCCAGAGCAAAAATGACTCCACCAGCCAGGGCTGGCATGGCTGGGAGCCATGCAAAGGTTTCTGTCCAACCCGGTTTTCCAAATCCTAACGAGCAGCTGGTGGCCAACCTTTTCATCTACTTTTTAGATATTTAGTCTTCAAACTTCCACATCCTCCCACTTTCTATCTGGCCTCTGACCTCACTGCTACATTTAAGGATTCCTGCTGGTTCCGTGGTAGAGGCTTCATACACAGTAAAAGAGTTCAGTGGGTGTGGGGAATTTTAGGTCAACAAAATCAAGCCTTTCTTTACTACAGGGTTCTCTGAGCCTCCAACAGTCTAATTTATATGTTAAATCTTCAAGAGATGGGTATAGTGTATGGTGTATAGGATTTCCCAAACATGTGTGTTCACAGCACATCCATTACCTTGATTCTACTAGTGATACATAGAATACAACCTAGGAAACCCCGCACCGGGCTATCTGCCCCCTGTGCTCAGCAGAATGGGAAGAGAGCGAAGGATAGTATTTAGCGTGAGTCTGGGTGTGTTAAGAGCTGTGTGTGTCTTCTGCAGGCCCAGTGATTAGTATCCATAGCCCCTCAGCAAGGTGGGTCTTGTCAATGCCTCTCCTTAGATGAAAGAGGGCATCATTTGCAGCCATAGGAAGGTCCAAACATTTAAAACATTGCAAGTGTCCAAATAATTAAACTTCCCCAAAAGAATATTTTTATGATCATCCATTTAAAAATAAATCAGGCCATTGTATTGAATGCGAACAATCCACCATGGTGTGTGGTGCATGGCAGTGGAGTGCTCTGCCTGTTGGGCCATGAAGGACTAGTCAGTGAGGTCACAGTGGCCTTGGCCATGAGATGAGGACAGAGTGGGGGTGGGGCATCCATGGATACGTCACAGATGACTCAGTCATAAGACACTTTGTGCTGTGAAAATCTCTGAAATTCATGGAACAGAGGTCATTTGCAATTGAATAGGGGCTACTGCAGATTTGCAGGCTAAAAGGAGAAATTCTGGAAAGAAAGGAATGGCTAAAACCAATTAGGGCTCTTAGGGGCCATGAACCTGTTTTCAACATTAAAGGAAAGGAGCAGGCAGATGAATTTCTGGATCTTGTAAAAGAGAAATTGATAAACTGTATTATTGCTTTCAAAAAAAAACTTTTGATTTTGAAAGAGTCTTTAGATTTCCAGAAATTTTGCAAAGATAATTCACAGCCCTGTATGTCCACATCCAGTTTACCTAATTGTTAACATTTGTCACAATCAGTGAACAGTATTGTTACATCATTAACTAAAGTCCAGATTTTATTCAGATTTCCTTAATTTTTACCTAATGTCCTCTTTCTGTTCCAGGATCCCATCCAAGATACCAAATCGCATTTAGTAGTTATGTTGACTCCGACTGCTGCTGACTGGGATAGTTTTTTGGAAGTTCCTTGATTTGGAGGATCTTGACAGTTTTGAGGAGTACAGGTCAAGTATTTTAAAGAGTGTGGTTTTTTTTTGAGTTTGCCTGCTGTTTTTTTCATGGTTAGACTAGGGCTGTGGGTTCTAGGAGGAAGACCACAGAGGTAAAGTGCCATTCTCCTCACATCCTATCAAGGGCACATACTAACAATGTGATTTCTGTTGCTGTTGACATTGACCACCTGGCTGAGGTAGTGTTTATCAGATCTCTGCACTGTAAAGTTACTCTTGCTGCCTCCCCCTTCCACACTGTACTCTTGCAAGGAGGTCACTATGCGCAACCCACAGTGAAGGAATGGGAGTGATGTTCCTCCTCCAGAAGGGAGTATCTGTGAAAGTTACTGGGAATTTTTCTGCATGGCAGAGGTGTCTCTTCCCCCCCTCCATCTAAACAAATGTGATGTATTCAGTCATTAATTTTCTCAGGATAGACTCATGGATTTTTATATTATACTTTGTACAAATATGTGTAAATAACATTGTATTACTCATTTTGTTGTTCAAATTATTCTAGCTTTGATCACTAGGGTGCTCTTTCATTGGTTCCCGTGTCTCTTAGATGTGCCTCCACTGCTCTGTGTGTGTGTGTGTGTGAGGTTTTTTGTTTGTTTTGGTGCGGTTGTTTTGGTGGATTTCTGTTGTTGGTAGTGGTGGTGGTGTTCTTGTTCTTGTTGTTTGAGCCTGTCCTTGCTTTTTAGCACCACAAAATGCTTTAGGCTCATCTTGTGTATTTCCTATCCCTGTTCTTCCTAGAAATAGCCATTTCTCTAAGAAATCCTGTTCCCTTCTATCAGAGAATGGTATGAGAAACCAAGGCTAGATCTTGGTTGGGTGTGTTTGCTATTACTAGGGAGTCCTTCCTTGGAGGCCCTCCCAGCAAATGGAGCAAAGTGTGTGTATGTAGCCTTCTGTATCAAAATGAAGCTAAACCTGAATTCATCTCATGTCTCCCCCTCTAATCCAGTACTACATGGAATTAAATTGTCTATCTCTATTTGTCTATAACCTTACAATCCAACAGCAAGAAACCTGGCCCCCGCCACCTGCCATATATTTACTTCACTACTCAATTCCAATTTACTATCTAGTGGTTTCAGAATTCTGAACCCATATCCCCATGGAAGACAGCTTTACCAACCAGAGTTCAAGGATTACAAGCAGTTCCTTTTGTCTTTGGTCTTATGGTCTCCACTCATGTCCAAAGTTCCATGATCAACACATTTTCCGCCCTCCGCTTTGGTGGCAGTATGCCTACATTCCAAACTGGGATCCCCTGCCTCCTAAATGATTTTTTAAATTTGCTTACATTAAAGTTAACTCTGTGCTGTGAAGTCCTATGAGTTTTGCCATATGCATAGGGTAAACGTATCCACCATTACAGAATAGCTTCACCGTCCTAAAAAGCCAAAACATGGAAACAACCTAAGTGTCCACTGATGGATGACAAATAAAGAAGTTGTACAACAGAATATTATTCAGCCTTAAACAATGAGGAAATCCTGCCATTTGCAATAACATGGACGGACCTGGGAGGGCATCATGCTAAGTGAAGTAAGTCAGACAGAGAAAGACAAATAGTGTATGATCCCACTTACATGCAGAATCTAAAACAAACAAACTCATAGAAAAAGAGATCAGCATTGTGGTTACCAAAAGAGAGAGGGGCAGAAGGAGGGAGGAAGGGGAATCAGAGGAAGGTGGCCAAAGGGTACAAACTTCCAGCTGTCGGGGGACTCAGCACTAGGGATGAAATGTACAAATGGTGACTAGCTTAATGCTGCTGTGTGGTACACAGGAAAGTTGTTAAGAGAATAGATCTCAAGTGTTCTCATCACAAGGGGGAAAATATATATATATATATATATTGTACCTATATGACATGATGGATGTTAACTTATAGTGGTGATCATTTTACTATACATATTAGAGCATTGTGCTGCACACCTAAACTTACACAGTGTAGTATGTCAGTTACATCTCTATAAAACTGAAACAAAATGTCTTTATAAGGCACAGAATATTGTACCCCGTAGGCTGCCATTTGTGTTAAAAATTAAAGGAGTGAGCAAGGGAAAAAAAAATTCCCTGTGCTTCGCCTATTGTACCCCCTCGTGTACTTAGGTGGGTTTTTCCATTTTCAAGGGAGCAGATATTTTAGATGAATACCAAATAAAGATATATATGTAATCTTTAATAGTGTACATAATGTAGTTACAATAAAAAAAGGTTTTTAAAAAATACTATTATTATAAAATGTTTATTTTGTACCATGCCTTTCTAACATATTAGGTACAATACAGAAAAAAAAAATAATTTCTTCTAGATCATTGTACACTTTCAGAGTAGAGAAAGCTTAATTCTAGAAATTTCACTACTCTTGAAGAGGTCAGAGCCTGGCCATGGCCAGGGAGCAATCAAGACTGTAGTAAGCAGCAGAGCTAGTGTTTGAATGCGGATCCAAGTTTTCTCTGTACCAAGCAGCCTTCCAGAATCTGCATATATCTGGGGGCTTTAAGACTTAGCAAGGATCTTCTTTTCGCCCTGCTAGCAACTCTTGCCCCACCCCATTTTGTAAGCCTAAATTATGTTTATTTACAAACTCAAAGTTTTACAACAAAGGCAATACTATGCCCTCTCTGCAGCCAAGATTCAGAGCAAAATGCAAAGGATAATTTATCTACCCCATGCTTGTAGTCAAGTGCTATTTTTCATTGACTACAGCTTTATGATCTTCAGAGCGAATCTCACGGAGGTAAAACTTTTATGACTTACATTAATTCAGTGTCCTCAGCTGTCATGTTCCTCAACTTGCTGTCAAGACACAGAAGTATATTTTTAGGATACTTCTAAGGGAAGCAGAATGAGGACTTATCAGACAAAATTTATAGCAAGACTTCCTGAGACGCTAAAACAGGTGGATTCTGCTTCACACACACAAGTACACACGCACAAACACACTGCCTTATACGTAAGCAGGACAGGAGATCGTTTCTTTGGGAAAGGACAGACATTACAAGAACATCCTTTTGTATGTATCTTATTATGATTCCCAGGGCTGAGTTTCCTCTTTGGGAGTCACTTCAGGCTCCATTGGGCACGGCACAAGGAAAAGCATGCTTTGTTAGTAGGGAAGCGAGGAAGCCAGAGGGGGGAAGGGGGAAGACGAGTGAGTAGAAGGGAGAAAATGAGGCAGAGAAGTGAGAAGGAAGGAAGAAAGGATGAGGGACACAGGGAGAGAGGAAGGATATTTCTCAGGTGCTTAGCTAATGGGCCAGCTGTTTTACCTACTATTTCTCACTTACTTCTCAGGGCAACATGGCTGAGAAGATGACCAAAGTAACATCCGTGATGCTAAAAAGGTGGGGTAGGGGTGGGAAATGGAGAAAATCAGGAAAAAATTTTCCCTTAAGTAAAGACGCCAGAAGAGCGAGCTTCATCAGGCAGCCAATCATTTCTCACAGTGTGACTTTTTTTTAATATAAACTCATTAAAATTGTCTGCCTCTAACATATCCTCTGCTGATCATAAATAATAAATGTGTGACTTTATTATTGTATTATTAGTCACTAACCCTGAACACACCCAGAGCCCTGGGCTCTTTTGTCTTCATAGGCTCTTCCTCCATTGAAAAAATAAAATAAAAATTATATTTTATGACTGTTGGTAAAATGATGAATATGTTAATATCATCTATTGGAACATCTTCTTTGTCTAAAAGTTCATTTTTTATCTTCTGGTTTGAAGAGAAAGTACGACATAGGGGTCCCTGTAAGTAGTATCGGGCGTCAGCACTGTCCCCAACGTGCTGAATAAGTTGGCCTCTGACAATATCCTTTGTCAACTACCAAGAGAGCTCACCCATCTCACCACCTGGTTCCTGGGTTCTGATTCCTGGGGGGCGGAGTCAATGCTGTGTGAGCCCGGGGTGTGATTTTTGCGCTGTTCAGTGCCTGCCAGGGGTTGAATCCAATTGATCTACATTCACAGGTCTTTTCTTTTTTTTTTTTTTTAAAGATTTTATTTATTTATTTGAGAGAAAGAATGAGACAGAGAGAGCATGAGAGGGGGGAGGGTCAGAGGGAGAAGCAGACTCCTCGCTGAGCAAGGAGCTTGATGTGGGACTCAATCCCGGGACTCCAGGATCATGACCTGAACCGAACGCAGTCGCTTAACCAACTGAGCCACCCAGGCGCCCAAGGTCTTTTCTTAAGTATCAGCTGAAATCATGTGCCCACTGATCTCGTAAGGTTTACAAAAGACGCTCTTGTGGGACAGAAGAGTTCTGCGCAGGCTCGGTGCAGGTTGGCGCCGCCCAGCTCGGTCCTGTGCACACTCTACCCGAAGGAGCAAAGGAGCAACTGCCCAGAGTGGAGTAAAGTGACCTAAAGGAGACAGGGTATCAGGAGCAGAGATGTGTCATTCTTTCCTCCTTGAAGATTCTGGGGGCACAGGCATTTAAAAAACAAAACAAAACAACAAAGATAAGGAAAGATAAGATAAGTACAAGCGAATTCCAGAGATTCTCCTTTTCTTCTTGAGAATTAAACACTGTTCTCCAGAGTCTTTCGCCATTTTTGGTATTAGTTGTTAGGACAGTCTTCAGAATAAAGCAAGGCATGTGTTTACCAAATTGATCCATCATTAAAATACAGTATTTACTTTTTTGAAAATCGAGTCCCTAGAGAAGTTCCCAGAAGAACTTTAGGATGCATTATTTTTTAAAATAATAAACCTCCTCTAATGCAGCCCTTCCGTAGGCTGTGAGGCGCACTGGGGAGTGTACAGGGAGTTCCCTTAAAAGCAGACACACCAGGGAAGTATGGCAGAAAATCATTGTTTTTTTTGCATTTGAACCACCCATTTCTAGACCACATATCCCAAATCTTTGCATGACTCAGATCTTATCTTTAAGTTCTGGCTCACCTATTCCCCCTAGAAAGAGAACTTTCCTGACTACCCTACTGTTCTTTATGCCGCTTCCTTATTTTATTTTCCTGACAGTACATATAATCATCAGAAATTATTTCAATTTGTTGATTGGTGGTTGGTTCACTTGCTTGTTGTTTATCTTCCACTATTGGAGTTTAAGCTCCATGAGAGCAGACACTTAACTATTTTTTGTTCACTGCTGAATTTCCAGTGTTGAGAATCATGCCTGGCATGTGTTTGGTGAATGAATGAATGAATGAATGAATGAATTAGAAGTCCCCTCTGAATTCACTGACCATTGAATTCAGAGACCATTGGAAACAGACTTCTGAATATTTTCTGGGAAGCAACAAGTAACCGGATCACGGGCTGTTAGAGCTGGAATCATCTGACCCCACTCACTAATCTTACAGATGAAGACAACGCGGTGGCCTAGAGAGGTAAGAATTGCCCATAGCAGAGCCGCTCAGAGGTTCAGAGAGCCCCAGCTGTTTCCAATTCCTGAGGCAGGCCTCAAACCACAATTTTAAAATAAAGGCACATGAAAATCAGACAGAGTACCAACCAAAGTCATCTTCTCTAAGATAAATAATAGTCTCCTCTCACGCAGCTGATATTAATCAAGGCAAGACCATCTGAACATCAAAAACAAACAAGCGTCTCTCTTTTGGAGCTTTCAGCCCAAGCCAGTGATCTTGCTCATTCCTGCCCTTGGCTCCCCACTATCCCTTACTCAAGACTGGTAACAATGAACAGAACTCAAATGTACTAGGAGTTTACCGTGTCTTGAGCATTATTCGAAGTGTTTCACATTCTTCATCTCCAAGAGGGAGATAACCATTATCCCCATTATACAGAAGAGGAATTTAAGCTTAAAGGTGTTAGATAATTTGCCTGAGTTCACACAGCTAATATTAATGGAGCTGGGGTACAATCTCAGGCTGCCTGGTATCATAATTTGGATTAAAAGATTCCTTTCTAACTTAATTTTTTGAATAGATAACATATTCACTGTGTTCAAAATTCAAAAACTACATAAAGATTTTCTTTAAAAAACCCAAGCTCCCTTCTATTCATAGCATAGCCTCCCAGTTTCACTTCCCATAGACAACCAATATAATAAATTCTTGAGGATCCTTCTAGAGATATTTTATGCATATACAAGTCAACAGAGGGCTATGTGTGTGTGTGTGCGCATGCGTACGCACATGTGTAATTTTTTTGTAAAAGTTTGCTGTTTAAAATGTTGAACATATACAAAAGTAGGCAAAATCCTATAATGGAACCCCCATGTTCCCCCATCTCCCTGCTTCAAGTAGTATCAACGCAATAACAACCTTGTTTCAACCACACCCACCTGTCCCCTCCCAGACATCATAGCATTTCATCCATAATATGTCTAAAAGAAGACGATTAAAATATAACCAAAATACAATAATCACACCTAACAGTTAACAAAAATTCCTTAATGTTAAAAAATGTCCAGTCAGTATTCAAATGTCCAATTGCTTCATAAATGCCTTAATTTTTCAGAAACGTATTTATTTGTATTTGTTGCTAGGCCTTTTAAGTCTCTTTTAATCTCCAGATTCTCCCTTTACTTTCCTTCTTTTATACTCCTTGCAATGTATTTGTTGAATAAATCCTTTGTTCTATAAAATTTCCAACAGTCTGTATTATGTAATAGGGAAAAATTTTTAGGGTAGCAGAGAACTCATACTCTTTGTACTTTTTCACTTAACAGACTGCATCGATCCATTGAATAAATACTTGAGTGCCTAACACTTTTCTAAATACTGGAAATAGAACGGTAACCAAAACAAATGCACACACAAAGAAAACATCCCCCCTCGTGGAGCTTACGTTCTAGTGGATTGAGACGGCCCAACATAGACACATAAGCAAATCTACACAAACCTGGACTATTGCGTTTATCAGAAGAATAAAGCAGAGAAAAGGAGAGAGGCTGTGTGAGGAGAATTACAATTTGAAACAGTGTGAGCAAGGAAAGACTCACCGAGAAGATAGCATTGGAGCAAATTCTGGAAGCAGGTGAGAGGCTGGGTCTTGGAGCCGTCTGGGGGAGGGGAATCGTAAGCGGAGGCGGGGCAAGCGCGTGGCTCTATACACACACGAGGGAAACCCGCCCTTGGCCCATGAGCTGCAAGCTTCTTTCGCTCAGTTTACTTTTTCTCTTTTGCTTTTTTATTTAGTGATTCTTACCATTTAGAAAAGACTGACTTTTAGAAATGTAGTCCTATTTAAATCTTGTCTTTCATCAGAGTTAGAAAAAGCTTGGATTTTTAGTCACCAGGTGACTGGCCAAGATTATGGCCAAGATTATGGAGGTTTAACTACATTTATACATAACCACAGAATCTCGGTGGTTTAATGTAACAGCTAATCTCTTGCTCACACCATATGTCCAGGGCAGACCAGCTCAGCCTCCTGTCACTCCACGACCTAAGCTGCAGGCGCATCTAAGATCACTGTGTCAGGAAAAGGACGCGCGCGGCGTCGCCCACCGGCGCTTGGAGGCTTTGCTCTCACCTCATTGGCCAGAGTGAGTCCCGTGGTCCACCTGAGCGCCACGTGGTAGGGCAGCGCAACTGCAGGCGAGCCCAGGAGAAGGGAGCATGCGCAAACAGCCCTGACGACAGCCGCAGGCTCCTTGTCTCTCGCGGGAGGCAAGGCGAAGAACTGCTTTTCCGCTAACCGCGGTTCTGTGACTTTCTCTAACACGTTCACAAGCAAAGTAACCCGATACAGACACACTAGTAGATCTGTCTGACCGGTTCATGTGGTCGGTTTGAGTATTTGTAGGGAGAGATGTTTAGACAGCCGCACTCACCCACAAAGCTCCGCGCCCCCCCTGTTCTCCAGCGTGAAGAGGTTCTATCCTTCTCACTTCGGGAGCCAAGATGACACTGCTGCCCACTGTCTAGGTAGCTCTTTTGGGTGCAACATCTGGAACAAATGCATAAATTAATGCTGGTCACTTTCAGATAAAAATAAATAGCCTGTATCCTACAGACCCAGAGAAAGGTGCTGTTTGTTTAGATGGTGGAATTTTTGCAGAGTTAGGGCGATGGATCTTGGAACTTTCAACATAAACAATGAGGAAACTAAAATAAACCCTTACGGAGCAGAAGAGATAGGAACATTTTCTTCGGCATGAATCATGAGCTAATTATTGTTCCTAAAAACGTAAACCAAATTAATTTTTGCTCAGTCAGCAGCTAGAGAAGAGGAGGGATCCAGTACCTGCCTTGTGCTCAAATGCAGAATATCCGGAGACAAGAGCAGTGTTCAGTTATTTCTGTTTGCTAGAATGCAGTCTCTCTCAAGCTACCTCGAGTCATGGGAGCCTCTTTTGAGGATATACATGAGTAATGGGATCCAGAGAGACCTCATGGGAACCTAAGACTAGAAACCAGCATGCACCCAGACATCTAAAATGTCCCCAAGATCTCAGCAGCAGCAGGAATGGGGTTCTATATAAAAGAACCTCCAGGACAGAGTGGGACTCTGAGAGTTAGTGCTGGTGCCTTGCTGGGACAAGTAACGGTGGGAATCTCCTTCATATCCTATGACTGAATGCTAACAGCTCCAGATGTGTGGTGGTAATGGAGTCAATAAAAGTGTTGGTTGTCTTTGAGAATCCAGGCCATGTGCCCACTGAAGGGATAGGAACTAGAAAGGCAGAGACTTTCGATGACTACTTCTCACCTTATTACAACATTATAGCATGAAAAAGACCAACCTCAGTTTTGGATTAGCCAGTTTTAAGAAGAGGAAAAAATAATAATAAAGGAACTGTGGCAGATTGCCTTATCATGTATGCCAAATATATTTTTTTAATTTAATTTTATTTTATCATGTTATGTTAGTCACCATACATCATTAGTTTTTGATGTAGTGATCCATGATGCATTGTTTTCGTATAACACCCAGTGCTCCATGCATTTATTCCAAATTTTTGCTGTTTCCTCCTTCTAGATTCACCCCTAGAGGGACCCTCCTTGGGATCCTTCCTTGTTCGAGGACCTTACACATTGCCCACAGAAGGCAGGTTTCACCATGGGGGTTCCTTTGTCTAATGGAATTTACACCTCGTCTGAGCAGATGTTTTAAGGGTCACTGCATGGTTCTGCCACTGCTTTGTTCCCTCTATCACAGGACTAAGATACAGGCTCCTTCGTCAGCCTATATCGCAGAACAAAGAATAGAGAGTGAAAGCCAAAGCACTGCCAATATGTATACGAGCAAGAAATGTTTGATGTCATAAGGCACTAGGATTGTGGAAGTCATTTATTATTGCAACATAATTTAGCTTAAGCTGATGGATACAGATGTCGGGACCAGAAATGCAGTGCTGATCTAGTAAAAACCCCAGAACACATAGTATGTTGCCTGAAACAAGTTGTTGCCTACACAAAGAAAAATGGACCAAACAAACGTGTGGTTTTAGTTAAGAGGTAGAGAAACAAAACATCAGTACCATGAGTTGGCTTTTATTGCCTGCGTTTGACAAGCGACTACAAGAACAGAGATAAGCTTCCCAAAGATTTCCATTTGAAAGCAGAATCAAAATATGGGCAATCCAAGTGTTCCAAAGCTAGCAGTCAGAACTGGGGTGAAGAGGGTGACAAGGTAAGAGCCGGGTGAGAGCTGTTTCAGAAGTCATTCATCTCCAAAGCCCTCGTTCACTCTCTGCCCCTGTGCACTCCTTCCTTGTCTCTCTGGAGAGGGTAAAACAGAAGGTCCCGGGGCTGAAGGACGTCAGTCCCAGTTGCAGGTACACGTACAGTATGCGTCCTGAATGCTTAATGCAGACACATCTCAGCCCCTTTGTTCCATTCCGCCCTTAAGCACAGATGGCCCGACTGTGTTTACAGCCTCTGCCTCTGCAGCCAGGGGTTCGAGAGACTCTCTGTGGAGAATCTTACTAGCCCAAGAGGAAAGGTCTTAAGATACTGACACCAGGGGTCCCCGACAAATGGTACCCCTAGATCACATGATAGTGTGAAAATCAACAAGTCCCCATCAGGAACTTGGAGCTTCTAATCAGACTTTTATTCCTCAACTCAAATTGTGCAGGCCAGGATGGACACACACACACACACACACACACACACACACACACACACACACACAGTTAATACCCTCAGAGCAATAGAGAAGATTTTCATCCATGACATGAAAATGGGTTTTTTTTTTTTAAAGATTTTATTTATTTATTTGAGAGAGAGAATGAGAGACAGAGAGCATGAGAGGGAGGAGGGTCAGAGGGAGAAGCAGACTCCCTGCCGAGCAGGGAGCCCGACGCGGGACTCGATCCCGGGACTCCAGGATCATGACCTGAGCCGAAGGCAGTCGCTTAACCAACTGAGCCACCCAGGCGCCCGAAAATGGGTTTTTTTGAAGAAGGATCATTCAGAGCTCACAAAAGAGATCTTGGAAATTCAAATGCAATGGCAGAAACAATAATACCAAGCTAGATGGAAGTTAAATTTGACAAAATATCCCAGAGAGTAGTCAAAATCACAAAAAGATGAAAAATAGAGAGTGAAATAATAAAATTAAAGGACTGACCCAGCTGGCTCAATACTGATAGTTAGCAGGAGTTCTAGAAAACACTAGGGAAAGGTGGTGAGGAGATCATCAATGAAATGATTCAAGAACATTCTCAAAATGGAAGGACATGCGTGGTCAAATTGTGAGAGCCCATTGAGATTCCTACCAAAGCATGTCATGTGAAATTTCTAGTTCCAAGAACCATTAGAAGAGCCTACAAGTTTCCAGAGAGAAAAAAACAGGCCACACAAAGGATCAGTACTCATGACTTTAGGTTTTTAAGAGAGATACTAGAAGCAAGAAGATAATCTAAAGAAAAATGCTATCTGACCTATATTCTATAGCCAGCAAAACTATTGGGTATGAGGGTAAAATAAAGACATCCTATGACATGGAAATCTTCAAAAAATGTATCTCCTACATATCATTTCTCAGGAAACTATTCCAGAAAGCACTCCATTAAAATGAGAGAGTAAACCAGGAAAGAAGCAGCATGGGGTATACGAAAAATCCCACAAGGAAACAGGCAAAGGGCATCCTTAGGATGCTGAAGGGAGGCCCCAAAATGAAGAGACAGAGGCAGCACAGTCCAAATGGGAGCACTGGGACTCCAGGGATGTGCCAATGGGATCATCAGAACATCCCCACTGCCATCTTGTGAAACCAACTGAGGCTCAGTTGAACTTACTTGATTTATTCTGTCCATGTACTGATAATGTTCCTTCCTTCTCCTCTATGACCTACTGCTTGGACCAGCTGAGGTTCCTCATCTCCACCCCCCCATTCCAGAAACGTGCTGCTTCAACAGACACCTGGGAGCTGGAGGTAGGCTATGGCGAGTTTAGACCCAGGAAATTCTGAACAGCCTATCTGCCTAGTTATATTGCTGCTGGGACCCAGAACTCATTCCACACCAGATGCTTCAAGGGGTGAGCCCTCATATCCCAGTTCTCACCATGGCCTTGCTCCCCCCAACCTCTCCAGAGGGGGCTTTTTCTACACATTCTGGAAATCTAAACTAGGGGAATCTAAACCCAGAGATTTCCATTGAACATATCTTCTCCTGGGAACCAAGGGGCAGTTTTACTTTTTATTCCAGTTAAATTTGTGTTTGCTGTCAAAATTGAGCCATGATTCCTCTGGGGAACGTATATGAATCTATAAAGAAAAGCAAAGAAATCATTAACGCCAAAGTTTGGAGAGGGATTACCTGGGGGTGGAGGGAAGGGGCTGTCTCTGGAAAGAGGAGCCAGGAGGGTTTTGAAGATACCAACACAATTCTCCTGAGCCTGAGAGAAGAATATGCAGGGGTTCATTTTATTCTCTTCTGATTGTACATAAATGTTTTATATTCTATTATGTATGATACATTTTGCAAAAAAAAATTATTCTTCTAATTTAAAAAAGAGCCAAGTAGCAGTGACTGATGTAAACAACAAAAAATGCAGCAGTTCTGTTGAGGGATGGGAGGATCTCTAGGATATTTGTCAGGTGAAGGGAACGGGGGCAGGATGCTTATGATGGAGGGACCGAGCGGAGTGGTCAGAAAGAGGCCACACCCACAGGAACACCTTTGCCTGTGGACACATAACACGTCTGGAAGAACACATGAACAACAGTGTCCGCTGAACTGAAAACTGGGGGGCCTGGGGACAGGAAGAGAGACTCCTCACATTCTGCCCTTTCATGGTTTCGAATTTTGAAGCACTTGGAAGTTTGACTTATTCAAAGAACTTTGTTGTTTATAAAGAGAAGTCTGACAGAATCAAACCAAATGTTATTGAAGATTTGGAGGCAGGCACTGCTGATATGAGAGCAAATCAGTCAACCTTGACAAGCAATTTGAAAATACTTAATAACATCGGGCCAGCAGCAACCGTCCTAGAAAAACTGCTTTCATGTATGTTCAGGAAACCTATACAGGAATGTTCAGAACAGCACTGAGTAAATAACTGAAAAGGAAAGAGAAAGAAGAAAGAAAGAAAGAGAGAAAAAGAAAGAAGAAAGAAGGAAGGAAGGAAGGAAGGAAAAGGAAGGGAAGGGAAAGGAAAGAAAAGGAGAGGAAAGGAAAGGAAAGGAAAGAGGGGGAGGGAGGGAGGGAAAGAAAGAGGGAAGGAAGAAGGGAAGGAAGGAAAGGAAAGAGAGCCAAAAGGAGGAAGGTAGGAAGGAAGCAGGCTAAAAGTTCTCCAAAAGGAAAATGTGTTGACAGACATTCTGGCTGATCCCTACAATAGACTATCATAAGGCATAGAAATGGATCTGCACAGATAAAAATCACAAAATATGGAAAGAGAGCAAATAACACAATGAAATATACACGTGATACTGTGTATGTGATGTTCCACCTCTCTAGCATGCAGTCAAGTGTGATGTGGACGACAGCGACAGAGATGGACTTGACAGCAGTCACCTCAGGGAGGAGAGTGGGAACAAACTGTGGGAAGGTAGAGAGGGGTTTCCTCTGTGCAGGTCATGCCTGATTTCTGAAGCACATTCTGGGCACATTACATTACTCACGCTAACTTCTTGATCGTCTATTGTCCAGTTGGCCCCTTGAACAACATGGGTTTGAACTACACAGGGCCACTTATACATGGATTTTTTTCCAGTATATACCGTATAGCACTGTAAATGTATTTTCTCCTTACAATTTTCTTAAATTCTCTAGCCTGCTCTATTGTGAGAACACAGTATACCATATATACAACATACAAAATATGTGTTAATCAACTGTTCATTGGTAAGGCTTCTGATCAATAGTAGGCTTAGTAGTTAAGTTTTGGGGGGAAATAAAAAGTTATGCAGGGATTTTCAACTGCAAAGGGGGTTAGCGCCCTAACCTCTGCCTCTTCAAGGGTCAACCGTACGTCATTTGGGTAAATAAAAATTGCCACCAAAATCATCTGGAATACAGCATCTCACTCAGTCTCACTGAGATGGTAAGAACAAAGATTCACAGAAAAGAGAGATTCCAATAACTCTGACCTTGTAGGCATCTCCCACTTCACATTTCAGATCTCAGGGGATATTTTTATTACGTTGTGTCTAGCCAGATGCACTTGGACAGAAAAAAATGTAGGAATAAAAATGTCCTGGAGTTTTATGCTTAATCATCACATGTTTAGTGTTGTGAGGAATTTTACCAACCACATCTGGGCCGCTGGTTTGAACAGGAGAAACTGAGGCCCAGAGAGGTAAGAGGCCTGCCTGATGAAACCCCGGCCCACGTCTCCTGGCCCCTGGCCTGGTGCTTTGTGCTGGACACTGTATTCTTATCAGGGAAGGAGCAGTGACTTCCCAAGGAGGCGTGCAGTTCCTGGACCAAAACATCAGCCAGGCTCCAGTTTGGACACCACACCAGCAAGCCTCGGCCTGGCAAACCGTGAGAACAGGATTTCCTAGAGGGAACAAAGCAAACAGCAGAACATATGAATCAGACTTGAGTACAGCTATTCCCCCAGAGGACTGACGTGGTTAACGGCCCTGCAGGCCCACCCATCACCATGGTGGAAGGCTCTAAGAATCCAGGAAGAGGCGGGAAGAGTCATGGGGCACGACCACGGCCCCATCTCTTCTCTGAGGCTTTACGGGCACAGCGCGGGGCATGGTGCTCACTCCTGCTTCTGCCACTTACTAGTTGTTTAGACTCAGACAGTGTTTTAGCTTCTCTGGTTCTCTAGTTACCAGAAGAATGAGGATAATAATAGTACCCATCTCATACATTTGCTATGGAATTAGATATTGTGAGGTGTGTGTGTTTATGTGTGAGAGAGAGAGAGAGAGATCTAATATATAGCAAGTGCTCAATGGTTGGTACTATTATTATTATTCTTTCAGGAGAGAAAAATCACAAGTTTTCAGAACCTAAAACTCTGGGTCAGAGAACAAGAAACACGGACCTGAACCTAGGCCTTCTGCTACACGTTTCAAGTTTCAAGAAAACTAGCATTTCCTGTGCTTGCTGAAGTGACACATGGGGATTTGTGCTTTCTCATCCCCTCAGAGAGCCTTGACAGACACCAAGGGGGGAGGGCTGACAACAGTCAAATTGTCCTCCCTTTATCCCCAGATATGTCACCTTATGGGGTTGGGGACACCATGAGCAGGTGTTCTCAACAGCCCTTAATCCATAAACCCATCAGTCAATGACCCAAGGAATCCCTTCTTACTGGGCCATGTGCCCAAGAAATGCCAGCATTCCATGCCAGGCGCTGTGGGTGGTTCTGTGGGAGGACACGGAGTTCTCCTCAGGAAGAGGAACCACATAAGACAAGCTGTGTGAAGAATCAAATCAGAATGGCAGGACAGAAGGGAGGGAAAACTTCGGAAGAGGAAGGGATCATCAAAGTCTCGAGGGAAAGTAAGATGTCGCGGGGGGTTGAGAATATGAGTGGTAAAGTGTTCTACACCCAGGTCCAATGTGTGTGTGGGGGGGTAAGGGGGTGGCAATTCTCAGACACCGGCTGGGTGTCCTGCAATTCAACTCAATTCTCATACCATCTACCTGGAGACAGTGTGGGATCCCACAGGTCAAGGGCTCAGTCCCACAAGAATGCCCCTCACCCCACTTCTGAGGATTCCAGTCTCAAGTCTAGATTCTCATCAGTGCTCTGACCAAATGGCTGAAAATGTGGGCTGGAAGCTCTCTGCACCCTGTCCTTTTGAGTTTTTTTTTTTTTT
>NC_138373.1:59876693-59894469 GCF_054177405.1 Leptonychotes weddellii | reverse complement strand
TCCTTTTGAGTTTTTATAGAGGCTTCATTACATAGGCATGATTGATGAGACCATCGGCCACTGGTGGGTAAGTCAATCTCCAGCCACTCTTCCTTCCCAGGAGGTCAAGTAGAACTGAAAATTCCAACCCTCTAATCATATGGTTGGTTCTCCTGGTCCAAAAGTCACCTCGTGCACACAACAAAAGATGCCTTTGTCACTTGGGAGATACCAAGGGTTTTAGGAGCTCTGTGCCAGGAAGTCAATGAAGACCAAATATAATTGACCCTGAACAACATAGGTTTGAACTACGTATATATGCAGGGGTTCTTACTAACACTTTCTTTTCTGTAGCTTACTTTATTGTAAGAACACAGTATATTGTACATAAAACATACAAAGTATGTATTAATTGACTGTTAATGTTATTGGTCAGGCCAACAGTAGGCTAGTAGCAGTTAAGTTTTAGGGAAGTCAAAGGTTATATTTGGATTTTCAACTGCATAGGTAGTTGGTCCCCAACCCCCACATTTTTCAAGGGTCAACTGTATATATTTTTCACTATCAATCACAACAACGGGTAGGATTGGGGTCCTCCGGCCACACAACCCTTCTGGGCCCTCCACGTCCCCTTCCCCTTCTCCCTCACAAACAACTCCTCTCAGACTTCCTGAGCAACTGCATGCCAACTTTTCCTCTCTGAAGCTTGGAGTCCTCTGGGGTCTGGATTTTCAGTCACCCTAAGACTCCCTAATGGATGACGTTTCTGCCCTCAGGTTGGATTTCCTGAATCAGGGGTGTGTGGAATTAAACCGGGTTACCAACTAGATTTTAACAAGACCAGGCAGAGAATTCTATCCAAGATGGTCTGCAAAGTGAAATCACCAGTGCTGGACAGAAAGGAATGCCACGTGTGTGCAAATCCTCCACCACCGTGGCCCTCCCTGCACATGTTCACTCTCAAGGAGGAAATGCTTCGCACCATCCGGTGGCTTTGCGGACCCATATGTGCTTAGCCTGGCCTTCTAGCACTTTTGGAGCAATCTTGCAAATCTCCCCACCCCAGCTGCCCGCCTGTTTGCTTCCCCGTACGCTGAGTCACTGCATTGCTGATTGCAGTTGGACGTTCCTTCCCTGCTTCCGGCCTTCCCCCCCCTCCCCCCTACTTCCTACCAACTTCCCAGCCCCCCAGTTTCCTCCAGGCACTGCCCACGCACTAGAGCCCAAGCCTCACCGTTCCGCTGCCTGCGTGGGGAAGGCTTCTCCTCCTCTGTGTGATACTCCACCAGCAGGGCCCAGCTTCTCTTCCTCTGTGTGATACTCCACCCGCAGGGCCCAACTGTGCACTTACGTGAATCCTCCATCCGTGGGCTCACCGCCCCTGCTCTCGGGAGGACTCGGCCATGAGCCCGCAACAAGCTGGACTGGAGGCAAGCTGAACGCACACCCCCGTTGCTCACACTACCATCTACCTTCCCCTTGTGTTTGTTCTGAGTCAAAGTTGTCCGCCACGCTCCCTCACCCCTGAGGATGAGATTTTTTTTTCCTAAGAGGTACCTCAATCACGCATTTAAAAGAAAGTTTGGGGAAGCCCTGCTTTACCAGGTCATGCGTGGACAGCTCTGAGCCTCTACCTGGGCTGGTGCTGAAGCCCCAGCAGGAGTCCGCACGCAGGGCAAGGGCCATCGTGGAGCATGTGCTACACGTGGCCTTGTGGCCTGGTGGTGAGCGCCGGGAGGGTTCTCGAAGCAGTCGACAGCGGTGCTGGTGCGTGCGGTCCGGACGGAGGTCAGGCACGCTCCCCCGGGGCCCAGAGGAGCTGGGTGTGTGCGAGGCCAGCCCAGGGCACCCAGCGTCTCCGCGCGCGGCCGCCTCTGAGGAGCATAGGGAGCCACGAGTGTAGGGAGAGAGCAGCGTAGCGTGTCCGCGTGCACGCTGCAGCTCGGGGTGGAGGGGCTGGTCGGGGCACCGCAGGGACCTCTGCCCAGCACGCAGCTGTGCTCCGGGCCTGGGGCTCTGGGCGGGGCTGAGGTCCTGAAGATTTTTGTCAACCAGCGTGGAGAGCAGCCAGACCCCTCTGCCTTGTTTGGAGACAGAGAAATAGGGCTTATGTTCCTGGGAAAGACAGGGTGGAGAATATGCTTCTCATCACGTTACACGGAGGCAGAGGAGTATACGGGTCAGGCCTGGGTCTCCGCGGCTGAGGCTTTGGTACCGATTGCCTCCAGAGAGGCAGCTGCCGACAACCTGACCCGGCAAGACTCAGGAGCATGTCAACGAGAGTCCTGGCTGTCTCCTCCCTTGGCTTTTCTCTTCCCTGCGCAGCTCTCCCCACCCTACCAGACCCCCGCGCGCATGCGCCCGCGCCCGCCCTTTCTGATTTCCTTCATCCCAGCGGTCCAGACTGGCCTCGTTTTGGCCGTGCTTCGTGCGCTCCTGCCCAGAGCCCAGGCTGGGGGCTCCGGCGTCCCGGCCGCTCTCGGTGCCAGGGCTGCCCAGCAGGCAGACACATCAGAGCCATTCCGGCCCGGCGTCTCCCCTTGCACGTCGAGGAACGCGTTCGCCATCTGCTTTCAATGAAGTGTGGGTTTCGGGACATATTATGGAAACAGAAACGGAAAAACCATCGGGGTCCCTCCTGCAAAAACAATCATTATCCACTGCAACGAGCTCTTAGGAACTTCCGGGCGGAGAGCACATCACTATTAATGACGAGGAATTCAGACAGGAATCCTGGCAGGGCCCGACTGCTAGAGGGAAGAAATGGAATGTTTGTGCTCGCCCAGTGGTCAGGGGGAGAGCGCCGGGGAGCAGGGCGCACGGAACAGCGCTACAGGCCAAGGCTATGCAATCCGACACCGGCGTCCAGCCCCTGCTTTGTCCCCGACTCAAGAATGTGGGCTTGCGGAGCCACAGGGCTGGGGACGAACACCGGCACTCAACCAAGAGCGAGGTTTAGCAAAGGCTGCTGGACATGCCACCTGCCCTGAGGGCCACAGCACGCTAGACGGGGGCCCCGGGGCGTGCGGGCCATCAGAGCGGGCCTCAGGCCAGTGCTTCCAGAAGGAACTCACCCTCCTTCCTTCGGTCCACGCGCTGACGAGCTGCCGCGTGTCAGACACAAGCCTCGACGAGTCTGCAGTTTAGCAAGCGAGAAAAGGAAGGGTCCAGGACCGTGCCTGTGAGCGCGAGGCACTCAGTAAGGATCGGGGAGGAAGGAACGACAGACGGGGTCTGGAGAGTGTCTTCCGTCTTTTCCCCTACAGTGAGGAGAGCCAGCTCTGCCCTTTCCAGCGAGCCGTGCCGATGAGCCTATCATAGGCGATTGTGTGCGTGGTCATGTGGGCACACGTGTGTGTATTGCAACCCCACCTTCCCTCCTCGGTCACTGATGCCTGAAATTCCACACAGAATTCTGCACTTAAAGACTATTATCTTCCTCCCTCTTAAGAGACCATTATCTTGGAGAGAATAACACTTCAGGCTTGATCAGTAATTGGCATCATAGGGGAAATGAGTTCATCACTCTCTTCCTCGGGAGAAGGTCTCAGTGGGAGGAAAAGGGGAGGAAAATGAGAACGCTGAGTATGTAAATGGGAGCAGAGCACATGGAGAAAATGGTCACAAAAAGAGATTCACTGGGCTGCTGCTGGTGTGCTGGGAGTGGATGGGTCCCAACCCCCTCGCCGTGGGGAGGAGGGGATGAGTGCACTCCTACGGACCACACTTTCCATGTCAGTGTTTCTCAGGGAAAAGTCTCTGCGAGGCACATGGTTTCTTACATCTGAGTTCCCAACGGTCGGGTGGGCTTTGACCCCCACCCCCCACTTCCAAATACCATCCTGTACTTTCCGTCGGTCAACGTTCAACATGTCTAACATGTTACTACTCTGAAAACGCTGTGACCGTAACTTCTCTCGGGTCCTCATGGTCATTTTCATGTGTTGGTAAAAACAAGCAAGTGGGGGCACAGCCGTAAGTCTGAGAACCCCAATCCTGGCCTCAGGTTCCTGAGCAACCATGATGGGTGCCCAGCACACACACATAAGTGCCCACGTGCACACACACACACACACATGCTCAGGTGCACACACATTTGCTATCACATCTCAAAACCCAGTGCCCAGTAAGAAGCCACATTCAGTGGGAATGAGCACCCTGATCCGACCCTGTAGCAAAAGGGACTATTGTCTGAGACTGTGTGTCTTACGAGACAGATGGCACTCAGAATCTTCAAGGTCAGCTACAGTACACACTGTCTTGGTGTGAGTGTACAATCAGCTTAACAATTACGTTACAACAAAGGTCTCCTTGATTTTTCCCAGGCTGAGAGAAGGTACTGACGGCTATGAACGTGTCACTCTTCCTCTCCACTGTGGAAGGACGAGAACTTCTTGTCGTCCCGGTGGGCGGGCTATTTATTTACTTGGCTCTCTGGACAGCTCACCAGCAGTACCAGAGTGGTAAGCTTAAGTAAACCAGAGCAGCGTGGCTGCCCATGCTGGGAGACACCAGCAGCCTCTTTCCTGGGCTCAGAGCCGCTATGGCAGGAGGGCCAGGGTTCCTGCCAGGGTTCTGAGAATCTGCCTTGCTCCACGTAGGTCCCGAGCCAACCCAGTGGAGACCAGAGATACTGCAAACCAAACAGTGGTCTCAAACAGGTCACCAGCTCGGAGCATCAAAGCTCCACTGGATTTGTTATATTGAGTTGGTTAAGAAGTTACTCATCACATATTGCTCATTTTTCAGTCTATGCTACTGACTACTTGCTTTGGAATTTACTGTTATTTTGTGGTCTACATACTAGACTTGCAAGCAGGGGCTACTCTTTCTGATTTTTAAGATATATTCCCATTATAGCTCGTTGAAAATGCTGAGCACTCATGAGACCATCTGGATACGATAATGTTGGGTGGGCAGGAGGACTGTGTGATTTGTCCAAAACTACATGGGGAATTTTAAGAATTTAAAAGACCAGATGATCTCTTTGCTAAAAGTTCCTTCTTACCTTTAGAGGTACACTTAACTAATTCAGACCCCTGGACACTGTCCAGTAATTCTGGGTCAACTGGAATTAAGAGCCAGCCAGAGCTAATTAAGCCAAGTGCCATGCTATGAATTTGATTGGTTACTAATGTGGTTTGAACTAACGGAGAATATTAGTTTATTTTGGTTCGGTGATCTGGCCATCCATTGCTCAATGACCGCAAATTAGGACCCCCCAGAGGAGGTGAAGTAATGTATGTCCAATAATATGAATTATCTAAGACTTAGGGATGACCCTGTGCCAAACATTGTTCTAAGCACTTTGCATATGTTAGCTCACTTAATCCTTGAAACAAGTGCATGAGGTAAATTCTATTATTATCTCTCCATTGTGCAGATACGGAAATGGGAAGAGAGAGGTAAGTCATTTTCCCCGCGTCACCCCTGGTTAACTAGGCCACATACAGACCCGGTCCCTGTCTCATCTTCCACACTGGGAATTGCCACCCATGTTCATTAATTAACTGACCAATTAGCAGAGCTGATTTGCCATGGCTGGATGTGTGCTGCCACCATGAGGAGGAGCAATCACACACTCCAGTTGGATCAGTGAGACAGTCAGGCACAGAGGACAGGGAAGAACGGAGCCGGGGTCCATGTCTCCGCTCAAGGAGCAAGCAGCAAAGTGGCTGGGCCTCCTTCTGCCTTCCTCCCGGCAGTGCGTGGCCTGGCGGGCAACGAGCCAGGTCCAGGAGTGGAGCAGGCCTCGCGTGTAGACTGCAGAGCATGAGCGGAGGCACAGGGCCCAGGCTCAGAGTCCCAGGGCCAAAGTGAAAGGAAAAGCCAGGCTGGCCGTCTGGCTGGGTCAGCTCCCGAAAAGATTAGATGGGACAGAGGAATGCAGGTTTGAGTCAGCCAGCTGGAAACAAGGACTCCAGAGGAGAGGCGGAAACTGGGAGAGATGGGGACAGACACAGGGCAGTTCTAGAGCCTACTGGGCACTTAGCGCTGCTTCTTCTGGGAAACCTGCAGGCTGCTGGGTCTCTGGGGCAAAAGTGGGAGACTTCTGTTCCTCCTCTCATCCCAGGCTTGGCTGAGCGTGGTACCAAAGCTAGGACATGGTCTTGTTACTAGTATGTTCTAGGAGGACATGACCAGAACAGGAATCCTAGCACACTACACACACACACACACACACACACAAACACACACTGGGATTCAGAGAAGCATGGTTGGATAGTGACAGGAAGAAAACCTTTGAAGCCACTTAAATCCAGGCTCAGGCTTCAGCTCTGTTGTGACCTTGGACAAATTCGTAACTTTCCTTGTAAGCCTCAGTCTCCTGGCTATAAAATGGGAATAATAACAAAATACGTATGTCCGTGGGCTAATGCACTAGTTAAATGGGGTAACAGGTGCAGGGCGGTTTGCACGTACTCACTGGGCAATAGCTGAGCTCTCTTCCTGCTGTTATGATCAGTGTCCACAACAGTTATCGACCGGAGGTGGCCAGGAGGGGACAGGACAAAGCTGTCACTCTAACTGTTCGTGGGGCTCTATTTTCTCCCCCTACTTCCAACTACATGGGCATAAGCCCTTCCAAAGGATCACCCCTTCTCCCTTTCCCCTCGGAACCCCGAGCAGGTGCTTACAGAATCACAGCGTGGCCTGGTGGGAGGAAGCCCATGGTCAGCTTTCTTGCCACCTCTCATCTCAGTTCCCACCTCGGCTGAGAAGCCACGGTGGGTACCTGGATCCAAATGGTCCTAAGAAAGCCCTGCCATCTTTGATTTCTAAGATGATTTTCTTAACCCCAGCAAGCTGATGAGGAAGGAGTCAGACTCCGAGAGGCAAGGACAGCCAGGCCAGAGCTGTCTCCCGGCCCTGCCTGGCCCCTGGAATGCCCCCAACCCCATGGATCATTGGGGAGGATCCAGTCTCCTCGCAAGGCATGACTCAAGCTTCCAGCCTTTAAACCATGATGTCTAGATCTGTGTTTATGTGTTTGGACCAAGCTCTCGTCAAACCTGCCTCACCACAGACACCTGCCAGAAGGGCTTCCCACCCATCAAGGAACATCACTGATGCCTGGGAGACCTGGGCGCTGGGCCCACAGCTCACACCACCCCCTGCCCAGCAGGGCATGAATGACTGCAGGATACAGCCATTATCAGAGGAAAATATGAAGGGAGCCTGATTTTCCCAGCTGCCTCAGAAGGGAAAGGAAGCTGGACTCGGTGAATCATACAATGGCATCAAAACAATTCAAGGAACTATCCAAAGGAAGTGACCAGAATAGCCCGGCAGATCTCTGCAGGCTGGGGGAGCAAGGAAAATGGAAGTCAGTGTCTCTGCACTACAAGGAGAGGGCCATTTGGACAAGAAGAGAACGTTTCCCCACAGTGGGGGAAACTGCCCCTTAGAAACAGTTACTGGCATGAAGTCTGCTGACTCCCAGGTGCAGGAGGGAAATGTGGGCAAAGGAGGACAGAGGTGGAGGCTGTGGTGCCCAATGGAGGCCGGCTGCCCGAGCACTGTGCCCATCTCTCCGTGCCCAGCGCTCCATGGGTGACATGGGTGGGACTAGTCACACCCCAGAAATCCGCAAGTGTCACAAACTGTGGGTCCTCTCCTGCCCGAGACAAGGTTCCAATGTGTACCAGCATGCGGCTGTGTGGAGAGGCCGAGAAGGGACCCAGTCGGGCAGGTAGGGGGACTCCAGTGGGTTTCGGTTCGATGCTAACACAGGGAAAGAGGAGCCGGTGGCCCAGGCTTGGTGCCCCCCCCGGGGGGGGGGCTGGGGGAGGACCGTGTTTGCAGAGAAGTTTGAATATAGATGCTAACTAACTCCTGAGGTCTTCCCCCCGCCGCCCCCCGCTCTACCAGAGTCAGTTCTGAAAATCTCTCTCAAGGAGAAGGAGGTTTAAAGTTTTCAAGACCCAGCTAACTAAACATGGAGCCCAGGAGAGGATAAACAGTCATCTGCTATCATACTCATTATCCATGGCTTCAAAGGACTCTGATGTGTTTACAAAAAGAACACGAGAATTCTCTATGTTTATTTTAAAGTATGGACTTTAATAAACAGTCTTAAAAAAAAAAAATCCAAATAACACACAGGGGGAAACAACCTTCTTTCTTTGTTTTATGCATCAGTCAAAACATAACACTCCCCTTGGCTTTGGCTTAAATGAGTTTGGTTTCTTCACAGAAGTTCACCGTTTATAAAATACATACACTTTATTGACTTTGATCTCCCCACTGGCGCAGCTTGAGGTTGGTTCAAAGTTCTGTAGAGTTAAACACAACCACATGTCACGGGGCAGCTCACAGGGACCCCTTGCCCGTGTCAGCAAAGGCAGCGACCAGGGTTGGAAAGGGTTGAGGGGTGGGGGAGGCCAAGACCGAGGGTGTGCACTTCACCCCATGGAGACCTCAGCCAAGTGCCCTCCCCTCCTGGCTTTGCTCCTGCTCAGCCAGAATTGTGCCCGCGGAGGCAGCCGGGCAGACTTGGCACGGGAGCACAACGCCCCTCGGAGGCCGGGGGTGCCCGCTGAGCCAGCTCACGTCAGCGTGAGTCCTTCTAATCTTCCCTGACAGGGGACGCTTTGATGGAAAGGCAAATCTTGGAAGATTAAAAAAAAAAAAAAGTAACAACACACACCCTTTAGTTACAAGAAGTCAAAAGTGTAGGCATTTTAAATCTGTGTGTATACAGGTAGGTAGGTAGGTAGGTAGGTAGATGATAGAGATAGACAGACAGACAGACAGAAGAAAATTCATAGCTAACTCTGGTTCCGTTCTTCCTGCAAGAAAATGTTGGTTTCTACATCCTCTTTGGCAGATGCTGGCACCGCCTCCCTGAAGCCACCGTCACCCTCGTCCATGCTGACAGAGCCCTGGTTAAATTCCAGCAACCACCTCTCCTCCTTAGGACTCAGGATTAAACCTGATGGCACTAACCGAGTCAGGGTGACACCTCTCCCCTTCCTGGGACTGGATTACTGTTTGGTAGGAGAGCAGTTCTAGTCCTTGGGGTATGATGGATGGTTAGCTTGGATACCACTGGCAAAGGCTTTTCTTCCAGATATAAAGAGACATAAGAAAAGAACCCTCCCTTTTCGGACCCCGGGGTGTCTGAAGCTGCTGTCACTGTCGTAAAACCATGAGGGCAGCTAACTAAAAATGGCAGAGCAGGAAGATGAAGAGAACCTAGGGCTCTGATGATGTGGTTAGACCACTGAATTAGTCAACTGCTAAACCGACCTAATTCCGGACATCCTGTTATAAAAGAAATAAATTCCCTTATTATTTAAGTAATTATTTTGGTAATAATAAATTAAAATATAATTCACATACCATAGAATCCACCAACTGAAAGTGCACCATTAATGGTTTTTAATATATTCACAGAGTTGCACAACCATCACCATAAATCACTGGTAGGACATTTTCACCATCTGCAAAGGAAACCCCATATACCTTTTAGTTCTCACCTCCCCAGTCCTCCCATTCCCCACAGCCCTACGCAACCATTATTTTGTCTTTATGGAATTACCTATTGTGGACATTTCAAATGAATGGAATCATACAATAAATTGCTCTTTTGTGCCTGGTTTCTTTCACTTAGCATAATGTTTTCGGGCTTCATCCATATGGCAACACATATAAGGACTTCATTCCCTCCTATAGATGAATACTATTCCAGCGTCTGGATACACCACCATTCCTCATTTGATGAACATGTTGGTCATTTCTACCTTTTGACTATTATGGATAGTACTGCTATGAATGTTCATGTAGAAGCTTTCATGCGGTCATATTTTTTTCATTTCTCTTGCATATATATCTAGGGATGGAGTGCTACGTTACTTAAGTAATTGTAAGTTGGCTTGTCTGCTACTTACAGCAGAACCATCCTAACTGACCTACTTTAAAGTAAATAACACAAAGAGAGAGCCCTTGGTTTCTACACGCACTCAGGCTGCCAGTCTTTGGCCATTCTCTCTCCTTGACATTACCAAGAAGAGAATACCAAGTTCAAGAGTGCTGAAGTATTTTGCATCTGATTTATCTTCCTGAAAAGTCATTTATTTTGTTTGATTTTTGCATATCATCCATCCAGAGGCTCCAAAATTTCAGAAAACTACCATGGGACCCACTCAATCTCTTGATCAGGATGGACTAGTGTAACCCTTCCATAGTAACCTGCCAGGTCATGTTACCATCACACTTTGCTGGGTTCCTTTGAGTATAAAAAACTTTGGCAGCTTCAAGGGTGATTTTTAAAGTACCAATGATTCCTTGCACCATTCTCCATAAGCTTTCATATGTTAGTTATGTTTAAAAGAAGAAAGCACAGATCTCGAAGGGAGGGGACATTGGAATTCTGGAGGTCCAGGACCAAAGAAGAAGGAGAGAAGAGGCAAAGGCAAGCTTTGTCATTTTAGAATTCTGCTGAAAGGGCGCCTGGGTGGCTCAGTTGGTTAAGCGACTGCCTTCGGCTCAGGTCATGATCCCGGAGTCCCTGGATCGAGTCCCACATCGGGCTCCCTGCTCGGCAGGGAGTCTGCTTCTCCCTCTGACCCTCCCCCCTCTCATGTGCTCTCTCTCATTCTCTCTCACACAAATAAATAAATAAAATCTTTAAAAAAAAATTGCTAAAAAAAAAAAAAAGAATTCTGCTGAAAGCTCTCTGACCTCACTCAAGAATTCTTCATGAAAATCATCTTGCTTGCAATCCTTGCTAATTAATTAGGATATGTTAGATAGGAGGTGGAAGGATGGATGGATGGATAGATGGATAGATAAAGAGATTACCGTGTCTGTTATAGTAGGGTAGAGAGTGGTAAGAGTGAAGTCCAGTTAGGAAAGCAGAAATCATACACTGTATATCAATTACCACACAGCCCAACAGAGAGGATTGAGTAATACAAGAAATTGGTTACACAGGTGTTGGAAGGCTGAAAGAACAAAATGGAGATGCTAGAATAACCCAGAAATTGATAACTGCAGAAGCAGTTTGGGGGAATAAAATGGAAGAGGTGATGTTATCAAACTATGGGCTTGGATGAGGGGCCTTTGCAGGACTGCTGCACAGACCTCTCAAGGAAAGTCCCACCCCGCTGATATCCACACATGTGGAGGTAGGAGTCTACAGGAGGTCCCTTCCTCCTCTTCTTCCACCTTCCAACTCTCCTCTAGGACTTATCATTAAAAGAATTAGTAGGAAACTGGCCAGGGAGATTTGGAAATGCAGTTTGCAGGGTTTCAGCCCCAAAGTCACAGAGCAAAATATAAAAGAATGGTTTCAGGCTAACAGACAGGAGTCCTTTGGCCAGCAATATCCATACACAACCTTCTACCCTCACTTGAGAGTTCATACAATAACAACTTGCTTATGCCCTGTAAGATGTATCAGTCTTTCTTACAAATGAAGACACTCTCACTCTCTCCCCAAAAAGGTGAAACACAGGGTCCCAACTGTCCTCTACCCATCTCAGATTCGGCGAATTCCTTTTCTACTTCAGTCACAATACCACATGTACTTCCATAATCCAGAGGTGAAATTATAAAGCCAACCATTGACAGCAAGACTTACATAAAACGATGCAACAACAAGCAAAGGGGACAATGCACAGCTGCTACAGTTTCATTTCTGTATGAGACACACAACCATTGTTGTTTTCTAGAACTTCCCTCTTCCATTTCTCATTCTACAGGCAATTTCCCCACAGCCAGTTAGCCCCTCAGTTGGTCAGCATTCTCTACTTTGTTTCTTTCACTTTTATTTCTAAGGGACTGAATCTTGTGTAGTCCTATTGTTCTTAGGTTACTAGCATTTTCCATCAGCGATTGGACTAAGAGCTGCCCCCAAAGAATCCTCTAGGCTCTAGACATAGTCCTTCCTGTCCCTGGAGTGTAGCAGCAACATTTTCTGCTTGGTAAGCAGTATTAATTGTCCCAGCCAGTGGCCTATTAGTTCAGTGGCATGAAAGCCCAAAATGTCCAGGTGAAAGTCTCGACTTTCAATTCAGTGGAATCATTGTGTCCCCAGGAGAAGCATGCATCTGTTGTTAACTTAGACCTCTAAACCCAAAGTTGCTGACATGGGAAGGAACATTTCTCCTGTGGGTTTGCTAGGGATAGGAGCCAAGTCTTTCTTCATCTCTTGGTTTCTAGACCCTTATACTCTGGTTATGGGAGAAACAGCACCATATATCAATTACCACACACTGCAGAATGGTGTCCCCACATCTCAGGTGTTGTTTCTCAACTTGTATTGTAAGTGCCTTGTCTGAGGGCCATTCTGATGTTCTATGAAGCCAGATGCTTCTGGGTGATGAGGCACATGATAAGACCAGTGAATTCCATAGGCATAAGCCCACTGCTGTATTTCTTTTGTTATAAATGAGTTCTTTGGCCAGAAGCAAAGTTGTGAGGGACACCATGACAGAGAATAACATATTCCATAAGTCCATGGATGAAGATGTTGCAGAAGTATTACAGGCGAAAGACAAACCCTCGTCTAGAATAAGAGCTTATTCCAATAGTATAAATTGCTTCTCTCTCCTTAATAGAGTTGAAGGAATCCAACATAATCACCATGCCTGCAGATGGCCTTCAGGAAGGACATCATATCAGGGGCTCAGTACACACTTTTGCTATCAGCAGGTTAAGCCCTCAGCAGTGGCAACAGCCAGATTAACGTTGGTGAGGAAAAGTCCATGTTGTGAAAAGATGTGGGGCTTCCATCGCTGCCAACATGGCCACTTTAAACATGGGCCCATTGACTAAGCACCTTGTGATCGAGGGGAAAAGCTGGCCAACATCCACAGAGTGTGTCATCTTATTCATCTGCTTATTGAGAGCCTCTTGCAAATGCCACTCAGCTGCATTCACATAGGACAGAAATAGCCTCTCACTTTGTGCTTATTCTAAGATGTCCACCACCATACCTCCTCTCATTTTTAGGGGGTTCAGCACTCAAGAGCATGTCAGGATATCATCTCCAAAGTGGAAGATAAGAGTTGCAATTTGTACCTCCTACAAGTAGAAGTACCTTCAGATTCTGGAGCAAATATACACCCTACAAACTGTGTGCTATTCTACCAAGAAATAGAGCTGAAAGTTTAAAGACCTGACCTTGTCATTTTCTTCCTGTAAATTCTCCAGTATAGTCAGAAGCAGCCATCTGGTTTCTCAAAACCTTGTCTTCATTGGCCACTTTGCTGCAAGCAACCATAGATAATATCAATTAATCATGATGCCACTGCGCATGCATGAATTGCCAATACCCAGCGTTTCATTGGCAAGGGGCTCAGCATTGCTTTCAAGGCCAAAGACAGGGACAAATCAACTGCAAATTCCCATTTTGAGGGTCTGTTTCTTGGGACTCCCTCCTTCTGGTACCCTAAATGCAATATCAGTTAGGTTCTAGTCAGGAAAAGAAAAAGCACATTAGGTATTGCAATGCACAAAAACTGTAAAGTGGGCATTGGAAGGCTGAGAGAAAAACATATGGATGCCAAAGTAAGCCAGGGATCCTGCACAGCAGGAACTACCATGCAGGGCTGGTAGGAAAACGAGAAGAGGTATTGTTACCAGGCCCAAGGGGTTGGAGGAGGGCTCACCCAAACCTCTGGGGAGGGAAGTGTCTCTGCACAGCTGATACCCCAGCCTCTGAAGACAGCATACCAGGCTCTGGGGAGGAGATCTTAAGAGGAAAGCCTCGCACTGCTGGTGCCTTGACCTCTGAGTAGGGCATCGAGGATGACCACCAGATTTGGAGGTGGGCTTCTGTCTGGAGGTGCTTATATCCACAGTGTGGATCTCTGGATGGAGGCATAACCCAGTGGGTATTCAGATCACTGGTGCAGATGGAAGTGTGCCCTGCAGATGCTCAAATGCTCCCAGGGGCCTGGTGCAGGGTGTGAGAGAGGACAGCCCAGCTGAGTCTAGCTGCTATTGGCGTCTCTGGACAGCATGGCTGGTGCTGGCAGCAGTCAGGAAGTGGGCAGGTGGAGCCTGCTTTCTCCTGCTGCGATGGCAACAGTGATCAGAACTGGAAAGCAGGAGGGGAGCCCGTTTCACCCTCCTCCCACTTGCCAATCTCCCCTAAGTGCCCCTGTTGGCAGAACTAAGAAGAAGCCTCCATACTATTTTCCACGGTGGTTGCACCAATCTACATCCCCACCAACAGTTCCCCTTTTTCCCATATCCTCACCAACACTTTTTATTTTTTGTCTTTTTGTAACAACCATTCTAACAGGTGTGAGGTGATACATCACTGTGGTTTTGATTTTATTTCACGATGATGAGTGATGTTCAGCATCTTTTCACATGTCTGTTGGCCGTCTGCATGTTTTCCTTGGAAAAAATGTCTATTCAGATCCTCTGCCCATTTTTTTTTCTTTTTGAGAGAGAGAGGACATGAGTGGGGATGGGAAGGGCAGAGGGAGAGGGAGTATCCTAAGCAGGCTAAGCACCCAGCGCGGTGCAGGGCTCGATCCCACAACCCTGAGATCATGACCTAAGCCAAAATCAAGAGTCAGACACTTAACTGACTGAGCCCCTCAGGCACCCCCCTCTGCTCATTTTTTAATTGGATTGTTTGGGGGGTTTGCTACTGAGTTGTAGGAGTTCCTTATATATTTTGGATATTAGTCCCCTACCAGATATATGATTTGAAAATATTTTCTCCCATTTGGTGAGTTGCTGCTCTTGAGACTGACATTGTTCCGTAGCCTGAGCATTTACTGCCCTGTTCGGTAATTATAAGATTAGAAGTGACAAGCACACTTTGCTGCCCTCATGTATGCTGAGGACAGGAATGGTGGTGGTATGCCAGGTAAACCACTGAGTTAGCTTATTTTTAAAGCCAAAGTGACTGACTTACCTCCACTATTCTTCACTGGGTAGGGAAAAAAAAAAAAAAAAAGACATGATAACATGCTCATTTAAACAAGTGGCTCCTAACCATATGTAGAGATGTCTTCATGAAATTCCAAGTAGGTTTCACAATTTTCCAGTATAATGAAGAAAAGTGACTCGTGCCTGTCTCTGGAGACATGGCCTTGTATAGTGGTTGAGATGCAGGCTCTGGTGTGAGATTTGCAGAGTTCAAATCCTAGCCCCACCACTTATAAGTGTGAGCAGCCTCACATTCTCCAAGCGAGTTTTCCCCATTTGTAAATGAGGAGAAAGGTAGAAATACCTTCACCACATAATTCTTGCTAGGATCAAGTGAGATTATATATATAAAGAGATGGAAACAGTACCTTGTACATAGTAACCCCTATCTTATCATCATCCAGAGAAATGACTATTTAAGTGGAATTTCTAATAATTAGAAAGATTATTTTCAGTTTTTATATAGTTGGAAAAGCCTGGAAATCCCAAGGTTTAATTATATTTCTTAGGCAAATCCAAACTCCTTTATCTCATTGTCCATCTGTTCCCTTTCTCCATGCTCCTTGGAGCTACTGTGGTTCATTTTCAAGGACAATATCAGGGTCGGATGAAAAGAACTACAGAGGGGCGCCTCAGTGGCTCAGTCATTAAGCATCTGCCTTCGGCTCAGGTCATGATCCCAAGGTCCTGGGATCGAGCCCCGCGTCAGGCCCCCCACTCCACGGGAAGCTTGCTTTCTCCCCCTGCTTGTGTTCCCTCTCTCGCTGTGTCTCTGTCTGTCAAATAAATAAATAAAATCTTTAAAAAAAAAGAAAGGAAGGAACTACAGAAAGTTCAAGTATTTTTGTTGGAACAATTAGCATTCTCTGAAAGCTGTTCCTTTGGTTGAGGGTGTGTGGGCGTGTGTGTGCGTGTGTGTGTATGTTGGGGGGTGATTATGTCACACTGGTTTTGCAAGCAATGTGGGGCTATCTAGGGGATAAACAGAAACATGGCCCCCTTTCTTGGCTGTGTGACTTTGATCTTAACATCCAAATCTGCGCTCCCATTTTTGGCACTAGCAATTAGTAGAACAATACCTGCCCCACCTTCTGCTCAAAAATAGGCTAAGAATGTATGGAATGTCTGGAAAGTAGGAATAGATACCATTACCATCATCAGGGATTTTAAGTGCCTTCCTCCTTTTTTCCAGCTATCAGGCTAGATATCAGACCCAGAGAAGCAGAGCGATTGGAAGAGGTTGTCCTGCTCCTGAAGTCACACTATGAAGTGTGGACAAGATAGGTAAATAGTAGGGGCGCCTGGGTGGCTCAGTTGGTTAAGCGACTGCCTTCGGCTCAGGTCATGATCCTGGAGTCCCGGGATCGAGTCCCGCATTGGGCTCCCTGCTCGGCAGGGAGTCTGCTTCTCCCTCTGACCCTCCCCCCTCTCATGTGCTCTCTCTCATTCTCTCTCTCTCAAATAAATAAATAAAATCTTTAAAAAAAAAAAAAAGATAGGTAAATAGTAAATATGTCAGTGTTGACAAACAGGTGATTAGAGACTCTCTTTCTAAAGGCTGTCAGGCTGCACCAGCTCTCATTTCCATCCCTTCTGACTTCTCGGCGCCTTGGCTCCATCAGTTCTCTGCTCTTGTTCCTTTGCACAGTTGATCTCTCTCCAGTGGCTCTGCCCCCTTCTATGGGGGCAGATGTGCTCAGACCTCCCCATCATAAACAAAGCCTTTCCTAAATTGGCTTCTACCTTCAGTGCCTGCCCGTTCCTGTCCTTCATTTGCTTCCGTAGTTCTCACATGTGCTGTGGATTTTCCCCCATACCCTCTTTGCTCTGCTTGTTGCCATTTGCTTTCCTTTCTTGATCCTTAATAATCAGTTAAGAATGGCCTCCAATGACCAAACTCACTGCACGCTTTTGCATCCAGTCTCTTCAGCAGCATGTTGACACCCTTTCTCCCTTTTTTTTCTGCATCTGTGCATTGTTTCCTGCAGGGCGTGGGGGTTGTTTGTTTTCATTTTTGTTTTTTGGTCCAACCGTTCTCCTCCTATAAGGGCTACATAAATGTAAACAACATTTTCCAAATTCTCTTTCTGATCTACTTCTCTTGCTACACTCATTTATCCCTTGGTGATGTCACCCTCTTTCATGACTCCAAATGTGGGTCAAATCAGTTAAGAGTGATCTGTAACTCCCAGATCCACCTGCAACTCATCTCCTGAGATCTAGGTCCCTGTTTCCAACTGCCCACTTAGATGTTGTGTTTGGGTTGTCAAGTTCTGTACTTCCTAAAATGATCCAGGCCCTGGATGATCCAGGCCTTTCACTTTCAACCCTTAATCAGTTGCCAGGAACAATCAGTAATTTCATCATAGTGCCTCCTGCCCTTTCTACTAGCATTGCCTTGGTCAGGCCCTTATATCTGGCTTGGACCATTCCAGCAATATCTTAATGGGTCTCTTTCCTTCCAATATCTCTATCCTCTTCTCCTGCACACCACTTCTTGATTGATCTTCTAACTGTCTTACATTGGTCCTGTACAAATCTGCTCATAAGTCTCATTATCAACTAAATCAAGGTTAGTTGCCTTAAGGAAACAATCAACAAAATGAAAAGGCAACCTACACAATGTGAGACAACATTTGCAAACCATATATCTGATAAAGGATTAATACCTAAAATATATAAAGAACTCCTACAATTCAAAAGTAAAAACACAATAATTTTAAAAATGGGCAAAGGAACTGAATGGACATTTCTCAAAAGAAGACACAGATGTAGTGAAAAGAAGGGCCATATGCACCCCAATGTTCAGAGCAGCAATGTCTGCAATGGCCAAACTGTGGAAAGAGCCGAGATGCCCTTCAACAGATGAATGGATAAAGAAGATGTGGTCCATATATAC
>NC_138373.1:59846115-59876193 GCF_054177405.1 Leptonychotes weddellii | reverse complement strand
GTTTCCCCTTCTGCCTAGACAATTCTGCACCCTGTTTCTATGAGTCTGACTATTTTAGATTCCTTATATAACTGGTATCATATAGTATTTGTCCTTCTGTTTCTGGCTTATTTCACTTAGCATAATGTCCTCCAAGTCCATCCACACTATGGCAAATGGTATAATTTTCTTCTTTTTAAAGGTAGAATAATATTCTATTATACATATTCCATAATTTCTTTATCCATTTACCAGTTGAGGAACACCCAGGTTGTTTCCATATCTTGGCTATTGTGAATAATGGTGCAATGAACATAGGAGTTCAGACATTACTTCAAAAAACCAACTTCAGGGCACCTGGGTGGCTCAGTTGGTTAAGTGACTGCCTTCGGCTCAGGTCATGATCCCGGAGTCCCAGGATCGAGTCCAGCATTGGGCTCCCTGCTCAGCGGGGAGTCTGCTTCTCCCTCTGACCCTCTCTCCTCTCATGCTCTCTCTCACTCTCTCTCTCTCAAATAAATAAATAAAATCTTAAAAAAAAAACTGATTTCATTTCCTTTGGCTGTATACCCAGAAATTGGATTGCTAGATCATATGGTAGTCCTATTTTTTTTTGTTTTCTTTAAAAACATCTTTATTGAAATATAATTTACCTTCAATAAAATTCACCAATTTTAAGCATACAATTGAGTTTTGTAAAAAACAAACAAAAAAACCTATTAAAAACTACCACCACAATCACAATATAAAACATTTATGTTACCTAAAAAAATTTCCTCATATCCCTTTACAGCCAACCCCATTCTCCCCATCTGCCCCTAAAAACCTCTGATCAACTTTCCATCACTATAGTTTTGCCTTTTCTAGAATTTCATATAAATTGTATGTGATCTTTTCTGTCTGGCTTTTTGCAATGAGCATTAATTACACTTTTGAGATTAACTGATTTTGTTGCTTGTATCAATAGTTCATTCTTCTTTATTGCTGTGTAATTAAGGAGGGCACTTGATGTAATGAGCACAGGGTAGTTCTATTTTTAATTGTTTTGAGGAATCTCCATACTGTTTTCTATAATGGCTATACCAATTTACATTGGTACAAGGATTCCCTTTTCACCATGTCCTCACCAACACTTGTTATCTCTTATCTTTTTGATAATAGTCATCCTAACAGGTGTGAGGGGATATCTTATTGTGGTTTTGATTTGTCATTTCCCTGATGGTTAGTGACTTTGAGCACCTTTTCATATATCTGTTGGCCATTTGTATGTCTTCTTTTGAGAAATGTCTATTCAATTCCTTTGCCCATTTTTTAATTGGGTTATTTGGGTCTTTTTAAAAATTTTGTTTTGTTTTTGCCATTGAGTCGTAGGAGTACCTCATATATTTTTTATATTAACCCCCTATCAAATACATGATTTGCAAATATTGTCTCCCATTCCGTAGTATGCCTTTTCATTTTATTGGTGTTGATTTCCTTTGCTGTACAGATTTTAGTTTGATGTAGTCCCACTTATTTATTTTTGTTTTGTTGTCTTTGCTTTTAGTGTCAAATCCAAAAAATCATTGCCAAGACCAATGTGAAAGAGTTTATTCCCTATATTTCCTTCTAGGAGTTTTACAGTTTCAGATCTTAACATTAAAATTTTTAATCTACTTTGTGTTGATTTTTGTGGACAATGTATAATAAGGGTCCAATTTCATTTTATTATATGTGGATATCCAGTTTTCCAAAGAACATTTATTGAAGAGATTATCTTTTCCCCATTGTGTATTCTTGACACTCTTCTTAAAGATTAGCTGACTGTATATGTCTGGGTTTATTTCTGGGCTCTCTATTCTGTTCCATTGGTCTATGAGTCTATTTTAATGCCAGTTCCATACTGTTTTGATTATTATAGCCTTGTAATACAGTTTGAAATCAAGAAGTGTGATGCCTACATCTTTGTTCTTCTTTCTCTAGATTGTTCTGGCTATTTGGGTTCTTTTGTGTTTCCATACAAGTTTTAGGATAAGTTTTTCTATTTCTCTGAAAAATTCCATTGGAATTTTGATAAGGATTGCATTGAATCTTTAAATCACTTTTGGGAATATGGACACTTTAACAATATTAATTATTCCAATCATGAACACTGGATATATGTCCATTTATTTGTGTTTTCCTTTTCTTTCATCACTATTTTACAGTTTTAATTGTACAGATCTTTCAGATCCTTGGTTAAATTTATTCATAAGTATTTTATTTTTTTGATGCTATTGTAAATGAGATTTCTTTTTATTTCTTTTTCAGATAGTTTGTTGCTAATGTATAGAAACACAACTGATTTTTATATGCTGATTTTGTATCCTGAAACTTTAATAAATTTGTTTATTAGTTCTAATAGTTTTTTTAGTTGAGTCTAGGATTTTCTACATATAAGATCATGTCATCTGAAAACAGGGAAAATTTTACTTCTTTTCAGACTTGGATTTTTTTTTTCTCTTGCCTAATTGCTCCAGTAGGACTCCCAATACTATTTGAATAGGAATGATGAGAGCAGACATCCTTGCCTTATTCCTGATCTAAGAGGAAAAGCTTTCAGCTTTTCACTATTGAGTGTGATGTTAGCTATGGGCTCGTCAGAGATGGCCTTTATTACGTTGAAGTAAACTCCTTCTATACCTAATTTGTTGAGATCATGGATTTGTTTTTATTATGAAAAGATGTTTTGTTTGTCAAATGCTTTTTTAAACATCTCCTGAAATGATCATATGCTTTTCATCCTTCATTTTTTTTTTAATGTGGTATATCACATTTATTGACCTGTATATGTTGAAACATCCTTGCATCCCAAGGATAAACTGCATTTGATCATGCTGTTTGATCCTTTTCATGTATTGTTGAATTCTTTTTGTTAGTATTTTGTTGAAGATTTTTGCATCTATATCCATTAGGGATATTAGTCTGCTATTTTCTTTTCTTGCAGTGTCCTTGGCTGGCTTTGGTATCAGAATAATGCTAGTCTCATAAAATGAATTTGGAAGTGTGTCCCTTCCTCTTCCATTTTTTGAAAGAGTTTGGGAAGGATTGGTATTAATTCTTCTATAAATGTTTGGTAGAATTCATGAATAAAACCATTTTGGGCCTGCCTTTGTATGGAGGTTTTTGATTACAGATTCAATCTCCTTATTCATTATTGTTCTTTTCAGATTTTCTATTTCTTCATGATTCACCATTGTTAAGTTGTATGTTTCTATGACTTACCCATTTCTTCTAGGTTATCCAATTTGTTGGTGTATAGTAGTCTCTTATAATCTTTTGTATTTCTGTGGTATCAGTTGTGTTTATTACATCCATTCCCATTTTCAAGTTCTACGGTATTAGAGTCAATTTTTGCTACCTAGCAAACAGTCATAAAATCTCAGTATCCTAAAACAATGAGTATTTTATTTTTCACTCACATGTATATTGGCAGGCTGGGGCATATATCCTTCAGGCTGAGGATTAGTCAGATTTAATCCATATGTTTTATTCTTTTGGAGGCGCTATAATAATGTGGAACATGTTACTTTTATGGCAAAGTTTAGAAATTCTTAGAGGAGTAAGTGGAAGCATGTGATATGTCTAAGATCTAGGCTCAGAACTAGTTCTTCTGCTCTGATTCTGCTGATCACTGATCACAAGTCAAGTCCAATGTTAGTGGCAGGTCAGCTACCCCTCTCATGAAAGTGAGGGGGAGGAGAAATATAGTCTGCCACACCTATAATCTTCAAGCACAAGCCCCAGACCCTTCTTTCTTACTGACTTTTTAGAAGTTGCTGTATGCATCGTAGTATATATTCTTTATTTTTTATAGTCTATTTAGAGTTAATATTATACCAGTTCACATGAAATGTAAGAAATTTGCAAGTGTATAGCCCATCTTCCAGCCACATCTGTTACGCTAGTTGTTATATGTAATACAACACATTATACACATTATACACTCCAAAATACAATGTTTCAATTTTTGCTTTGAAATAATCATATGGGTTTTTATAAAATTAAGAGGAAAAACTGGCTTTATGTTCACATAACATATTTACCATTTCTAGTCCTCTTCATTGTTTTATGAAGATCCAGATTTCCATCTGTTATCATTTCTTGTCATCCTGAAGAAACTTCTTTAGCATTTACTATAGCCCAGGTCTGCTGACAATAAATTTTCTCTCTCTCTCTCTCTTTTGTTTTGTTTTATGTGTCTTTATTTTGCCTTCATTATTGAAGGATATTTGAGATTGATATAGAATTCCATGTTATTTTTTTCCTCTTTCAGAAAGTATTTAAAGACGTCATATCACCTTTTCCTGGCCTCCTTTTTTCTAACTGGTTTCTCCTATCCTTCACTGTATGACATTATTGTCCATGTAGGGAATCCCCTTCCCTAAATCTACTGTGTTTAGAGATTGATTCTTGAGTTTTATCCCGGGAGAAATTGTCCTTAACACCTGTAATACGGGAATACACCAGAGGCGGGAGGGGCATGACTGACCCTATGGCTTTTTAGGCAAAAGAACCAGTAGTAACTTTGTTTCAGATGAGAGGCCTATATATCCAGAAAATTAAAGAGATCCTTGTATTAGAATTAATAAAAGAGTTTCATAAGATAGCCAGATACAAAGTTTACAAAATTAATACCTTTTGTTTATGCTAACAATAAAAAGTAGGAAGTTATTTTTTTATTTTTTTGAGAGACAGTGAGCTGGCAAGCTGGGAGAGGGGAAGTAGCAAAGGGAGAGGGAGAGGGAGAGAGAGAATCTTAAGCAGGCTCCATGCAAAGCCTGACATGGCGTTCGATCTCACAACTCTGAAATCATGACCTGAGCCAAAATCAAGAGTCAGACGTCTAACTGATTGAGCCACCCAGGTGTTCTGGAAGTAAAAAAAAAATTTAAATACCATTTATACGTACAAAAGAACTGTAACATATTTAGAAATAAATTTAATAAAAAGTGTCAGTATGCTTATAAATATAACTGTCAAATATCATTGAAGAACATAAAACAAAATGTGAACACATAGAACTTATTTATTTTATCACTGGAAGTTTGTATCTTTTGACCCCCTTCATTCATTTTCCCACCCCTTACTGCCTGCCTCTGGCAAGCACCAATCTGTTCTCCCTGTCTATGAGCTCCTTTTTAAAGATTCTGCATACAAGTGAGATCATATGGTATTAGTCTTTTCTGTCTAATGATAATAATATTTTAGATTCTCCTTGAAAAAGATTCTACTGAATTGTTGAAATTCTGAAAAACATCACTGCAAGGGCTGGACTAAAATAAAATCTTCAAGTAAATCACTGAGTGGGGTGGGCAGCCTCTAAAATGCCTAATGATCCCCACCTCTTAGTATTCACACCTTTGTGTAAACCCCTCCCCATGAATGTGAGCTGGATCTTGTGTCTCGCTTCTTAACAAAACAGAATATGGTAAAAGTGATGGGCTGTTACTTTGGGCTATTATAAAAAGATTCCGGTTTCTCTCTTATTCCCTGGTATTTCAATCTCTCTCTCTGTCTCTCTCTGCTTTTTCTCTGGGTCAAGGCCAGTTGCTATGCTGCGAATAGCCCTATGGAAAGGCCCATATGGCAAGGAATTAATGTCTCTGGTCAACAGCCAGGGAGGCCCTCCTGCTTGCTGACAGCAACGCGAGTGAGCTTGGAAGCAGAGATTCCTCCAGGCAATCCTTGAGATGACTAGAGCCCTGGCTGACACCCTGATTTCAGTCTGTGAGAGACCTTATTTGTTTTCTCTTATAGAGATACAAAATATCTTTATCTTAGAGACAGAGACTCAGACACTCAGCTAAACTACTCAGGTTCTTGACCCACAGAAACGTGAGATAATACATGTTGTTTTAATCCACCCTGGTTTGGGATTATTTGTTATACAGCAATAGGTAACTAACACACTGACTATTTGTAATACAAGGTACTTGGCTTTATGTAGGACTCTGGCTTAAACAGTGTTTGCACTGTCTGAAAACTTTATCCATATTTGACCACAAAGTACAAAGGGAAGATCAATGACTCCAGCTCAGAAAGAGTCAGGAAATCTTCCCCTGAGTCCCAACTCCATGGCTGGTTGGCCAGGCATCTCTGGGTTAACCACCTTCAGTTTCCTCCTCTTTTAAAAGCATAATAATTCCTGCCATACTTTCCAGAGTTATTGTTGCCTACAGTTAAAATCATACATGTGAAAAAAACTTCCAACAAGTAAAGCACTGTACAAACATGAAATGTGTAGTTTTTAAAAGCCAAGTTTGGCTCTATCGTCTTTTTCTGTTCTGTTCGTTTAAACACATCCATCCCTTGTACAACCTAATTGGGCTGTCATATTGAACCTGAGAAATATGACTGATTGCAACTCTACACCACCTGGCTTGGGTAAAAGCAATACCAAGATACTACTGAAATTCAGCATGTTTTCAAAGAATCCTTTCCTCCTGTAGGGAGTTGGCTGTCAGATTACATCCTGGCATGTGGGGATGAGCACTTCCTCCCATGAATCAGGGTGGGGCCAAGGAGGAGGTCTTTCCTGATGGTACTAGTACAACTGAAGCATTTTCTCTGTTAAGTAGACAAAGAAAGTACCACATGACTTCCTGTATTCTATTCTCTGGGGTCTCATCCTTGTAAGGAAATACTGAAATGTGAAAGGAAATGTGTTTGCTAAAATAGAAATAATAATTAAGTCATGTGAATCAAAATGACAAAATAAAAAAGAAACTAAAGAAAATTCCAACGAAATCTAAATCTAATCATATGAATATTGAGCGAAGCTCAGTTAATTAACAAGAATTTATCAGACAAAATGTGTCCAAAATGTTTTGTACTGTTTAGGCACTTTTCTGCATTTTGTAAAGTGTCTACAGTAAACTTATAATGATCAAGAATGGAAAAGGTTCAGTTAGGAAAGGCTTCCAGTAAATAGTACACAGTGTGTCTGCTTGTTTTTGCAAAAAGAAACACAGAATGATGAACCTGAAACTGAGTGGGTCGGAACAGGATGGGAGTTAGAGAGGGAAGTGAGACTTCTTACAGTGTACCTTTTATATCTCTTTGATTTTTGAACCATATAAATGGTTTATATATTCAAAAAAACAAAATGAAATCAAAATGGATCTTTAAAAAAAAAACCCTAAAATTGAATACCAACAGAAGCAAACAAATTAAATATACCAAACTGATGAAATAACCAAAGAAAAGAGTTATTTCAAGTAACTGTTGATTTCAAGAGACTTTTGATTCTGACTAATTCAAGTAACTCTTATCTCTGACATCTGTAATGGGATATATTATAATGCCAAGAGGAATAGCTAAGAAACCTGAAGTTTTACTTGCTAGCTGTGTTGAGAGTAGTAATACTAGTATTTGTGATGGTTAATTTTATATCTCAAATGGACTGGGCCACAGGGTGCCCAAACATTCTGGATAGGCCCGTGAGGGTGTTTCTAATGAGATTGAACGTTTGAATTGGTAGACTAAGGAAGGCATAATCTCCCCACTTATTTACCAATGTCAAAAAGAAATCTATTATCTATACCGCAGAGAGGTCTGATGGCCACAACCTTCACCAAAAAATCAAACATGTCACAAATATTAAGACAATCTAACATCACAGCCCCTTGATGTGATGAAATAACAAGCCTTCAAAACCCCCTATGTAATATTCTTACCAAAATTAATTAAACTGAATATAATCATACATTTAGATTTTACACTGAAGTACAAGAAAAACACAGAAGTTACCAGGAACAAATTCAGTAACACCATAAGGAGGTGATCAGATCAGCCTAGGAGGTAGGACATTGTACGAGAATATCGGCTTGAACTCATCAAAAAATACAGGGTCATGAAAGACATAAAAGGAAGTGGACTGTTCCATCATAAAGAAGCTTAAGAACAATAACAGCCACAGGCAAGACTTGAGCCTTAATAGGATCCTGAATTGAACAAAGGAATATAGACTATATCTGAGATGATAAAATGAAATGTTCGCTTTATTAGGTATGATAATGATATTATTAGTTACATAGGAGAATAGCTAAGGAGATTTGTGCTAAAGGATTTAGAGGTGAACTTCTGTGATGACTACAATCCACTTTCAAAGAGTGCAGCAGAAGAAAGCAGATGTATGGATACACATACACAGAGAAAATGAGAGCAGGGGCCGGGGGAGAGCACAAAGGTGCACAGGAGAGACAAGCAAATGGGGCAAAATTGGTGAATCTAGGCCAAGAGTATATGGGTTTCACTTTTCAATTTTTCCCTTTTTTTTTTTTTGCCTGTTTGAAATTTTTCAAAATAAGAACTTGGGGGTAGAGGGGGTATTGATGATAATACCTTTGCAAAAATCAAGTTAAATTGCTGCAGGAAAGAAAAATGATTGATCCCTGTTCTTAGATAAGAATAGTAACTTCCCCCACAGATGGGAAGGAACGCCCATCACTGTCACTGTCAAGGTTCACTCTGTGATTCTGCGTGCACCGCATTAAATTAAAAGGGCAAACTTGATCTACATCCTTCCAAGCAGTCGCTACAAAAGCCAGGAGCACTTTTCCAGGGCAGCCAAGGTTCTAGGGAGGCAAACCTCGGGGGATGAGAGGATCTTGTTTCAGAAGAAAGGGCAGACAGGGAAATAAATTCAGGCTTGCCTTGGAAAGATAGAGCAGGGCATGCGTCAGTCGCACAACCAGGACAAGAAAGTGGCAACCGGCGGAGGTGGGGGGTCAGGAAAAATAAATGTGTGGCTGAAGGAAGAAATGTGGGCTCTGAGATGAAGTTTAATATAATTTAATGCATGAGTGTGATGCTTTCCAATTTCTGAGAGAGTGTGTTGGCTATTGTTAATGGAAGACTTTCTGTAGTCTCTCAGTGTGTTTTGATTCTTTATTTGTCTCTACCCTCACCATTCCCCCAGTACTTGATTATCTCCAAGACCTCTGCTCCCCTCGTCCTCCTCCACAGCACTCAAATGAAATGCTTGGCTGCTATTTTCCCAGTGCTCACTCAGGTTTTCAGGCCCAGCTTCTTCTGTTACTGGGGATTTGAAAGAAACACAGGTAACCCTTAGAGCTTCCCAATGAGGCACAAAGAACCGTGGTTTCACAGCACGAACTGGAATCACTTAGTTTCCAAGTCCTTTGCTTAGATTGACTTTTTTGAATTTACTACAAGAAAAAAACCTTACAGCTGTGAAAGGGTGTGGTTGAAGCAGGCAGCTCTAAAATATATGCAGATGCAGCATTCATCTTTTGGGTAGTAGGTACTGCATTTGTGTTCCTGTGCTCAGCTATGCAGTGGAGGGTAGATAAGACTTGTTGATCGGTTGGAAAATCCAGAGAGGAAAATGGGCCAGAGACAGAATGTCTGGCCAAGGTACCCTGACACTTCATTTCTTCCCATGAAATCGGTTCAAAATATCTTCCATTGCACATTTCCTTGAAAAATCAGATTGTAAAGGTAGTGAGTTTGGGCATAAAATAGTTGCTCTTGCATAATCCAACAAGTACCTACATCCATAAAAGTTTCAAGTGCCCAGTGGGTACTAAATATATGTACACTTAATACAACCTAAAGGAGTTCTTTTTGTCCTGGGGCCATGGTTTTCTAGATAAATACTTATTGGATGGTATCACAAGCTGGATAAATCTGCTTTGCTGTTCACACTGACTGCTAAGATGTTCAGAGCCAAATTTGAAACCCACCTCTACTAGGGTGATCGAAACCCTGTATCCTGCATGAGGGGCACCATTTTTGCAACCTGATGATTCGTTACATTACACGGGTTATAGTTCTGTAAGTTGCCTTGAATCTTTCTCGGAATGAGGAGGTATCGTTGGGATGAAGGGAACCCTGGCCGAACCTAAAACATAGCAGAGGCCGCTCCTGCTCAGGCTCTAGGATGTTCTCCTTTGTAGTGGATCCCAGGCTGTCCTGCCAATAATCAAAGGTAACCTGCCAAAGACCACCATGCCTGAACCCAAAGTCACTATTGTTCTCTAAGAAGATCAAGTTCCTGGAAAGCAGCTCTCAGATGGCAAAGCCAATAAATGAAACCAGCCCCTTGGCTCTTCGGATATACACACTGCATTAGGGAACAATGCAGTGCTGCACACCTTTTTGTGATGTACAAACTGTGCCTAGGAACCAGAAAAAGGGGACTAATTGTGCTGGGCACTTGATACACATTAAAGACATACTTTCTACACCAACTCTGTGATAGAACCTGATTATGCTACTCATACACACACAAAAAAACCGAGACTCCTAGAACAGGTCACAAAGCTGCAAGTAAATAGCAAAGCACGAGTTCAGACCCTGTTGGGTCTGATTCAAGGTGTTGCCTTATTGTAGCAAGCCTGCAGGGCCAGTTGGCTGCCCCTGCCTCTGTTTCCCCGTATGTCATGTGCCAAAATGCCACTTCTGCTCTGATCCCTGATGAGGCTGCTACATGAAATCTATAAAGAATTTTAATCCTTTGGAAGAAAAGAACATGAAGAACATAAAACCATGTGGAATGAGGCCAAGGAGCTCCTGGATGACCACCTGGTTCGATTTGGGGTCCCGTGAAAATTGGGGAATGAATGTCAAAGAATAGATCTTTCCCTCTGGCATACACGGGTGTCAGAAAAATTTGTGGAAGCTCTAGAGAAGTCCCAGATTTTGGTAACCACGGCATTTAAGCGCTGCAGTGGGGCCCACCACTGTGGTGGTCACGGTGCGATGCCAATACCCTGTACTATCAGCCTCATAAGGGAGCTCTGAGCACAGGGGAAGTGGGGCATGGAAATCCCTCTCCTCCTCCCCAAGGAGCTACAGTTCCAAGGCAGAGCACACTGTGAGCACTACACTGGCCAGTAAATGCAACAACACTTGGAGCTCCCTGGGGAGTCCTCAATGAACCTACTTCAGAGCCTGTACCTTTCACTTCTCAGAGCCCTCAGAGCAGCTCCAGGAGGTGTGTCCTAAAACATTTACTTTTCCCTCCAAAGAGAATTTTTATGCTCCTCTTTTTCTAATAAAGCCCCAACCCTTTCCTCCTTGTTTTGGGTCCCTTTTCCCCTTCTATATTGATATTCTTAATGCTGGTCTCTTTAACTTCTTATCTGTGCCATGCTCTCTTCTATTACCAAGCCTTTGCATAAGCTGTTTTCTCTGCCCAGGACACTGGAATACCTGCCTGCCCCCAGGTCCTCTCCCTGGCTTTGACTGCCAGGTAGTTCTTCTAGTTTAGTTAAGTCAACACTTCTGTGAAGGCCTCTTGACTTCCCTAGGGAGTTGGGCCTCTGTTATGGAGTTCTGCTATATCTCCACATGATTATTTATTGTCTGTCTATTCCATTAGACTCATAAGGGCAGACGCCACATCTTCACTGGTGGCTGCTTAAAGTCTAAACAATGCCTGGCACAGAGCAGATGCTCAATGAATGTCTGATGAATGAATGAGTGAATCTCTTTTAAAGAATGAAGATAAAACTCAGACCAATGCCATAACAATGAAAATAGCAAAATATCCTCAGATTTATTCAGTTCTTCATAGTTTAAAAAGTGTTTCCAACAACTCTATAACAACAAATCTGATAACCTAGATCAAATAACTCAATTCCTTGAAAGAGACAATTTGCCAAAGCTCATACAAGAAGAAATAGACAATCTAACTAGGCCTATATCTATTAAGGATATTGAATCAATAATTCATTACCTTATAAAACATAAAGCACCAGGCCAGGTGGGGCCACTGCTGAATTACACAAAACATAAGGAAGAAATACTATCAATTCTCTATAACCTAGATAGAAACAGATGGGATGCTTCCTGACTCTTTCATGAGGCCAGCATTACTCTAATACCAAAGCCAGACAATGACATTATAAGAGAAGAAAACCATAGACCAATATCTCTCATGAACATAAGGAAAAATCCTCAACAAAATATTAGCAAATCAAGTCCAACAGTGTACAAAAGGAATTGTGCACCATGACCAAGTGGGATTTATCCTAGGTATGCAAGGCTGGTTCAACATTCAAGAATAAATTAATGTAATCCCGCACATCAACGGGCTAAAAAAGAAAAATTCACATGATCATGTCAATAATGCAGAAAAAGCATTTCACAAAATCCAACACCCATTCAAGATAAAAAACTCTCAGTAAACTAGGAATAGAGGGTAAATTCCTCAACTTGATAAAGACTATCTACAAAAAAATCCTACAGTTCACATCATACTTAATGGTCAGAAACGAGAAGCTTTTTTGCTAAGATCAGGAACAAAGCAAGGATGTACCCCCTCACCACATTTTTTCAACATCATAGCAGAAGTCTTAGCTAATGCAGTAAGACAAGAAAATAAAAGGCATATCGATTGGGAAGAAAGAATTAAAACTATCTTTGCACATGAGATGATCATTTATCTGAAAATGTCAAAGAATCAACAAAAAACACTCTTGGAACTAGTAAGCAATTATAACAAGGTTGCAGGATACAAACTTAATATAAAAAAGGTAATTCTTTTCCTATAGACCAGCAATAAACAAGTGGAATTTTATATTAAAAACACAATACCATTTATATTAGTATACACCCCCAAAATTCTTATACAAAATATGTATGAGATTTATATGAGGAAAACTACAAAACTCTCCTTTAAAAAAAAATCAAAGAAGGACTAAATAAATGGAGAGATATTCCATGTCCATGGATAGGAAGATTCAATATTATCAAGATGTCAGTTCTTTTCAACTTGATCTATAAATTCAATGCAATCTCAATCAAAATCCCAGCAAGTTATTTTGTGGGTATCAATAAACTGACTCTAAAGTTAAAATGGAGAAGCAAAAGATGAAGAATAGCCAACACAATATTGAAGGAGAAGAAGAAAGTTGGAAGACTAATATCACACAACTTCACAACTTATTATAAAGCTACAGTAACCAGTTTGGTGTGATAATGGCAAAAGAATAGACAAATCAGTGGAACAGAATAGGGAGCCCAGAAATAGGCCCACATAAATCTAGTCAACTGATTTTTGACAAAGGAGCAAAGGCAGTACTAAAGAGCAAAGATCGTCTTTTCAACAAATGGTGCTGGAACAACTGGACATTCACATGCAAAAAAAAAAATGAATCTAGACACAAACCTCACACCTTTCACAAAAATTAACTCTAAGTGGATTATAGACCTCAATGCAAAATACAAAACTATAAAACTCCTAGAAGATAACATAGTAGAAAGCCTAGATGACCTTGATATGGCAATGACTTTTTTGATACCACACCAAATGCACAATTCATGAAAGAAAGAATGTATATGCTGGACTTCATTCAAATTAAAAACTTCTGCTCTGCAAAAGACAATGTCAAGAAAATGAGAAGACAAGTTACAAACTAGGAGAAATATTTGCAAAACACATCTGATAAAGGACTGTTATCTAAAATATACAAAGAACTCTTAAAACTCAACATCAAGAAAACAAACAACCCAATTAAAAATGGACAAAATATCTTAACAGACCCCTCATCAAAGAACATATACAGATGGCAAATAACATATGAAAAGATGCTCCACATCATATGTCATCAGGGAAATGCAAATTAAAATAACAATGAGATACCACTACTTACCTATTAGTATGGCCAAATCAAAAACACTGACAATACCAAGTGCTGCCAAGGATACAGAATAATAGGAGCTCTCATAAGAATGCAAACTAGCACACTTTGGAAGACATCATGGCAGTTTCTTACAAAATTAAACATACTCTTACCATATGATCCAATAATTATGCTCCCATGTATTTATTCAAAGGAGCTGAAAACTTGTTTCCATGTAAAAATCATCACATGAATGTTTATAGCAGTTTTATTCATAATTGCCAAAACCTGGAAGCAGCCAAAACATCCTTCAGTAGGAGAATGCATAAATAAATTGTGGTTCATCCAGACAATGAAATATTATTCAGCATTAAATAAAAATTGAGCTATCAAGCCACTAAAAGACATGGAGGACACTCAAGTGCATATTACTAAGTGAAAGAAGACAATCTTAAAAGGCTACATTCTATATGATTTCAACTATATGACATTCTGGAAGAGGCGAAACTATGGAGACAGTAAGATAATCAGTGGTGGCCAGGGGTTGAAATGGGGAAGAAAGAATAGGCAAAGCACAGAGAATTTTTAGGACAGTGAAAATATTCTGTTTGATACGATAATGATGGATATATGTCATTATACACTTTCCAAATCCATAGAAATTATATAACACCAAGAGTAAACCCTAATGTGAACTACGAACTTTGGGTATTAATGATGTGTCAAAGTAGATTCGTGAGTTGTAATAAATGTATCACTCTGTTGTGGGGTGTTGTTAATGGGGAATGCTATACATATGTGGGGGCAGGCAATATATGGAAAATCTTTGTATCTTCTCAGTTTTGCTGTGAACCTAAAGCTGCTCTAAAAAAGTGTTTTTTAAAAGACTTACATTATTTTTATAACTCTGTAAAGTATGTGTTTCTCATAGAAGGCTTGTTTTTTTTTTTAGTCTTTCATTCTTATTAATATATTTTTGCTCTGGAAGTGGTAGCAATTCCAAACTCCCCTCTTTATATAATTTTTCATTTAGATAACTAACATTTATTTAGCCTTAATGATATACTAGGCACTTTACCTAAGATTTCTTATTTACAACTCATAAAAAGTCTTATGATCCCAACTCTACCTTCTGGCTGGCCAATCCCAGGGCAAGATGCTGGCTTCTCCATTTGTCTCCCAGTGCCTGCCCTTCCAGCCCTCCCACATGGCCTCTATTTCTGTAACTGATCCTGATGCCCCTCTTCCTTGTCTGCTAGTTTTTTGTCTCCTGTCTAAGCAGAGCACTTGCACCTTGGGATCTAGCACAGGAGACTGGTCCCAGCTCCTCTGATACTGGCCTGGCTCACCTCTCAGAACTCTCAGTCCTCAGGGAGCTCAAGGCAAGAAGCTGTCCCCCAGAACCCTTCCTGCCACTGGCCCATTTCCATAAGCTTCATTCTGGCCCTTTCTGAAAGCAGATGTGACCCTGGAGTACTTTCCTTACTAGAGTCAAGTAAGTCACACATCAACAATTCAAGAGCGCGCCACAAGGCAGGACTGTGAATGCAGCAAGAGGAATGTGGGTCATGAGCCTGAAATGAGCTACTGGTGAGTGTCCACTCCCATAAAATGAGGACTTTGCTAAACTGCTGCCAAATTCAGAGCTTGTTTCCTTCCCAAGTGGCTGCTAACTGAAAATATACTGGCTATCAGAAGGGATACACACTTGAGGAGAAACAAAACAAATGCCCAGCATAGGTGTTAAACACAAGACCACTCAGGGCAGACGCTGACCACTCTATGCCAGATGGTCAGAACACACACAACTCCAACTCACAAACCCAAGACTTGCCTGGGTTGAGCGACCTGGGCCTGAAAACTACTCCCACCTTCATGAAAAGTTGGGGGCAGGAGTGGGAGAGCTGGGAGGGGAAGGGAGGAGGCCTCTGAGGCCAAACCCTTTCCAGGTTTGGCTGGGAGACTCATGTTTAAAATTTACTACATCATTTATATGCTTGGATAGTAAATTTATCTCTTTCCTTCTTTTTTTCAGGGTGGGGGAGATAGAGAAGGGAGGTCAATAACAAATAATGATGTCCTGATAATATTTGACAACACTTGAATTAGGTGTCTGCACTGTATTGGAAGAAAATATTTGGCTATTGGATTAAGACCTAAAAACCCTTAGAATAACAATAAATAAAGTACAATGCCGACAAAACAAAGCTCGGTGAATGAGTACCCCAGGGGAGGTCTGAGCACTTGATCCAAAACTGCAAATGTAAGCTTGAAATCTCTTTGAAGTCTTATGCTTGGTCTTTGAAATTCGTCCAATGGGCATTCTGCCCATTAATGTTTATTTTAATATGAAAATAATATTCTTTCTCCTCCAAAATTTTCAAGTAAAACCCAGTGCTCCAGGAAGGTGCGGCAGTGGAACACATCACCCAGTTTCATATGCCCAGGGATATAAATAATCAGGTATCCAGAATCCATGTGCATTTAGAGCAACTGTTGGCTGACAATCTGGCTGCCCTGGGTGACAGAGACAGCAAGTGCAGATCCAGAGGTCTGGGTGAAAAAGGGACTGCAGAGAACCTCTGTTCAAAAAAGTACAGTCAGAGACACTGCAGAGTACCTTTCATAAGTCCCACTAGAAAAAAACATTCTATCTGGGGGTACACACACAGAGGTCTCCTGGGGTGCTAATATCCTTGGGGTCCTTGTTTCGGTCTGTATTAGTTCAGGTAGGCTAGGTTATGCTAACAAAACAGACACAAACATGCAATGGCTCCACACAATAGAAATAGAACAGTCCCGAAGGTTCAGGTAGGTGGTTCTATTCTGTGTAGTTGTACAAGAATCCAGGCTGAGGGTGGCTCTGCCATCTTTAACATGTGACTTCCAAGGTCACCTGGGGGTTGCTGCCTCAGTCACCCAGAAGAGGAAAAGAACACGGCAGAAAAATGAATGCAAAGTTTTTATAGGGCCAGGCCTGGTAGGACAGCCCCATACTCCTGCTCATATTCCACTCATTGCCCCTCAGTCACATGATCACACTGAATTGCAAGGAGCCTGGGAAAGGGAATTTATGTATATGTTCAGGAAGAAAAAGGAAATATAGATTTTGTAGAATAGCAGTTTTTGCAACAACATCTGAGGCCAGGAAATCCCATGAAGCTCTGTATATTAATTTCAGATAGATTCAAGAATGAGATAGTTCTACGTGGGACACCAGCATATTTCTGGGGGATTCTAGGCCCTCTTCAATATTCTAGTTACGTTAAAGAGATTCTGCCCCAAATCAATGAGCTATTGGAAAGTTTACTGGCACTTTTTCTGAATATTAATTTGTCCCAAGCTTTGATCTTATTCAGTTAATTATGGGCCTTCTGTAATTCAATTAATAAAAATATTTGTCACTTTAAGATCTAATTTTTTTTCCTAAAACTGTCTCTATTTTAACCTTTTAAAATTAAGTATTAATAAGCATTTCTCTGGAGCACAGGAAGTACCAATGAGACTAATTCAAAATAGCAAATAATTCCATGGTCCTTTACTTATGATCTTTTCTCATACTAAGTTTGCCTTCCTCACTTCATTGGTTGGAGTAGCATAAATGTGGCTTGTGGTTTTGCAAGTTAGAATAATCATTTGCAAAAATATTTTTCTTTTTGCAAAATACAGTTGACCCTTGAACAACACAAGCTTGAACTGTGTGGGTCCACTTATATGTGGATTTCAGTAAATGCAGTGCAGTATTATAAATATATTTTCTCTTCCTTATAATTTTCTTAATGACATTTTCTTTTCTCTAGCTTACTTTGTTGTAAGAAAACAGTGTATAATACATATAACATAAAAATATGTGTTAATCCACTGTTTATATTATCCGTAAGACTTCTGATCAACAATAGGCTATCAGTAGTTAAGTTTGGGGGAAGCAAAAGTTATACTTGGATTTTCAGCTTCAAGGGTGGTCAGTGTCCCTAACCTCCACGTTGTTCAAGGGTCAACTGTATAACAACAGTATGGCAGAGTAATAACCGATGTTTCTCTGAACTGAAACACTTCATATTCAGACTCAGAGCCAGGACTGATGTGACCTGTTAGGGCAACTTCTGCCTAGAAGGTGAATGTCCTATACTTGTATCTCTGAAGCAGTGTCCTTCACCAGGCAGATTATAAAACCTCCCCTGTCCAAAGCTGAGGGAAACCTTGGATTTGTACAGTTTCCTCACAGTACTTTTATTCAAAGCATTGGAGCTCAGAAAAGTTTGTCTGCCAATGCTTTTTCCTTCCTCCTAGTGATTTCGCAGCCCCACATAAAGTCCTGAGCTGCACCTTTTGATCTTTACCCAAGGCCACCACATTCCAACAACTCCAGAGCACATAACTGTGCTCTCTGTGCAATGTGAAGGTCCCCCTTTCTCATACAAATTCAAAAAGACAGCAGGTGAATTTAGGTCTTTGGGGAGCATGCACAAGTGGTTCTTCAAGCCCCAGTTACATCCTACAGGTTAAGTTATGTCAGCTGCAATTGAACAAAAAGTGAGGGGACTTTGATTTTTAGTGAAATGGTTGAGAAAACAAGCCATTTCAAATATTTGGTAATGCAAGATAAAATAGGACAAATACGATTTTAAATGCAGCTTGAAAACAAAGTAAAGGAAATCCCAGAAATCAAAAATAAAGAATAAGCTAACACCAAAGCAGGGAGCATGTGAGCTGACACTGTGACTACCCCAGAGGAAGGGTTGTCAGTCTCCATAATCTTGAGGCTTGAATTTCAATACTCCTGCCAAGAGAGGAGGCAGAGTTTTGGTCCCATAGGAGTAAGGAAGATCAAGATTCCCATAGCAAGTGGTGGCCCTTGAAGAACACCTTCAATAAAAAATTAAACTAGATAAATATCCACATAAGATCACAGAGACAGGAAAAACAAAAGCAAAAAAAAGCTCGTGTGTCACTTACTGCCCTGGTAGTCAGAAGAAAAAAAAAAACAAAAAAACCCTTCCTGGGAATATATTATTGTCCCTCATGCAGATTTTGGATTCTATTTCATACTAACAACATGGTTCAGGAAAACCCAATTTAAGAAAAGAATATGAAAATTGTTCCAGCCAATAAAACTCCCCAGGGAACTGAAGTTAGGCCGCACAATGTTTTCAGAGGATGAGCTCACCATCAAAAGCCTTAAAATGCCTGAGGAAATAACCTGCTATAATCAAGAGCCAGCAGACATGATGAACACAAGACATTTGACATGAACAAAACATGATCAAAAATGAAAACCAAATAAAAGTTTCAGACATAAAAATCTAGTAATTGAAATTAAAAACTCAGTGGATAGGTTTCATCTGATTAGACACAGCTGATCAGAGAATCTGTGAACTGGAGAGAAAATGTAAGGAAATTATACAAATGTAATACACAGATCAAGAGGTGAAAAATATCAAAGAGAAGTTAAGAGATATTCAAATAAAATGAAAACATCCAAACATATCTAATAGAAGTTGCAGAAAGAATCAACAGACTGAGAAGAGCCAGTATTTGTGGAGAATGGCTGAATATTTTCTAGAATTCATCAAAAACATGAATCTGCTGATTCAAGAAGTGCAACATACTCTAAGTAAAATAGGTAAAACAAGTCCATACCTGAACACATCATGGTAAAACTGCAAATCAGAAGGCAAAGAGAAAACCTTAAAATAACTAGCGAGAGCATCCTTTAGACTGATAGCAGATATACTATAATAAGAGCAATAAAAACCAAGACAATGGAATAATATCTTCAAAAGACTGATAAAATAGAACTCTCAGTGTTGATTTTTACATCTGTTGGTACTGTTCAAGAGTGAGAAAAAATTCAAAATATTTTCTGACAAACCAAGACTGAGAGCAGTTAGTTCATTAACTCTCACTGAAGGAATCATTAAAGGATTTTCTTCAAGAAGAAGCAATCAAATCCAGAAGAAATGAATATGATATAAAAAGTAATGATAAGCAATGACATTGGTAAGCATTCAGGTAAACCTAAACAAGACTCAGCGGTATAAAAAACAATGACAGATTTTAGGAAAGAGGCATAAAGAGTGGGATAAAATACTAGACAACAATGACGTTTTATTGAGATGGGGGATAAAAAGTAAAGCATTCCAAGGACTGAGCATGATGCAAGAAGGCAGAAAGAATAAGCACCAGACTTTGTTAATTGAGGTACAAGTTAAAAATTGGAAGGTAAGTGCTAAAAGAATAGAAATAAAATATATTACTTCTAAAGGAATAGCAGCAAAATAAGAAAGGGAACTAAGAAAACTCAATCATTCCAGCAGAAAGCAGGAAAAAATTTTAAAAATAAATTTACATATAATATGTATATATATTATAAACAGAAGACACAATATGGTAGGAAAAAAGTTTTTAAATCACAGTAAATATGGGATATATAAAATATGTATTAAAATATAACAATAAGTAAATATGAATGGATTAAACTTATGTTAGATTTAATTCGACCCATGAAAAAGAATGCGACCTACAAAAGATTCAATACAACTGACTATAAACATATGGAAAGAATTCTCAGCTTCACTAGTAAAGAAAAAATGAATTCACATATGGATTTTAAAATGACAATCCTTAGTGCTAAAGGGAGTGGGTAAATTGGCATTCTTTTAAAATGTTGACTGTAAGTGAATCGGTACAAATCTTCTGGAGTACAGTTTGTAACATATATCAAAAGGCTTAAAATATGCATACCTAGCAATTACACTTTGGGGAAATAATCAGATGTGTGCAAAAATTTATCAATAAGGATATTCTAATGAATTATGTATAATATCATAAACCTGAAATCTAAATATCCAGTAATTATTAAAAGTTATTAAATTACTACCACTGCAGCTACTACTACTACTAATAATAATAAAAGATCAAATTTAGGGGCGCCTGGGTGGCTCAGTCGTTAAGCGTCTGCCTTCAGCTCAGGTCATGATCCCAGGGTCCTGGGATCAAGCCCTGCATCGGGCTCCCTGCTCAGTGCGGACCCTGCTTCTCCCTCTCCCGCTCACCCTGCTTGTGTTCCCTCTCTCACTGTCTCTATCAAATAAAAAAAAAAGATTTAAAAAAATCAAATTTATTAAGAGTTTACCATGTAGCAAGCATTGTTCTAAATGCTTTACTGACACATTTAATCTCCATTATAACTATATAAGCTAGGCATTATTATCATCCTTATTTACAGATAAGAAAACTCAGGCACAGCAAATTTAGTGACTTGCCTAAAGTCACTCAGCAATCAAAGAGCCTCCCATTTTTTTCTTTTTCTTTTTTTTTTATTTTTAAGAAGTTTTTATTTTTAGTGGTTTGTCTCTTCCAATTTCAAAATGATTTTTTGGGACACTCATCACAGTTGAGAGCCAAAGGCCATGGGCACAGATGATGGTGCTGAAAATTTGGTAATAACCACCATGGTATGTACGCAGCCTCTCGGAGTTTCCTCCCTCAGTCTGAACTCAGCTGCTCTATTTTCATCGCCTGTGTTTAATCTTACACCATTCTGCTGATTAACTTTTCATAGAAGACAGAAGGAACTTGGAAAACAGGTTAAGATTATGTAGCAGGTATGATAGCCAATCTAAACAGTGAACGCTGACTGGGGCAGATTTTCCATAAATGACCACCACGAGGTTTTCCCACTTCATGCGTTCTTCCAGAACCTTGCCACTCCCCCATCAAGAGAAGAAATCCATGTCTTCTCTTCATGACTTTGGCTGGGTTCTCCAAAACCACCATGGTATACATGTTTGTTACATTATGCGGTCAGCAAAAAAAAACATGTTCTGGGGAGTATTGTATTTTAATAACACTAACCATATGAAACAGCATGTATCCTAATATTGTAAACACACACGTATGTATAGTAGTATAAAAATCTTATTTATACAGAGACATATTTAGATGCAGGAACAAGCCGGGATGCATCATATGCTGAAATATTAACAATCTCTAATCCCAGGATTATAGAAGGCTTTTTCTGCTTACTCTTCATATTTCTACAAGGAACATATATTTTTCACGCAATTTGAAACAAAGAAATTGTAATTTCAAAGATAAAGAAATCGATGTGGCTGATGGGGTGGGTGGGGGGAGGAGAGAGAAGATATCCTCCGCCTGCCCTGCTTGGTAGGAAGCTTCTTTGTTTCTGAGGCTTCCTGGTCCCGCCTAACCTGCGGCCACACTTCCCCAGCACCCAAGCTAGCCAGGTTCTTTTCCATCAACCCCCGGTGTGTCCAGCTGCATCTGTTGGCAGCTGTTATCCTGGGTCAGCTGCCTAGCCTCTCGCCCTTGATCTAATCCAAGAAGACACTAAATTACTTGGGGGGTCACATGGGTATTTCCTTTATGTCACGGGAGGAAATGGGCCCAGGTGTACAGCCCACAGTGGGAGACAATAGCAATTCATTAAATACATCAACAAATGTTTATTGAACTCCTATCATGTGACAGACATCATCTTTCAGGTCAAGCAACCTTGAATTCAAGGAAGTCCACTAAATCAGCCTCTTCCAATACACTCCTCTGGTGCCTTTTTTTTTTTTTTAAATAAAGATCACAACAATAAAGTTGACTTTGACATAGATAAAATCATAATCTCCCTGGCAAGATATAAAAGTTTTATGTCTGAGAGTAAGACTTCTCTGATCCATAGATAAGCTCATGCATACTAACAAATGTTCAAGCAATTATTTGATTGCAACTCATTTAGATTCTTAATTAAGTTCCTCAGTCTTTAATTAAACTCTCCAGCATCCATTCCTTCACTAAAATGAAATTAAGGCTGGGGCCCATTGGAACTGTTCACCTACAATATTACTTTCTAGCCTCACTTTTTAAGCAGCGAACTATCAGTGTCATTTGGATGGAAATATCCAGTATAATGGAAGTTTAGAAAATGCTTCCTGCTGAAAGCACATTTTTCATCTCCAAGTCACCCAAGTCTGAAGGAGGCTGACAGCCCTTTCAGGTTCAACCACACCCTCAGGAAATACCCTCAGCCTTTTTGGATGCAAACCCGAGGACATTCTTCAGAGCATCCCATTTTTTTCACCTTTTCGGGCTCATCTAGGACCTTGAAGCAGTTCTTACAAAAGCAGTAGGTAGATCAAGAGCATCCAAAACTCTTTACAACAGGTGTGCTTTTCCTTGAATTAAAATGCTGCTCTGAAAATGGAGTTTAGTTTTTTATCTGTTATGAATTCTAGTTTATTTAATTGTTGAGATGCTCAGCAGACCTCACTTAGTAAAGCAGGGAAGCATTTCAACAAGAAATCGATCTGAGAAGATGCAAATAAAATGTACTAAATGATTTTTTTTCCCTTTTCCCTTGGCCTGTGTTCTATATTTATCTTTTAATATTATTTATACTTATTGACTGATTTCATTTAAGTAATTTAGAAAACATCTACATCATCATAAACTCTGGTTTCTTAGAACCCATACACTGGTCTAAACTGAGCTCTGAGTAGATTATTGCTTTTCTGGTGTTTTTTTTTTTTTTTTTTTTTTTTGCGGGGGTGGAGGTGGGTAGTTCCCTATAATTATTAAGGATTCATATAAAGTGATTTTAACTAAAATAAAATTGGTTTTCTTACGCAGCAAATACTGAAAGAAGCCCCATGAAGCCAAGTCCTGTATGGTGTTTAACTGGGCTAAAGGATCAGGCAGCATGATCCTTGCTGACCCCTGTCTCCCTGTCTCCATTTCTCTCTCATATAAAGAAATGAGCGGGCAGGGCGCCTGGGTGGCTCAGTTGGTTAAGCGACTGCCTTCGGCTCAGGTCATGATCCTGGAGTCCCGGGATCGAGTCCCACATTGGGCTCCCTGCTCGGCAGGGAGTCTGCTTCTCCCTCTGACCCTCCTCCCTCTCATGCTCTCTGTCTCTCATTCTCTCTCTCGCAAATAAATAAAATCTTAAAAAAAAAAAAAGAAATGAACGGGCATCTGGAAATCAGACCCAGGCCTCCTGCTCGCAGTGGTCTAAGGTCCACTCACTCAAAGCCAGAAGACTAACAGACAGCAGGTCACAACTGTCACGGGGTTGGGGGGCTTCTGCATGTACTTCATTTCTCACTGGGAGACCACAAGGCTCAATTCTTTTCTAACCTCTAGTTTCCCCGAGGAAAAGAAATATCTGCTCCCTGAGGAAAGCGTGGGCCACGAGTTTTTGAAAAATTCACATTTTTCTCCCCGTAGACATTAGCGAGTGCTAGTGATACAGTCTCCAGCCTGCTTACCTCCTCTACACAGGAGTGGACGGGCGGGATGGCGCCGTGGGCAGGCGTGGTGGGTTGTGTCCAGTGTGCAGTTCCCAATGCAACATCTGTTGCCTCAAAAGTAGGTGTGTCCTGCCATGTCACGTGGAACCTCAGGGCTGTGGCCAACACTGTGCTTTGCCATCATACAGACAGCATAAAGATCAAGAACTGGACTTCCAACATCTGGGTAGGACAGGCTGGGACACTGAGCCACAGGCATCCCTGGAGCAAACCACTCAAACCCAGATCGTCAGCTGAATTCAGGGCACTGAGAGAGAAGTTTTTTATTTTCAGTTAAGCTGGGTTCCAATTGCAGAACCTTCTGTGGATGCCAAGCCATTCTTGCCCTGACCCTCCCCAGCTCAGGAAGTTTGCCTGACATGGATTTCAGTGAGGAAATGCTCATGATTTTCCAAGTAAAATTGCTCAGCCTACAATGTTTTAGGCAGTAAGGCTTTCTATAACGAGACTAGAAGAAACTACATTAACAGGGGGTAGCTTTGGTTTGGATATTATGAGTGACTTTTTTTCTTCTTCTGTAATGTGTTTTCAATTTTCAAAATTGTCTACGGTAAGCATGTATTACATGTATAATTTTTAAAAACTAATTTAAAGGGCAGATGGCAAACTATACAGAAAGGGCAATGGCTCTTCTTAGAGACCCCAAAAATACTGAGGCTTTGCAAGCCAGACTTCCTGTGGCCTATCCCTAGAAGAGAGATTTTCCAGAGCTTTTCAGAAGCTCTGGAAGCCTCTGGAGCACATTTGACTAAAACCCCCCCATGCTCTAACGCCCACTCCCAGGGTGGTAATCCATTACATAGGGAAGCAGTAGGTGAAGCAAAAACTACCTTGACTCTAAAAATATACAGTTCATAAGTCACAGTGTGATGGATACACAGCTCTAAAATCTCCTACATTAACCAATAGCGAGGGAGAAAAAAAAACACAAACCACTGAGCTCCCTCTGCAGGTCAGTGATAGAATTAACTGGCCTGCTTTCCATTCTCGGTCTCCTTGAAAGAATCTAAGACCCTCGTCAACAAAACTGCAGTTATTTTAAAATGAAATGAAATGTACTGATACCAAAATAATAATAATAACAATAAAATTAAAAACCTTTCTCTTGTGCATTCTACGGTAGCAGAGCAAAACAGCATATAAACAGGTATAGGAAATAGAAACAGCCCTTGTAATTTCAGTTCCATGAAAAAAAATTCAGCAGGGGGTGATTAAAATAGCATGACTAATTAGAAAGCCAAAACCAGGGCTGCAAGACATTATTTCCAGCTCTGACGGACAAAGGCCTCCCTCATGTCCTCAAGCTGCTTCACAGAGAAGGAACTGGTAAAACAGAAGTGACAGAATCATGTGGAATCTATTTTTCCTTCTTTCTCCTATAAATTTTAGTCACCTCTTTGATAGCCCTGCATCATTCTCCTCATCGATAGAATGAGAGTGTGTTAGGTCATGTCTTGAGATTCCGGTAGGCCCTAACAGAAAAAAAACAAATCTATGGTAATAACATAGGTTACTAAGGTATATACTAGAGAATTGAATTATATTAAAAGGGGTAGATCTTCGAGCTCATTTCAGGAGAAGGGTGAGAGGTGGTAATTTTATATAAAGTACATAACACACAGCAGGTGCTCAACAAAGGGCTGTTGAAGAATGACTGCACTGCCATCTGGGGTGGGGACTCTGCCCTTGGTCACAGAAGCGAGACCTCTGCCTGTCTTTAATGGATGAAGAAAGTTCTTGAAGCTCTTTATGAGTAGCACTGGTGATATCTTGTTGTTCTTTGTCTAATTCATCACTCCAGGGATCATCTCCCTGCCTAGTCTCCTTATTTTAACTAGCTAAATGTTTTACATCTAAACCTTGATACTTTACCAAAAGCATATTCTGATCGTCTGGGATTTTCCTATTTGGAAGAGCAGTGATCTGTGGGACACATCTGGTTGCATGGAGGATACGGTAGGTTGAGAACTGAAACAGGACTCAGTGTGAGGTGCAGAATAAGAGCAGAATCTTCTTGCAAGTCCTTGATGGTGTACTTTCTACCAGTTCCAGAGGTAGAAGAAGTTGAAGACATGAACACTGAACATACCACCTCGAGATGAATTTTGTTAAGAGATTTTATTAAGTACTCAGCAAGTTCAGCAATAAACTCAGGGGCATCTTGTGTTTTCTTAAAAAAAAAAAAAATTCTTCAATCTCATCCTGGAACATAAAAGTGATCTCTGGTTTCTTCTTACCAGTGTGAGATGACTCATCATCGCTAGCATTATCTTTTCTTCTAGATGTTTTAAGTTCTGTACTCTCTGGCCCTGCCCCCACCATCTCCTCCCACACTTCCACAGCCCTCTGTTGCTTTTCTCCTTCATTCATCTTTCTTATCCTTTTTACTTGTATTAATGCCTTCTAAAATGGAGACCCGTTTCAGATCTTCTTTGGTAATTAAATGAACAGGATTATTTTTCATTTCCTTTTCAGTTTTTTTGGTGCATCAATTCCCTGAACAGTTCCGTGCAGTTATAAGTTTTCCGCTGATGACAACAGGGTCGCTGACTGCCGCCAAAGCCAGCTTGCTGAAGGCTCTCATCACCTGTGGAAGCGACGCTGCTGCTTCTTCAGCTGATAAAGAACTGGGCAACAGAGGTGCAATATTAACCATGTTCCAGAGCTGATGGCTTCCTCTACTGATGTTTCCACGTGATCCGCAGGTCCATGACCAACACAAGCTGCTTTCAAAAAACAAGAGTTGTGTAGTCTTTTATCTTTTCTTTATTTAGCTCGTAGCACCTGGGAATCCAAGTCTGAACAAAGCATCAAATTCTAGATGGCCATTCGGCCTGAAAAAGGACTCCACCCAAGTACTCTCTGTTCTGGAGTAAATGTCAGGGATAAACACTGCTGTGGCCTGTCTCTCACCTACCACACTGCCTCGTAAGCGTCCACTATTAACAAGTTCCTCAAGCAGAGAGTAGAACAGCTGTTCCTGACATCATATTTTGAAATCAGAGAATTCACTGCTCTACCCAGGTAAAAGCACTGGATAGTCCATAGATCCACCTACAAAAGCTTCAGTAAATATTACTCCTCCGTTATTAGGATTCATGTGTCCATTAATAATTCTACGTAGTCACTGAGTTAGTGCCTGTGTCAGAAAGTTTCCAGGAAGATCATAGATTTTACAGAGTTCTGACATGGTGACCTGACCACTTTCTTGCAACTCATCATTTACCTTTTCTGCTAACTGATGCAAATAGTTCTCATCTACCAGCTGTCCCAACACTAGCTGAACATGCTTTTCTGATTTAACAGTGTCACCAGCTGTATTTTCACTATGAGTCAGATCCACATGGATCACCTGTTGCAGATCAACAACGTTTACTCGACCACCTCGGACAGAGAGCTCATCTCTTATTTCTTTACTGATTTGGGCTGGAGTAATATATTCCTTGCCATCAAGTGTGTGAACTACTTCTAGCTGTTTCTGAGCAATCGACTCATTCACAATCTCAATGCAGTTCCGCGCTGACAACCTCTGCGCGACCTCGGCGAGCCGCGTCCAAGGGACGGCAGCCACCAACCGCCAGATCTCCTCGCAGGTGTCCTTTCCTTACTCGCCCAGCTGCTGAAGAACTGACCACATGTCAGCCTAAAAAATAAACCATTCCAATTAATGAGTAGTGTTATCAATATGTTTTTAAGTTTGCATTTCCCTAGTGACTCAGGATGCTGAGCATCTTACTTGACAAGTGTATACCTTCTTTGATGAAAAGTCCATTCAAATCTTTTGCCAATTTGTTTTTTGAGTTGTTTTCTTATGGTCGAGTTTAGAGAGTTCTTCATATATTCTGGATACTATTTATCTCTCAGAGTTGGGATTTGCCAATATTTCTTCCAGTCTGTGGCTTGTCTTTTCTTCCTCTTAATAGCGTGGCTTTCAATTTTGATAAAGTCTGATTCATCCTATTTTCCTGTGGATCATGTTTTTGTTGTCTTATCTAAGAACTCTTTCCCTAACTCAGAGTCACAAAGATTTTCTTATGTTTTCTTCTAGAACTTTTATAATTTTATGTTTTACATTTAGGTTGATGATCCATTCTGAATTAACTTTCATATGAGGTATGAATTATGGGCTCTTTTTTATTTTGTATATGGACATCCAATTTTTTGAGCACCATTTGTTGAAAAGACTATCCTTTCTTCAACTGCTTTTGCATCTTTTTCAAAGATAGGTCTAGACTGGGCTCTATATTCTGTTCTATCAATCTACTTGCCTGTCCTTTCACCAATACAACACTCTCTTAATGAAGTAGTAGTTTTTCTTGGATTTCAGAATTGTTTTGACTCCTCCCATTTATTTGCCTGTCAGCTTGTCAAAAAAAAATTCCTAATGGGATTTTGACTGGGATTATATTGGATCTCTCAGTCAAATTGGGGAGAATTGACTTTGTAACACGGTGAGACTCCCAATCCATGAAAAAGGTCCATGTCTCCATTTGTTTATGTTTTCTTTGGGTTTCATTCATCAGTATTTGTAGTTTTCAGCATATATCCCCTGAACATTTTGATTCCAATTGCTAGGATAGAGAAATACAGGTAACTTTTACATGTCAACCTTGTATCCTGTGTTCTTGGTAAACTCACTTATTCTAGGGTTGGGTTTTTGTTTTTTTTTTGTAGATTTTTTTTTTTTTTTTGTATTTTACATATAGACAATTGTATTATCTGTGAATAGAGAGTTCTATTACTGCCCTTTTAATCTATAAGCCTCTTATTTCTTTTTCTTGCCTTATTGTACTGGTGAAAACTTCTAGTTAATGGTGAGAGGGGAATATACTTGCCTCATGTCAGGTCTTATGGGAAAAGCATTCAGTCTCTGACTATTAAGGATGGTGTTAGCGTCTGTAGATACCCTTCATCAGGTTAAGGAAATTCCATGCTATTCCTGGTGTGCTGAGTTTTTATCATGAATGAATGTTGAATTTGACAAGTGCTTTTTCTGCATCTACTGAGATGATCATCTGGTTTCTTTCTTCAGTCTGTTAATACAGTGAATTATACTGATTTTTTTAAATGTTGCACCAACCTTGCATTCCCAAAGCAAACCCCACTTGGACATGCTGTATTTTATTTTTATTGACTGGTTTTACATTTCTGTTTAGAGGGATACTGGTCTATAGTTTTCTTTACTTGTAACAACTTCAGTTTTAGTATCAGGGTAATGCTGGCCTCATATAATGAATAGGAAAGTGTTTTGTTTCTTAAATGTTTAAAGAATTCACCAGTTAAATCACTTAGACTGGAGTCTTTTTTGCTGGAAGGTTTTTAACTATGAATTCAACTTCTTTGATAGGATATTCAGGTTATCAATTGCTTCCTCAGTAAATTTTGGTAGATTGTGTCTTTCAAGGAATTGTCAAAATTATGGGCATAGACTTGTTGGTAGAATTCCCTCAATGGGATTCTATTGCCCCTACTTTCATTCCTGATATTGGTGATTACTGTCTTCTATCCTTTTTTCATGGTTTGCAGGTTTATCAATTTTAATGACTTTTTTTTTTTAAAGATTTTATTTATTTATTTGACAGAGACAGAGACAGCGAGAGCAGGAACACAAGCAGGGGGAGTGGGAGAGGGAGAAGCAGGCTTCCTGCTGAGCCGGGAGCCCGATGTGGGACTCGATCCCAGGACCCTGGGATCATGACCTGAGCCGAAGGCAGTTGCTTAACCACTGAGCCACCCAGGCGCCCCAATTTTAATGACTTTTAAGGAATCATATTTTTTGAAAAGTATCTTAGCAGGTATATTATTTTGAGTTAACAGGTTTTTTTCTTTGAGCACTTTAAAGATTTCCCTTCCATCGTCTTCCAGCTGGAGTGGTTTCTGATGAGAAGTCCTGGGATTCATGGCATTGGTCCTCTATACTAATGCATCTTTTTTCTCTAGCTGTCTTTAAGAATTTTTTCTTTGTCTTTGGTTTTCAGCAGTTTGAATATGAAAGCCCACAAGTGAGTGTGTATGTGGTGTGTTGGTATCTATCCTGCTTGATGTTCTCTGAGCTTCTTGATCTGATATTTGTATCTGTTATTAATTTTAGAAAATTCTCAACCAAATATTTATTCTGCCGTATTCTTTCTCTCATCCTTCTTCCATTCCAGTTACACATGTTA
>NC_138373.1:59776519-59845615 GCF_054177405.1 Leptonychotes weddellii | reverse complement strand
TGGGTGTTATATGCAAACAATGAATCATGGAACACTACATTAAAAACTAATGATGTAATGTATGGTGATTAACATAATAAAATTTAAAAAAATGTTTTGGGGAATTCAGATGTAAGCTATAAGTTTTCATACAGTAGTTTGTCAGTAAGTTTTTAGTGAGTGAAATAAACATTTTAATCCGAATGGTTCTGCCTTAGTTTCATTATTATTTTAAACTTATTTGAGGTTTACCTCTTTCCTTATCTATGGTGAAGGTACTGCACTAGAAGACCTTAAGAGCTCATCTACATTAATTAGCTATGAATCTATTTCTATTTTCAGTCATCATCGAGTGAACATTCTTAACAACTCAACTACTGTATTATAAAAACTAAGACCAAACTGATTATGGAGTACAATTACTTTATTTGATTAATGAATCAGAAGACATTTTGGATATTATAATAAGCTTTCCAATGAAAACAAACCCAATTAAAAAAAAAAGAAAGAATGAGGCCTTGCCATTTGCAAGAACATGGATGGACCTAGAGGGTATTATACTAAGTGAAATAAGTGAGACAGAGAAAGACAAATGCCATATGATTTCACTTATATGTAGAATCTAAAAAACAAAACAAACAAAACAGAAACAGATCCATAAATACAGAGAACAAATTGGTGGTTGCCAGGGAGGAGGGCAGTGAGAGATGGGCAAAATGGGTGAATGGGAATGGGAAATACCTCATGGAGATAAAATGTACAGCATAGGGAATATAGTCAGTGGTAATGTAATAACACTGTAGGGTGACAGGACAGATGGTAACTACATTTGTGGTGAACATAGCACAACATATAGAGTTGTCAGGTCACTGTTGTACACCTGAAACTAATGTAACATTTAAAAAGATACTGTTAAAATAATGCAAACATAAGGTACAGAATGGGAGAAAATATCAGAAGCTCATGTATCTGATAAAGGACTATCCAGAACCCAAAAATAAAATACTTAAAACTCAATAATAAGAAAACAAAAGGTTGGGTGCCTGGGTGGCTCAGTCGGTTGAGCGACCGCCTTCGGCTCAGGTCATGATCCTGGAGTCCCGGGATCGAGTTCCGCATCAGGCTCCCTGCTCAGCAGGGAGTCTGCTTCTCCCTCTGACCCTCCTCCCTCTCGTGCTCTCTGTCTCTCATTCTCTCTCACAAATAAATAAATAAAATCTATAAAAAAAAAAAAAAAGAAAAGAAAACAAAAGGTTGAAGGTTGCTAAGAGTATATCTTAAAAGTTCTCATCACAGAAAAAAAATTGTAAGTATGTTTGGTGACAGATGTTGACTAGACTTATTGTAGCAGTCATTTTGCATTATACACAAATATCAAATCATTGTGTGGTACACTTGAAACTCACATGTTATAGGTCAATTATACCCCAATTTTTTAAAACGTAAAGAACTTAATTTTTTAATTGTAAAATATTTGGCCAAACATTTTAATAAAGAATATATATATAAATATAAAACATATATAAAGATAAACTAAGTATATTTTACGTAATAATAAGAATAAAGAAGATAGAACTAGGATATCTGCAACATGGTGGACTAGGAGGTCCAACCCAAACTTCTCACAAAAACAATCATTTAACAACTACTCACAGATTAATGAAGATCTGGGAGGGATCTGAGTACAATTAAGAAGCTGCAGTAACCCAGTGAAACACAAAAACATAGGTTGGCTGCATAGTGAAGTTTAGGAAGCATTTTACCCGGCCACTTCATCCGCCAAGCCAGTATAACTTGGCACCAAGAGATTGCCTCAGCCATGACTTTCCTCTGCAGGGGAAAGGGAGAACAGGAGAACTCGAGCAGCCTTAGCCACTGAGGACCCTGGCAGCTCTTGATGTTGCTATACCTATCTGAAATCTTCATTATCAAATAATTCCTCAGTCTTTACTGATGCTGACCCCAGCTGACAGAGCTACCCAGAGCCAGAACCACTACTGCACTCCTGAACCCAGGGACTGCTATGCATCCCCAGGGTCAGAGATGTCATACCCCATCCCTCAGCTCTGGTGCTTCATACACACACTATGGACCTGGAAATACTGCACTTACCCCTGAAACAGACAACTTCCCCCTCACCCCCCACCTCCAGAACTGGTGCCCTCATGCACTCCTGGAAGCAGTGTCTTCAGACCTAGTACTGGACCCAGTACTGACCCACTGTCATGCACACCACCTAGCCAAGGCCCTCATGGTCACTTGCAGGGGGTCTTTTCCTTACCAAAGCCAGTCCACAAAGTCTGAAAGAGGTGACTGTTACTTCAAAAGTAGAGACACCAACACAAGGCTACAGAAACTTGAAAAAACATTAAAAGGAAACATGATGTCACCAAATGAACACAATAAATTTCCAGTAACTGACCATAGAGAAATAGATTGCCTGACTAAGAATTCAAAATAATTGATTTAAAGAAGCTCAGTGAGCTACAACCATACATGGAAAGACAACTGAATGAAATCAGGAAAACAATACATGAACAAAATAAGTTCAGCAAAGAGAGAGAAGTCCTAAAAAGGAACTAAACAAAAATTCTAGAGATGAATGAAACAAAAATGCAATAGAGCTCTTCAACAGCAGTGAATCAAACAGAAGAGAGAATGAGTGAACTCAAGGATATATTTGAAATTATCCAGTCAGAGGAGAAAAAAAAATTAAAAGAGGGAAGAAAGCCTATAGGATTTATCAGACATTAGTAAGAAAAACAATATACAAATTATGGGAGTCCCACAATGAGAAGGGAGAAAAAGGGCAGCTGCTTATTATAGAAATAATTATCCCCCCAAAAAAAGTCCCAAATCTGGGGAAGAAAGCAGACATCCAGATTAAATAAGCCCAAAAGATGCCAAGTAGGTTGAACACAAAGAGGTCTGTAATGAAACATATTGTAATTACATTGTCAAAAGTCAAAGACAAAGAGAATGTTAAAAGCAGCAAGAAAAGAAATGGCTCATCACATATAAGGGACCCCTGCCCCCATAAGACAATCAGCAGGTCTCTAAACAGAAATTTTGCAGGCCAGGAGAGGGGAGGAAGATATATTCAGAGTACTTGGCAAAGCCATCTTTTAAAAATAAAGAAGAGATAAAGTCTTGCCCAAACCAACAAAACTGAGGAAGTTTGTCACCATTAGACCTGCCTTACAAGAAATGCTTAAGAGAGGTCTTCAAATTGAAGTGAAAACACACTAAAGAGCAATGCAAAAGCATATGAAAGCATAAATCTCACGGGTAAGGTAATTATATGAACAAATACAGAATACTATAACTTTGTAATGATAGTATGTAAATTACTTTTACCCCAAATATAAAAATTAAAGGATAAAAATATATTAATGAATACACAATATAAAAAGAAAGACTCTCTGAATAGAAGAACACAAAATGTGTTGGGAGGAGAGTAAAAAATGTAGTGTTTTCATATAAAAATTAAAATAGATGGTTATAATGACAAAATTTTTATGCAAATCTTGAGGTAACCACTAAGAAAAAAACCTATAATATATACACAAAAGATACAGAGAAAAGAATCAAAGCAAATCACCACACAAAAAATGTCATCAAACAACAAAGGAAGCTAGTAAGAGAGGAAGAGAGGAACAAAACCTCTCTAAAACAGACAGAAAACAATTAATAAAATGGCAATAGTAAGTTTCTACCTAACAAAATTATTCCTTTGAATGTAAATAGATTAAACTCCTCAACCAGAAGACAATGGATAAAAAACAAACAAACCGGGCGCCTGGGTGGCTCAGTTGGTTAAGCGACTGCCTTCGGCTCAGGTCATGATCCTGGAGTCCCAGGATCGAGTCCCATATCGGGCTCCTTGCTCAGCAGGGGGTCTGCTTCTCCCTCTGACCCTCCCCCCTTTCATGTGCTCTCTCTCTCTCATTCTCTCTCTCAAATAAATAAATAAAATCTTTAAAAAAACAAACAAACAAAAAAAAACCAACAAATAAACAAAAAAAGATCCAGTGCTATGCTATCAGAGACTCACTTCAGATTTAAGGACACATATAAGCTAAGAGTAAAGAAGTGGCTTAAGATATCCTATGCAAATGGTAACCAAAAGAAAGCAGGGGTTACTATATTTATATTAGACAAAATAGACAGTCAAAAACTGTCTCTAGGGACAAAAAGGGTCAATTCAATAAGAAGATACAACAAATACACACACACACACACACACACACACACCCCACCAGAGCTCCTAAATACATAAAGCCAATATTGACAGATCCGAAGGGAGAAAAGAACAGCCACACAGTAACAGTAGGCAACTACAATCACCTACTTTCAATAATGAAGAGAACATCCCCATAGAAAATTAATTATTAAACAGTTTATTTGAATAACATTATAGACCAAATAGACCTAAGAGACATATATAGAACCTTCTACCCCAAACCAGCAGAACACACAGACTTCTCAAGTGCACAAAGAACATTCTCCAGGACAGATCACACGTTAGGTCACAAAACAAGTTTTAACAAATTTAAGAACATCAACATCATTCCAAGTATATTTTCTGACCACAATTTAATAAAACTAGAAATTAAGAAAATAGGAAAATTTTAAAATGTGTGGACACTAAACAACATACTGTCAAACAACCATTAGGTCAAAGAGGAAATCAAAAAGGCATTTTAAATATATCTCAAGATCGATGCAAATTAAAGCACAACATACCAAAATATGGGGTGTGCCTCAAATGCAGTATTAAGAGGAAGTTATATAACAATAAATGCCTACATTAAAAAAGAAATATCTTGAATAAATAATCTAACCCTACACCTCAAGGAACTAGAAAAAGAACAACTAAGCCCAAAATTAGAAGAAGGAAGGAAATCATAAACATTAGAACAGAAATAAAAGAGAATGGAAAAACAATAGAAAAAAATAACAGAAATAAGACTGTTTTTTGCAAAAATAAGCTCAATGATCTTTTAGCCATGTAGGTAAAAAAAGAGAGAAGACGCAAATAAAATCAGAAAAGAAAGAGGAGACATTATAATAGATGCCTCGGGAAAAAACGATCATAAAAGACTATTATAAACAATTATATGCCAACAATTAGATATTCTAGAAGAAATGGATATATTCTTAGACACATACGACCTATCAAAAATGAACCAAGAACCAAGAAGAAATAAGAAAGCCTGAGAAGACCAATAACAAATAAGGAAATTGAATCAGTAATCAAATAACCACCCCGAAAAAAAAAGCCTAGGACCAGATGGTTTCACATGTGAATTCTACCAGATATTCAAAGAAGAATTAATACCAATCCTTCTTCAGTTCTTCCAAAATATAGAAAGAGAGAACACCCAGCTCATTTTATAAGGCCAGCATCAACCTGACACTAAAGTCAAACAAAAAAAATCACAAGAAAACTAGAGGCCAATATCCCTGATGAACACAGGTACAAAAATCCTTAATAAAATACTAGGAAACGAAATTCAGTAGTACATTAAAAGGACCATATATGATGACCAAATGGGATTTATGCCTGGGATTCAAGATTGGTTCAAAGTATGCAATCAATCAATGAGATATACCACATTAATAGAATGAAAGAAAAAGGCTATACGATCATCTCAATAGACAAAGTATTTGACAAAATTCAACATCTATTCATGATAAAAACTCTCAACAAAATAGGTATATAAGGAATTTACCTGAACACGATAAAGCCGTATATGAAAATCCCACAGTGAATATAATCAATGTGGAAAAACTGAAAGCTCTTCCTCTAAGACTTGGTACAAGGAAAAGATACCTCCTCTTACTACTTCATAGCACTGAAAGTCCTAGCCAGACCAATTAGACAAGAAAAAGAAAGAAAAGTTATCTGAATCTAAAAAGAAGTAAAATTATGTTTGCAGATGACACAATCATAGATGTAGGAAACCCTAAAGACAACAATAACAATAACAGGAGCACCTGGGTGGATCAGTCAGTTAAGCATCTGACTCCAGGTTTCAGCTCAGGTCACGATCTCAGGTGAGTTAGATTGAGCCCTGCCTTGGCTCCGCACTCAGTGCGGAGTCTGCCTGAGATTCTCTCTCTCCCTCTGCCCCTCCCCCAACTCTTGCTTGCTCTCTCTCCCTCTAAAAATAAATAAAATCTTTTTAAAAAATAACAACAAAAACTGTTAGAATGAATAAAGCAATCAGTAAAGTTGTGGACTACAAAATCAGCATACCAAAATCAGTCATATTTCGATATACAAACAATGAATTGTCTGAAAAGAAAATTAAGAAAATCTCATTACAATAGCAACAAAAAGAATAAAATACTTAGAAATAAACTTAGAGGTGAGAGACTTGTACACTGAAAATTAAAAACACTGATGAAGAAAATTAAAGAAGACACAGATAAATGGAAAGACATCCTATGTTCTTGGATTGAAAGAATATTATTAAAATGTCCATAGTACTCAAAGTGATCTAAAGACTCAATGCATTCCTACCAAAATGCCAATGCCACTCTTTACAGAAATAGAAAAAAAAAATCCTAAAATTCATATGAAACCACAAAAGACCTTGGATAGCCAAAGCAATCTTGGAGGAAAACAAAACAAAACAATAACAGCAACAACAACAACAAAACAAAGAGGGGGGACACAGTTCCGGATTTCAAAATATATTACAAAGCTATAGTGACCAAGACAGTATTGCACTGGCATGAAAACAAGAAAACAGACCAATGGAACAGAATAGAGAGCCCAGAAATCAATTCTTAGTTACAAGTATAATACAAACTAGCACCAAAATATCATTAATGATCATTTGTAATCCACACATATGGTCAACTGATCTTCAGTAAGTGTGCCAAAAACACACAATGGGGAAAGAATAGTTACTTCAATAACAGTGCTGGGAAAACTGGATATCCACATGCAGAAGGATGGAAGTGGTTCCTTATATCACACCATACACAAGAAATCAAATCAAAATGGATTAAAGATTTAAATGTAAGACCTGAAGCCAAAAAACGAGAATAAAACATAGGCAAAAAGCTTCCTGACATTGGTATGGCAATGGTTTTTTGGATATGACACCAAAAGCAAAGGAAACAAAAGCAAAAAGAGACAAGTGGGATTACATCAAACTAAATATCTTCTATACAGAACAGGAAATAATCAACAAAGTGAAAGGCAACCTACGGAATGGGAGACAGTATATGCCAACCATATATCCAATAAGGAGTTAATGTCAAAATTTTATAAGAACTCATAATTCAATAGCAAAATTAAAATTGGGCAAAGGACCTGAATAGGCATTTCTCAAAAGAAGACATACAAATAGTCAATAGGTATATCAAAAGGTGCTCAACATCACTAATCATCAGAGAAATGCAAGTCAAAACCACAGTGAGATATCTCACACCTGTTAGAATGGCTGTTAACAAAAACAAAACATAATAAGTGTTGGAGATGATGTAGAGAAAGAGGATCCCCTGTACACTGATGGGAATATAAACTCATACAGCCTTATGTAAAACAGTATGGAGAGTCCTCAAAAAATTAAATAGAATTACCATATGATCCAGCAATCCCACTTCTGGATATATATTCAAAGAAAATGAAATCAGTATCTCAAAGAGATATCTGTGCTCTCATTCATTGAAGCACTATTCACAATAGCCTCAATACAGAAACAACCTAAATGTTCATCCATGGATGAATGGATAAGGAAAGTTACAATTACACACATACACACATACAGACACACAGGAATATGATTCAACCTTAAAAAAAGGAAACCCTGGGGCGCCTGGGTGGCTCAGTCGTTAGGCGTCTGCCTTCGGCTCAGGTCATGATCCCAGAGTCCTGGGATCGAGCCCCGCATCGGGCTCCCTGCTCGGCGGGAGGCCTGCTTCTCCCTCTCCCGCTCCCCCTGCTTGTGTTCCCTCTCGCTGTGTCTCTCTCTGTCATATAAATAAATAAAATCTTTAAAAAAAATAAAAAATAAAAAAAAAAAAAAAAGGAAACCCTGTTATTTGTGATAGCATGGATAAATGTGGAGGACACTACGCTAAGTGAAATAAGCCAGACAGAAAGATAAATACTGCATGATCTCATGTATATGTGAAATCTAATATAGTCCAACTCATAGAAGCAGAGAGTAGAATGGTGGTTCTCAAGAGCTGGAGGGAGGTGAAAATGGGGAGATGTTCAAGGGGTGCAAAGTTTTGGTTATGCAAGACCAGTAAGTTTTGAAGATATATCTTCAAAGGGACTATAATTAATACTGAACAGTATACTTGAAATCTGCTGAAAGAGTAGATCTTAAATATCCTCACCACAAAAAAGGAAGGAAGAATGGAAAGGAAGAAAGGACAGAAGGAAGGAAAGAAGAAAAGAAGGAAGGGAGGGAGGGAGGCAGGAAATAGTAACTATGTGAGGGGATGGATATGTTAATTAGCTTGATTGTGGTGATTATTTTGCAATGTATATGCTTATCAAAACATCAAATTGCACACCTTAAATATATACAATTTCTATTTGTCAAATATATCTCAATAAAGCTGAAGGGGGGAATAAAATGAGTTGTAAAGAAAAAACTGTTTAAAAAGAAGAAAATAAAGAGGTTGTATTAAAGGAACTTCACCAGGGGTGCAACTTCAAGCATAAAATCTAATTGTATTTTAGATTCAAATGCCTCACCAATTTTTTTAACTATAAATATGGCATGTAAGCTCACGTTAAACATCATTAGTTACTAGGAAAATACAAACTAGCACCAAAATATCATTGCATGATCATTTGTAATAAAATACCTGACTCCAATTTTGATGTTTGATTGCTAAGAGCTTTCAAGCCCATCTTTTCCTCTTCCCTACAACTGGGAAAGTGAATTTAAAGACAAAAACCCAAACAAAACAGGTGTTCCCAGAATTAGTGCCAGCAGGAAGTTTACACCACACAACCACAGCCCATCTAGAGAAACCTTCACCCCAACCCCACCCCTTAACATGCACTAAAACCCCAAGCCACTCTCCTTTTCTTGCTCTCTCAAGCTAATTTTAAAGCAGCTTAGGAAGCCTGCCCTGGTCTCCTCAGAAAGTCTTATTATGTGATAATCCTTTTCCTACCTCCTTGTTCTGTCTGTGTGTGACACCATCAATTGTGAAATCCAAACCAAACTTTAGCTGGGGGTCCATCCTATCAGTACCAGATGACCAAAACACCATTAGAGTGGCTAACATTAGAAAGCCTGACTATATTAAATGTTGGTGTGGATGAGGAAGAAGTGGAGCCAACACATATATGAGAAAGGAATATACAACTGATTTGGAAAATAATTTGTCAGTTTTTTACTAAGCCAAATAGACATTGACCATATGACCCAGCAACTCTACTCTTAGGTATTTGCCCAAGAGAAAAGAAAGCATACATTCAAATAAAGATTTGTACATGGAATGTTCATAGCAGCTTTATTTATAATAGTCCCAAACTGGAAATGACCCAAATAATTCATAACATGGAATACTATTCAGTAATTTAAAAAAAGGGGGAACCCTCTTACACTGTTGGGAATGCAAGCTGGTACAGCCACTTTGGAGAACAGTGTGGAGATTCCTCAAAAAGTTAAAAATAGAGCTACCCTATGACCCAGCAATTGCACTACTGGGTATTTACCTCAAAGATACAGATGTAGTGAAAAGAAGGGCCATATGCACCCCAACGTTCACAGCAGCAATGTCTACAATAGCCAAACTGTGGAAAGAGCTGAGATGCCCTTCAATAGATGAATGGATAAAGAAGATGTGGTCCAGATATACAATGGAATATTACTCAGCCATCAGAAAGGATGAATACCTACCATCTATATCAACGTGGATGGGACTGGAGGAGATTATGCTAAGTGAAGTAAGTCAAGCAGAGAAAGGCAATTATCATATGGTTTCACTCATATGTGGAACATAAGGAATAGCATGGAGGACATTAGGAGAAGGAAGGGAAAAATGAAGGGGCGGATATCAGAGGGGGAGAGGAACCATGAGAGACTATGGATTCTGGGAAACAATCTGAGGGTTTTAGAGGGGAGGGAGGTGGGGAGATGGGTGAGCCCGGTGATGGGTATCAAGGAGGGTACGTACTGCATGGAGCACTGGGGTGTTATATGAAAACAATGAATCATGGATCACCACATCAAAAACTAATGATGTATTTATTGTATGGTGACTAACATAATAAAAAAAAGTTTATGAAAAAAATAAATTAAAAAACTGAACAGGTAATAAATGTAAAAATATGGATGAATCTCAAAAAAAATGTGCAGATTAAAAGATGATGAGTACATACTGTAATTTCCCATTTTATATAATTTCTACTTGCAAATATCTACAGTGATAGAAAGCAGGAAATGGTTGCCTGGAGACCAGGTCGGGAATGGAACAAAGGTGCTGGTTGGGTGGGGGGGGAGACACAGGAGGAAGGGATTGCAAGGATGCAACATGGAACTTTTGGAAATGATAAATATATCCAGTATCTTGATTTTGGTGATGGGTACATGTCTATATCAAAACTTATGAAACTTTACACTTAAGATGTGTGCAGTGTTTTATATGGAAATTGTACCTCAAATAAAAAAAAAAGATTGAAAATTTCACCTTGAATACTTGTTGACAGAAAAGAGTTCTAAGGATTGTGCTTTGGGGCATTTCTTGGATGTCCCCCAACAATCATTCTAGGTATTCTCTTCAATTTTCTCCTGTTTTTGTTCTTTTTCTGAATCCTGTCTTCCTCTTTCTTGGTTTGCTCCCTCATGTTATGGAAGACATCCTTCAGGAGTACTGTGAGAAAGGACACTTCCATAAAATTACCTCAACAGTATGTATGTGACAGCTTGGGTAGGCACAGAATTTCGGGTCAGAATTCCTTTTCCATCAGAACTTGGAAGGCATTGGCTATTGCTTTGTTTCCCTTTTTGCTGTTAAAAAGATCAAAGCTATTCTTATTCCTGATAATATTCCTTTGTAGGTATACATTGTTTTTTGTACTGATCTTTCCTTTTCTTCACTCCCTCCATCTCTCAGGAGGCCTGTAGGATTTTCTAATTGCTTCCATCAAAGTTTATGATAATGTGCTTTAGGATGAGATGGGTTTATCCATTTTGTAAACACCTTCAACCTGAAAACTCATGTCCTTCAACTTTGGCAAATTTTCCTAATGATTTTTTCCCCCTTTTTTTTCCTTTCTCTCAATGGACGTTCTACTCTTCAGGTTTTGGACCTACAGCTTTTGCTCCTTTAATTTTCTTACCTTTTCTTTCTTGTTTTCTATTTTTTTTTAATCTTTCTGAGCAATTTCCTTAACTCTACGTACCAACCCTTATATTGAGTTTTAAAATTCTATTATATTTCAATTTTTAAGACTTTTTTTTGAGTGTTTATATGTATATGTATCATTTTGTTCTTTCATGGATGCATACATACCCTTCTTTCTACAGGCCTGTTAGGGAAAGTTTCTTTGAGGTGTTCTTCCTCCTGGATAGGGGTATGTTCTATAAATCAGTTTTGGTTTCTCCCACTAAGAAGTGTTTCTCAGATACCTTGTGTATTATTTTCCTATTGCTGAACAAATTACTGCAAACTTACTGGCTTAAAACAGCACAATTGTGGAGGTCAGAAGTCTAAAACAAGGGTGGCAGCAGGGCTGCATTCCTTGTGGAGATCTAGAAGAAAATGTTTCCTTGTCTTTTCCAGCTTCTAGAGGCTACCTACACACCTTGGCTCATGGTCCCCCCTTCCACCATCCTCAAAGCCAGCAGTGTATCATCTTTAAATACCTCTGATTGCATCATCACATCTTCTTCCCTCCATCTGGCCCTTCTGTCTCCCTTTAGTAAGTGATTATATTGGACCAACCTTGTGATTATATTAGGTCCAACCAGATAATCCAGAGTAATTTTCCCATTTCAAGACCTTTAATTTAACCACATCAGCAAAGTCCCTTTACCATGTAAAGGAACATAATCAGTTTCTGGAGATTAGAATATAGACACGGGGCCATTATTTGGCCTACCACATCTAATAACCTTTGTTTACTGGTGAGTCCACCCAGTCTTCATCCTTTCAGTGCTGGTCCTGAACACAGGTACTTACAATGTAAGATAATGATTAAACTTTCACACACACACGCACCCACACACACACAAAAGACAGAGAGAGATTTTTCCAAATATATTAATTTTCTGTTACTGTATTAACAAATGACCACCAATTTAGCAGTTTAAAACAATGTATTTATTTTCTCACAGTTTCTGTGGCTCAGCAGTCAGAGACTGATTTAACCGGTCTTCTGCTCAGGGTCTCAGAAGGCTCAATAAAGTCAAGACGTTGTCCAGGATGTGGTCTCACCTGAGGCTTGGGGATCCTCTTTAAAAGTTTATTCATTCATTATCTCACAGTCTCTTCTTGTCTGGAACTGAGGTTCCTGATGTCTTGCTGGTTGTTGGCAGGGATAGCTTTCAGCTCTCAGAAGTCATTTTTAGGCCCCAGCCATGTGGCCCTCCACAGCATAGCAGCTTACTTCTTCAAAGCCAGCAGGAACCTCTCTCCAGTCGGCTAAAGGATCTTAGATCATATAACATAATCACAGGCATGATGCAACCATCACCTTTGGCATTTAATGCAACCCAACCAAGAGAGTGACTAGTCCATCCTATTCACGGGTCTGATCACACTCAAGGGCACAGGCCATACAGGGTGTATTCTCCAGGGGGTGGGAATCTTGGGAGCCACAGCAGAATTCTGCCTACAACATCATGTATTAATTTTGAATCTTTCTTTTAGAAAAAGAAGTTTAAAGATTTAAATGGAAGCTGAGCTCTTAAATTCTTCTTGGTATTGTTTTTATATCTTAACACATTTAAAACCAGGGCTAAAATGTGTGTGTGGTGGGGGCTGGGGGGAGAAAGTAATTTACTGATTACCAAATATATGCTGACTAGGGTGCTAGATTCCTTTACTTTATAGTTTACTTCCTGTCTGACAAAAGAACAGCATTTGAACCACAGGGGCACTAAAAAAAGCATGTAGTCAAATCAATTATTAGCATGTTCTTAAGGCTTTTAAGTACAGAGAAGAAAATTAAACAATGATAGTAACTGTCATTAAGTTGAAAGGCTAAAACTAGTACTTCCAAATTTTCCTAAATGAGTGACTGAGCATGCTTTTGATGGTTTTGGAAAACAAATACTCCACATTACCCGGCATAATGAACTTTTTTTTTTTTTTAAAGCAAAACAGATTTTAGTTGCACAGAATTTAAAACAGACTGTAGCTTATGTAACCAAACTTAATGGCCTAAAATATCTTCTCCTAAATCACGCCGGACAGATTTTATTAATCTATGAATAAAATTTACTCCAGGATGGCACTGCACATATTTAATCATAGTCAAATCTTTCTTCATCTAGAAGATCAAATACAGCTAATATTGCTTGGAAAATAAAAACTACAAAGGACTTCAGAATTAAGAAACATTTTAAACCACATTTAAATTCAAATATTGCTAACCCGACTTTCATCCTGAAGCACCAAGGGGAAGTTTGAAGTACGGTCTTTGTGCAGAGCAATCAAGATAAAAACATCAAATAATTTCAGTTTTCAAAATGGTTTTATTAAATATTTAAAGACCTGTATGAAAGTCTTTGGTAATACAGTAATGTTAGAATATACGCAGCAAATCATAAACACAAGTTGAAAACCAACTCAAAATAATGATGGCTATTTTTAATAGTTAGTTCTGTTACTACACAAACCCAGGCTGATGAGATAGCTGAAAAACAACAAATATGAAACGGCCAAACATCAGAGAAATAACTGACTCATAATAACATAGAACACCTAAATTATTTCACTGATGTAAAAATGCACTGAAATGTTTGTGTTCACGAATAAAATATCATGATAATAACATATGCTTGAAGTTCAAAAGAAAATTTCTTCTTATAAAATCATAAAAATTTTAAGAAGCATTTTGGCCAAAAATACCTCATTCTTGGTCTCAACCCAGAGAAATATTTTGGAAAATTGGAAGAAAAACTGTATTTCATAGTTGTTTGAGGTGTCTCAAGACGGTTGGAAAAAGAAGATATTTTCCCCATTCTTATTTGGGCATTTTGCACGCATTCACACATGGCATAAATTTAAACTTTGAACTGGCATGTACAAAATCCTGTATGAGGAAATCACAGTCCAGAAATAAAAGCAATTTCTGAAACACAGCACAAAAGAGTATTTGCAGTGCCCTGTTTCCTTACTAGTGAATTTAGGCATTCACTGCAGACAGGTGTCACACTGTTACCCAAAGACCAAATCAACACATGTTGGTAAGTGAGACAGCATTTGGAAGCTCCTTACAAGGAAGCAAATGAAATGAAATGAAGAGTATATATCATTTCTATAAGGTTAAATATATATATATTTAATAAATATATATATACACACACACACACATATATATATACATATATATGGGGATGGGAAGCTGGAATCACGAAGAATTCAATGTAATGGCACACTAGGTAATAAACACCAACTCTGAACACTAAAAAGGGTGGGTAAAACCGAGGGCAATTACTTGAAAGCATCCAAATGCCAACATGTCAGTGAAAAATTACAGGACAGTGGAAAAGTAAACGTACACAGGTAAGCCCAGCATCTGGGGCTACTATTCTCATAGGGACATCTGCTGATGAGGCAAGCTGAGCAGGGCTTTCAAAAGACTCACAGGAAAGGGGACAAAAAGTTCAGGGCTTATCAAGGAGAAAGGACTCTGGTAAAGGCTTCTGGCTTTGGATGGGGACACACTCTGAGAGTAAAGAGTAACTAGAATCAGGAACTGAATCCAACTTCAAAATCTCAAGCCCTTTCTTGATTTAAGGTGATTCAAGATCCTAAGTACCCCTACCTGCCTTCTGAAAGCAAAACTAAATCAATTCTGAAGGAAGACACCAATCTCCCGGAAATAATCTCTCCTCTCTCTCACATACATTCAATGTCAACACACAAAATAACAAGTAGGTGTACTAGGAGAGAAATCAACATCAGGAAAAACAGAACCACAGCGCAGCAGATATCCAATTATCACACACAGACTTTAAAGTGACTGTTTAATACAAGAAAATCAGACAAGACTGAGAATTTTCTCAGAAAATTAGAAAAAAATTTTCCAAGTACCAAGCAGATATTCTAGAACTGGAAAAAAAAAAAACCTACTAAAGATGATAATTCAGTGAATGGGTTTAAAAAATTAGATTCAGCTTAAGAAAAAAAAGAGTAAACTTTAACACAGTTTCAGAAAGAAATATCCAGAATGAAGATGGGGAAAATGATAGAAAATACAGAATAAAATATGGTTGAAAGTTTTCTAAAACTGACAAAAATTATTTTTAGGTCATTAAGTTAATGCTGAACAACTCCACAGCACATAATTATATGTGCTGACATATCCACACAATCCATAATGTGGGAAACTTCTTAAGACAAACCATTATCTTCAATAAATTGCAAGTAAGGAGAGAGATGAAACAGAAACCTAAAGGTTAAAGAGACTTCAGAACCAGACCAACCAATCACAGTATGTGGACAGTAATTGGATCCTGACTCAAACAATCGTCCTTGGGAAAAAAACAACTGTAAGACCTGTCAGACAACTTGAACACTAATTGGATGTGATGATATCAGAACAAGTATCTTTTGGAGATACATATTTACAGATGAAATAGAATGATTGAAATTTGCTTAATACAAACAGGGTAAGTAACAGGGTTATAAATTAAACACAATTTGCCATAAGTGTTGAAATAAGTGATAGATTCACGCAAATTCATTGTACTTTTCAGTTTTTGTTCAAAATTTTCCATAATAAAGTTTTATAGACTTATTTTGGTACTCTTGATCATCTTTACTATTTACATGTGCATTTTAGTTGGTTCTGTGATCTTTGTCTTTGTTTTTGCCTATTACTTAGAGATTTGTAGACCTTACTATGTATTGGAAAAATTAGCCCTTTCTCATTAGTTGCCAGAATTCTTCATTTTGTTTATGGTTGTTTTGTGGCATAGCTTTCTGTTTTAAAGTGGTCAAATTTATCAATATATTCTTTTATCAGTGTATGTCATACTTAAAAAGACATACTTCCCTACTTCACATTTATAATGTTCATCCATGGTTTCTTTTAGTACTTTCTGATTTCACTTTTTCCGCCTCTACATTTAAAGTCTAACTCATCTGGAACTTATAAGAGTGAGAATGGGACCAAATTATTTTTTTTTCCAATAGCTATCAGCTGTCCCAACACAAATTACTGAATAATCCATGTTTCTACTGATTTGAAATGCTGCGCTTAGGTTACTGAATTCCCACATAAATCCTAAATCTGTTTCTGGGCTATTTCATTGATTTGTCTATCGCAAACCAGTAGCATTCTGTTTCACTTACTTATGTCTTACATTGTAATAGTTATTTACCAAATTAAAAAAATTTCTCCTAGCTATTCTTGTATGATTATTCGAGATATACTTCTGATGATTTTCACATTTAAAAATCCTCATAGGATAAATATGAGTAAAACTGCTACCCTTATACTAAGCCTTTCTAGTCAAGAACAAAAACCATTTTTTTCCAGTAATTCAAACCTCTCATATCTCTTAGTAAGCAATGTGTCTTGATTTATGGTGTCTGGTACATAGTAAACATGGTTACTGAATGAATGACTCTATTGAACCAGTATTTGGGGATTGAGTATCATTATCAGAAAAGCCTGAAAACTTTAAGAAATCAGTGGAGCTTATAAACAGAATACCTTTTGGATGTTACAGAAAAATCCTAACGAATTAAAACCTTTAATCGGTATCTTTTTTGTACACCTGTACAAAAATTTTCATGGATATTCAGAATGACCTTAAAGCTCTGTACAATTCCAAGGTATCCTGGGTGCCTGGGTGGCTCAGTTGGTTAAGTGACTGCCTTCGGCTCAGGTCATGATCCTGGAGTCCCTGGATTAAGTCCCACATCAGGCTTCCTGCTCGGCAGGGAGTCTGCTTCGTCCTCTGACCCTATCCCCTCTCAGGTGTTCTCTCTCTCTCATTCTCTTTCTCTCAAATAAATAAATAAAATCTTAAAAAAAAAAAAAAATCTTATAAATTCCAAGGTATCCTCAGAACCACAACAAACACATACACATAATTTCATATTCACTTACCGTAACATGTACTCTCTTAAATCCTACTCATTTGAAAATTAACAGTTTAAATGGGTAGCTAAAGAAGGAAATCATTAGTTTAAAAAACAAGCTAACAGACTATTGCATTAAATTAGGAGAGGTAATCAAGACATGAACTAAGCTAATGGCAACAGAAAGAGAAAAAGATTAACCAAATAAAGGGGAAAAAACAGACTCTAAAAGGATCCCAGCATTTGAGCTGTGGTGGCAGAGAATAATAGCACTAACCACAGAAATAGGCAAATTATGAGGTTAGTCAATTTTAAGGAAGATGATAATTTTAACTTAACGCAGGCTAAATTGGAGGTGAGGAGCGACAAGGCAAAGTCCAGTGCACAATCAAGATCAAGTACTAGCAGGTGGGGCTGAGACAATGATTTGACAGTCATGCCCAGAAGTGATGATGAAGCTATAGAAATCAATGTTATCTGAAAACTGTTTATTTGAACCCATCTTACTGGTTAACAAAAGATAAATGAAGTGCTACTGCTCACCCTTATTCTAAGTGTAGTTACTTCTTTAAAAAAAAAAAAAAGGTGGGCGCCTGGGTGGCTCAGTCGGTTAAGCGACTGCCTTCGGCTCAGGTCATGATCCTGGAGTCCCTGGATCGAGTCTCGCATCGGGCTCCCTGCTCGGCAGGGAGTCTGCTTCTCCCTCTGACCCTCCCCCCTCTCATGTGCTCTCTCTCTCATTCTCTCTCTCAAATAAATAAATAAAATCTTTAAAAAAAAAAAAAAAAAGGTAAATGATGGTGTGTCTGGGTGGCTCAGCCGGTTAAGCGTCTGCTTCGGCTCAGGTCATGATCCCAGGGTCCCAGGATCAAGTCACGCATCTGGCCACTAGTGTGCTCTCTCTCTCAAATAATCTTTAAAAAAAAAAAAGGTGAATGAGTAAAATATAAAAATATGCAAAAGGTATTATGGTTCTCTTTTTAAAAAACTCAATTACATAAAGTTTAAAGGAATCCAGTCAATATTGATAACTCAATTTTATAATCAGTAATGCCAAGCAATCAAGCAGGGAAACTCCAAAGATATTTACTGTTGGGTCTATTAGAGAATGGGAAAGAAGGGGATGTGAAGGAACATTATCACATAAATCATTAACAAACAGCCCTTCTAAATCACCAAAATTAATTGTTAACAAAGAATAGCAAGTTGAAGCTTGGCTCAAACGCTGGCATCCTTTTAGACTCTGTTTTCCCCCCTTTGTTTGGTTTAATCTTTTTCTATTTCTGTTGCCATTAGCTTAGTTCATGTCTTGATTACCTCTCCTAATTTAGGTGAAGCTTGTGTGAGTTTTACATTGTTATGTGTATTTATAGAATTACAATACACATTTTAGATGGAATAAAAAAAACAAAAAAGAGTCTTTAAGTTTCAGATTCCATCTCATGACATCAGTCAGCTTCATAATCCACCTTTTACTGTTAAACTTTGGGACACAAAACATGTCAAATGCTATTTTACACCACGCTCCAAGTCCATGTGTAAACTCAGCAAAGATTAATTAAAACCCTAATCGTTAAGCTGCACTAATCTAAGCCAAATACCAGTAACTTTGTAACAGGAAAAGCTTAAAAAATGTAAGACTTTCATTGTACCTAACAATTTAATAAGTTAAAGAATTCTGGTAACCCAGAACATAATACAGACCTGATCTGTAATCTTTTTGTTAATTTGAAGCCATTTTATTTGACAGCATCCATCACAGTAAGTTTTCAATTTATAAGCTGTATTTTTTTGTTAATTTTGCCTTGGCCTATTCCAAATTAGGTATTTTGCCACGCTATACTGGCTTCAAAGTGTAACATTTACTAATCAAGTTGAATCTTTCCAATATCCACTTTTAAAATGTTTTAGCACTACACGTTAACAGCTTCGAAACTTTACCAAAGGGGGAAGATAAGTTTAAGTGCATTTATCTAAGAGTAGACAGAAAAAGTGAATAATGCCTTTAATCTAGCTTTAACTCCACTGAGTTCTTAAAGGTGGGTGGGATACACATACCACAGATAACATATAACAGTGTATTTTTAAATAACTTGTGGTGATTTTATAAATCCTGTATTATACATATTACAGATTAAAGATTCTATCTAAAATAGACATATTCTGGGAGTTGCTCCATGGGAATTCCAGAGGAACATTGTAATGTTTATATTCTTTGGAATATATATCCAGAAGTAACTGAACTCTGCATGAAACCAAAATAAGCCTTTCAAGTATTTAAAATAAATTTTCCAACTTCATCTTGAGGTGAAAAGTGATTTTAGGTTATGCTTTCATTCCAAGTATATATTGCAAAGAATTTCTCATTAATAAGGCTTTACATGAAATTGTGTCATGACCTGGTATTTCCTGAATGATAACTTTAAAAACTACTTAAACCTTACTTCCTTATTAAATATTAAGAAGAAAGACTCCTCTGAGGTATATGGGGGTCAGCTTCTGGACCTTTATGGAAAATTTAACAGCCAAATTTTATCTACCCTTAATGATGAGATCCATGGAACTCAAATTTGCAAAAAAGGAGCAGTGATCTAAAACTACTTGGTATGAACAGACTATCTAAAAGCACTGCCTTAGTTTTTATTATTTTTACACAAAAACCTTCAATAGCTTACCACTGAAAATACACTCAACTTCCTTAAATTGCCATTGACAGTCCTTCATGATCTCACTCAACCTTAACTCTTTTTGAGTATCATGGTAAAAACTATATCCCAACCCATCCAAACTGCCAGTTCTCCAAATACACTTCCCTCTTACTGACTCTTCCTCAGGCTGTCCTCTTTTTTCCAGAATAAGCCCTATGCTCCTCTCTCAGTCTACCTATCCTTTCAAGGTCTACCTACGCTATTCATCAATGAAGCTTTCTCTGATCATCTCGGGCAAAAATGGTTTATTCATTTCTATGGTGTTTTGAATGTTGCACTCCTACAAGATTTCCTGAAGGGACTGAATGGAGACCCGAGGACAGCTACTCACCAACCGAATGCCAAACTCTGGCAAGTGCAGAGTTGCTACATGGACAAGCTGTGACTGCTTAGTTGCTTTTCTTGCTGGCTTTGCTGCGGATGTTCCCTGTGTTGGCTTAAACGACACATGCAAATGTAGCTTTTCCCTACTGTGGTACCAGCAAGCTGTAAGTAACTGAATAGAGCTGTACTTTAAAGGCCAAGAAATTTCTAGGAACATGACGTAACTTGAAACAATTCTAATTCTGTTCTCACCTGAGCAAAGCCCGTGAGCAAAAGGAAGAGGCACGTAGTAAATGACAGCAAGGAAGTCCTACTTCAACTGTATTTTCTCTTCTCTATGATCCCTAGAGATTTGTGAATGAAGTAAGATTATAGATTTTTTCCTAGAATGCCTCTCGCCAATTCTCTAATTTCCTAAGGATTGGTAGTAACTCCAGGAATTATACTGGTGGGCCATAAAATCCGGAACGATGTAGAAGTGAAATCGATCTGATCTGGGTAGGCTTATATCCAAATTCTTTCACATACTGAGCAAAACTCACTGTAGATAAAGGCTACTCAATGGAAGCTTAGTTAACAGCTAGAAAAGAAACACCTTGAACAAAACTTTTTCCCGACCTATTCCCCGACCTTAAAATCAGTTTTAAGTAAGAAGTGGCAATGACAAGTTAAGTGTAGATTATCTCTAATATGTAATAAAAACCACATTTTAAAACTTTGGAAAGTGAAAAAGAAGTTACGAGAAAACAGTAAATTTGTTTGTAGTCTATGTTCATTTGACTAGAACTAAAAATTTTAGATTAAAATATCTTTGTAGATTAAAATCCATCACATAATTAAACCTCAGCCTGAAAAGTAACACAAACCTACAGGGTCCAAGTTGTTGTATAGATTACAAAAAAAAAAAAAAAAAGAAAGAAAATGCCAACACATATTTCATATGCCTAAATGATCATTTTTGACTTAACATCAACCTAAAAAAGAAACCCTCCAATCAAATATCTGGAAAAAAAAATCACCTCATTTAGGGGCACCTGGGTGGCTCAGTCATTGAGCATCTGCCTTCGGCTCAGGTCATGATCCCAGGGTCCTGGGATCAAGCCCCGCATCAGGCTCCCTGCTCTGCGGGAAGCCTGCTTCTCCCTCTCCTACTCCCCCTGCTTGTGTTCCCTCTCTCGCTGTGTCTCTCTCTGTCAAATAAATAAAATCTTTTTTAAAAAAAATAAATAAATAATAAAAGAACTGTCTAGAAGAACACTGCTACTTGTTTGTATAAAAGAACGCCATATATGTATGAAAGAATACGGATACTTGTATGTTGGTTTCAGATGTGAAATCAAAACAGCAGGGCCACACGAGCGTAGAACTCTGCTGCTTCGTAACAATTCTATTAGTGAGTCCCCCAAAATAACCCAAGCAGAGCTCATTAGTTTCTGACCTAAAATTTAGATGGGAAGCTATTTTGAAAACCACTATAAACTGTAAATCTGAATTCTGAGTAGCAAAAATAACTTATATACCACAAAAAATAAAAAATAAAAGTAACACATATAACGTGCCAGACTCCTGACCTAGAACTTTCCGATGTACCCCATGTAATCTTCACAAAAATCTGTGAAGTAGGCACTATTATTGCCCCCCTTTTACAGAGAAAACAACGGGGGCCCTGAGAGGCTGAGTAATTTACTAGGAAACCAGTCTGGCTCAAGTTCCCTCTTTTCAAGCACTATTCTCTTGGCTTCTAAAACAAAAGTTACTCCACAGGGAATGTATGGAAGTTATATTTCAATATGTATCTATTTTGAACAGGAAGAAAGGAGGTTTCAAAAGATAAGAAAAAGAATACTGGGAATATCATATAGTAGAAGCAGGGTTTTATTTTTGAAAGCAGAAAAAGTACCTAGCATTCTAGAATACAATGTACCAATATTTTTATATATCTGGCTTAGAATACTAGAATGCGGTGAATGAAGTGTCTGCATTCCTATCTTTTAAAAACATTAACGTTTTTGCAAATCTGTTTTAATTTATATATGAAATAAAACAGGAAAACCTGTTTTAATTTATATGTGAATAAGAGTACTTTGCTTGAAGAATACAAAAAATACATACTAAGAGTACTAGCAAATTCTGAAGGTTTATTGTATTCACTGACTACGTGTGTACATACCCAGAAGTTCCTTTAAACGATTTCCACCCAGGGCCTCATGTAGATATCAATAATGGCTTGACTCTAAAACTGATTTTTACCACTTGCTTTGTATAGTTTATTTAAAGTACATTCCAATCCTCTGTCACCTATTCCTCGTGGCAGTGGATCTGAGGCTTATCACACCGAACACATCCCAGAACTTCAGACCAGAAAGAGGCCCAGTGAGAAGATCATGACCATGCCAGTGGGTACCTGTGAGAGTTTCAGACCAGTTCTTCCAGGCGGTCGAAAGAGCAATGTTCTCAGGGAAAACCAGTTCTTCAAGCAAAGGAATAGCCACTAAGCCTGAGTACTAACTGTTCTCTTCCCATTGGTGTGTGTGTCATTTTCTGGACTGCTACTTTTTATGGATTCCAGCAGATTTTTAATTCGCTCACTTGCAGGCTTCTTCCTTTTCTTCTTGGCAAGAGACACACTGCTTAGCACTGAAGGCTGCAGCAGCGTTGCCAGCCCCCAGGGCTGATTGCTTGATGGGGAAGGGCGGTCTTTATCTTCCTGACTTAAAATCCAGGCACTTTCTCGGGCCAGATCTACAAATTTTTGTAGTTGGCTTTGATTTACGTTTTTGCTGATGTTGAGAGACGTTTCAAAAGGATTCTGAATGTGCAATGGAGAAGACTCTGGTTTGTTCTGTTCCCTTCCCTATAGATGATTGTAAGGAAGAGAAAATGTATAAATATATGAAAGGCTCAGCTATAGGAACGATTTAGTTTAACAAAATGTCAAGAACAGGGCAAATCCCAGCATTTACAGAGTAAAGAACTGCTTTCCTAAGAGAACTGGGTATGTATGCATATTATGTACTTATATGTGTGTGTGTGTTTGTGTGTGTGTGTGTGTGTGTACTTCTGGCTGATTTTTTTACCACTGTAGTTCTGTGATTATTCTTTAGAGAAAAATAAATTAGGTTTATGAGTTACGGATGATGATGCTCAGATGAGAGGTATCTAGACTAAGTCAATCAACAGAAGTATTTTTAAAGTATCAACTTTGACCTAAGAGGATAAAGCAAGGAAGGGAAAAAAAACGAAAAATAGCAGAAAATAAAATGAAGACACACTTATTTTTGAGACTTGCTAAAAACATAATAGAAGCACACAAAATTAGAATCCTTAAATTAAATACAGTAATTAATGTTTCCCAAGAATAAAGTCAGAAAGAAAGAGAAGGAACAAAGGATTATTCATTTTAAAACACTGAAAGTTTCCTATTACATTCCTAAAGATCCAACTTACATAAGGCCCTGACAGGTAAGACCACGTCTCATAGAAATAAAAAGAAAAGCTAAAGCTGTGATTTATATGACCATATCACATGTATTACTAAAATATTAACAAAACAAATGTCCAAGATTCGCCAGTATGAGCAGCACCTCTTTATTCCCTAACTTCTGTCATGCCCTGCCCAGCAAGGGTCCTGCCTGTCCAGCAACTCTGACGTCTAGGCTAAGAGGACAGAAAGGATAAAGAACTTCATGTGATCAGTGACGTTCTTCTCATATGGAATCTAATGCCATATTAGCTTGCATCCCAGGGCTCTGTGTCCCCTCCTTCTCCCTTCCCCACACTTTGTTGTTGTTGTTGTTAAACAAAATCTCCATGACCAGGATTAAGAGGCAAGGATGAAAAAAGGAAGAGTTGAATAAAACAACAAAAAAGAGTATCTGATTACGTGTTTTATGCAGCCAATCTTACAATGGTTGTAACCAAGTACCCAAATGCTAAGCAGAATAGACCCAAACAGAGAGCTATCTCAAGTATCCCCCACTTGGTAACAAATTTTGCCTAGAATTCTGCTCTGGATTTGCTTTTTTTTTTAAAAAATGTCTATTATTCCAGCTACTCATATGAACCAAAATCATAAATTCATTTGCCTAAACAAATTTAGAGCTCAAATTGAGAGAATTACTAAAATCTATAGGGCTGTGTATCCTACTTCTTCCATGAACACAAAAGCAGTTTAACAAGAACTGTATATAAAATTATGTTTTCCAGAAAAATTTTCAGAAGAGTCCACATTTTGAAGGATGCTGTATTAGATGCTGAAAGAGTTGGCTTCTGCTCTTCCAAATAACTAGATGAATGATCTGATATGCAGCTCCTCTAGGCATCAATTTCCTTATTAGTATCTATTACTGTGGAGTTGAAATACACTAACATGTTAAGAGTGCTCTGAAAACTAATTAAATACTAATATAGCAGAAGACTAGATACTTCGTCATCAAATATTATTTACCTGTCGAATATTTATGGAATTTTTATTGAAAGCGAAATTGCCAAAATATTCAAAAAATTCTTTCAGTAGTGATTCTGCAAGAAAATAAAACAAGGAAAATAAGAGGAAGGCCTGTTTCAATTAAAAACAAACGAACAAAGGGAAAAAAAAAAACACCTACCTAGTGTTTCTGTGTTTCCTGAAGGTTTAATTCTATTCAAGTCATGAATAAATGTACAGTTGTGGCCTTCTATTATACATTTATCTTCTGCATCTTCAAAAAACAGAAATGGAAAATATTTCACATTTCAAAGATATTGCCTACTTCAGAAAAGGAATCTATAATTAACTAAATCAAAGTTACAGACTAATGTGTCCTATTATTAGTCAGTGTTATAGATATTTACAGTTAATAGGATTTAAAACTCCTTACCAAAAAGATTTGAGACTAATTACAGTAGAGCAAAATTAGCATTACATTTTTTTTTAGCATACTAAAATCATCTATCAAAAACCCAACAATTCTTAATCTTTTGAAGTCATGAGTTTTTCAGTTATAAATGAAAATGTAGATGGTTCCCATCTTTCACCAACTCAAATCTTGGCAGTATCCTTATCAAAATACTTAATTTCCTCTCCATTTCCATCCTTATCACCCCGTCACGCATATATTTGCAACAAGCCATCCACGACACAAACTGAATGCTCTAAGAGTTTTGAAGAACTTCTGGTAATTTCTAAAATGCAGTACTCTAGCAACTAGAATTCACTACCACAAAGTAAACAGCACCCTGGACTTAAGCATTCACCTTTTCTAATAGTATTTGTATCTTCAGAAGGAATCATTCCCCTCACGATAAATACACAGCCAGCATGAAATTCCTCACCCATGCTAATCTACCTTCCGCTGTACAATAAGCAGACAAATTCTCACTCCTCGAAAATCAAATTAACAGCCAATTCATCTGAAAGCATTTCCTAACTCCAAGTTGGCCATCCTCCGTTAGTTATTTCACACTCCATGAGCACTTATCTGACTTCATTGTGATTGTGTATGCATGCTGCCCACTCCCCTACCCCAGTCTGGGATTACAAATGTCCCATTCACTACTCCCCCTCTCCACATCAGTCTAGCCACAAGTGTCTAGCATACAGCAGGCACATAACCAGTAATACGAATGATCAATTACATTTTGAATGTTATAATCCCCAGCAGGGGGATTAAATACAGAAATCAGAAAGAGATAAATAAGGGTCCTTCAAATTTTTGTCTCCCTTTTTTTGTGGTTTTTGTATTTTTTGTTAAGATCTGGGTTACTAATATAATTTCTCAAAAATTACTCCAGATCCTAACATATTAATTTTATGTATTTTTTAAAAGATTTACTTAGAGAGGGAGAGAAAGAACATGCGCATGGTGAGAGGCAGAGGGAGAGGGGAAGCGGACTCTGTGTTGAGTACAGCCTGATGTGGGGCTCAATCCCAAGACCCTGAGATCACGACCTGAGTGGAAACCAAGAGTCAGATGCTTAAGCAACTGAGCCACCCAGGCACCCCACATATTAATTTTAATAGCAAATTTTATGTCCTCTATTATATAACTTCTAGTACCCCGAAGAACTTATACCCAGTTACACTTAGATCTGTTTTTTTTTTTTAAGATTTTATTTAATTTGAGAGAGGGAGAGAGAAAGAGCGTGAGAGAGCGTGTGCAGGAGTAAGGGGAAGGGAAGAGGGACAACCTTGATTTCTGACCATGGAGCCTGACACTCTGCTCAATCTCAGGACCCTGAGATCATGACCTGAGCTGAAGTGAGACGCTTAACCGACTGAGCCACTGAGGCACTCCACACTTAGATCTATTTTTTAGGAGACCCAGACACGTGTTACTCTTTCAAATTATCAACAGTTATATTTCTTGTGACACAGTGCCAGTCACATATATTGATGTTCTTTTAGCTGCTGTGTCTTTTTTCAGGAACTTATTTCCAATTAAAGCATTACTACCATAGAAATTTGAGATCCACATTAAAATATTTCTAGAACTGCACAATAATGAAAACCTGAGGCTGTCTCTGTGACTGCTGCTCTTCACTAAAAGTTTTTACAGAAGTATTAAAACTTGAAGGAAAAAAAAAGTATCCTCTGATTTAAGACAGGGCCATCTTTGTTTCTTCAAAATCCCTAAGGCATTCAAACCTAGCAGCTTGGCTGTCAAGTCCTTCCCCTCCTATCCTCTCTCCCCCATTTGTCTACTATAACACCCAGACAACATCCACACCGTCCAATATAATAACCACCACCACATGGGGCTATTAAAATAAAAAATTCAGTTCCTCGACCACACTAATCATACTTCAAGTGCCTAACAGCCACAAGTGACCAGTGCCTACCCTACTATGTATAATATGGATATAGAACACTTCTATCATCATAGAAAGTTCTACTGGATAGTGCTGCAATAGAAAAATGATTCTCAATCTATTCAGACATATGAACCCTACTGCTATCAGTTTAAACCTGCCGCACTCTCTTCTTAAAAGTATTGTTATGAAACCATGACAAAAATTTGTAAGTAAATACAAACTCTCAGTCGTGAGGAAGAGAGCCAGGTAAGCACCTTAATTAACTCATACTGGAGCTTGAGAACACATTCCTTCACCTTCACCTTAAGTGAACTTAGAAACTATGAAAAAGTAAGGTTATATATTTACTAAATTTGATTTCCTTGCTTCCTTTGGAAACCTCAGAGCCTCATGATTGGTACATCCATTACTCTTTTTCAGCAGAGTACACATGACAAATGAAATTCACTGAGTAATGTTCTCACAGACACAGCCAGATTGATAACTTACCCACATTTTTCCAGGGAACTGATAGCCACGCTAGAGTAATTCATAATTAGTCACAGAGATCACTATTGGCATTCTTAATAGATTACTCAGGGGCTGCAGTACAGATAATCATGTCTATGGGCTGTATAATTATTTAGGTTAATCTTTCTGGTCAAAAGAACAAAATCTACACTGTGTCAGCTACATATATGTCTAGTAAGTCACTTGAAGTTGATAGGCACATATGTAAGGGGCATAACAGGAATAAAGTTCATATGAAGGCTTACTATTTTTTTCTTTGATAACAAATCTTTTATGATGTCCCATTTTTATAAGAGGAGCTTACTGGAACAAAACTTGAAGAGCTAAAAATCATATAACTACATTCAGCTTCTATTATAACTATCCAGTATGCCATGGATCAGTAGTAATTAAATGGGAGAAGCCAAGAGAAAAGCCAACTGAGATTACAGATCTCTGCTGTACTAATTAATGCAGACTGTTTAATACGAGGGGGTGGATGTGCTATACACTTAGACACATCGCCATTTTGTTTCCTTCTAACCCACCCCAGCCAGAATGCTTTCTGAAATGCACATCCAAGCAACTGCCTCTCAAGTACTTGGATCTAACCTTGTGAAGAATGTAAGTGTTATGGTTATATCCATGTTTCAAAGGAGCTTTATTTATTGCCTCATAGCTCACTCAACTCCAGAATGTGACTCAGATAATATTCTTCACATATACACATCTATAATACAGATTGTTCCCTATTAATCACTTACGCTCATCAACAGACAGGGTAAAGTTCTACCTGCTTCTCCCACCATGCCATATGCTCCAATAACACTCAGCCTCTCCAAGACGGAGCCTATATACTGATTAAGAGCACATGCTATGGGGTAAAGATGATGAAATGAACACAACCACCTACCTTCACCCCCTCCCAAACCACCAATGAAACGACAGTAAAATGACATAAAATCTTAAAGATGGAGAACAGAAGAAATAAGAACAACAAAAATTTTTCAGTTGAAGAACAGATGGACAAGTAGCTAAGATTCAGGAGATCTGAAAAGACTGACTCCTAAACTAGCAGTAAAGAAAGCCAAGAAAAAACCCATCTACAGGGCAGAGCTCCCAACAACTCAGGAACTGCAAGCACCAGGTCTAACTGGAAGCACCAAGACTGGAAGCCTGATGGTTGAAGAAGCAGTTAGATTCCCCCAGATCTCTTTTTCCCTGACAGAAACCTTAGGCTTACTTTGGAGAGGGTAAAAGAAAGTATAGCTACACAGAAGACAGGAGACACAGCTGAGGGTAGGAAAATTGTTCTAAAAGCAACAGTAAGTGAACAAAAGCATAGAAAATGTCAAAGCGACAGCATGCTAGTAACGGGGTCTTTACTTCCAGAAAAATAGTAAAAGAGTCATTACTGGGGCATCTGAATAGCTCAAGAAGAATGACCCAGAGATAGTGACATAAAAAGTGCCCACCAATAAAACAGTCCAGCTACATTACCCTACGATAAAGCTCACAGTCAACAAGCCCCACCTAAGCTCAGAGATTCAAATGAACTTTTTAGTTCCTAACTCAAACATGACCAGAAAATCAAAGACTATCAGATACCTGAAGAAGGCCTCTAACATGACAATAAACTTAAAATGAAAAATGAAATAAAATGAAAAAAAAATATTTAGAAAAACAGAGGCTACATAATAAGAATTAATTAATAGAGTATTTGATGACTGACTGTTCTGACAAAAGATTTAGACTACTAGTAGCAAGCTGGAGATTCAAGTAATGTTAAGTACATAAAAAACTAAGCAAGCAAGAAAATAAGTAGTATTAAAAACTATAAACTCCAAAGAGCAGAAAAAGTTGGGCAGGAAAGGAAATTAATTTTAGTTTACTCCATGGATTAGAAAGGAATAGCATTTATACAGTCGTAACAGTATAAAGAGCACATAGCAAAATTAAGCCATAGCCATATTCAGAATATGAGGGGTGTAAGAGATATATGTATGGTGAGGATAAAAGGTAATTCCTCTTCTTCCATAAAGGGAAGTCATACATAATGCCTAAAACTAAAAATCAAGAAACATGGTCATCATTTTGCAACATATACAAATACTGAATCATCACGCTCTATACATAAAATATAATGTTGTATATGCCTATTACACTCCCCAGATAAATACAGAAATTAAGACAATTTATTCTGAAAATGTATTTTATAACGGCAAACAGATCAGCTAAAAGAGTTAGAAGTGGCTGCCTACAGAGCAAGGCAAAAGGAACAGAAGGCGCAGGCTCAGAGTGTGAGTTACTGTTACCAAGTTTGTAGAATATTTTACTCTTTACCTACTATGTGCATCTGTACTTTGATAGAACTGAACTTTAAAAATCCGTTCTTTTCACCAAACACCATTAAGAGAGTGAAAAGGGAACCACAGTATGTATTTATTTAAGATATAAAGATATACACATAAATCCATAACATGTGACAAAGGACTCATGTGGAATATAGAAATTCCTACAAATGAATCTTTGAAAAAGACAGGCCAAGAGAAAAATAGGCAAAAGACTTAAAGAAACATCACAAGAATTACCCAAATGACTGATGCAGATATGAAAAAGTGCTCAACTTCATTAGTCATTAGAGAAAAGAAAACCAGAACGTGCCATGATGCCACTACACATCCATTTAGAACAGCTACCCTAAAAAAAAAATGATAATACCACGTGTTGGCAAAGATATAGAGCAATTAGAACTTGTCCATAATGCCTGTGGGAGTTTACACTTTGGAAAACTGTTTGGCAGTGTCTACTGAAGCGGAATATACCCAAATCCCAAGACTCAGAAATTCTATTCCTAGTTTATACTTGACAGATAGGAGTGCCTATGCTCACCAAACGAAATATGCTAGAATGATATTAGCTATTACGTGTAATGGTCCCAAACTACAAATCATTTACATGCCCATCAAAAGTAGAAGTAAAAATCTTTTTTGGTATGTTCATGGAAAATAGTACTGTGCCACAATGAAAATGAGTGGTCCACAAATACACGAACAGTAGGAATGAATCTTCTAAACATAATGCTGAGAGGGAAGAAACCAGACGCAAAACAATACACACTGTATGAGACATAAACAGGTAAAATGAATCCATGCTGTTGAAACGGGGGGTGGGAAGGGCGTGGAGGGACCAGAAGGGAAGACAGCTAGTGCTTCTGCGGTATTCATTCAGTCAGGGTGGTGTTTCCATGGGTGTGTTCCGTTTGTGAAAATATACATATACACACATGTACTTCTAGGTGTATTATATTTCAGTTACCTTAAGAAATTTGGAAAACCTCTCAACGTTTTCTCACCTATAAAATGAAAACAGTAAATGTGCCTCATAAGATTTGCTGGGAGGACTGAATGAAATGGTGTATAAGACTTTCTAGCCAATGCCTGGCACTGAGTTAGCACCCAATAAATTGTTACTGTGTCACAATTAAAATTCTCTTCCATTCTGGGGTTTACGCATCAACACTGCCAAAGATACTATACCCAGTCACTTCTTCCTCAAACCTTTAATTCATCACAGGAAGGAAGCACAGGGATCCTAAACAAAAAGCTGTAATCAAACAACTGTTTATGAAAGGAAAATGCCACAGAAAGCACCAAGCGCAGAAGTAAATGTAACAAAGGTGGCAAAGCCAAAACAGGAGAGAACACACAATAAGAGACACAGTGGGGAAAGGAGTAGAGATTATAAGAAAACATAAAGAAACAGAAATTCAAGAGTAACCAAATTACGAAAGTTGCCATCATGCTCAGTACAAAAGGCTTTCAACTGTAAAACGTTCAGCCAATCCTCTGAAATCTATTTACTGAACTTCTCCTATGAACCCAATACTATGCCAGGAACAGAAGATGCAGAAATGAGTCAAAGGCCGCCTGCCCTAGAAAGGCTTGGCCAACACAGGCAGGGAAAACAAGTCGGCAACGTGACAGCCATTACAACACACGTGTGTACCAGGTGCGTGGAGGCCAACAGAGCGCCACCTCCCAGGAGGAAGGCAGGAGGGAGCCAGCCAGGAATGACCTAACAAATGGGATCTTGGACTGGGTTTGTCTTCTCTTCCCTGGCATAACCCTGAAGAGCTTCCCTCCATGGGAGAAGAGGAGGTAGTGAGAAGAAGGCAATTTCAGGCAAAGACCGAGATGTAAACAAGAACAAAATATTTGAGGATCAGCAAAATGCTGAGCCTCCAGATTTGCACACAGAAGTGAATGTAAGAGAAGACGAGGAAAAGGAAGATCAAAGAGACCCTAAATATAACTCTATAATGTTTGGATTTATTCTAGGTTCCAACCAGGTTTATAAAGCCCTAGAAGTGCTAGAAGGTGTTCCAGAAATCCATGCCACCTTCTATTAATAAGCAAGCAAGCAAGCAAGCAAGCGAGTAAATATTTTTCTTTTTTAAAAAAGACAAATTGAGAGCCTCTATCTGAATATCAAGGGAGAGGTAAAACTTAGAAGAACAAAATGATTGTACGCAAGACTTAACTCAGCCAATCAACCAGAGAGCACCCAAGATGGTTTTATTGTTTCCAAGTTTAACACTGTTTTTATTCTTAGTCAGATCCTGTTGAATATATACCAATGTGGGACCACTGGTTAAAATCAGAAGTATAAAAAACATGGAATTTGAAAAATACCTAAATGAACAGAAAAAAAATATTTTGATAAATTCTTAAAATAATCTTCACCACATCCTTAATATACATTCATTTATGAAAAATTCTTTTATAAGAAATTCAAGGTATTGTCAGAACTTCAAAAATCAAAGATAATGCTATCAAATTTGCTTTTTCATTTATTGGCAATTCACACCCACAATGTGCTATGTGTAGCGAAGTAACTGCAAAAAACAACCTGAAAATTTCTCTTACAGTGTTTTTTTTTTTTTTTAAAGATTTTATTTATTTATATGAGAGAGAGAGCGAGTACATGAGAGGGGGGAGGGTCAGAGGGAGAAGCAGACCCCCTGCCAAGCAGGGAGCCCGATGCGGGACTCGATCCAGGGACTCCAGGATCATGACCTGAGCCGAAGGCAGTCGCTTAACCAACTGAGCCACCCAGGCGCCCTCTTACAGTGTTTAAAAGCTAATGAAAAAATATCATAAACAACCAATTTGGTATTTTAAAATACAAAATTAAAGAATTCCAAAACTAGTTGTGTCTGTTTTGATGCCCTCAGATGTGAATAAAGTTAAATTGTTTTAAAAAATAGATTTGAAATAAAAACTCAACAGGTCATTTTAAGTTTGTCCATCAATCACATTCTTTTTCTAAAATAATTAGCCGAAATTATTTTAAAAAGATTCTAGGAGGTTACTGAAGGATTTCAATAGAGAATAATATAATGAGATATGAAGTTTTGACAATCGCTAGTTACAAATAGACTGGTGGGAAACAAATGGAGGTAAGGAGAGAAAGTAGTATAAATGCTCCCAAGAAGGGCATGTCAAGGGCCCAAATGTGGCAGGAGTGGCGGTACGCGGGAGACTGGAAAACAGCAGCAAGATGTCAGGAATAGTTTGCCCCCAACATCAACTTGTCTTCATTCTTCCTCCTTTTTATAGCTTCTGCTTTCCTTAGCTTCTAAACTCCAAAAGTTCCATGATTTTTCCCCAAAACGGTCTCTGTGAGGGCAGTCTTAAGCATCAGCACACACAGCAAAGGTTGAACAGAAGTGCTATTTACAGGTTGTTTATTGTGAGGAAATACCCACATTTTCTGTCTGTCTGTCTGTATGTGGGTCTGTCTTACGCCTCTACCAGAATGTGAGTTACCTAAGAATATCATCCATATCTCCTCACTGCACCAAAAATAACACCCAATGTAGAATGAGTAACCAATAAATATTCAGTGAATGAATGACACCAAACAATGAATGAGCACAGCCATGGATGTTGCCCCTTCACTGCAACCGAGATACATGACCACTACCCTACCTTCTGAAAACTTCCTACTCTCCATTATCCTATCACACAGAGCTTTTTTAAAGCTTAGTTTCAAGCTATACTAGTACTTAACAGTGTTCACAGGAAGGAATTACTTCTAATTTGGATAATGAGAGAAGGTGGCACAGAAGAGAGAATTGAGAGAAGTCACAGTCCAGGCAGAAAAACAAATAGTGTGAACAAAAGAGCTAAGACGGAATGTGATGAGGGGTATCACGGTACTGAGCGCAATGTGGGAACGCATGAGAAGAGGACGGGAAGTCAGGTATGGCTACGTAAGTGAAGATCTTCAATACCGGGGCGCCTGGGTGGCTCAGTCGTTAAGCGTCTGCCTTCAGCTCAGGTCATGATCCCAGGGTCCTGGGATCGAGCCCCGCATCGGGCTCCCTGCTCGGCGGGAAGCCTGCTTCTCCCTCTGTCCCTCCCCTCTGTTCGTGCTCTCTCTCTGGCTCTCTCTCTCTCAAATAAATAAAATCTTTAAAAAAAATAAAAGATCTTCAATACCAAGCTAAGTAAGCGGAGATTTATTCCATAGGGCATAAAATCCCCTTTAAGGTTATTTTAAACTGGGAAGATTCAGAGATCTACTTTAGAAGTATTATTTGGCAGCAGTACACAGGATGGATAGAAGATAGTGTCTACATTTTGAGCGTATCCCTTATTTACCTTCTTTTTAGAATTTAGAACTGTTAATACTTTAGTATCTCCTCCAGCAGTCTACCAAAATGTCAATTCATTTATGACATTAATTAAATAATATACTAATTTTAAAATAATTCACCTAAGATTGCTTGTAAACTTTTAACTAAAAAACACATTTAGGATCTTTAAAGCATTATAAAACAGTTTTTAGCATCTTTAAAAAAAAAATCTGGAAATAAATTCAGATTTGGAAAGCCATCACTGAAACTGTGATCCACTCAAGAGCTCTATGTGGGATGTTTTTTTTTCCCCCAAGGTCATTCCAGGCTCGGTCAACTAAGAGAGGCTCCAAATGTCTCATGATAGCTGTAAACAACCTTGCCAACTGACACAAATAGGACAGAACTCTAAAGGCCTCAGCGTCGCAAATCATCTGCTCTCATGACCCCTAGTGGGCATTAAAAAAAATAAAAAGCACTTAAATTTTAGATTCACAAAACTTTAAAAAAATACAGAAGACAAATTTTATGACTAATAAACAAACACACGTCTTTGACAATACATGGTAATTATATTCATTTAAAATGTCAGAAAGAGAAAATAGACTGCTTCCAGTCTTACCTGCTAGAGTTTTTAGGTAGTCAAGTGTTGGAAGAATAGGGGGTGATCTCCTCTGGAGAAAAAAGATTACCATCATTGTAAGAGAGAAATTTGTAATCCAAGAGCCAGGAATACTACTCGTTAACGAATGTGCTCGAGCCCAGCATCGAATACTGAACACCAAGGCTCTCACTCTTGAGTCCAGAGTACCATATATATAAAGGAGTTCAGAACTTTTCAAGGCAATCCTTCAAAAGAAAAAAAAAAAAAGAATTTTCAAACCCCCAAATTATGGCTCCAGAGTAGAGTAAAATACATACCTGGGAACATACATAAATATCTTACTATGTCTAAGCATATTCAGAACACCATGATCAGATAATCAAAAGCATTATGTATTTGCAATATAATATTTAATGTGAATGGTTGAATATCAAATACATTCATTAACATTAAAACATTCTTTTAAATGTGGACAGTTATTATGTAGTTGTAAAACTTAGATTTTTTAAATCAAAGTTCCTAAACATGACTTAATAAGGGAAACAATATATATGTGCTCTTCAGTAACTATCGATAAAGACACTGACACATTTGTAAATGAGAGGCTCTACACCTCACGTTCACACCTTAGTTATCTAGTCCTTTGGCAAGCAAGGAAAATATTCTACTTATTTTATCAAGAGAGTATCTATATCTTAAAATTCAGCCAAAATTACAGAAGTCTAACATTTATAAAAACCAAAACCCATGAAGATAAAATACCTTTTAAAGAAATCAAACTTCAGAACCTATTTTCAGTAAGTTTTCTAGTTATAATTTTATAATGCAAAAAATTATTAATCAGAAATATTTTAAAATTAAGCTCCTACTGATCAAAACATGTTTTGTAATTTCCCAAAGAACTGACAGAGGGCACAAAACCATTAACAGTATCAACTTCAAACTATAAAGTTTCATCATGGCATTTACTTCCTGAGTTTAAAGAGAACAGAAGAAATGGCAAATTAGAAATTCAAGGTGATTAAATGTTTTATATAAATGAATCTAAATTGAGCTGAAAATAAATATCAAATAGTGCAAGATATTTTATATAAAGAAACAATGCAGGAGTTTATAAAAACCTGAAGGACAGACAGTGAGACAAATTTTTAAAAACCTGTCCCAACAAGACAATAAATATACTACTACTACAAAGATGTCATTTTGTTCTATTTTACATACTATAAGAAAAATGTAATAACGATAGGAAGTATATTATGTATTTTTATTTATTTTTACTCTGAACTACTTGAGAGAAATCCCAAAGCACTCAGCACTGACTTGTTAGTGAACACGAGTTGAAGCAAAACTGCTCTGGAATGTATTTTCTAAATCTGTTTTTGAGTAATGATTATTCATCTAACAAATAATACAGTGAAATCTAATGCATGCAATGAGAATACTAGAGTTATGAAATAAACTCAATTGAGAAGTTTCCCCGCCTGAGAACACAAGAAAAGGAATCAAAGTATAAAAGAACCTGTCATTCACACCCCATTTTTTTTTTTTTTAAGGAAGCAGGTTGCTAGGATAATAAAATGAAAATATGCTAAAGGGAAATACTATGCAGTCTGAAGCTGCGTACACCACTTTCTGACCTAAGCAAACATCATACAGGTTTAGGACCCAAAGTTGACGCTATCTGGAGACGATTCAGAGGTCAAACTCAAGGTGCTACTTTATTTTCTAAATATACTTGGAAGACTACATACAGAAGTTCTACTACAGTGCTTTCATGTTGTTATCAGGCTACATAAGTTAAGAATGATGAAACAGTTCTCCTCAGAAGATGATGTTACTTAGGTATGGTAACACTTTAAACACAATATCCTAACATTTTATTCATGAAGACCAAAAAAATCAAAAGATACGTATGAGAAAATATTTCCAATTTTTAAATCTAAGTGTTCAAAATTTTTAAAAGTTATTATTATTAAAGCATGTATAAGAGTCCAAAGCCACTGTTTCTGTACAAGAAAAACTATGTTAATACCTTATAATATTCACATTTAAGATGATAAAATTAAGAGATCATACCTATTATTAGTAGTCAAATCACACTGAAATCCAGAGGCTTGGTGTGAGAACCTCACAAGAGGACACCGAGCATTTAAGATTTTTTGTACACCCACACAACCAGGGCCAAAGTGGTCAAGGCATTCTCCTATCACAGACAGGATCTTCTGAGTTGCAATTCTTTCTGAAGGAACATTTTTCACTTGAAATTCCATCAGAAAATTTCCTGAGGTCTGAATAATAAAAACATTTGTAAATGGGAGCTTTTTATAAGAAGGAATTTCTTAAACTTTCTAGAAGGACGCTCTAAGTCATTTTGGCACAACAAAAACCAAAAAACAAGGAACACACACTCAAAAAGTTCTTCATGAAATCACAGCCAACAACAGACTTAAAAAATCTTCAGTTGTCTTTTGTTTCTCCAAAGTACTAAACTAAAAAATCACTGGCTTTTTATAATTAACTTATACGCCACTATGTATTATATATCACAAGTATTACATGTAGAACCACTGACTATAAATTCAGTGACCATACATCTGCCTTTTCCTAGTTAGCCATTACATTTTAATAGATGTTATAAGCCCACAGTAGTTAGAATAGGGAAGTACATGTACAAATCAAATCAAACAGCAAATCAATAGAAGAAAACAGAGTATAATCAGACTTTAACTATATATAGGAATTTAATATAATGGACTCCAAAAATCACCAGGGTAAAATTACTATTTAACAAATGAGTCAAGTGGTCATTGAAAAAAATAAACTAGATCCTGACTTTAGCTCTGAAACCAAAGTAAATTCAACATAAATCAAAGATTTACACACAAAAAGTTTTATCAGTAAAGTACTAGAAGACAATGAATGTTTTTACAAGTAGTGAAGGATTTTCTAAGCATGACACAAAATTCCAGAATATACAAAAGAGAAATATGATTGAAACCATCTCAAGGTAAAGCATATATTCACTACTAGATAAAAGACAAAAGTAAAACAATAATACATATGTCACATAAATGACTAATTTCCCAAATTTATGAAGCATTTATACAAATGAAAAGGAGAAAAACTCACCCAATTCTAAAAACAGGCAAAAAAAACTTGAATAAGAAATAACAAAAGAAATAAAAATGGCTAAGAAAGACAAGAGAAGATGCTCTTGTTTTCTAGAAACTAAAGAAGAAATTAAAACAACATTGGGACTTTTCATTTATCAGTCTGCCAAAGACAAAAAGGCTGCCAGGATCACTATCGATGGGTGCAGGGAAACATGTATATACTGTCAGTGGGAGTGTAAACTAGGACATATTTGGTAGACAACTTCAGTATCTACTGAAACTTTAAATGTATACTTGGACCAGCTACTAAAATTCTAGGAAATTATCCTAAAAAAAAACACTTGCATTGATGAGCCGATTTACAAAGCTGTTCACTCACTGTAGCATTATTTGTGTGGTATACACCCTTTGGGAATTCTAGTTAGCTTAATAAGGCTACCTACCCGCAACCACCGCATTTTCCAGAACCCATTCCTAGGCCCTAACAATGTTTATCATAGAAATCCACCCCCTTACTCCCAGCTGAGTGGACCAGGCATGGCAGCTGACGTAAGCACTAGACGACTGTACCATATATTCATCCAGAGATCTCTTCTGGGAATTGGAACTGAGGTTCAGAGTCAACCATGTGGCTGAAATATGTATCTCAGAAGCTTTGGAGCAGGCACATTCTACATCACAAGGACAAAAATGTAAAGAAAATCAGTGGGGGTGCAGAAAGTGGAATGAAGGGGAGAAAGAAAAATAAAGCAACTAAGTGGAAAGAAACCGAATACTTCATGGGCTCTTGATACGTACACTTCCTACGTCTAGTTCTTTCCTAAGACTCATCCACATTCCTGGCTCTGGGTTCAATGAAGCTAGTTTGAGTTGATTTCTGTGAACAACCAAAGAGTATTAACTAATACAGTTGACAATAAAGAAGGGGGGAAAATACACCACCCTAACAAATAAAGGACTGGTTAAGTAAATTACGGTACATTCATTCGGTGCTCTGCAGCCACTGAAAAGGATGCAGCAGACTGAATTGCCATGACAATATTAACTGGAGAAAAAAAAAAAAAGATCAAATTATAATCTGTAAAGATTAAGGGGTTTTTGTTATAAAAAAGAATTTCTACACGTAAAGGAAAAAGTCCAGAACAAAACGCATTAAACAATTCACAGTAGTTACCTCTGGAGGTGGTGGGACCATCAAAGATATTTACATTACACATTTTGTAACTATTACTATATAATCATAAAAGAAAACTTTATGGGGCGCCTGGGTGGCTCAGTCGTTAAGCGTCTGCCTTCAGCTCAGGTCATGGTCCCAGGGTCCTGGGATCAAGCCCTACATCGGGCTCTCTGCTCGGCGAGAAGCCTGTTTCTCCCTCTCCCACTCCCCCTGCTTGTGTTCCCTCTCTCGCTGTGTCTCTCTGTCAAATAAATAAATAAAATCTTTAAAAAAAAAAAAAGAAAACTTTATATAGATGACATGTATACAAACAATCTCCACAAATAAATATGTTGTGTTTTCTCTACTTATTCTGTAATCCAGACAGATTTTTGTATTTAAAGGATTTCCTTTAAAAACATTAAAACTTCAAAAATCTAGCTTAGCCTCTTTGTTAAAACATCTTTATAACTTTTGGTTCCCTAGTCTATTTGATTTTAAAATTAAAGCACCTACCAATTTACATGGGAAGCAGGAACCCAAACAAGAGTAACCAACAAATACAGCATAGAGCTCCTCAACAGAAAACCAAAGAAAGAGAAACATCTTCTGTCAGGATTAAACAGTACCAGGAGAAAGAGACAGATCTGGGGTCAAACAATCTCAGGATGGCAAAAGAAGAGCAACTGGGAGAGTGGTATCAGACCAGACGGTAGAGGAGTCATGCTGAACTCAGATACATGGGAAGGGTTAGGAATACACAGAAGAAAGGGGATAATGAGATTTTTTAATTAAATACTATAAATGAGAGAAAAATAAAATCACTGAAGTAACAAGTGAAAATGACACCAGGGAAAAATAGATCTGAGTAAAGGAATCAGGGCCAAGAAATTGGAGAAACTGTGAACTATAAGTGGGAACGTGCCAGTTATTGAAGCTATTCACCAAATATTCTGCATCACCTTTCTGGTATTTAGTAGGATTATCAGGTTCCTGTCCGAGTTAAGCGCAATCACGTGATGACCTGCTTTCACCAATGAAATATGAACAGAGGCTTCACAAGCCACTTCCAGGCAGAGCTTTAAGAACCAGCGGTCAGTTCTCTACTGTGCCTTTCCACTGCCTTCAGCGGTAGAAGCACAGGCGCGCGTGGTGAAAGTTCGTCAGCCTGGGAGCTTGAGTGCCCCCTGCCGACCTGCTTTGGCCACACAGCCTCTGGCAAGAGATAGAGGGAGATGTGCTAAATCACTGAGATTTGGGAGCTGTTTATCACCAAGGCATAACCTGGCCTAAACCGGCCAATGTAAGAAACAAGAGATCCAGAACCACATGAGGTAATTCTACTTACATAAATGCACTCTGCAAGGAAATAAAACACTGCAATTACGGAAGACGCAGATTATGAAAACCATACCTATTGTGAGCAAAACGAAGATCCTCCCCAAAATTACACTTCCCTAACAAATAAAACTTAGAGAAATTCTTCAGACACCTAATCAATAAACATTTACTAATTTTGCTGTACCTCTGGCACTATGTTTCAGATAAATTTTTAAAACATTACTGCATGTTCTTCCTAACTGCTCAGGGATTATGCCAATATCTAATAAAAATAAAACACAGGGTAAGCACCTTGTCCACAGCAATGATTTAGACAACAGAATAGGACTTAGCCACCAATTTTTATTTCTGTTACCTAAATCCTGTCAGATTTAAACCCTTTAGAAAAAGAAAAACTAGGGGCGCCTGGGTGGCTCAGCTGTTAAGCGTCTGCCTTCGGCTCAGGTCATGATCCCAGGGTCCTGGGATCGAGCCCCGCATCGGGCTCCCTACTCAGCGGGAAGCCTGCTTCTCCCTCTCCCACTCCCCCTGCTTGTGTTCCTTCTCTCGCTGTGTCTCTCTCTGTCAAATAAATAAATAAAATCTTTAAAAAAAAAAAAAAAAAGAAAAAGAAAAACTAAAGAAAAGAGCAAAGGCAGATTTTAGCTTAAAATTTTCTGCTAAAATGATCTTTGTGGTAAGTTAGGTGGTACACTTCACTTGTAAGCATCTTTCACACATTAAGAAACTTACACAAGTTTACAAGTGTAGTTGGTAAATAACTTTCACTTATTCATTAGCAAAACATCTGTTTAGTGCCTGTGGTGCAAGGATATTCTACATAGTGCCAAAAGATATACAAGAGTCTAACACCCTCTTCCTAACTCCCCTCAATTCGGGTCGAATAAAGCAAACACCCAGAACTATAGAGCAAGGTGGTGTGCCAAAGGAGACACACACCAAGAGGAAAGAGGAAGGAGAGTTCACAAGTGCACAAAGCAAACAGGCTCTTTTATGAAGCTGATGAATTTAAAAGTGCTTCTGGGGGCACCTTTTCCTTCTCCCTCCACTACCCCTCCCACTCCTGGGAACACATGTTCTCTCTAATAAAATCTTTAAACAAAAGTGCTTCTGTTTTTCATTATAATTCATTTTTAATGTTTCTATTAGCAAAGCTGTTACAATCTTAAACAAGCACATATTTCAAAGTATACATTTTTAACACATTTCATTAGTTAAACCTACATACCAAATAATGTCAAATTATTTAGTGAGACTGGAGCACTGTCTTTTATTTATTTATTTTAAAAGATTTTATTTATGTGAGAGAGAGAAAATGAGTTGGGGGGAGGGGCAGAGGGAGAAGCAGACTCCCTGCTGAGCAGAGAGCCCAATGTAGGGCTTGATCCCAAGACCCTGAGATTAAGACCTGAGCCAAAGTCAGTCGCTTAACTGACTGAACTACCCAGGAGCCTCTGGAGTACTGTCTTTTAAAATATCTTTTCGGAACGCCTCTATATTTCAGAAATCTAAGAGCCAACTAAAAGTTTCCAACTCCTCTACTTTCAAAGAAAAAGCTGTGTTTCCTATTTGCATAATAATTAACTAGTAATACTGTTGCTGATAGTGATCAACATTTGACACTTATTACATGCCAAGCACCATCCTAAGTGTCATGTGTATTAACTCAGTTGGCCCCTCCAGTGCTCCATGAGATAGGTGTTATAGCACTATCCCAATCTCATGGCTAGAAAAATGTCAGCACAGAGAAGACAAATAAATTACCAAGGATCATACAACTGGTAAGTAAAAGAATTACTCTTCTGCAGTCTGGCTCTAGAGCACAAGCTTTAACCATTACAATACATTATTATGCACCTTGATTGTTTTGCAAAGTCTTTTTACCTACCTTAGGAATAACCCAGCGCAATTTAAGTTATGTTAAAGGCTATGTTAGCTACATGTGGGTATATAGGTATATGATTATTATGTCTTCTTACTGTTCATTTATCATTCAGTTATGTCCTTTATCTCTACATATGCTTTTTTTAAAGTCCCTGCCAGGAATTTAATACATATTAGTCTTAGTAGAGGAATGATCCATTTCATTTTGATGTATTTTGCATTCCTTAGCCAGTTTTAATTCAGTAAGTATATACTGAGCATATTAAGTTATGCCAGGCACTATGTGGGATAAGACAATGAACAGACACGGCTTCTGCCCTGCCCTAGCTTATGATATAGTGGAGGAATATATCAGCCACTAACTAAACATAACACAGAAGAACTGTGGAGAGAGAGAAACATGAGCAAGATACTGTGAGAGTTTAAAAGGAACTGTGTGACTTTGGTTTGAGGATATACGTAAAGGGAGAGAGAAAAAATAACTTAAAACAGAATTAAGATAGCAAATGTCAGGAAAACTAAAATGCCACTAATTAACATATGAAACATATATAAGAACTTTTATAAAAACTTACAAAGAATATTTGCAAAGAATGAAAAAAGTTTTGTTTTCAAAATGGCAGGCTGAAGGGCCACCTGGACATCCACGTAGACAGGACATCCACGTAGACAGGATTACTAGTCTGAAATACGTAAGACAGAGTCATAAAAATCTACATTTTATAAACACACAGAAGCCTTTCCAAAGTTTTAATTAAATTAAAGCATCCTTTATACTGTTTGGCAGGATGGCAGCGATACTGGTTAACTTTACCAGTTCGACATGCATATTTATAAGTACTAAATGGAATATATAATTTCCAAACTGTAAGAGGAAAAAGTGGAATGAGGCAGGAATAAAGCAGTAATCCACAGGAATAAAAGGTACAGCAGAGAGAATACAGTCAGTGGTACTGTAACAACATTGTATAGTGCCAGATGCTACAAGACAGACACCTGTGGTGAGGACAGCATAACATATAAACGTTTCCACTACGGCACACCTGAAACTAATGTAACAATATGTCAACTAGACTTCAGTTTTGCTTTTTTTTTAAAGCAGCAATCCAGTAAGAGTAAGGGAAAGGGAATGAAAAGCAAAGAAAAAGTACAGAAAAAAACATAAATAAAAAATAAGATAGTAGAAATGAATCCAAAAATCATCAGTAATAATGAACAAATACATTGACTTCAAAGACTCAAAGCTCAGAATTAAAGCACAAAATTCAGTGATCTGCTATTCATCAGAGAGACACCCGAAGTATAACAGCATATTTAAGGTCAAAATGAAGATACAGACGAAGATACGTGAAGCAAATAACCAGTGGTTATCTTGACAGACAAAAAAGAATTTAAGGAAAAAGCATATGTAGAGATAAAGGACATAACTGAATGATAAATGAACAGTAAGAAGACATAATAATCATATACCTATATACCCACATGTAGCTAACATAGCCTTTGAATAAAACAGAGATCAAAAGAATTCCTAGGAAAACTTAACAAGACCAAAAATCATGAGATTTCAAAGTATTTCAATGACCAGATCACACAGATAAAAAAATTAGTTAAGATACAGACAATTTGAATAACACAATAAATAACCTTGGCCTAAGGGAAAAACTTCAGAACTCTTGGAAAAAATTATTCATTTTACTGCGTATGTGTAGAATATTTACAAAAAATGATCGTATATTTTATCAATACAAAGAAAGACTTTATAATTCCAAAGAATCAATATCAAATAGATCACATTCTTTAGCCACAATGTATATTAAAGTTTAGAAACCAACAGTTATAATTTTATTAAGTCCAAATATTACTTTTAAAATATCTTAACTTTAGTGATCTAAAGAAATATAATTACCTTGTTGGTGTTGAGTTTTCCAATTTCATCTAGATCCAAAAACATGTCCAAATCACATCCTAATTTCCCAAAACTGTTCACTGAGGAGCCAAAGGGTCTCACTGTACAGTCCTGAAAATATGCAGCTGCTAGGTCTTCAATAAGAGAACAGGTGAGATATCGGAGTTTAATGTCCTCCTCCGTTAACTGGAACTCCTTCAGGAGAGTATTCAGCTGATCATCCATCTAGCTGGCCAGAACAAAACCAACAAAATACAGAAAATGTACAGGTCATATAAAATAACTGTCATTTTACTTCCAGAGATCTGATGGCTTTGGAGACCTACCATAAAAACATATCCCTTTTCCTTCAACCATAAAAGTTGATTAAATTTTTTTAGGGGCGCCTGGGTGGCTCAGTCGGTTAAGCTGCTGCCTTCGGCTCAGGTCATGATCCCAGGGTCCTGGGATCGAGCCCCGCATCGGGTTCCCTGATTAGCCGATAGCCTGCTTCTCCCTCTCCCTCTGCCTGCCTCTCTGCCTACTTGTACTCTCTCTCTCTGTCAAATAAATAAATAAAATCTTTAAAAAAAAAAAAAAAAGATTTTTTTAAATATCCCTTTAAAAAGAACTGAGGAATGATAACATTGGCAAAATCAAAGTTGGCCAGAACTAAAATCACTACTTTACAATTAAAGTATTGTTTTAGGAAAATGAAAATAGTCAAATAAAATGCTCCAGAAAGAGATCAAAACAACCACAAAGCTAGACATTTTTTTTATCACATTTTAAATGAAGTTGGGGGGAAGGAAGAAGCAATGTTAAAGACAAGAAACACTAGAAATAAGCAATGCTTTAGGTAATGAAGGCCCAAGATCCCTCAACTCCTCAGAATAATAATCCTGTATCTTCACCAGAAAACTGGTGTTAAAGGCATCACATTTCGAAACTGTGCAAGTATTTAAAATAAAAATCATAGCCTCAAATGCCCTTATTTGGAAATAATATTGAAATTAACAGAACTAAGCATTCAACTCAAGAAAAATAAGTAAAAGAAAAGAAGGAAATGTAGAAGGTTAGAAAATCAAACCAAAAAATACCATTTTGATAAAAATCATGAACTGATTCTTTGAAAGGACTACTAAACTAGCTAAACCTTTGACAAGCCTTTGTAAGAAAAACTAAAACTAATATAAACAATTTTAGGGCAGCAAAATAGATTAAATCAGAAATGAGATTTTTTTTTTTTGAGATATTTTTAAATTTACAGAAAAATGCCAGGTACAACTATATGTCATTACGTTGACTGGAGAAAGAAAACCTGAACAGTTCAAAGGCTGAAAACTCTGGAAGAAGGTGGTTACTTGGGAAGAGTATAATGGGGGTGTGGGGGCGGGCATCGGGGAAGGATTACTTTCACTTTTCACTCAACATATTCTGTAATCTATTTTATGATAAGAACCTATAATATACAAACTAATGTCATATATACACACACATATTTTTAGAAATTGGGGAAGTATACCTAAAAACTTACACTTTCTGCATAACAAAGTAATTCAGAAAGCTTCTTGTTTGAAGGAGGGGAATGATTACTGCTTTGTATACAGGACTGTTCTGAAGTCTGGCTTGATGGATTCTTCATCTTTAAATTGAAGAAACGCGACTTGAATGGAATTGCAGCCTCTGTCTCCATACTCGGAGTTCGAGTTACATTCTGTAGTGAAGTGACACTTTCCTTTTGAGAAAACTCTACAACTGCATAAAGACCCTATGCCAAAATCATAAGGAAAAGCAGAAGACATCTCAGAAGGATATATTTTACATATTTACATAGTGTTTCAGTTCAAATTTCCAAACGATTATCATAATACTAAAAAAGATTCATTACAAATGAAACACTTCTAACACAAGCACTGGTTTTAATCATTATAAGCAGACTAAGAAAAGGAACACCATAAAGTGATACTAGTCAACAGAAGCTGAAAACGATGAAATAGAAAATCATAAGGCAAAACAAAAATCCCCTCCCCCCAGCCTTTATCCCTAAGATAACAGACTAAAGTATTCAAATAATGGAATCAGTCAGTTATAAGTTACTTATAATTCTGTAGTAATGCCATAAGGATGTCTATTCTCATACAAAAAAAATATCATTAAAGAAATTTAAAGAAAGATGTAAGATATCAAAAGAGAATCTAACTTTACCATATTGCAAATAACAAATGGGACCTTTACCTTTCAAAAGCATGAATGTCAGACTGTTTTCAAATACTTACAAAGCTCTCATAGAAGAAATGACTATTAATAGGTCCATGTTGGGATAAATATTTCAGAAACTTTTTTTCACTGATTTTATTTGGGCAATGTATTAGAACAGTTCGCTGTGCCTGTTCTCGTCTTTCTTTCTGCACCTCAGAGAATTTCTTTTTGGGAGTCCTGTCTTCAGAGCCTGTGAATGAGACAAAAACATTTGCAGCACACACACACACACAGATATAAAATTTAAAGCATATTTCAATAAGGTATATAAAGATTTTATAGCTGACTAAATAAATCCAAATCTCATCTTCTTCTTTACCTATGTAAGAATGAAGCTATACTACTTTTGATTTTCATTTTACCATTCTCTTGTAATTATCATTAATGCTGTCCACTTTCCCAGTTTTGATTTACTGTATTCAATGCATAGCGTTGAAAAGAGAGAGATCCACAAAATTATAAAAGCAAAATCAGGAATGTAAAATCACTCGTGTAACACCTCCCCAAATAAATACGCACATACAAAATCTGTGTAAGCTGTAACATTCCAGAGCCTAAAAGAAATTATTATAAGCCTGAGTGTAACAAGAATGAGTTTAGAACTTTAATGTATTAAAGTAAGTTATTATAGTTTTCTTTGTCGTGGGCTTTGATCTGGCTGAAACAATTAACAATGAGTTACCAACTACCGTGCTGTGTATCACAGGGAAATCAAAGAATTTAAAATCGAGTTGCTGCCCATAAAAGTTCATGATAATTTTACTAATGACATACATGATTATTTCTTTTTTCAAAAAAAAACCACTCCAGGGGGCGCCTGGGTGGCTCAGTCGGTTAAGCGACTGCCTTCAGCTCAGGTCATGATCCCAGGGTGCTGGGATCAAGTCCCGCATCGGGCTGTCTGCTCAGCAGAGAGTCTGCTTCTCCCTCTCACTCTCCCTCTGTGCTCGCCCTCCCTACCTCTCTCTCTCTGTCTCTCAAATAAATAAAATCTTTGGGGAAAAAAAAAAACAACAAACACTCCAGGGGTTGGGGGTTTTACAATCACAGGAAATGAAGACAAGAGCTGTGAAAGTCAAGAATTAGATATTAATAAATCAATTGACCACAAAGGAAAGATCAACAACTAAGTATAAAGCCAAACAATGAGTTTTAGCAACTCATTTTTCCTCCAATATATTTAACTTCTAGTTGGGTGGCTTAAAAGTGTTTCCAGAAGTCTGGAATGGTAGATTCTAGAGATTATAAACCACCAAGTCTGATTTCTAAAGAAATTCCAAAGAGAATAAATAGTACAGAAAATAGAATCGGTATGTGGAAATTGGCAGATGCTTTTAGACTCCTCTTCTTTCAAAAGGTTATAAAACTGATAGATCAAGGAATACTACAAACTACAAAACTACAAACACACTTAATTTATCTTAATTTCAGCAAACTCCAATACATCCTCGCAGACCAGACAGACAAATGTGCGTTAAGGCCAGTAAGGGCTTGCGGAACCCTAAACTGTGTTCATTAGTACAGACCCAGAGGCAGTCTCTAATGGCACACCACAGAACTCTTGGCCCTGACACAGTCCCCATGTCCAACAATTGATCAAACAGGTACTGAGTATCTTTCCTGCATTTACTGTACTAGATACTGAAAACACATCTCTTAAATAGGGGTCCACATCTCCATCCTGAATGCCAACTCTTTAACATCCATCTCTTATTTCAAGGCCTAATTCCTAAACTGGTCTCATTCACACTAGTCTTTTCCTTCTCAAGCAATTCTTTGCTGCCGAAGTGACCTTTATAAATTAATCTTTTTAAAAAGTCTTATTTTTTGACCTCCTTGCTTCAAACCCTTCAGTAGCTTCCCTACTGCATTCAAGATCAAGTCTAAACGTGACAGCGTGGGCATGTATAGTTATCGGCATTTTGTCCCACCGCTCCTCTTCAATGTCAATTTCTACCATTTCCTCCTTTTGCACTGTTCACTTAAGGTATTCCATACACAATACTACCACATACTGTGAACTTTTAAAATCTTCCTGTCTCTGAATGGAATGCCTGCTTTCTTATTTTCTGCCTCGAAAACTCCCATTCACCCTCCCAGAGGTGTGTGAAGACTTTTGACTTTCCAGGACAGACTCTCCTCTATCTCTATTACCTTACTTCAACATCTGTGAAAGAAGGTAATTCATGGTATTGTATTTATTTAACAATATGGAAAAATATGTCTTCCATATTGAGGACAGAGACTATTATTATTCACTTTGATCTCAGTCTATTGACAGTCCTCCCAATTTGTTCCTTTTTTTTTTTTTTTTTGATACAGGCTCTGCCTAGACCACCTCACCCACTTTTCCCTTTGTAATTACTACCTATATTTTCTTGTCTTTAGTTTTCACTGAGTCTAGACTGATGTCCAAGTGCTTACTGTAAAAGTAAAGCCAAACTGTTAAATTTTATAAAGTAAAAGTATAAATTCTTCCCTAGTTCTCTGCCCCTAATAACACCCAACTATTAAGTTTGGTATTTATGTTCCCAGATATTTTTAAGGCATATATAAACATACACATTTGTATTTCTCCACAAAGAACCATTTTTTACATAATTAAAAATTACTGAAATCATACTATACATTCTGTTTTATAATATGCTTCTAAAGACTTAATACATTGGTGATATCTCTGTTTCTATATGTTTACCTCATTATTTAAGCAACTGTGTAAGTATTCTTGTTAATTCATCATAGGTTAGTCAATCCTCTACCGATAAATATTTGGGTGGTTTTCCTTTCTTCACTATTGCAACAATACTGCAGTATCATCTGCATACAATGTCTTTGCACCTTTTTGCAAGTATACCCCTGCAGCTGATCACTAGGGAGGAGAGACTGAATTTAAGATTGATAGAGAAATCTGATAAAAGATGAAGAAATGTGCTTGAGAAGATAGGAGAGGTAGAATCCAAAGTATTAATAGTTCTGGCCTTGAACAACAGTAGGTAAAAATGATGAGGACAAGACAAAGTTGTGAAGGAGGGGACAAAGAATTCAGGTAGTTTATTATCTCACAAAAAGCTTATCAAATCTACCAATGACACAAAGTTCAGAGTAAAAAGTAGTGAGTGCTAATATTTTACGACCAACGCAATTTATGGCATTGATGACATAATCTGGTAAGCATAAACTTAACACAAAAAATAAGACTAAATACTGTCCTGCATCTAAAATTAAAAACAACATAAAGATACAATGACATAACGGGGAAGAAAATTAATCTAGGAGTAGTTGCATATAAGAGGCCCAAAAGTTTAATTTGATCAACGCTCAGAATTAGTCAAAGAAATGTCTTAATTTCTGGGATATGGATAGGGAGAGAATAAACATATATAAAACTCCAAACTTGGGGCTCCTGGGTGGCTCAGTTGTTAAGCGTCTGCCTTCGGCTCAGGTCATGATCCCAGGATCCTGGGATTGAGCCCCACATCGGGCTCCCTGCTCTATGGAGAGCCTGCTTCTCCCTCTCCCACTCCCCCTGCTTGTGTTCCCTCTCTCAATGTGTCTCTCTGTCAAATAAATAAATGAAATCTTTAAAAAACCAAACAAACTCCAAACTTTATTAAAACAAATGTTTTCAAAAATCCAAATTCAAGGGATAACAGAACTTCTTTACTATTTACTGGCAAGGCCACATATGCAGTATATGTTCTACTCTGGACATAATGGATATAAAGGATTTTAAAGAACCAGAGAGGGGCTCCTGGGAGGCTCAGTAGGTTAAGCGTCTGCCTTTGGCTCAGGTCATGATCTCAGGGTCCTGGGATCGAGTCCCGTATTGGGCTCCCTGCTCGACGGGGAACCTGCTTCTTCCTCTCCTGTTTCCCCTGCTCGTGCACTCTCTCTCTCTCTGTCAAATAAATAAAATCTTAAAAAAAAAGAAAAGAAAAGAAACAAACAGAGAACATCTGGAGAGGGGTAGTAAAAGGTCTAGAAACTGACAGAGAATTACTGTAATAAAGAATTACTGTAAATATAGCCTGGAAAAAAAACTAATGAGAACCCAAATGCTGTCTTCAAATATAACAGTGAGCTGTCTTCAAATATAACAGTGAGCCCTCCATTCGTGCAGCACTTCAGTTTTCCAAGCACCTTCACATACACACTCTATTTAGAATCTCACAATAATTTTTGAGATACAGTGGGTCTATAACTGGTGGAAAAACGGCACAAAATCAAACATCTATAAGCTCAGTAGCCACTTATAGAATTAATCTGTTGTCTGATTGCCTAGCATCTATCCCCCTTGTTCGAGTTACAAACACATCCTGCTTGTAGAAAGCCGCTATATGAAGTTGTAGGGGGGCAGTCAATACAGTTATCCTACCTGTGACACTGACCCTCACCCCATTAGAAAGGCTAAGATTATTAGACTATTTTGGATAGCTCCTCTGGGTCCAAAGGGTGGGGGGGCAGGGTGTGATCAATCAAAAGTTCTTTCTTCAAATTCAGGTAAAAGATGATCTTATTCTTCCTTCTGGCGAAGGCTACAAACATGTAAACATGAAGCTGCTGTGGCCATGCCTCTGTGTAGAAGAATCTGAGATAAGGGGGCAACCAAACAACAATACCCCACATTGACCACATCTATCCACCTTAATGCATCTAGCTCTCTCTGACGTTTGGTTACATGGGTTGGTATATCCTCCCCCCTCTACTTAAGCTAATTCAAGTTAGCTTCTGTCACCTGTACCCCAAAGAGTGCTGAATAATACACTGCATATTCTTACTCTTAAAATTGGGGGTCTTTTCCACTACCCAAATGAAAGCTATGTCAAAGCTAAGCTTACTTAGCTCATTACAAACATTTTCCAACCATTAGAGCCTGACCAAAAAATGGATTTGGTTGATTTATGAAATACTGTGTTCCTTGTTACTAGAAAATATTACTAGAAATGTTTTCCAACAAGTTCTCATACTAAATGGAAACCTCAACTGGAAATTTCTCAAGTTTCTTCCAATTATAAAATGTTATGCTTCTGAGTATAAAGTGCAGTTACCTTCTTCTCTTTTAAAAAATGGAAAATAAATTCAGACGAAGATCTTGTTAGGCACCCCAAAAGTCCCTGAATATTTAGCCAATTAGGATACAAAATGAAGCACATTTCCTAGGAAAAACAACAAAGCTGTATGAACAAAGAGTATAGTCTTGGAATCAGGTTTTTTCCTTATCTTTGCTACTTCATAGATGGGTAAGTTTCAACTCGCCACTTGGACTAGCCTTTTTCCTCATCTATAAACTGCAGTAATAACTCCTTCCGTACCAACTTTACAGTTTTATTTCTCAAAGAGCTTAAGAAAAAACTCCCAAATCTAAACCACTATACAGATGTCAAATTACAACAGCTTCTTTGACAGAATCCTTACTTAAATTTTCAGTTACTTGAGCATTTTTAACAGAAGCAGTTTCTACCAAATACAATCCAATCAGTATGTCAGTGAAATGTCATATTAAGTAACAATTCTCACTCCCTGTCAATATGAACCTTTATTTATACAGTCTGATGAGAAGAGCAACCCCACCATTTATTTTAGGGGAAAACATTTTACTTGATTAGCCTACTACAAAAATATTCCCAGAAATAATTTCATCTCTTAAAATTATAGCCCCAAGAGGGGTGCCTGGGTGGCTCAGTTGGTTGGGCGACTGCCTTCAGCTCAGGTCATGATCCTGGAGTCCCTGGATGGAGTCCCGCATCGGGCTCCCTGCTCGGAGAGGAGCCTGCTTCTCCTTCTAACCCTCCCCCTCTCATGTACTCTCTCTCTCTCTCATTCTCGCTCTCTCAAATAAATAAATAAATCTTTTTTAAAAAAAAACAACTATAGCCCCAAGAAATGGCAGAAATCAACATATTGCTTAATAATTTGATTCGAGGTCTCAATGAACTCAGCTATGTAACCTTGCACAAGTTACTTAGCTCTTTGAGCCTCTCTGTACACCTGTTAAGTGGAGACAGATGATACAGTCTTTGCTAGGTTGTTTTAAAAATTGTAAATAAGATACATGCAGCTTTTGGGTCACAAGAGGGGTTCAGTAATAGTGGGCTTCTCAATACACAAAGAAGCATATAAATTTAGAACGTTTACGGGGCAGCAGCCTGTTCCGGTGAATGCAAATCTGTTACCTGGTTACCAAAATGGCCAAAAGAATAAAGCAAACGGCAGTAATGTCCACAGGCAGAATACTACATTTGGGAGCCGCGAATATTGTTATTCATTAATGCTTCACTACTCGTCCTCCATCAACAACTTATAAAATCAGATACATTTGTAAATTCAGCAACTGACCGATGTGTGGCATCACTGTTTTCATTGGGAACGTTGTTCTGCCAAATTATAAAATATTAGCAAGCCGTTCTCTTAGCCTGAATTTCACAAATATTTAAATACTTTCATTACTGTACACAGGCGTCCTCAAAGAAACATCACCCACCCCACTACCGCCACGAGCAAGGAGCGGCCCTGCGTTCCCCTGATGAGATTAGAGGAGGACGGGACACGGCCTCACCCTATTGCCAAAGGCTCCAGGCACAAGCCACGCGCTCGCCCACGATCCCAGTCTCTTTCCCTTTCCCTCGCCCGCGGTGGGTCGCCGATACAGAGCAAACCGAGAACACGGCGCCATCACCTGTCTCCACGTTCCTCGAGGACTGCTCTTCTCTCTTAACGTCTGCTGCCACAGTTCCTGAGCAACTGAGAAGCCTGTGAGTAGGACGCAGGACTTGACTTCTCTGAGCATATAGGGGTAAACAGGCCAACATCCCCACGCCGCGAGCCGCCATTGTCAAAGTAACACGAGCGGGAAGACGAAAGGGCAAGGCTCCCGCGCATGCGCGCTGGAGCGAAAGGAATGGGAAGCCTAGAGGGTCAAACTAGGTGAAAGCTGCCGACTAAAGATGCCTTTGCTTTTGGACCTGTTTCTTTTCCGCTCTCCCACAGTTCTCTAAAAGACCCCTCCCCAATAGAACGAGCCCACCGCCTGCTCTTTAAAATAGTCCTGAAAATAGAACCAGAGAGCAAGGTCATGAGGAAGGAGCACGGACTTGGGAATCTATACTTAGAGTATAATAAATGCCAACACTTTTTCTGTAACAGACACTGTTGTGAGTGCTCTACTTGTAATTGACTCTTAATCCTTAATCCTCGCGGAGCAGGGACCCTGATGCGGACCTCAATCCCAGAACCCTGGGATCATGACCTAAACCGAAGGCAGAGGCTTAATGACTGAGCCACCCAGGCGCCCCAGTACTTCATTCTTTCCTGTGACCAAAAATAACATTCCATTATATGTGCTAAAAGATAAATTGAGGCATATTAAAAATTTTAAGAGATTATTTGAGGAAAAAAACAATTCAAATCAGGCAACATCCGATCTAGCAGATAGAAAGGACTCTTAAAGCCTGAAGACTTGAAAATAAAAACAAAAGACTTTTATAGGCAGAGGAGAGCAGGAACAAGGAAGTTAAACTAAGCAAAAAGCCTGTTGGTTATTGCAAAGTTACTTTCCTTTAGGGGATGTCCCAGTCCTATCAGGCAAATTAATTAGCTAGTGCTGATCCGGTGATTCCTGACTGACTGGCTTAAGATGCCATTTCTGGGAGAGTTAAACAAATTAAGTCTTGGTTTGATTACATGGGGTTTAAACAAGTAACTGTTTGGGGCCGTTGTCTTATTTTTAACAATGGATATGCTGCATATGGTTATCCATTTCTGCTGTTTCTACCTTTTGGCTATTATAAATAATGCTACTATGAACATTCATGTATCAGTTTTTGTGTGAACATATGCTTTCACTTCTCTTGGGCATATACCTATGAGTGGAAGTGCTGGGCCATATGGTAACTCTGTTAAATCTTTGGAGGAAATGTCAGCCTCTTTTCCAAAACAGCTGCACCATTTTCATTCCCACTAGTAGTGTAAGAAGTTTCCAATTTCTGCACATTCTTGCCAATATTTGTTATTTTCTGTTTTCTGTTTTGTTTTGTTTTAAGATTTTATTTATTTACTAGAGAGAGAGAATGGGAGAGAGAGAGACAGCATGAGAGGGGGGAGGGTCAGAGGGAGAAGCAGACTGCCTGCAGAGCAGGGAGCCCGATGTGGGACTCGATCCCGGGACTCGATCCCGGGACTCCAGGATCATGACCTGAGCCGAAGGCAGTCGCTTAACCAACTGAGCCACCCAGGCGCTCCTTCTGTGTTTTTTTTTAATAGCCACACTGATGGGTATGAGTAGTATCTCACTTTTGATTTGCATTTGATGAATGATGAGATCTTTTCATGTGATTATTGGTCATTTGTGTATTTGAAGAAATATCTATTCGGATCCTTTGCCCATTTTTAATTGGATTTTTACTACTGTTTTAAGAGTTCTTTATATATTCTGGATATAAGTCCTTATCAGATATATTATCTGCAAACAGTTGATCCTATTCTGTGGGTTGAACTTCACTTTTTCGATGGTGTCCTTTAAAACACACAAGTTAATTTTTATGAAATCTAATTTCTTTTTTTTCTTTTGTTGCTTGTGTTTTAGTGTCATATCTAAGAAACATTGCCTAACCTGAGGTTTGAAGATTTACCCCTACGTTTGCTTCTAAGATGTTAATATTTTTAGTTCTTACATTTAGGTCTTTGATCAATTTTGAGTAAATTTTTATATATGGTATGAGGTAGGCATCCAATTTCATGGTTTTGCTTGTGGATATTCAAATTGTCCCAGTACTATTTGTTTAAAAAACTCTACTTTGCCCATTAAATGGTATTGGCATATTTGTTTAAGTCAGTTGATCATAGATATCTGGGCTTATTTCTGGATTCTAAATTCTATTTCATTGATCTATATGTCTATCCTTACACCAGTACCACACTACCTTGATCAATGTAGCTTTGTAGTAAGTTTTAAAATCAGAAAGTATGAGTTTTCCAAACTTGTTCTTCTTTTCCAAGATTGTTTTGGCTATATCAGGTCCCTAGATTTCCATATGAATTTATGATCAGCTTCTCAGTTGCTGCCCAAAAGGCAGCTGAGATTTTGATAGGAATTGTGTTGAATCTGTAGATCAATTTCAGGAGTATTGTCATCTTAACAACATTAAATCTAAAACATGAACATGGAAGGCCCTTCTATTTATTTAGTTCTCCTTTAATTTCTTTCAACAATGTTTTCCAGTTTTCAGTGTATGAATCTTATATTTATTAAATTTATTTCTAAGTATTTTATTCTTTATGATGCTACTATAAATGAAATTGTTTTCTTAATTTTGTTTATGGATTATTCATTGCAAGTAGATAGAACATTCGATAGAATGTTCATTGCAATAGAAACACAATTGATTTTTGTATGTTAATAGTGTATCCAGTAACCTTGATAACTCAGTTTTAGTTCTAATAGTTTTTTGGTAGCTGCATTAGATTTTTCTATATATAACTTCATGCCATCTGCAAAGAGATAGTTTAACTTCTTCCTTTACAGTTTGGGAGCTTTTATTTCATTTACTTACCTAATAACTCTGGCTAGAACCTCCAGTACAATGTTGAATAGAGGTGGTAAGAATGCACATCCTGTATTGTTCCTGTTCTTAGTGGAAAAGCATCCTTATAGTTTATGTTATTAGTTGTGGGTGTTTTGTAGATCCTTTTACCAGGTTGAGGAAGTTCCCTTCCCTTACTGTTTGTTAAGCATTTTTATCAATGAAAGTGTGTTGGATTATTTTTTTGTTTTGTTTTGTTTTTTTCCTGCATCTATCAAGATGATCTTATGCTTTTGTCTTGCATTCTTTTAATATGGTGTATTACATTAATTAATCTTCAGGTATTAAACCAATCTTGCATTCCTGCAATAATCCCACTGGTCATGGTGTATAATCCTTTTTACATGTTGCTGCATTCAGCTTACCTATATTTTTGCTCTAATCTCTTAACTGGTTTGCCTCTTTCTACTGTACTCCATATAGTCTGTTCTCAGCCCTCTGGCTACAGTGTTGTGATTATGTCATTCTTTTCAAAATGCTCCAGGGACTTCTTTCCCACTCCAGAGTAAAAGCTAAAATCTTACAAGATCTGATATAAATGAGCCTCCCAATTCTTCTAGATCACATTTCCTGGCACTCTGTGCCTCATCTACTCTGCTCTTCCTATACTAGATTCTTTGATATTTCTCAGAAATACAAGAAAATTTGCACCTCAGGGCATTAGCACTTGCTGTATTCTCTTCCTTGGTTGTTTTCCTCCCATATGGCTTATTCCCTTACTTCCTTCAGGTCTCTGTTCAAATGTTGCCTCACTAGAGAAGCATTTTTAATCACTTTATAAAATAACAATGCTTTTACCCCCAAGTATGGCATAGTATTCCCCATTCTCCTTACCTACTCTTTCTTGATAGCATATTTTACCATCTGACATTATATATATGTTTCTATGCTTACTTTGCTTACTATCTGTCTTTCCTCAAGTACAGCATAAGCCCAAGTAAGTATATTTATTGGACAGGTATTATTGATTTATTACTATGGGCAATGTTCTAAGTGCTGGAGATAAAATGAAAAAAAAATCCAGATAAAATCCCTGCCCTATGGAGCTTATCTTTTAGTAGGGAGAGACATTCAATAAACAAATATAATTAAAATATGGAGTATGTCAGTAGTGATGAGTACATAGAGAAAGATTTTGCAAGAAATATGGAGGTCACTAATATTCTTGGTAAAAGCAGTTTTAATGGAAGATGGATATGAAAATGCAATTGGAATTGGTTCAAGTATGAATGAGAGGAGAAAACTTAAAACAGATGGTACAGAAAATTATTTTAGGGATCTTACTACTAAGGTGAATAGAGAGATGGGGTATGAAGAAAGAACATATTTGTACATTGATCCAAACAATCCCAGTAGAGATAGAAAATAGGTATTATGGGAAACAGAAGAGAAAATTGCTGAGCTATGTCCTTTAGTAGTTCTTGAGAGAGGATGTAGTCTAGTTCCCTAGTGAAGGGACTGGACCAGGAATATGGACTATATGGAGATGATGTAGGTAGGTGGTATGTTTGTTAAATGAATGATTCACTGTTGATCATAATAGTAAAGTACTTGCCCCAGGAAATTCCAGCAAGTGGCCTCACATCGTGGAGCTTTCCCTGATCTCCTTTGTAAACTGAGATCATCTTTGTATGTGATATAGTCAACTAGGTTACAGTCCACAGTATTAAATCTGGGTTCAAGTGCTGACTTGTTCTCATTTTCTAAAGACTGGTGCAACAATTCTTTTACTTGGAAGCATTTTAATGTGATGTATCAAAAACCAACTCAAATTATGTAAGTTTAAAAAACACATTCATGACTTTTACCAACATTTCCACTTCTAGGAATTTACCCTATAGATATACATGCACAAGTGTACAAGGTTATATATACAAGGAGGTTCACTGCAGCATTAATTGTAAAAGCAAAAAAGTGGAAATAACTCCAACATCAATCATTGGTTACATCAACTAGGGTACAGACATACCATGAAACTCTCTTCCTTTATTACAAAGAGTGAGTTACTTTGTCTAGAGGGTACCTCTGGCTTGAAAAGACTTCAAATTTTTACATCATAGAATTCTAATTATATACAATTCTTTTACAATAAACATGTGTCAACATATTAACTTTACTGTTAAAAAATCCCATATAGGACACTTCAAAGATATGGTAATGTTTTATTTTTTAAACTGTGTGGTGGGGCCACGGGTGTTCATTGTATTAGAATTCTTCTTACCATACACATATTTGTAAATACCATTTTGTATCTATTCAATATTTAATAAAACATTATACCCATGATATCTGATTATTTTCTTGTTAATGATTTCTCTTTTGAAAAGGCTAGTGCAAATAAATCTTTGTCAAAGAGTTGGGGGTTCTACTAGCTGAGGTCAGTTCATTCAGCTTTCTCTATGTCTATCAAGAATTGCCCACATAGATTCTCTCGAACATGGGAAGAAAGAAATCAAACTTCTGGATATCACTGAATATTTGTTACAGACGGTAGCCTTAATTTTTTGGTTTACAAAGTTTATTGACTGCTAAGGACTGAATTGTGTCCTCCAAAAAAGATATGTTCAAGTCCTAGCCCCCTGTACCTCAGAATATGACCTTATTTGGAAATAAGGTTATTGCAGATGTAATTAGTTAAGACGAAGTCATACTGGAGTCGCGTGGGCTCCTAATCCAACTGAGCCACCCAGGCGCCCCAGTCGCGTGGGCCCCTAATCCAATGCGACTGGTATCCTTATAAGAATATGGCCATGTGAAGATAGAGACATAGAAAGGATGCCATATGTTGACAAGGCAGAGACTGTAGTTGTGTGGCTGCAAGCCAAAGAATGCCAAAGATTTCCAGCAAACCACAGAAGCTAGGGAGAGACAAGGAAGGATTCCCCTACAGGTTTCAGAGGGAACATGGCCTCGCCAACACTTGAGTTTGGATTTCTAGCCTTCCAGACTGTGGGACAATACATTTCTGTTATTTCAAGTCACCTCAATGGTGCCATTTTGCTAAGAGCAGGACTAGCAAACTAATAAGCCTTCCCTATATTTATAGTTATTATCAATATTATTGTGACATCAGACCATAGTCATCAATCTGATTGAATGCATTTCACATCACGAAGCCAACAGACCCTTCTCTCGTTTGAGAGATCCTGTGAAATATAGCATTGGAAATGTCTGGAAGGACACTCTCCAAACTGTCAGCAGTGACAGTTCCCTATAAGGAAGGAAATCAGAGGCTTAGGTGCATAGAAATGAGGGACTTTTAACATATTGCCATCTTAAAAAACAAATATATTTGTTGCATCATTAAAAAGAAAAAAGATTCCTGTGCAGATTGGGAAACCAAAAGGAAAGGAGCAAAATATTGTGTGTACATTTCACATGCTACTAAAATACTTATTGTAAGTTAAGCTAGTCTTTGATAAAAAGTGAACATGTGTGACTTAGGGCTCAGAGACCATATATATTGTTTGTGACCATGTAATTATTGAAACACTGTCTTGGGGAACCTGGGTGGCTCAGTCGTTAAGTGTCTGCCTTCGGCTCAGGTCATGATCCCAGGATCCTGGGATCAAGCCCCGCGTCGGGCTCCCTGCTCAGCGGGAAGCCTGTTTCTCCCTCTGCCCACCCCCTGCTTGTGTTCCCTCTCTCACTGTGTCTCTCTCTGTCAAATACATAAATAAAATCTTTAAAAAAAAAAGAAAAAGAAACACTGTCTTTCACTCTCAAAAGTGTTCCAGTTGGACAATAAATTATATGGTTACCTTACCTCTTTTCAGATCCTAGTTTCCCGTTCGAGTCACCAAGAAGGATTTTCATGTTCAAAGCCAAATACATCAGCTAAGAACAGCTCAGCAAACAGAAGTACCAGGGAAAATTTTACTAGCAGAGAAAAGCAAACTCAGGAGAGCAAACACTGGGATTTTTGAAAGGTATGCACAATGCAATTTTTCAATTTCTGTGAAATTGTATCTTTTATCTTTAAGATCAAGGAAATTTTGCATTCTCTAAATATTTATATATTTAGAACAGTAGAAAAATAATGCTTTTCTCACCATACAGCTGAATTACTTTATTTTTCCTTTCAAATCATCTTTAAGTAAAATTGGATTGGCAGTCCATGGATCTTATGCTCTCCCCCATCCCCAAATGCCTGAGATTCCTGCCTTCTCATCTGAGAGGTACAGCTCTAATCCTGGAGACTTCTTGAGCTCCTTTATTAAATGCCTGGGTGTTCAGTAGAAGACTTAACTGAACGTTTCACTGCTTTCTAGTTCAATCACATCATCTAATAAGGGGAGACCTCTCTGGATAAATGGCTCTTAGTAAATGAAGTGGTTGACTTTGCCCAACCTTTTATTTCACGTGAGCGAGGAAAACTCACAAACCCCTTTCACTTGCTTTAGACTAATACACGTAGAAAAACTGACTTAGTTATCAGGTAAACAGAGATATATATTTTATTCATTCATTCATTCATTCATTCATTCAGTTAATCAGTCAGTCCAAAGAGCACATCTCATAGCTCTGCACCTCCAGGCTTGGCCTAGCACCTGGCACAAGGGCAGTCCCTGAATATGAACTGAAGATCAGGCACAAGTGTCAAGAGAGAAAAAGAGCGTGGACCTGGGAGTCAGGAGGCTGGATTCTAGTCCTACCTCTACCAGGAACCTGCTCTGCATGTCCTTAAGGAAAGGAATTCAACATCTTGCTTTTGTCCCTTGTGTCTGCTAAACTGCAGAAAGAGGAACACAGGATCTTCTGTTTCATCATAACACAAAGACTTAGAATTCAGACCTATTCCCTTAAAATTATGTGCCAGTACTATAAGGTTATACAAGACTTATATCAAGAGTTTCTTGGGGCGCCTGGGTGAGCTCAGTGGGTTAAGTGTCGGACTCTCGATTCCAGCTCAGGTCACGATCTCAGGGTCCTGAGATCGAGCCCCACATCCAGCCCCATGCTGAGTGTGGAGCCTGCTTGAGATTCACTCTCTTCCTCTCCCTCTGCCCCTTCCCCTGCTTGTGCACTCTCTCTCTCAAAACAAACAAACAAACAAAAATAAAAATAAAAAAACAAAGAGTTTCTTATAGCAAGTGTTTCTGCCCTCATGGAGTCCATTCTCTGCTGAGGAAAACAGACTAGTCAGTAGATGACTTCGGTCTAGCGGTAAAACGCTAAAAGGGATAAAGAAGTAGAAAGCAGATGTTCCCCAAAAGGTATGGTGCAGTGAAGAGGGAAGGAGGGAGCCAGTGTAACTGACAAGAGTGGTAAACACACAGGCACACACACTCAAGGTTGTGAGCAATTTGACATTAGGGACTGTGACTTATTCATCTTGTTTCTCCAGCAGTAAGAACACAATAGGTTCACAAATCATTGAATTATGAACAAAAAAATTTTAAACATACTTGTGCTGACAAAGGACATATATTCATAAGCTTGCTTGTCGCTTCTCATTTCAACCAATCTGATCATCTTTTTTCTTCCATTTGCTCCCTTAAAGAAAGCAGACGTTTTATTATAATTTTATATGCTTTAAAACTTAAAGAATTTATTAATATTCTACCAATTTGGAGTTAAGATAGTTTGGACAGAGATTAGACTACAGTTACCTTTCTGTTATATGAAACCAGGATTTGTAGTGAAAATTAAAATGCAACTCTGAGTTTCTTTTAGGTACTTAAAGAACAACTTTTTAGTGTCCTTCAGATAGTTTGGCAATACTTATCAGAATTGCAAATGCATGAAACCTTTGATTCAACAATTCTACTTTTATAAATGTATTGTATATACTTCCTTGATCTTGGAGCTACTTTCTTACAGCAAGAGATAACAAAATAACCTAAATTAATGAGGAGGATCTTTATTTTCTGATCTGAAACTATCTTCAAGATACATTGTGTAAATTGCTTAGTAAAACAAACAAAGGGTAGGACACAGTATGCACACACACACTTGGCTTGTATGTGTACAAACTATTTGTGGAAAGATACACAAAAAACTGGTAGCTTTGATTGACTTTGGAGATGGAACCAACTGTGAGAAGGGGATTATTTATACCTTTTGTTCCTTTAAATTTTTAAATATTTAAAAAACATGTTGTAATTCTGAATTTTATTTTAAAGATTTAAAACACTTCTTAATTAAAAACGTAAAATGCTTTCAAATCTACCATTTACTTCAAAGGAGAGAAATTGAATATCTAATTATCAGGGGAACCAGGGAGAATTACTTTTCATCGTCTACATTTTTGCCTCTTTTAAATTTTGTACCATGCATATTTAGGGGAAAAAAAGGAAGTACTTTTGAACATGTTAGAACTTCCATATCACTTTGTTAATTAAGTGATTATATAAATTCCTAAATACAGTCAAACTAAACTTAAAAAAATCATATAAACCTTCATAATTATATATTCTAAATTTATTATAATTCAAACCGACCATCTACATTCATATCTTTGGGGTTTTATGGTTTTGCTACTGATAGTAATTTTTCAAAACTGTCACTTATAGCTCTATACTTCTAGATATTAATATACTTAAGATAGTAAAAGCTTATTTTAAAATCATATGTCTCTTATTTAACCTTTAGGAGTAAATTGTAGAAGCCACAGAATTAAGGTTGACATGATGTTCTCTGAAATAAAATTAATGAAATAGTAAATCTATTACCTGACAAGCCAGCTGTTGAATATATTCAACGTGCTCATTGTATGATCACTTCTGATTGTCTTTCTAATCTCTACGCATCCCATTTGTCCAGAAGTTCAAGCCCAGAGGCCTTTCATGAATAATAGCTTGGGTATCAGTATGCCAATCCCAACCATTCACTAAAATTCAGTCTTAGAGTTTACCAGGATTTATATGGCCCAAATAAAATTGCCAAAGTGATTTTTCATGGTTATATTATACAGAGAGATAAGCTGTTCCTATGATGTATCCATGAAATGATGTTGAACTCTTCATCAGTTCATATTATGAGATCTAAATGAGATCGTCTTTCAATATTTAAAGCAATCGCTTAGGCCCTCATATTCAGATTGGCAACACTCACTGTTTCCTGAGTCTGTCTATCTTGGATCACTCACGAATCCTAGGCTCAGGCTTCTCCCTTCCAAATAGACAGTCCTGTCAACACCACCAGAAGAACTGATGAATCTGATCGTTTCTGACTACACAGAATTTTCTGCTGCTGCTATTTCCATTATGGCCACAGGGGGACACTGTTGAGAACTGGTGGTCATACTCATCCAAAGCTAGGATGCCGCCATGTAATGCTACCAGTATCTCAATGTCTTAATAAAAATAGCTTACACTTAATTGGAACTCACTATGGGCCTATGCTGTATTATGTCTAATCACATCATCTTATTTAAATCTCAAAATATGCCTGTGACTGTTATTATTATCCTTCTTTTATAGATGCAAAAACAGGTGTAGAAAGATTAAGTAAAATGACCAAGATCACAAAGTAGTAACTCTAACCCAGGCTTTTGTTTGTTTGGTTTTGGTTTTCCTTTTTTTTCTTCTAACCCAGGTTTGACTGACTTTCTGGTCACCATGATTATAAGTCCATCCCCTCAATATGTTCATGCTTGTTGACCTTGTAATTCCACTTCTAGGATTAGAGAGGCACAGAAAAGTTTATGTTAAATGCAGTATATAATGTAGGGATATTATTGGAGACAATCTAAAGGTTCAACAAGGAGACACTAGTTAATTTATAATCCATCCACAGATTAGAATATTAATAGATTAATTTATTAAGTGAATTAAGCTAGTCATGGTTCTAAACATTTTGTTTCTTGACTCAGTTAACCCCCCACAAAACCCTAGAATAGAGCTATTATTATCATATTTCATCTAGTCTAAGATACCATCATTATAAAACACTCCCTTATTTTATGCGCCACTAACAAAAATGCTGCCAATTAATCTAGGATACAATGCTTTCTCATCGTCATGGTGAAGTACACTTTGATTTCAGAGATTTTAAAATTTGGGGAAAATGTTTATCTTAGATTTGATAAAATAAGCTATTATCATGTCTCATTTTATGGGTGAGGAAACTGAGGCACAGCGAAATTAAATAATTTGCCTGAGGTTAAAAAAAAAAAGGCTGTAAGTAAAGGTAGAATAGTGATCGGGGTGACCCACAGTCCCAGTTTGGTCGATCACTGTGTGTCTCTCTCCTCCTCTGCCTGAAGGAAAAATATAATATTTTAACAATATTAAAAAAAAAAAACAACCCAGGGATGCCTGGGTGGCTGAGTTGCTCAAGTGTCTGCCTTCGGCTCAGGTCATGATCCCAGGGTCCCGGCATCAAGTCCTGTGTGAGGCTCCTTGCTAAGCAGGCACCTGCTTCACCCTCTGTCTGCCACTCCCGCTGCTTGTGCTCTCTCTCTCTCTAACAAATAAATAAAATCTTAAAAAAATAAAAAATAACCCCCCCCCCAAAAAAAACCTACCAAGATCCTCAAAGAGAGTAATTCAGGCACCTTAGAATACACAGAGGACTTTTGGACAAGCCTGAAATCATAGGAAACATTTCCATCAGGGCTGTAAGAATGCCTTCTATTTGGTGAATTACCTAGAGCTCTGAGCTACAGAGTTGCCTTCAGGGAAAGAGCTCTGTATCTTCTTCACTACCCTCTGAAATGTTTTATGTAAATGAGTAGCATTGACAACTTTTCTCTTTCCTGTAAGATTTTTTTTTTTTTTTCCTAAGTGTTCACTGCTCTTTTGGGAACATGAATGGTCAATTAGATTTAACCTCACATACCAGGGCTTGCAAACGAATGTTTTGAAAATGTGTGAACACCAGCTTTTGTGACTGCAGTTTGACTTCGTATATTCTAGCCTGAGTGTTTTTTCTCTTTTTGGGAGGCTAGGCTTTCTAAAGTTGGTCCAGGGACCTGACTCTTTCCTGAGAAGCATTTGGCGAGATATTACAATACAAGAGTTCTGGGCTTTACCTGCCCACTTATTGAATCGGACTATGCAGGGGTGGGATTCAGGAATCCGCCTCTTTTACAAGCTGTTCGGTGTGCTATAACTGGGGAACCTCCCCCGAAGACGATCACCATGTGTGTGTGATCCCATGGAAGTCTACACTTTTCTGAAGAAGTTGTTTTACCCCATGAAAAACACGTCACGTGATCTAATCATTGCTAGAGTTACTTTTCTCCCCGGAGAACAGGTTAGTGCTTTTTTGCCGTATTCAGAATAATAATTATAATGATGATGATGATAATAATAATAGCTATATTTGTTAAATTTGCTTATACTTTTTTTTTTTTTTTACTTAGGTTACAGAGTTCTATGGATTCACGTATATGTGAATTTTGATTGTGGAGCCAACTTTAATATTGAGTTCTATGACCTTAGACCCTAACAGGCCCACATACTCAGACACATAGTCACCGGTGTAGAGATACTCATTTCCCTTCTTGCCACATTTAATACTAACTCATATCTTCTTTTCCTTAAAAAAGGAAAGGAAGAAAGAAGAAAGAAAAGATCCTTTGAAGAGGCAAGAGGGAAGGGAGATGGTTTTGCCATGTTTCTTTCCTCTGGGTGTTGCTCCCTCTCAGGGCCTGGGTCACTGGTCCCTTTGCCCACCCCTCTGGAAATGCCACTGCCACCAAGCTATAGGAAGACTGTCTTCTTATGGGCAGAAACATCTTCCCCGGGGCTGCAAGACAGAAGAAACCAGCCTCTAGTGGAAGACTGGTATCTGGGAACAGAATGATCCTACCCCTCTGGATGGACCCAGCATTTTCTCCCCAGATCAAGCCACTTCTGCTTGGTCTGCGGCCACCCAGCTGGGTTAGAAAAAGAGAAGCCTGCCTGATGAGCCTCATAGCTAAAGGCTCCAAGACATCAAAAATTAAGCTTATTCCAGGGGCGCCCATGTGGCTCAGTCGGTTAAGCATCAGCCTTTGACTCAGGTCATGGTCCTGGGATTTTGGGATTGAGCCCCACATCAGGCTCTCTGCTCATATACCTCTCCCTCTGCTCCTCCCCCTACTTGTACTCTCTCTCTCTCTCTCAAATAAATAAATAAATAAAATCTTTAAAAAAAATTAGGCTTATTCCAGTCTGTTCCAGTGTTCTAAAAAATAAGTACTCCATGCAGTTCCCTGAAACATAGAATAAGCCTTTAAACTGACCTTTCCAAAGAGACAGTTAAGACCTTCCTAAAACCTCTACAAGCTATGGAAAACTTTCAGTAATTTCTTAGTTGGGTTTTTCTTTAAAAATGTCCTGCTTCTTATCAGTTTTAGATATTTTTCCAAGAACCCCAGGGAGATTTGCAGTGGGATAATCCAGTTTACATGGTAAAAATGAAACCACAACCACGTAGCTTATGATGCAACAAATAAAGTATAATAAAAGAAGCACTGAAGAACACCGGAAGGTTTGGTATCTTAAGAAGAAAAACCACAGCAAGATGGCTTTGACCCGCTGACATCGTTCCTCAGGTTTCTCCATGCACTGACCCAGGGTTTCTGTTTCTAATCAGAGCCCTATTCAGGTGAAAGAAAAACCCAACCACCACCAAATTCTACTCTACACCCCATGCCTAGAAGATGTGAAATTTTATCACTGGATGTGCCATTTTCCCCCTGTACTCTCTTACTACTTTCTCCATTCAAACATTGGAATAATAGCCATATTTACTAAGCATCCTCACTTCCTAAATAAGGCAACTACAGCTCAGAAGGATTAAGCAGCTTTTCCAAATCACACAAGTGAAAGGAGGAAAAAAAAAAGATGTCTGGACATCACATAACACTAAAACATGTTCTTTCTTTCGCCCTAGACTTGCATCAGGAAAAAAAAAAAGATCATGCAGGTGATTATATTTGATTACAGTGTATTTATGGGAACTACATAGAGCAACATTTCTTTATATTACTCTCCTCTAAAAGGAGCTGTGTGTTACAATGATAAGAGACAGGATCTGTGGGTCAAAAAAGCTAGCCTCTGAACATGGTTCTGTTATTTGCCAGTAACATGACTCTGGCTAAGTCACTCCCTTGACCTCATTTTCATCATTTATAAGTTGAAGGTGTTGGATGAAATCACCTCTAGGATCTTTGCTTACTTTGAGAATCTATCCATGTCAACTAATAATACAACTGAAGCATGGATTTAAGTGACAAACAGCTATTCCTACACAGCAACTCTGGATGTGTACCAGGTTGCATTAGACATCATTCTCTTTATGTGAGGGCTACATTCTCAGAAAAGTCCTCTCTGACCTACGCAAAGTCTAGTCCATAAGCATCCCTCACACCCTCTAACTTCCTCCACTCTGTTCGTTTCCTACAGGGCGCTTGTCACAAACTATACTCCTGTATGTGCCTCTTTCTCACCGAGCTGTAGGCTCCCTGAAGGCCACTGAGTTTGTCCACTGCTATTTCCCAGAAGCCAGAACTGCATAAACACACACTCAAGGATGTTCACATAATAATTGATTTAACTTTTCTCCTAATGTCAAAGCTGTGGGTTGTTATCAGCCTTTGAAATTGTAAAAAGTCAGTCATTAAAAAGTAAAATGAAAACAAAGTAGCTTTTGTTTTCCTTTCCATAAAACAAAAAACAAAACAAACAAAAAAAACAAAAACCAAGGCTGCATGAATTTAAGTGATTAGCACTGGGTCACATGGACAGAAAGTGACAAAGCAGAGGTTTGAATCTCAAAAGTGCTCTTTCTACTTGCCCAGTATTTCCCAGTAACATTCTCCTGGAGTTTTCTGAAATTCAGATCTTAGGGCCGTCATCTACTGAATGAGACTTCCCCAGGTAATTCCTATAGGCCAACGTGGAGCCCGGATTCCAAACCCAGCCAGGGTCAGCAGGGGAGTTCAGATTAGGAGTGAAAGTGTCTCCTCCCACTGCCCACTGCTGGGTGGCCAGGTTCACTGTGCCCTGTGCCCCAGGGGCCTGATGGCCACTGATGCCCTTCTCCCCTTCCTGGCTCTGCTGTTAGAATAGGGATGGAGCTGGACAGGAAAGCCTCCACTCACAGCAGGTGGACTCCTGTCATCAGCCTACATCATTGAAGATTTTGCTACTTGGGTGGAAATGAGGTATTTAGATGTATCATGGAATATTAGGAAAGCGAGGGTAGGGTGCAAAAACAAAGTCAATAACCTCAAATGTGTCGAAAGTACCTGAAAACATTAAATTTATCTATAGGCCATGGTGCGCTGCTAACTATTTAACAACCAGCCTTCTCAAAACCCTGCCCGGTTTGTAGCATTTGCTGGTTTCCGTGGTGTGACTACTCCCACCGTGGCCTATTTTAAGCTACCAATGTGAGGCCACCGACTGCAGAGTTGCAAAGTGTAGTATTTCCACCACACACCCACATAATAGACGTGAGTAACCTCGGGAGCCTGGGAAATGATAAAATGCAACAAAATAATCAGAGGTAAGTTTTCAGTATTTATTTTAGTATTTATTACCTTCATCTTTAATATCTATTTTACTTACTTGTGATTCCATACAATTTTATTTTTCATAATGACTGTTTAGCAAGCAGCTCTCACAGATCCTGCAAAGTTCAACACTGGCTCCGTGAGCTGGTAAAAACGGGCTCCATCCATCATGTTACTGCCTGTAGGGGTCTGGGCAAAGGACTCTTGTTTTGGGGGACAGTGCTGGCCTGGGGACTATGTATCTGTGCCAGAGGTGGGTGGGTGAGTGGGAACAGTGCTCACCCGCCTTAAGAACATCTTAGACCCCAGCAGCACCTACACAAGCCTACGTTCCACCAGCACCGGGGTGAGAGGCTCAGGAAGTCCCTCTGGGTTCCTGCAGACCCCAAGAGGAATTAAAGCCAGTTTACCGTAAGGATAAGCAAAACTGGTGTTCTACTTTGGAGGCTTCCTGGGGCTTAGCCTTCCCCCTCATCTTGACTCCTGGAATATCACTGAAATTCCTTCGAACCTCTCCACTCCCAATGAGAGATCAAAGATTAAAAATATAAACACCTGGCTGAGGTATGCCTGAAATCCACTCACGTCATGAGGAAGGGGGCCAGAGGTGAGAGGAAAGGAGAGGCCAGGATGGGAA